>NC_136070.1:418804813-419437131 GCF_964261635.1 Lissotriton helveticus
GAAAAGCTGCTGATTTACTGAACTTAACTTTACCAACAGTTGAGTTCAAACCTAATATCCTCACAGAAGTATTGCATTCGCCTTCTTCTATCATTGAGCCTACTCTACCTTTCACTGAAGCTCTAACCAAACCAATTCTGGAAGTTTGGAAAAAGCCTTTGTCTGCACCTGCAGTATCTAGGTCGGTGGCGAGACGTTATAGGGTGGCTCCTGGAGATCCTGAGTTCTTGTCATCTCACTCTTCGCCAGAGAGTCTGGTAGTTCAGGCTGCTTGTGCGAATAGATCAGCTGGCTCCTTTCCTCAAGTTCCTGGAGATAAAGACTCCAAAAAGTTGGATCAGGCCGCTAAGAAGGTCTTCTCCTCAGGTAGCATGGCCTTAAAATCAACAAATGCTACTTGTTTGCTTGGCAGATATGTGCATGCCTTAATGGGCTCTGTCAAACAATTATCTGCTAAACTTCCAGAAGAAGACAGGAAAAACTTTAATGAGGTTGTTTTGGACACTCAGGCTGCCGCCCGCCAAGTTATCCAGAGTGGCATGGACACTGCAGACTCTGTGGCTAGAATAATGGGTTCTTCACTGGCTACCAGAAGAGCTGCTTGGTTAAAGTCCTCAGAGTTTTCCACTGATGTACAGGCTACTCTTTTGGATTTACCTTTTGACGGGGTTGGTCTCTTTGGGAAGAAAGCAGATCCAGCTCTGGAGAGGTTCAAAGATAGCCGAGCGACGGCTAGATCTTTGGGTTTGCAAGCGAAAGGTATAGCCACCAGAAAATTCAGAATCTTTGGCAGATCTTCCTTTCGTCCTTTCAGGCAAGGCCAGCAACAGCAGCAGCAACAGAACCCTCTGTACAAGTATTATAGAGGTAGACAGAAGGGTCGTGGACGTGGACGTCAAGCCTCTTCCTCCTCTACTTCCTCCTCCAATACCCACCCCCCACCTGCAGCTGCAATGCAGCCCTAGATCCGCCATTCCGGATCATGTAGGTCCGGTAGGGGGTCGGCTTACTCATTTTCTACGGGATTGGGAATCGGTTACATCAGACCTTTGGGTTCTCAATCTCGTAGAAAATGGGTATGCCCTTCCCTTTCGGGAATTTCCTCCCAATTACCCTCCTTGCCAAGGTTATTGTTCGGAGGACCACCTGCTTCTCCAGCAAGAAGAAGTCCTGGCGTTTTTCAGAAAGGGTGCGATAGAGGTGGTTCCGGAGCAGGAGAGGGGTCAGGGATGCTACTCCCGGTATTTTCTGATCCCCAAGAAGGATGGCAGGCTTCGGCCAATCCTGGATCTCAGGATCTTGAACTTGTATCTGAAACAAGAAAAGTTCAAGATGCTCACTCTTGCGCAGGTTCTTCAAGCGCTGTTGGAAGAAGACTGGATGGTGTCGATCGACTTGCAGGATGCTTATTTTCACATCCCTATCCTGAAGTCGCACAGGAAGTATCTCCGTTTTACGGTGGGTTCGCAACACTACCAGTTTGCGGTCCTTCCGTTTGGACTTACTACTGCGCCTCGAGTTTTCACCAAGGTAATGGCAGTGGTGGCAGCACATCTCAGAAGGTCGGGAATTCCTGTATTTCCGTATCTTGAGGACTGGCTCATCAAAGCAGAGTCGCCAGAGAAGGTGCTCCTTCATTTGCAAGAGACAACTCAGTTGTTACACAGGTTGGGTTTTTCGATAAATGTACCCAAGTCTCACCTGGTGCCCTCCCAGCGCAACCTGTTCATAGGTGCGGTACTGGAGACTACTGTATGTCGTGCATTCCCTCCACCTCAAAGGATTCACGACATACAGGAAATGATTCCTTTATTTTACAATGGAGCGGTTGTTCCAGTCCTGAAGGTCCTTCGTCTGCTTGGTCTGATGGCTTCTTGCATTCTGTTGGTCAACCATGCACGCTGGCACATGAGGGCACTCCAGTGGTGCCTCCGCAGGCAGTGGTATCAGCACAACGGAGATCTCAGGGAGTCAGTGAGGATCTCCAGAGAAACTGCGGCGGATCTGTCCTGGTGGAGTGTGGAAAGCAATCTTTCTCAGGGAAAGCCTTTCCAACTGCCTCCATCGGTGGCCACAGTGATAACGGATGCATCCACTCTAGGGTGGGGTGCTCATCTGAGGGATCTGGAGGTCAAAGGTCTTTGGTCTCCAGAGGAAAGGGTGCTTCATATCAACCTTTTAGAGTTACGGGCGATACGTTTGGCGCTCAAGGCCTTCCTCCCTTCCCTTCGCGGTCAGTCGGTTCAAGTCCTGACGGACAACACGCCCGCGATGTGGTACATCAACAAGCAGGGAGGAGTAGGGTCGCAGTGTCTCTGCAGAGAGGCTCTGCGTCTCTGGTCCTGGGTTCAGGACCATCAGATTTGTCTGATGGCAAATCATCTGCCCGGAGTTCTGAACGTTCGTGCAGACGTTCTCAGTCGGCAGTTCTCTGCCGATCACGAGTGGAGGCTTCACCCGGAGGTTGTTCACGACATCTTTCAGATGTGGGGGACTCCTCGGGTGGACCTGTTCGCCACTCGCGAGAATGCTCACTGCCCGTCATTCTGCAGTCTCCAGTATCCGATGCAAAGAGCTTTGGGGGACGCGGTTCAGTTGAGTTGGGGAAATCAACTCCTTTACGCGTTTCCCCCCCATACCCTTGATTCCTCGGGTTCTGAGGAAGATTCGCCAAGACCTGGCCCAAGTCATATTGGTTGCCCCGGATTGGCCAAGAAGGGTGTGGTACACGGACCTACTCCACTTCTCCTCTCACCCGCCGCTCCGTCTCCTTCTTCAGGCGCCCTTTGTCCCATCCAGGTGATAGCCACTCGCCGTCTAGCCAGCACCAAAAGCAGCTGCAGCATCTTATAAGATAGATTCTTCTTCTTAGGTTTGGGGACCAGGGCTAACAAGCAATGGATCGGGGTCCGGTCAAGACACAGTCCCGTGACCTTCCGGATGTGGGCTACTACTACCCTCCAGAAATCCCCGACCAGCAGGCACTCCCAGGCTAAATGGAGAAATCCGGCTCCGACCGAACCACACCTGGGACAGGCATCCGATTTATCCGCCGCGATTTGGCGCAGAGCAACTGGGGTTACGTAAGTGCGGTGCATGAAATTAAAGTGGATCAATTTGAAACGTGCGTTACACGACACTTTCTTAGTAAGCGTCCCCACCCGTTTCCGCTGTCCCGGGTCTAAGGCAACCCCTAGATCCGCCTCCCATGCCGCCCAAGACGGGGACATCGGAGGCGCCGAGTCGCATCTCATCGCTGCATATAAAAGCGTTATCAAGCGCCGTCCCGTGCCGCACGATAGCAGGATATTCAAAGTATGGGATACCTGGGGCGCCTCAGGGAACTGTGGCCACGTCGCTCTCGCTATGTCCCGTAGGCCTCCATAGTGGAGGTACTGGCCCCCAGTAAGACTGAAGGCCTCTATAGCCCTCTCCAGGGTCACGAAGGACTCATCCGGATACAAGTCTGCCAATTTGTCGGAGCCTCCCTCTCGCCATTCCCGAAACGACATGTGCTCTTCCATTAGTGTGACCGGTGCCAATATCCAAATCGGTAGCTCCCTATGAAAAGGGGCCCGTCTCAGCACCCTTTCCACCACTCTTTGCCAGATTCCCGCAGTATGCCGGACAATATATGGTAGGTCGCCATCCGCTCCCCTGCCACGCATCAGAGCCACTTGTAACGCCTTTTCATCCGCGCTACCAGCCAGGAGTCGCAATTCCCAATTGTCCGCGCCCGCGAACCAGCGCGTAGCTGGTATAAGTTGGGCCGCGTAATAGTATAAATCAAAGCGCGGGGCTTCCAAGCCCCCCTCCTCCCAGCGTCCGACCATCGTACGCAGCGCAACTCTGCTGCGTCTGCCTGCCCAGAGCAGGGAGGTGAGCAACGTATTGAGCTTGCTGAAAATACGAGGAGGGAGAGGACAGAGGGAATTCTGTAGGAGATACAATACTCTAGGCAGCATTACCATCTTCGAGACGGCCAACCGTCCCATGAGAGAGAGTGGAAGCGTATTCCAGAAGGATACAGATTGTTGCAGGGAACTGAGCACACGGTCGGCGTTCCGGGCCAGCAATTGTTCATCAGAAACAGCCACCTGAACACCCAAATAGCGGAAGGCCGTCATCTCCCACCGCAGTCCCAGGGGCGGGAAACCCACATTAGGGTCATCACCGCATCCCGCAAGGGGAAAGATCAGGGATTTCTCAGGGTTAAGACGCAGCCCAGAAGCTGCACCAAAGCGTTCCAAGTGGTGTAACAGGATCGGTAGTGACTCCCATGGGGAGGTCAGATAGAACAACGCATCGTCCGCATAAAGCGAGACCAGGTGCACCACATCCCCCACCCGTATACCCCAGGATGCCATCTCCGCACGTAGTGTCACCGCAAGGGGCTCAATCGCCAGAGCGAAGAGGAGCGGTGACAGGGGGCACCCCTGACGGGTGCCCCTGCCCAACTGCCACACCTCTGAGCGGGCCGCTCCGAGTCTGACCCTGGCCGTAGGCGCACTGTAAAGAATACGAATCCAGGTGCAGAAAAGGGGCCCCACCCCCGCCAACCGAAGCACCTCTAAGAGGTACCCCCAGCTGACTGTATCAAAGGCTTTAGCCAGGTCGATCGAGACCAGGACCTGAGGATCCTCCCTATCGCGCGCCTCATGTAGAACGTGATTCATGCGCCGGAGATTCATGGCGGTGTTGCGGCCTGGAATGAACCCGCACTGATCATGATGAACCAAGCGCGCCATATGTGGTGCCAGCCGGGTGGCCAAGATCTTAGTAAGGATTTTGGCGTCGGTATTGATTAAAGTGATCGGCCGGTAGGCCGCGGGATCACAGTTATCCCCACCCGGTTTTAGGAGCATGCAGACCTCACCCTGCTGCATGGCGGGCGGGAGAGCGGCTCGCTCCAGTGCTTCATGGTAAACCGGCAGGAGACGGGGCGCGAGGGTATCCGCAAACGCCTGGTAAAACTCTGGGGGAAACCCGTCTCCACCTGGCGTCTTAGCCTTCGGTAGGGCGGCCAAGGCCACCTTGACCTCACGAAGCGTCACTGGATCATCCATGTCCTCATCATCCTCTTTAGAGAGGGTCTGAAGGGGCAAGTCCCGGAGGTATGGCTGATACGACGCCTCCGTCACCAGGGGGTCAGCAGTATAGACCTTCTGCAGATGTGTGCAGAGCACCGCAAGGAGGTCCCGCTCTGAGTGCACCAGGACCCCAGCGGGATTTCTCAACGCAACAATTTGCGCAGGGGCCGATTCCCTACGGAGAATCCAGGCCAGCAAACGGCCCGAATTGTCCCCCTCTCGGTGAAGGCGTTGGCGATATCGACCAAGAGTGAATCTATCTAGCCGGTCCAGGATATCATGGACGCCTTCTCGGGCCGTCCTTTCAGAGTCCACGTGCAACCCGTCCGGGAAGGACTGGTAGTGGCTGAGGCGCTCCTCAGCACTTGCGAGGTCACGGAGCAGCTGTTTACGGACTCCATATGTCAGACCCATACAAGCGCCCCGCACGACTGCCTTGAGGGCATCCCATTTGGTCGCAAAAGGGATATCACCCACTTCCCAGTTCAGGTCCAAATAAGTACGCAGAGACGTCTCCACATGGTCCCGTCCCACCGGATCCTGCAGAAGATCCCCTGGCATCCGCCAGGTCCTTGGGTGGGAGGACCGGTCCACCCACTGTACCATGCACGTCACGGGCGAGTGGTCGGATAAAAACCTCGCCTGATCTCCATATCATATCAGGGGCAGAGGACTCAGACGACTCGATTCCATCTCGACAACCCGTGAGTACCCTTGCCCCTGCACAACAGACACTACCCAAACCAAAGGCAACGGTCAGCACTCCGCCCATGGGTCCCAGTCAAGACCGAAAGATCCCCTCAGACGCCCCGCCCTCGGGCTCGGCTCCGAGTAAAACGTCTACGCCTTCTGGTGCCTCGGCACCGACAAAACCACGTGCCAATACCACTGCCTCCATTGGCACCGAAGCACACAAATCCTTCGACACCAAAGGACTCTTCTACACCGAAGCCAAAACACCCTTCGGTGCCCAAAGACTATTTCTTCGGCACCCAAACCAAAAGATGCATCGGTGCCGAAACCAAAGACTGTACCGGATCCGAAAAGAGCTCAGACTCCAAAGCCTTCCGGTTCCAAAAATAAAGATGGAAAGCCAGAATCTGACGCCGTAAGGCCAACAAGACCTGTCTCCACTCCAAAATCTCCAACCTCGGTACCAAAGACTCCTGCCAAGCCGAAACCACCTTCGGCACCGAAAACTTTGCCACGGGACTCGATAACGCCTCCTGCAGCAAAACACACAAAACAACACCTATCGTCACAGAAAAAATCGACGCCGAAGAAGGTTGTAGAGGAGGAAGAAAAGTCCATATCAATCCAAAGACTGGACATGTGGAAGCTATTCCTTACAAGAAGAGACTAGCAGACACACCACTTCTACCTGTGGTTCCTGCCAAAAAGAAGGACTGTGCAACTTCTCCAGTGCACCCTTCCTCTCCTTCACCTTCTTCCTCTCCTATCCCTCCTTACATTGAACCTACAGTTTCTCCTGTTCAACATCCTGCAACATCACATCACACCACACTGACGAAGAGTATGATATAGGTGGGGGGAATGACATACCAGAGCCACAGGAATACCCTTTAGATGAAGATGTCAATCCAGAATATCCTAAAGAGGACGACATATATGGCTTCCCACCACACAATGTGCCCGACATTCCTGATCCTCAGTCCTACCCAACAAAACCTTCCCCTCCAGAAGATAGTATTGGGTTTCATCATCTATTAAATAGAGTAGCCCTTTACCACGGGGTTTCAATGCACTCTGATGCCTTTGATGCGGATTTTTTACTGGATACATTTGAGCAGTCACAAAGGTCTACGCAAATACTACCCATGATCAAAGGAGTCATTAACCCCTTCGACGCTCAGCTCGTCATGTTACGCCTCTCGTACGCTCATGTCGAGCTGAGCTCGTCCTGAACCGCGGGTTTTTGCGAACTGCAGCGCGGAAATCTGCACCTCACGCATGCGGTTAAACATGCTCCAGAAATATTTAAAGACCCAGTCCGATGTAGGGTGTTAAATCCAAGGATAGAAAAGAAATATAGACCAGCACCATCTAATCCAGTCTATATTAGGGGACACCTGCCACTAGACTCTTTAGTAGTGTCTAATGCATGGAAAAGAGCCAATTCACAGACTTCTGGCGACACGCCCCCGCCTGACAAAGAATCTAAAGTATTGATGGGTCAGGGAAACGGATTGCTGTGCAGGCAAAAAACATATGGCACATAGCAAATACACAAGCCCTGCTTTCACGCTATGACAGGGCTCACTACAACCAATTAGAAAAACTTATGGAGCACCTCCCAGATCAATACAAAGATCAGGCAACAGAGCTCATACAAGAAGGCAAATTAATATCCAAGGCCTCAATTAAATGTGCACTAGATGTAGCTGACACAGCATCCAGAGCAGTCAATACTAGTGTAATACTCAGACGACATGCGTGGTTACGCATTTCAGGTTTTAAAACAGAGGTACAGACTACCATCTTGAACCAGCCCTTCAATCAGAACCAATAGTTCGGGCCGGAAGTAGACAACACACTAGAAAAGATGAAAAAAGACACAGACACAGCTAAGTCTATGGGGGCATTACAATCCACTCAGACTAGAAGTTCTTTTCGCCGCTCCTTTTATAGAGGAGGCTCTAAGCAAACCGGCGCAGACACAACATCATCTTTTAAAACACACACACAGACCTCCTCTAACAAAGGCTACTTTAGAGGAGGATACAGAGGCAATAATTACAAGGGAAGAGGTAGAGGTAATAACAACAACCGCTCCTCTTCCACTCCCAAACAGTGACTTCCCTCTGCTTCCCCTACAGCATTCCACTCCTGAAGGGGGCAGATTATCACAGTTCCTATCTGTCTGGAATTTCATCACAACAGACAGGTGGGTGAGACAAATTATCCAACATGGCTACTGCCTAGAACTCACAGCAACCCCCAAACATACCACCCAGGCAGCGTCCAATGTCCACAGACCATATAACTCTGCTTCAACAGGAAGTTCTAGCACTTCTACAAAAGGATGCTATTCAAGTAGTTCCTCTAGAGGAACAGGGAACAGGAGTTTACTCCCTGTACTTCCTAATTCCCAAGAAAGACTGGACACTACGACCAATTCTCAACCTCAGACCCCTAAACCATTACATACAATCAGATCATTTTCACATGATCACTCTGCAACAAGTACTCCCACTACTACAACAAGGAGATTTCCTTTCAACACTAGACCTAAATGACGCCGACTTTCACATTCCTATACATCCTGCTCACAGGAAGTATCTAAGGTTTATCATACAGGGACAGCACTATCAATTCAAAGTCCTTCCATTCGGGTTCACAACAGCACCACGAGTGTTCAGAAAGTGCTTAGCAGTAGTACTGGCACATCTCAGAAGACAACAGATACATGTCTTCCCTTACCTCGACGATTGGCTCATAAAAGCAAAATCGTTCAGTCAATGTGTACAACACACAAAGCAAAGAATTCAGATATTGCACGATTTAGGGTTTACCATAAACTACACCAAGTCGCTCCTAGAGCCTTCGCACGTTTCGTCAGTATCTAGGAGCTACCATAGACACATCTACAGCTCTAGCATATCCCAGTCCAGCCAGGATACAGAGCATTCAGACCTTAGTCTCCATTTTTCAACACCAGCAATCTCTCCAAGCCAGAGTGTTCATGAGACTAATAGGCATGATGGCATCTTGCATCTTCATAGTTCAACACGCAAGACTGCAAATTCGCCCATTGCAAGAATGTCTAGCACAACAGTGGAATCAGGCTCAAGGTCAGCTCACAGACCTGGTGTTGGTGGACAGCCGTACATATCGCTCTCTGCAATGGTGGAACACCATAAACTTGACAAAGGGACGTCCGTTCCTAGAACCTGTTCCACAGATAATGCTCACGACAGAAGCATCCCTTGCAGGATGGGGAGCCCATCTCTTACACTATACCACACAAGGACAATGGAACAACCAACAAAAACTGTTCCATATCAACCATCTAGAGCTGCTAGCAATTTTCCTAGCACTCAAAACTTTTCAACTACAAATACAAAACAAAGCTGTCTTAATCCAGACGGACAATATGACAGCCATGTATTATATACAAAAACAGGGGGGGGGACACTCTCTGCAACTGTCCCAGCTCGCACAGAACATTTGAAGATGGGCCATTCCTCAAAACATACACCCGACGGTAGAACACCTTCCAGGAATTCACAATCAGATAGCAGATCTGTTGAGTCGACAGTCACAACAGATTCACGAATGGGAAATACATCCACAAGTTCTTCAGACATTCTTCCAAAGGTGGGGGCATCCACAGATAGATCTGTTTGCCACCCACGAAAATACAAAGTGCCCAACCTTCGCCGCCAGGTTTCCACACCCACGGTCGGAGGGGAATGCAATATGGATGAACTGGTCAGGCAGATTTGCGTACGCTTTTCTGCCTCTCCCACTCATTCCACTAGTAGTGCGCAAACTCAGACAACAGTCTCTCAAACTAATACTAATAGCTCCCACATGGGGATGCCAGCCGTGGTTCACCACACTTCTAGATCTCTCACTGGTTCCACATCAAAAATTACGGCTTACGCCCTCCCTGTTAACACAGAACCATGGAGAAATAAGACACCCAGAACCAAGCCAACTGAATTTGGCAATCTGGCTCCTGAAGTCTTAGAGTTTGGTTACTTAAACCTGCCACCAGACTGTATGAACATAATTAAAGAAGCTAGAAAACCCACTACCAGAGCGTGTTATGCCGCTAAGTGGAAAAGGTTTGCAATATATTGCAACAACAATCACATTGACCCACTGGATGCTTCCATCCAAAATATCATTTGCTACCTTCTACACCTACAAAGGTCCAATTTAGCTTACTCTTCCATACGCCTGCATCTGGCAGCAATTGCAGCCTATTTACAGAATAGACAACCTCTATCTCTCTTCAGAGTACCTGCAATAAAAGCATTTATGGAAGGATTAAAACTAATAATCCCACCTAGGTTACCACCTGCTCCAGTGTGGAACCTAAACGTGGTCCTTACAAGACTTATGGACCCCCTTTCGAACCTTTACACAAGTGTGAATTGCAATTCCTAACATGGAAGACTGCTTTCCTTGTTGCCATCACCTCTCTCAGAAGAGTTAGTGAAATACAAGCATTCACAATACAAGAACCATTTTTTCAAAAAATCCTAACAAAGTGGTTCTCAGGCCTAATCCAAAATTCCTGCCAAAGGCTATCACTCCTTTTTACCTTAACCAATCAGTAGAGCTACCTGTGTTTTTCCAAAACCCAGACTCTGTGCAGAGAGGGCTTTACACACCTTAGATGTTAGAAGAGCTCTGTTATACTACACAGATAGGACTAAATCCTTCAGAAAGACAAAACAATTATTTGTATCTTTCTCTCCCCCACACAAAGGCAACCCCATCTCTAAGGGGGGAATTGCCAGGTGGATTGTAAAGTGTATACAAATATGCTATCAAAAAGCTAAACGTACACGAACAGTTCCTCCTAGAGCACACTCCACTCGCAAACTAGGAGCCTCTATGGCTTTCCTAGGAAATATACCACTAGAGGACATATGCAAGGCAGCAACATGGTCTACAATACACACCTTCACTAAACACTATTGTGTTGATGTGCAGGCCAAGCAGCAAGCTGCAGTAGGCCAAGCTGTCCTTAGAACACTATTTCAGAATACTACAACGGATACAAGCGACCACCGCTAGGGGATACACTGCTGCACAATCGTTGCAAAAGGGTACGATCTGCAGCTCATATGCCTCGAATGGAAAATGCTACTTACCAGTATGCATCTGTTCTTGGCATGTAGAGCTGCAGAATCGTACACGCCCTCCCACCTCCCCGGGGCTTGTATCCGTTTCAGTACTCATCTTACTTATATGCACACGCATGGACATCCTTTTTTTCTATTTACTTCTACTAACTCCATCATTTCCCATCATGGCGAAAAACAATCTGAGGATGGAGTCGATGACAATGCCAGTATTGTCCAAGGGAGGAGTCACCTATCTCGTGACTACAAAGACTTCTTCCAAGAAGACAACAACCTGCAATGATCCGAGCCCAACACCAGGTGGCGATCTATTGCAAAAGTGTACGATTATGCAGCTCTACATGCCAAGAACAGATGCATACTGGTAAGTAGCATTTTCCTGGTCTAGTATCCGCTCTGTGCACGGGCAATTAATAGGGAAGTGAACTTTTGATGCTTGCTAGTGTTCTGATTGTATGATTGAGATCTCAAACAAGGATATATCTAGTCTAGATGTGAAGTTTTAATCTGCTTGTGAATCTCTGAATCCAGGACCAGTAACAAAACTCACAGCCTGCATCAAGGAAGGCATTTTGTGTTAAGTGCCATATTCATGATTGTGATCAGTCCCTAGTGGCCCATACATAGTCTTTTAAACCAGTGCTTTTTTTCTTCCAAAAATTTTCCAGTGTGTAATGGAATCGGTTATTTCTGTTTCTTCCTTTTTACATGACTTTTGCACCTGCACTTTTGGGGGGAATGAGTTAAATTCATCTGTTCTCTGTACTCATTCACTTTCAGTGTGTATTGTTTAGTTTCTACTGTTGACTTGGGGACTTTTAATGCTTGGAGGCATTTTTAACAGTTTTCTGGGGTTTTTAAGGATTGGAGTGCTGTTTTTTTATTGAATAAGTGTGTTTGTTGCCTCAGTCATCTTCCTTTTTGGGGTGAGTGTTCCTTCTGCTGCCAATTTCGTCCCGCTTCCTGCTGCCATTTTGATAGTATGTAGTCGTTCAGTAGCTGAGGAGGTGACTTTGACTGAACTAATGCACACCAAAGGCAAGCCCGTCGGCGTCGGGCACCATCCACTCTGCCAGTTTTGCCCCAGTACAGTGTGGTCCCATTGTTTAATCAGCGGATTAAATGAAGGCTTTAAGTAAGAAACCTGGTAGCAATATAAATTTGAATCCTGGGAAAGTACTGAGATCATAATCCTGCGCCATCTGTCGACAGGCTATCACTATTACCAACGATGATGAATTTGTCCCGAGAAAGAAAAGCCCAAGTTTTAATATGGGCATTCCAAGAAATGATAGCAATAACATCAAATTGCAATGTGGACTGATGAATGGTAGATCTCTCCCTCAACATGCTTTGTACATTTACAGGTAACTGATGTATTAAAAGCTAGAGTTTTCCTCATGGCAACTTTGTTCCAACCCAGTCATTGCATTGGCAATTCCTGTGGGCAATACCATACAGCAGATAGACGGGAAGAGAAGGTGGGGGAGGGTGGCTTAGCTTTTTTTTTTCCACAGTACCTTTCAGTGCTCTGTGTTTCATATTGTTAAGTTAGAAGGGGTAGAAAATCTGGGTTTCTCTGCAGGACTCCTTCTCTGACATTTTAATGTCCTCCTCCGGGACCTAGCTCTCAATTTCTGAACTCACTGATAGAGGCTGAAATTCCTCATTGGTTCCAGTATTCCAACTTCTGATAGATACTTCTGCCAGTGGATTCCTTACCTTGTGAATATCCCCTTGCGTCAGCAACATTCGGAAATTCTTTTTGTACCTCGCGCCGACGTGGACGACGTCACAGAGGCACGGCATCGCTCGCGACTCCGATGACGTCACCGACACCATAATAGACCCACCCCGGCGTGATGACGTCAGTTACCTTTTTTCCGCGTCGTCGACGCTAACGGTTTCGGGGAATCTCTGTTGCTGTTGGTGACTTTGTTACTGTTTTTCTCTGTTTTCTTGCTTCTTTGTCTCATTGAAGATGTCGACTAAGAAGACCGGATTCAAGCCATGTAGAGTGCGGCAAAATGATGTCGATCACGGACCCGCACGAGGAATGTATCTGGTGCCTGAGTTCGGACCAAGATGTCGATAGCTGTTCTTCGTGTAGGAAGATGAATCCGAAGGCACTTCGAGAGAGAGAGAGTCTAAGCTTTTAATGGCGAAGTTAAGAGGAAGTAAAGAGAAGAAGTCTTCGAGATCTCGTTCGAGAAGGTCGAGGTCAAGATCACGATCGGCGTCGCTTTCGAAGTCGTCATCCGGTCATGCTTCGAAGTCGAAAAAGAAGCGAAGACATGAATTTCGGCATCACTCCGGTAAGGATTCGGACTCGAGACCGAAGTCGCCTAAGAGGAGGCATGAGAAGGATGTAGTGTCTCCATCACCAGAGGTCTTGGATCCAGAAGGTGAGGCTTCGCCTTCGGAGTCTCAGGTTCAATCGCCGACTCCGGTTGTGAATCCGTCTCGGCGCCGTCTCCGGCCTAAGAGGATGAAGAAGTCCCTTTGGATGAGGGTTCGAAGACCCGACCACCTGTGGAAGAGGAGGCGAATCCGGAGCCTCTGAAGGGTCAGTCTGTGGGTTCTTACCCACCTTTCCCAGCTCCAGGTCAAGACCCTACTGCATTTTTAAACGCTATGTATGGTGTCTATTCCAGAGCATGGTACCCCTCTGGTGCACCTTCGGGTCCTATGGGTCCTCTGGCGTTTAATTTAGGAATTCCCCACTCCTATGCTTCAGCTCCTTTTATGCCATTTATGCCGGCTCCAACGCCGCCTTGGCATTACTCGGCGGCGCCAAGGTCATCGACGCCGATACCGACGTCGCCGGCTCCGAGTCGACCTCGAGAACCGTGCCCTGGGCCTGCGGATTCGATCTCAACGTCGATACCGGCTCCGTCGGAGTCGTTCACGGATCCAACGGCGCGGCTGTTAAAAGAGAGATCTAGAAGGGATGCTCAGCGCCTTATAGAGGAGCAAAGATATAGAGACGCTTAGGCTAAGATGGAAGAAGGAGAGCTTCAGGAGGACTGTTTTGAAGATCTAGGAGAAGCTAGTGGTTTGGAACTTTCTCCGGAATGGGAGCTGCCATCTGTGTCTGATGCTCCTTCAAAGGATGTTAGGCCTTACCACATGGTAATGAGGAAGGCTGCAGAACTTTTAAATTTAACCTTGCCTACGGTGGAATATAAGTCCAATCTCTTGACTGAGGTACTCCATTCACCAAGTTCTGTTGTTGAACCGTTGCTTCCCTTTAATAAAGCATTAACTGAACCTATTTTGGAGGTTTGGAGCAAGCCTCTTACTGCTCCTGCAGTGGCTAAAAGTGTTGCAAGGAGATATATAGTTGCACCTGGGGATCCAGAGTTTTTATCCTCGCATCCTTCGCCTGAAAGTCTGGTTATTCAGGCAGCCTGTTCAAAAAAGACTGTGTGTGCTTGGGGATAAGGAATCCAAGAAACAAGATCAGACTGCGAAGAAGTCTTTCTCATCAGCAAGTATGGCTTTAAAATCAACTAATGCCACTTGCCTTATGAGTAGATACATAGATGCCCTGATGGATTCTTTGCGTTTGTTGGCTCCTAAAATTCCTGATGACAACAGGAAGGATTTTGATGAAGTATTGACTGATGTGCAGGCGGCTGCAGGTCAAGTGATCCAGAGCGGACTTGACACTGCTGATTCAGTTGCTCGCATCATGGGAACTGCTGTTGCCTCCAGAAGGGCTGCCTGGCTGAAGTCATCAGACTTTTCGGCGGACGTTCAGGCTGCGTTGTTGGATTTGTCTTTTGATGGTGTTGGTCTTTTTGGTAAAAAGCTGATGCAGCCTTGGAAAGATTTAAGGACAGTAGGGCTACTGCCAAATCTGTGGGGCTGCAGACTAGAGGTTCATCAACCAAAAGGTTTAGAGGTTTTGGACGTTCATTTCGTCCCTACCGTCAAGGTCTACAGCAGCAGCAGCAACAGCAGAATCCACTGTACAAATCATACAGGGGTAGGCAAAGAGCTCGTCCACGAGGACGTCGAGCCTCCTCCTACTCCACCTGTTCCAACCCCCCCCTGCCACAGAAAAGCAGCCCTAGATCCGCCATTCCGGATATTGTGGGCCCAGTGGGAGGCCGGCTTACCCATTTTCTACGGGATTGGGAATCTGTTACATCAGATCTTTCGGTTCTCAATCTCGTAGAAAATGGGTATGCTCTTCCCTTTCTGGAATTCCCTCCGAATTACCCTCCTTGCCAAGGTTTCTGCACCGAGGAACACCTGTTCCAGGAGTAAGTCCAGACATTGTTAAGAAAGGGTGCGATAGAGATGGTTCCAGAGCAGGAAAGTGGTCAGGGATGCTACTCCCGGTATTTCCTGATTCCCTAGAGGGATGGCAGACTTCGTCCAATCCTGGATCTCAGGATCTTGAACCTTTATCTAAAACAGGAGAAGTTCAAGATGCTCACCCTTGCACAGGTTCTTCAGGCGCTGATGGAAGAAGACTGGATGGTGTCAATAGACTTGCAGGATGCATATTTTCACATCCCTATTCTGCAGTCACACAGGAAGTATCTCCGTTTTACGGTGGGATCCCAACATTACCAGTTTGTAGTTCTACCGTTTGTTCTTACTACTGCGCCTCGAGTCTTCACCAAGGTGATGGCTGTGGTGGCAGCACATCTCAGAAGATCGGGGATACCAGTATTCCCGTATCTGGACGATTGACTGATCAAAGCAGAATCTCCAGAGAAGGTGCTCCATCATCTGCAAGTGACAACTCAGTTGTTGTACAGGTTGGGTTTTTCAATAAATGTACCCAAATCTCACCTGGTGCCCTCCCAGTGCAACCTGTTCATAGGTGCGGTACTGGATACAACTGTGTGTCGTGCATTCCCTCCTCCACAACGGATTCGCGACATACAGGAGTTGATTCCTTTATTTCACAATGGAGCGGTCGTTCCAGTCCTGAAGGTCCTTCGCTTGCTTGTACTGATGGCTTCCTGCATTCTGTTGGTCAACAATGCACGCTGGCACATGAGGTCACTCCAGTGGTGCCTCCGCAGGCAGTGGTATCAACACAAGGGGATCTCAGGGAGTCTGTGAGGATCTCCAGAGAAACTGCAGCGGATCTGACTAGGTGGGGAGTGGAAGGCAACCTGTCTCTAGGGAAGTTTTTCAACTGCCTCAAGCTGTGGCCACAGTGATAACGGATGCATCCACTCTAGGGTGGGGTGCTCATCTGGGGGACCTGGAGGTCAAGGGTCTTTGGTCTCCAGAGGAAAGGTTGCTTCACATCAACCTTCTGGAATTGCGGGCGATTCGTCTGGCGCTCAAGGCCTTCCTCCCTTCGCGGTCGGTCGGTTCACAACACCACCGCGATGTGGTATGTCAACAAGCAGGGAGGAGTAGGGTCGCAGTGTCTCTAGTTCTGGGTTCAGGATCATCTGTCTGATGGCAAATCATCTGTCCGGAGTTCTGAACGTTCATGCATACAGTCTGTCGTCAGTTCTCAGCCGACCACGAGTGGGGGCTTCATCCAGAGGTAGTTTGTCACGTCTTTCGGACATGGGGGACTCCTCAGATGGACCTGTTCGCCACTCGTGAGAATGCTCACTGCCCGTCATTCTGCAGCCTCCAGTATCCGATGCAGGGAGACTTGGGGGACGCGTTTCAGTTGAGTTGGGACTCTCATCTCCTTTACGCGTTTCCTCCCATACCCTTGATTCGTCGGGTTCTGAGGAAGATTCGCCAAGACCTGGCCCAAGTTATATTGGTCGCCCCGGATTGGCCAAGAAGGGTGTGGTACACAGATTTTCTCCACCTCTCCTCTCACCCGCCGCTCCGTCTCCCTCACAGGGCAGACCTCCTCTCTCAGATGGAGGGGCAGGTTCTACACCCCCACCTCCAGACCTTACACCTTCATGCCTGGAGATTGAACGGGGCAACCTAAATTACTTTTCTCTCCCACATGATGTGGTGGGTGTCATTCTTTCGGCCAGGCGTGACTCCACCAAATCAATCTATTGATACAGATGGTCTAAATTTGTCACTTGGCGTGGAGAGAAATCTGTTGACCCTCTGAAGGCTCGTTTGTCTGATATTCTGCAGTTTGCTCTTTCTTTGGCGCAGCAAGGGTTTGCTGTTGCCACAGTTAAGGGTTATCTTTTGTCTTTTAAGACGGTCTTCCTTGTTGCATTTACCTCAGCAAGGAGGGTAGGGGAGCTTCAAGCTCTTAGTTCAAAGCCCCCATTCTTGACCATTCATGCTGAACGAATGGTTCTTAGGACCTGGGCTGCTTTTCTGCCTAAGGTGCTAACGCCTTTCCATCTAGGACAGTCTATTACCCTTCCTACCTTCTATCCTCCCCCACACCCTTCCAAGGAGGAGGAGAGACTTCACCGCTTGGACCCGAAGAGGGCGGTGAGCTTCTACCTTGACAGGATAAGAGAGTTCAGGGTGGATGACCAGCTGTTTGTTGGATTTGCTGGTTGCAAGAAAGGAAAAGCTGTGCACAAGCGCACACTTTCAAAATGGATCATACTATGCATCAAGATCGGGTAAAGAGCCTCCAGAGGGTATTAGGGCTCATTGTACTAGAGCAAAGTCTTCAACATCTGCTTTGTCTAGCGGTATGCTGTTGAGGACATTTGTAGAGCGGCAACTTGGGCCTCCCTCCACACTTTTGCGAAGCATTACTGCTTGGATACCGAGGTGAGGAGGGACGGCCACTTTGCGCGTTCTGTCCTCCAGGATTTTCTGGTATAGGAGAGTGGACACCCTCCGGGAGTGGGGACTGCTGTGGGACTCTATTCACAAGGTAAGGAATCCACTGGCAGATGTATCTATCAGAAGAACAAGTTACTTACCTTCGGTAACGCTATTTCTGGTTGATACAGTATCTGCCTGTGGATTCCTCACATGCCCACCCACCTCCCCGTTTTCCACTCTTCTATACCTTAGATTATGGCAATGTTTTAGTGTGTATGTTATTCTCAAAAGTAGTGTTTTATTCTACTTGAATTACTGCATTGTCTTTGCACTGTGTGGGTTATCTTGACTGTTGTATACTGTGTATATATCTACTGTTGTCGGTCGGTCCGTGTGCCTCGAAGGCACGGAAAAAAGGGCGGAACTGACGTCATCACGCCGGCGTGGGCCTATTATGGTGTCGGTGACGTCATCGGAGTCGCGAGCGATGCCGTGCCACTGTGACGTCGTCCACATCGGCACGAAGCTGCAAAAAGAATTTCCAAATGTTGCTAACGCAAGGGGATATTCACAAGGTGAGGAATCCACAGGCAGATACTGTATCTACCAGAAATAGCGTTACCGAAGGTAAGTAACTTGTTCTTTACCATTCTGGGTGACCTTAACTGCTATATGATGATGCTAAGAACGGTGCTGCTAGGATAACCCAACTGCTCTGTCTTACTCGATTGGTTACAAGCACTTTGACTCTGGCTGGCCATATTCTGGACTTAGTCTTTAAAAAGTGACAGTCTTTTACAGCTGGCCTCCCTGAAACCCAGATATGGTCAAATCCTAAATCTGAAAGCGACTTCTAGCTGTAGATTCCTTACCTTTAAATTTCCCAGGCATCAGACTGGATCCCGAAACTTTGGCATGAGCAGTACTCCTACGCGCCATTGTGTGGCTCTGTTGGTCCGTGTGGCATAGTTGGCGCCGGATGTGGTCACCTATATAGGCGCTACGAGGCGTGCAGACGTAGGTTCTTTTCTTTCTACGCAAATAAGTGCTGATCCATAGAAGAGCCTCCGCTCTGTCTCTTTTTGACAGACTTTTTGTAAATTTTTTCATGTGGTGAGATGACCTCTAGAAGGGTAGTTTTTTTAACCATGTGGCTCCTGTCATCGCGCCATGTCGGTCACAACCCGCACCTTGTGTGCTTATTGTGTCTCGAGCGCGTCCACGATTTAACTACGTGATTGGACTGCCAGGCCATGGTGCTGAAGTCCATGAGGTAGCTGTCCATGAAGATTGGGACCTCAGAGGAAGAGAAGGTCGCCGGACTGCTCCAGGAACCCCAAGCCCGCTTTGCACTCGAGTTCCTCTGGGAAGAGGCCCAAAATGTCGTTATCTAAGTGGACTTTGACGTCACCTCATCCATCAAGGATTGACGAGGGAAGAACACTGACATTCCAGACACGGTTCAGCTGAGCCAGAGCCATGTTCGACGCTGCACCTTCCCCCAATTCTGGGAGCTGGAGCAACTCCTTAGATTTACGATTCCATGTGCCGAGTATTTGAGCGGCCAAGCCCTCTGGTGTGCCTTCGGGGTCAGGAGAGGTCCCACCAGGTTCCGTGTTGATGGCTCCGGCCTCGGCGCCTTTGGGGTCTCATGGATTCAATTCCAGAACCAGGTCGGCGCTAGTTGTGCCAACTCAACGTTCTCCAGCATCTGTCCTGAAGTCGATGCTCCCTGTGCCAGCCCCATTCTGAATCCCCACGACTTTGAGTCGGGTCGAAATCGAATCCGTCGCCAATAGAGCTCAGAGGCTCAGGGTCGTTGCCTGTACATTTTGAAGAGGTTTCAGGTATGGGAGAAGAGTGGGAGGGGTTTTTGGACCCCTTAGAACAACAGTTCGACATACCTGGTGAGGATTTGGACTGGTATGAGGATCTTGCGGAGGCCAGCGGTCTAGATATCTCTCCAGATACTGATATACTCTCTCCACCTACTTTTGTTATGGAGGAGGGGGCTACTTATGTTGTGGTGGTAAAGAGGGCAGCAGATAACCTTGGCCTGGAGATGCTATCGGTGCAAGTCCAGACTAATTTCTTGATTGAAGTACTTCAGCCTGGGGCTTTGTCATCTGAACCCCGTTTGCCCTTTAATGAGGCACTAACAGATATCCTTCTAGGCACATGGTCCAAGCCTAGCACAGGGGCTCCTGTGACCAGGATTATAGCACGCTGCCATTGCCCTGCACTAGGTGATCCACGTGTCCTTAGTCAACATCGTACTCCTAAGAGCTCCAATCCTCGACGTCCCATGGTGTATTCCCGTCTGCCGCTAATCCCCTACCTACACACACACACAGTCTTTCTCTCTCTCTCTATCCCTCTATCTCGCTGTCTCTCTCCCATTATCTCACTCGCTCACTCTCCAGGAGTCTGGATGTACTTGGGAAGATGTTTTCTTCCACCAGCCTGGCATTGTGGTTGGTCAACGCCGCAAGCCTATTGGGCTGTTTATTTTACACCCTTTGGGAAACCGTTGCGTCAGTGCTGCCACAGGTGCTGGAGGAGGTCCGGGCTTTGCTGTCTCAGGCAGTGGAAGATGAGAGATGCAGTAAAGTTCATCATTACGTGTGGTTTGGATACAACTGACTCGAGCTGTTTTGTCAACTGTGGCCCTGCTTCACCACACCTATCTAAGAGCATCTGGTTTCTCGGGGGATGTCCAGGTTAATCTCATGAACATGCCTTTTGATGTGACCTGTCTCTTTGGAGAATACCCCAACCACTGTCCTGCACAGTCTTTACAATTTGTGCGAGGACGTGGTCGTTGTGCTCTCTGACCTTGTAGGAATGGTAGCCAGAAGTCATCCGCCACCCTCCCCTCAGCAGCTGCAGGCTCTAAGCCTTCCAAATTTGGTTCTGCAAGACCATGGGTGTGCAGTTATAGGGACAATTCAACATCATCTCCGCCACTATCGGTCCATAACATCAAATAAATGGGTCTTGCTGATTATTCGGTGCAGTTACTCCCTCCCTTTTCCATCTTTTCCTCCTCCTTTACCACCATCTCAAGAACGGCTAGCCGAGGATCATCTTATTTTGCTCCGAAAGGAAGTTACAGATTCCCTGACCAAAGGGGCTATAGAGTTCCAATTTCAGAAGAAGGCAGTAGTTGTTCCTGCTTCTCTCTGCTACCCAAAAAGAACAAAGGTCTTCACCCTATTCTAGTCCTTCGGACCGTCAAGCTCTTCCTTAAAAAAGAAATAATTCAGGATGCTCACATTGGCTCAGGTCTTGTCTGCCCAAGACCAAGGAGACTGGATTGTATCGTTGGACTCGCAAGATGTGTATTTTCACATCCCCATCCTGCCAGTCCACAGGCACTTCCTGCAGTTCAAGGTAGGCCACGAGAACCTTCAGTTCACTGTGCTACCATTTGGCCTTACCAACGCCCCTCGGGTGTTCACCAAAGTGATGGGGGTGGTTGCAGCTCATCTGCACAGGTTGGGGGTTCCAGTCTTCCCCTACCTCGGAGACTAGCTGTTAAAGGCGTACTCGCCCCAGACTGTTGTTTCCCACCTTTAGATTACGGTGGGTCTCCTGCATTAGCTGGGGTTCACTATAAAGGTGCAGAAGTCACACCTGACACCTTCTCAGACGCTCCGTTTCATTGGAGCTGTTCTGGACTCTGTGTAGTTTCGGGCTTATCTGCCCAAGCAGCAAGTCCAGGACATTCAGGTTATGATACAGATGTTTCAGCCTCTCTCCTGGATTTCAGTGAGAATGACTCCGAAGCTGCTGGGGCTCATGGTCTCCTGCATCCTGTTTGTAAATCGCGCCAGATGACCTATGTGGGCTCTGCAGTGGGATCTGAACTTACAGTGGGCGCAGCATCAGGGAAACCTCTCTGACAAGGTCCAGATCTCAGAGGGAACTGCAAAGGAACTGCAGTGGTAGCTAATGAACCGTGATTTGGTCAGAGGCAGGCCCCTCTCCCTTCCCCAACCAGATGTCACAACAGTGACAGATGCATCACTCTTTGGATGCGGCGGCCATCTGGGAGAGGTGGAGATGAGGACTCTGGTCCCCGGCAGAGTCGGGGCTTCACATCAACTTGTTTGATCTTCAGGCGATCCGACTGGCATTGAATGCATTTCTTCCCTCTGTCAAGGGGAAGTTGGTGCTAGTGTTCATGGACAATTCGACTGTCATGTGGTACTGCAACAAGCAGGGTGGTGTAGACCCTTTGTTAGGATGCCTAACGCATCTGGTCATGGCTGGAACAGCAGGACATAGCCCTGGTGGTTCAACACCTGGCTGGTTCCATGAATTCCAGTGTTGACGAACCCAGCCGTCGATGCCTAGTGGAATGCAAATGATGACTCCAGCCGGATGTGGTGCAAGGTTTCTCTCAACAGTGGAGATATCCTTGGTTAGATCGGTTTGCCTCCGAAGAGAACGTGCCATGTCAGCAGTATTGTGCGTTGGAATTTCCAAGGCAGCTTTCGCCCGGCGACGCTTTTCGTCGCACGTGGAGCTCAGGCCTCCTGTATACATTTCCTCCCATACTACTTCTGCCCAGAGTTCTCAAGAAGATCAAGAACGACTGGACCCAAGTCATTCTTGTGACTCTGGACTGGGCACAGAGTCTGGTATTGTGAGCTGCTTTGAATGAGCATTGATCTTCCAATCAAGCTGCTCCTTCGGGGGGATCTTCTGTCGCAGCAACAGGAGAGGTTCCCCCACTGAACCTGTCAACTTTCTGCCTACTTGTGTGGACATTGAGCAGCGACAGTTAGTAGCTTTTAACTTTGCTCCTGAAGACTATAAAGTTATTTTGATGCCCTTCGCCAAAATGGTATACGGCTGCCGTTGACAAATATGTTTTACATATTCCACAGAAAGGCCTATTGAACTTCTGTCTGCTTTTCTTTATTGTTACCCATGCCCAGCAGGGCTCTGCTCTGGGCACTATTGAGGGTTATTATTCTGGCCTCTCCGCTTTCCTGCAGCTGCCTGACCAACCCTTGTTGTTCACGTCCCCTATTGTAAATAGGTTCCTGAAAAGGCTTGTACATATGTTTCTCCCTAAGCCCTTCATTACCCTCCAGTGGGATCTCAACCTAGTTCATAGTTTCCCATGTTAGCTATCTTTGAGCTGCAACATAATAGTCCCCACTGTTTGCTTAAAATCAAAACAGCATTCCTAGTGGCAATTCATCCAGTATTGGGGTATCTTTCATAGATTCACATGCCTTAATCATTTCCCGTCGCCGAGATTGGAGTCCCACTGTAAAATACAAAAGCAGTGCCATAAGTAATAAATAGAATCCTAAGAGGTTCAAGGTGACAATACATGCATCAAAAAACAAATGTACATTAAACTACAAAGAAATTCCCAGGGCATCCCTTCGGGTCCTTAGCTGGAATGTGAGGGGAGTATTGGATAAGGTTAAGAGGGGGGCTGTGCTGCGGCAGGCGAAAAGGGAGCACGCCGATATCCTGTTACTGCAGGAAACCCATTTATTGGGCAATAAAACAATATGCTTGCAGCATTTTGGCTACCAGCAGGTGTACCATGCGGGCTTTGTCAGAGGGTCCTGGGGGGTGGCCATCTTGGTGCACCGCTGACTCTCCTACGTTCATTCTACTCAATGGGTTGACCCGCAGGGCAGGTACATCTTTATCAGAGGTATGGTGGGAGAGGAGACCCTGGTATTGGGTAGTGTGTATGCCCCGCCTCCTTTGCAATGGTCGTTGGTGGAGAAGCTCTTTGCAGTATGGGCTGATATTCCTGAGACACCAGCGGTGGTGGGAGGGGACTGGAACGATGCTGGTGGATAGATGTAGGCCTGGGGATGTGCGGACTACTGGAGTATCCACGAAACTGGGGGACATGGTTCGAAGTCTGGACTGGGTGGACACATGGCGCTATTTACATGCACATGGGCTGGAATACACATACCTGTCTGCTGTCCATAAATCCTTTTCTAGATTAGATTACATATTTGTCCCTCAAGCAGTTCTAGGCAGGATGGAGTCGGCGGCTGTACTGTCGCGAGGGCTCTCGGACCATTCCCCCGTCACTATAGAATTCACGTTAGGTAGAGGATGGCAGCCATTCCGATGGCGCATTTCTAAATGGCACCTTCAAAACGAGGACTATCAGAGACACATGGGGGAGGCCATAGCACACTTCTGGGTTGAAAATGCTGGATCTGTCACGGATGCGGGGACGATGTGGGAGGCCCTGAAGCCCACGTTGCGGGGAGTGGATATTGCCGACAGCGTAAGGCAGACTTAGTCCGGGCCGCAGTGGACATTGAGGCCCTGGAGCGCCAGATGGGGTGCAGTGTAGATAGGGACAGCCAGGCGGTAGGGCAACTTCTATTGGCACAGCAATCCTATGTGTCTCAGCTAACGGATGAGACGCGGCAGGTATGGCTGGCGACGCGCAGCAGGATCTATCAGTGGGGGGGATAAGTCGGGGACGATGTTGCACCAGCTCTGCCAAAGTACGTTCCAGGCACAGACCTTACCGGGGCTCCTGGATGCTGCAGGGGACCCGATTACAGACCCGCGGGAATTGGCGGACAGCTTTGCGACTAATTACGCTGCCCAGTATGCCCCGAATGAGTGCCTTCCGGCAGACATGGTAGACAAATTTATTGCGGACTTGCCACCGCGTGCGGTGACGGATGAAGTGTGTGAGCTCCTCGAGCTCCCATTGACGGAGGAAGAGTTGGGAGGGGCCTTGGGGGAAGCTTAATACCTGGAAGGCTCCGGGGCCCAATGGGTTCCCAAGCGAGTTTTATAAGAAATATCACCTACAGTTAGGTGCGCATTATAGAGCGGCACTAGAAGAGGCCAGGGAGCGAGGCAGCCTCCCCGCTGATTGGCGACATGCTGAGGTAGTGGTGTTTCATAAGCCAGGCAGGCCCCCGGAGCATCACGCTTCGTACCGACCCATATCTCTCCTAAATGTAGAGGCTAAGATTTTAGCAAAGGCGCTGGCGACCCGGCTCCTGCCACACATTGCGGGGCTCATTCACCCGGACCAGGCTGGGTTCATGCCCAGTAGGGAAACTAGACACAATATTCGCAGGGCCCTTGTGGCGGTGGCGGCAATTCGAGATACCGGGGAACAAGCGGCGCTTCTCCTAGCGGATATGGACAGGGCCTTCGATTCTCTGAGCTGGGTCTACCTCTTTGCGCTTCTGCCTAGGCTTAATTTGGGGCCTCGTTTCCTGTCATATTTGAGACTCTTGTATACAGACCTGACAGCCTCGGTTAGGATGGCTGGGGCTATTTCCTCCAGATTCTCCATTGGGCGTGGCACTCGGCAGGGCTGCCCCCTTTCGCCGTACCTGTTCGCCCTGGCCATGGAGCCATTGGCGGCCTGGGTGCACATAGATGCGCAGCTTAGAGGTTTTGAATGGGAGCGGGGCCCGTCAGATAAAATTGCCCTCTATGCTGATGATGTCCTGTTTTTTTCACAAACCTTAGCAGGTTGGGTCCGCGTTTACTAGAGATTATGCAAATATTTGGCGAAACCTCCGGGTTATACCTAAATCCTCGTAAGTCAACCCTATGGGTGTTGGGGGAGCGTTCCGGGGTGGGGGACTGGGCGTCCACACTGCAGGTAGCGGTGGGGGGCATTAAATACTTGGGAGTGTTCATCTCCGAGATTCCTGCGATATCCTGGGAGCGCAATCTGGTGCCTGTTTGTGATCGGGGCTGACCGGAGATGAAGACGTGGTCCCGGATGCCCCTTACTATCTATGGCAGGTCGGCCATTTTTAAAATGGTGGCCCTTCCCGATTGCTCTATCAATTACAGAATCACCCATACCCGATCTCACCCCATTGGTTCCGGCAAGTTGATTCGGCGCTGGGGCAGTTCCTTTGGGCTGGAGCAGCGTTGCGGGTGGCGCTGCACACCTGTTTCTTGTCAACATACTGTGGTGGTCTGGCGACCTCCGACATCCTTTCATACTACCAGGCCTCCCATCTCCTAGTCCTGAATGAGTGGTGGTATGGGGATAGGGGGCCCGGCATACGCCCTGGAACGACATCTTATGGGCTCCAAAACCCTGCATACGGTATTGTATGCGGCACAGCTGCGGAAGAGGTTGCCACCGGCCACCCAGTTGGTGTTTCGAATCTGGAGACAGGCACTGCGTCGCATGGGATGGTGGGGCACGCTGACCGAGGAGACCCCGTTGTGGCATAATGGACGTTTGCCTGCTTTGGCATCACTCCAAGGCTTTAGGGGCTGGGATGATATTGGAATTTCGTCCCTAGGAAATGTAATGTCAGGAACGGCGCTTAAGTCCTTCCAGGAATTGCGCAAAGAGTACGACATGCCCCGGTCCCAATTCTTTAAATATCTGCAATACCACCATGCCATTACACCCTCCCAGAGTTTAGTCCCCTGGAGGCTAAGATCTTTATGGGGGACTTGAGGGACAAAAAGATATCTCGCATATATCAAACATTGGTCACACATTGCTCTACTACACTGCTGAAGCTCCGGGAGTCCTGGGAAAAGGATGTGGGGGCACTGGAGGAGGAGGACTGACGGGAGGCGCTGGAGGCCCCTAGAGGTGCAGCTATAGCAATACGCTTGAGGCTCATCCAATTTAAATACCTGCACAGGGTGTACTTTACAAGGGAGAGGTTGTGGCGGGCCGGCCTCATCGCCTCCCCGGACTGTCTCTGGTGTGGCACGGAGGTTGGGACATTGATTCATACGGAGCTGTGGCTCACTGGTTAGGTTCTGGAATGGGGTGTGGGATTGTATGTCCGAGGTCCTAGGATGGGAGCTTCCTCGCACACCACAATTAGGTCTGCTGCATGTCTTAGAGGGGGTGGGGGGTAACACGTATTAGAGGCATTTACTGCTACTGGCCTTACTTTGGCCAAAAGAGATATAGCCAAAGCCTGGAAAGATCCCCGAGCTCCCTCGGTCCTGGTGTGGAAGAAGGGGCTTGACTTTTGTATGGGGCTGGAACAGCCGATCTTTGTGGCTCGAGGGTGCCCACGAAAGCATTACAAGATATGGAAGCGATGGGCAGACTATCGGGGCCTGCGGCTGGAGCCTCCTGTGGAACGGGAGGTTGATCGGGAGGCGGTCTGAAGGGGCCAACATGGAAGGTGTATACATAGTATTGGACTGCAGATTGGTTCGTAAGACCTGTGAGACACTGTCTGCGACTGGGAGGGGTGGGATCCGGGTGGGGGGAGTTGGGAGACAGGGGGGTGGAGGGGGGTGTGAAATCGTGAAGTTTGATGCAACCTTTGAATTCCAAAACAATGTATGGATTGCCAATTCTTTGATGTTGTGTATTTGATTGGCAGCTAACTCCGGAGTGCGGGGTGCTGCGCTACGTGTGCGATCTGTCAATAACATTTGTTTTAAAAAAGAAAACTACAAAGAAATGTCAGTTTAACATATCAGTGAAAAGAAAATCAGTAAGAGAGGAAAAGGAAAAAGAAAAAGGAGATAATCTGGAAACCTATGTACAACAAAAGCAATTAGGAGTACATTTCTTAAACTCAAACACATAAAACAATGGCTCTCAACACGGTACACAAACAATTAAAATAGTCAACAATACAATGTGTAGTCAAATAAGTGACTGTGGGAAAGGTTTATACATAGATAGGGAGTTCAGAACAAAACAAACACAAAAACATGACCATGCGTCCTTCATTAATTGCGGCCACATATATCGTTGACGACGTTTCGACCGTCTTAAACATTCACGGTCATCATCTGGACAGAGAAATAGCTATCTAAGTGTCCAGAACAGTTAGATAAAACATCTATTTCATATGAGAAAGAAGATCCAACCCGAATTGCTGAAATAAATTGGTAGCCCTCAAGAAATTGGCTGAAGAAAAATGATTGGAGAGCAAAATAACGAAGATGTCATTCCATCGTTCTAAATGGCACACAGAATGAATAAGCCCACACAAAAGGATTGAAGAAACCAACCATAAATTCAAGGGATTGCAAAGAGCCAATCCACTTGGCATTGAGCAAATTAATACATGTCCACCAGGCTCTAAAGTTACGCCTCAATTCCCGAGAGTCACAAAGAACTCTCGGGAATTGAAGCGTAACTTTAGAGCCCGGTGGACATTTATTAATTTGCTCAATGCCAAGTGGATTGGCTCTTTGCAATCCCTTGAATTTATGGTCTGTTTCTTCAACATGTTTTATGTGTTTGAGTTTTTTAAGAAATCTACTAATACATTTTGTATGAATTCATAATTGCTTTTGTTGTACATATATTTCCTGATT
This sequence comes from Lissotriton helveticus, assembly GCF_964261635.1. Lineage (NCBI taxonomy): Eukaryota > Metazoa > Chordata > Amphibia > Caudata > Salamandridae > Lissotriton > Lissotriton helveticus. Next base: position 418,832,736 of record NC_136070.1, read on the forward strand.
ATCTCCTTTTTCTTTTTCCTCTTACTGTTTTTCTTTTAACTGATATGTTAAACTGACACATTTCTTTGTAGTTTAATGTACATTTGTTTTTTGATGTATGTATTGTCGCCTTGAACCTCTGTTAGGACTCTAGTGATTTCCCCTGGTTCAGGTTTGTCAGGGTTGCCCCTGTTGTCCATAACCCCATAAGTAATAAATAGGCCAAAAGAAGCCAAAGGCTATATCTTAGTAGCCTATCTACGTCCTTATAGGAAAAGGACCAAAAGTCAGCTCCAACCAATCGAAGAAGCCGTCGACGAGGATACCAGCTGCACCGTCGGAAGACAACGCCGTCAGGAGAGGCATTGACGACGACACTGTCGACTGCACCGTCTATGAACGTGCCTGTGATTCTACCACTGTCGACGAGAGATATTCCTACCATTCATCTCTGCATCGTCGACGCCCCAGTCGACGATAGCTTACCAAATAAAAACAATTCAAAGGCCTGTTCAGGATTACAGTAAAATTTCTCCGTTACCACCTTCCCATCTATTAGAAGGCTACATAGAGGACGAGGATTATGATGAGGAAGATCCATACAGAGTGGCTCATAGTCCATCTGAGCTTAACGCTAAATGTCAAGATACTGCCAAGAATGATTATCGGGAGGAGCACTACTACCATGGGCAATATATGGCTCCACGGCATGCATACCAGTTACATCACATGTCTCTTCTTCCTCCAGCACTTATACAAGCCCTACAGGCTATGTTGGCGGATTATCGTCAGAGATTTCCCCCGCACAGATTCCAACAGAAAACCCAATTCCACAGGTGGAGGTTCCGGTACCAGAGCCTACCCAACTTAGTACACCAGCTCCTGCACAAGAGCCAACTGGACATCAAGACACTTCCTCCTCGAATGAGGAGGTTGAGGAAGGCGAGTTACCTAAACAGGAAGATTATCCAGATCAAGGGATGATTATATCATAGTAACACCATCTCCCCCTCCGCATTTGCCCTCTGATTCTCCTCCTGAGGACATCAGAGGATTTCATAATTTAATGCAGAGAGCAGCTTCTAGGTTCCAACTCCCTATAGCGGTCAAACAAACAACTGTTTTTTTCCATGATTTCAAAGAGGATACCTGGAAGATCATTTGCTCTATTCCCATCATTGATCACATCTGGCAAGAGCGCGTGAAAATCATGAATACACCGGCATCCATACCTGCGGTGTTACCTCGAATAGAGAAAAAATACAGTGCTCCAGAAAACAGTCCATCTTGCCACATAGGTCATCCTAGGCCAGATTCGGGAATCTCAGGCTGCACAATGGCGTTCGAAAAGCCCAGCAACCCAATTACCACTCCTCCAGACAAAGAAGGACATTGTATGGACCTTTGGGGGGGATAAATTCTCTTCTATGGCTGCAGCTTCAATTAGAGTTGCCAATGCCTTGGCACTCACTGGCCGTTATGACTGCCAAATGTGGTCCGATATGGCGGGATTGATAAATGTTATCCTAGAGGATCAAAGAGAGGAGGCACGGAAGATCTTACTAGAAGGTGAATGAGCTGCCTCCGAAACAATTGACTGCACTTTAGATGTCGCTAACATGAGCTTTCGACAATTAGCTGGGGCAGCTGTTCTTCGACGCCAAGGTTGGCTTAAGGCGACTACATTTAGACCCGAAGTTCAGCTGAAGATACTGGACATGGCTTATGATGGGTATTCCCTGTTCAGGAAACATATAGATGACACCCTTTTGGCAATCAAAAATGACACCGACACCGCAAAATCTTTAGGTGCTCTACAATATAGACGCATACCTTTCAGAGGAGCCAGAGGGCGAGAATTCTCTACATATCAAGGCGGATATCAGTCGAATCAGCAATATCGACAGTACCAACCTCCGCACCAACGGACGTATAAGCAATCCTCTAACCGTCAGTCATCGACTGCTGGTTTCTCTCGCCAGGGTGGCCGAAAGAGAACACAACAACAAGGCCGGGATTCGGCCAGAAAGCAGTGAGCTGCTCAGGGTGCCAGTCAAATTGAAACTGGAAAGCTGCCGCCTAATTCTCATTGCACCCCGTTGGCCAAGACAGTATTGGTTCCAGGAACTTCTCCTGTTGTCACAAGACAAACCCATTCGCCTGCATCCGATAACCGACCATGTTATTACCGAACAGTGGTCAAGTAGTTCATCCGGATCCGCAATCCCTGCACTGGCACACATGGCTCCTGGATTCCTAGAGTTCAAGAATCTCAATATTTCACAGGACTGTCGAGACATACTGTCTAAATCCCATGCTGAAAGCACTATCAAGACGTATTGTTTAAGAAGGAAAAGATTTTGTTACTGGTGTGAAACCACTAAAGTTCATCCAACTCAAGCTCCTCCTTAACAGATTTTACCTTACTTACTCTCACTGGCCAAATCTGGACTCACTTTCTCGTCCGTCAAGGTTCACCTGGCTGCTATTTCCAGGTACAGAAAATCTCCCCAGCTTCCTTCATTATGTTAGTCTTCTCTTGTGAAAGGACTTTTTGCACTTTCCCTCCTGTGCTTTCGCCTCCTCCGGAGTGGGAACTCAATGTGGTGTTAGCACAACTGATGAGACAACCATTTGAACCGATCCATAAAGCAGATCTCAAATATCTCACATGGAAAGTAGCCCTCTTACTGGCTCTCACCTCAGCAAGACGGGTTAGTGAGATTCAGGCTTTCACAATCAAGGAACCATTCTTGCGTTTTACATAGAACTATGTGATCCTGCGGATAAATCCTAAGTTCAATCCAAAGGTACCCACACAATTTCACTTGAACAAACCTGTAATACTACAAACGTTCTTCCCGAATACATCTACTCCAGCTGAGAGGACATTACATCCATTAGATGTAAAACAATGTTTGAAGTTCTATCTTCAAAGGACCTAGGATATAAGAAAAACGGATCAACTGTTAGTGGCTTATGGTCATGGTAAACAACGAACTGCTGTAACAAAGGCTACAATAGCCAGATGGGTTGCATCAGCTATTCACTTCTGTCACGAAAAAAAAGCAAACCAGCCTTTCAGGTTTTATGCTTTGCCGTTACTATGTTTCAAAATGGTGGATTGATATTGGGAGTGTCAAATAGTATGTCTCCCACCATCCGCAAACGACAGTATAATTTCGGTACTGCTTGCTATTCTGATTCAGGCATGTGAATCTATGAAAGAAACCCCAATACTGGATAAGAAAACAAGTTACGTACCTGTAACTACAGTTATCCAGTATTGGTATCTTTCATAGATTCACATGCACCCACCCTCCTCCCCGTGGAACCAGTTCTCATTGATTTTAGGGATATTTACTTCCCACTTGTGCTAGGAAAATCTGAGGAGAACTGCTTCTGTTAGAAGTGTTCTAGAGGGTGCTGATTGGTTGGAGCTGACTTTTGGTCCTTTTCCTATAAGGATGTAGATAGACTATTTAGATATAGCCTTTGGCTTCTTTTGGCCTATTTATTACTTATGGCACTGCTTTTGTATTTTACCGTGGGACTCCAATCTCGGCGACGGGGAATAATTCAGGCATGTGAATCTATGAAAGATACCAATAGTGGATAACTGTAGTTACAGGTAAGTAACTTGTTTTCTTCATCTGCCAGGAGGGTGAGTGAGCTGCAGGCTTTATCATGGAAGCCTCCCTATCTCAAGACATTCCCAGATAATATGAGTATAAGTATAAGGGATAGGTGTGGCACAGTTGCCATGGCGGCTGACTCTGGAACAAGGGGCTCACTGTTCGATCGCAGGCGGCATCTCAGCCCAGCACCATGTGACTCTGGGCAACAGCTCACTTAATCTTCCCGATGTCACCCAGCTCCTTGAGACCCCTAGGGGTGATAAGTTCTCGCTTTACAAATTATGGGTTTTTATTATTATGATTATTATAAGTACTGGGTCTCTGATCCAATCAAAGCAGACACTTCTGGATCTTGGACTGAAACTATCAGAAGTACTGCGGTGCTACCCAAAGGACTAATCTGGACTGGCTTTCTGGTTATTGCCCTACTGCTCCCTGACTCTCTGGAACGAGAGCTGAACTCTGCCTACTCACTAAAAGTGATCTCCAACGGCTTGTCGGCTTGCTGCCTTTTCTCACCGAGGTTTCGGGAACATCAAAGACATTGTACTTAGTCTCAGCCCCTGCACCGCTCCGAACGTGTATGTACCGCTTACATAACATAAGTGAGCGCAGTGCTCCACATCATCCACACACTGTTCTGAGCGTTCCTTTTGTGAGAAGTTGGCCTGATATATGATGCTCAATAGTTCTAGTGATCACCTTGTATCAGTCCAAACAACCCTTATGGTGATTGGTTGTAAGTCAACCTTATAGACCAACTATCCTAATGGTAGCATGGACAAAGCAGTCTTTTTTTTTTTTGTTTTTTTTGTTTGTAATCCTCATCTGCCCGACACAAGTTCCATAGATGCAAAGAAAAAGGAGACACACCAACCACCTCTCTGTCTTCGGGAGCAAGGCCCTGATAGTTGAGCCGCTTCGCGAACTAGGCAGAACTTATTGCGGATTGGCGGGAGATGTGTTGCACCTTGTTGATACTCCTCTAGGCAACTTCATGCCTGTTAGGCCAGTAAACAGATATCGGGGCAAACCATTAGACTGAGCCATGAAGTAGGTGGGCATAATCATCGGACATTTGGGGGTGGGGGGGGGGGGGGGGGGAATACCCATCGAAAAAAGAGAAAAGAAAAAAAAAAGGGGATTCACTTCCAGTCTATCAAGAGTTTCCAAAAGGTGAGGCACCGGGTACTGCAAGATCTAGCCAAATCTGTCTTGGATGTTTCATAGAGAGACGTTAGCCAGGTGGAGTGTGCGGGAGGGGTGGTATCTACCCAGTGTATACATATCATCCGTCTTGCCAGAAGGATAGCATAGAAAAGGAGAGACCGTGCAACCCCGGTGATGTTCTGATCAAAGCCGAATATGACCAAAGGTAGCGTAAGAGGAATGTTGGTCTTAAGAATTGAGTCCAGGGTGACTTTAACCTCTTTCCAATAAGCATTGATGTGGGGGCATTCCCAAAACATGTGGATATCTGAAGCTGCTAGGAGTTGACATTTGTTACAGCATTTCCCTTCCTGATATTTAGATAGACGTAAAGGGGAGAGGTATGCTCGGTGTAAAGTGAACAAATGGTTTTGTCTCAACCAGGCGGGTTTAACCAGTCTATACAAAAGAGAAAAAGATGTTATCCACAAATCCTCATCCAGTAACACGATATCACTTCCCCATAGCTCCATTGGCAATTTGAAGTCTCCGTCTATTTCCTCCAAGATGGACCAATACCAAAAAGCAACTTCCTTGCCTCCTGTCTGTTTCTCGACTAAGTGCTGTTCTAAGGGGCTAGGTCTCCCAATATTAGAATTTTTCCTAGTTAGTTCTCTGGCCCAACTGCTGATTTGGATATACTTAAATCTTGACAAGGTTGGCCCTACTTTCTCCTTAAGCTCCTCCCACTCTATCAGGAGGCCTCCGAATATCAGTTCACCCCATCTTGAGAGCCCAGCATCGATAAGTGGGGCTGCCAAGCAGTCTTGTAAACACAGCGGGAGCCCGGGAGAGTCCCATATCTGGGCATAGTTAGAGAAATAGGCCAGCCCCACTCTAAGTTTATTTGCACCCAGGACTTCAATATTGTTAAAAGAGTCTTGAGCCTCACTTTTAAAAAAAACTTTCGATCGCCGAACTTAAATAGAAACCCGTCTAACGGAAGGTTTGCCCCCACCAGCATTGCCTTGAACAATCTCCCATTTGAAGATGTATCTGGTGACTTCAAAAGCATTCTTGTGTGGGACAGTTGGAATGCCCACGCGTAGTACTGTAGGTCTGGCAGAGCAAGCCCTCCTTTTTCCCCTCCTCCTCCTTAATTTTTTCCAGGCCAGCCTTGTAGCCTTATTGCCCCAGATGAAAGAGTTGATTTCCTGCTGACATTTATGAAGTTGCTTGGGATCAAATGCCAGAGGGATGGAATTAAAAATAAGTCCGTTTCGGAAGGATGGACATTTTCACGATGTTTACTTTCCCAAAAATTGACAGTCGAAGACCCGCCCAGGATTTCAATAAGGCTCTACAATCTTGGAAGACCTGTTCTAAATTAGCCTTAGCCAAGGTGTCTATTTCTTGCGTGATTTTAACTCCAAGGTAACGAATTGAGGGTGTCACCACAACGCTTGGATTAATAATATTCCATGTCATAAGCTCTGTCTTGTCAGCGTTAATATCATAGCCCGATATATGTCCAAATTCTTTGGCCATTTCTACCACTATGGGAAAGGCAGTTGCTGGGTCACTAGTATAAATTACTATGTCATCAGCATAGAGCCCTACCATTTTTTTCCAACCTTCATATTCAAATGAGGCAATTCTTGGGTCCTCCCTGAGAGATTGTGCAAATGGTTCAATATAAATATTGAAGAGAAGGGGGGATAGGGGGCAGCCCTGTCTCGTTCCCCTACTAATCTGAAAGGACTGGGTACGTATACCATTCACCAAAATACTAGCACTAGGGTTAGTATACAGTAGGCCTATGGCCCTACAGAGGTTAGGCCCAAATGCGAATTTCCTCATGACTTCAGCTAGATATGACCAGTTTACTCTGTCGAACGCTTTTGTTGCGTCGAGGGTCATAATGGCCAAGGGAAGGGAGAAAGTTGAGGCGATGTCCACTGCCCCGATTAAATCATAGGTGAGATCTGAAAGCTGTCTACCTCGAATAAAGCCCTTCTGGTCCGTGTGGATAATTGAGCCAACTTCGCGTCCCAGCCGCGTCGCCAACACCGCCGCAAAGAGCTTGTAGTCGCTATTCAAAAGTGAAAATTGGCCTATAAGAGCCGCATTTGGCCGGGTCTTTCCCGGGTTTTGGAATCAAGACAATTGTTGCCTCCCCCCAAGATTTAGGTGGGGTGGCCCCCATTAATAAGATATCGTTGAAGAATCTGGTAAGTGCTGTGAAGATTTCGGGAGCCAATACCCGGAGTAACTCATCAGGGAGACCATCGGGGCCAGCCGCCTTGCCCCGCTTCACCTTTTTAATAGCTTCGCTCACCTCTATCTCCAAAATTGGGCTATCGAGACGGTCTCTTTGTTCTGGGGTGAGAGTGGGGAGAATTATCCCGTCTAACCATCTGAGCCTAGCCACCGGGTCGTCCGAGATCTCCTCTTTGTATATTTGTTGAAAGAAGCCAAGAAAGGCTTCCCCGATGTCTATGGTGGAAGTTCTTCCATTGGTCTCCCCCTCTACTGGTCAGATTTGATTTTCCAGGCTAGGACTTTACCCGAGGATTCTCCATATTAAAAATTTGAAAGTTTACTTGCTGCCCATCTCTTTGCGACCCTCTCTTGGAGGATATTTTCTAGCTTCTCTTTTAATTGCTTCCGTTGTTTCTTCTCTTCGTTAGTACCAGTTCCGGAGCCGATACGTTGGTCGAAGAGAGCAATTTCCTGTTCTATATTCGTAATCATTGCCCTGTACACTTTCCCTCGATGAGAGGCCCTGTTGGTAATATGGCCTCGTAAATTAGCTTTGTAAGCCTCCCACACAATATCCAACCGAGCAGTGTTTATGTTAATATCCATAAAAAACTTAGTTGCTTGGATAAGGAGGTCAGTTTCCTCCTCCTCTAAAAGAATGGTACGGTCAAATGACCAAGACGTATGTGTGGTTAGCTGACCTGATTTTAAAGAAAAGAAGATGGCCGAGTGATCTGATAGGTGTGAGGGTAAGTAAACTAGTTCCTCCAGGGAGTCTCGTAATGAATTACTAAACAGAGCATAATCAATCCTAGACTTATGGTTGTATTTGAAGTTATGGTAGGATATGCCAGGTGCGTTACCCTCTCTCTCCCTCCACGAGTCTACTAATCCAAGCGTTGACATGATCACCCCAAGCGTTTGCCTGGATTTCACATAAGTTACTGCCCTAGAGTTGGGGGATTTGTCCAATTTGGGATTTAGTACTAAGTTAAAATCCCCCATCCAAATTATTGGGTCGTGGGTTGTTAATAAGTGGTTCTGAATTTTATACAGGTATGAGGGGTCATCCTGATTGGGGCCATAATAATTCACCAAGTTGTACGGTCTATTCTCTAAACTTACTTTAACATAGAGCCACCTACCACTGTGATCTTCTTCATGGTCTATAATCTGTGCTCTTACTTGCCTTTTAAAAATGATTAGGATACCCCGAATATTAGCGTTGTGGTTAGTACAAATAAAGCTGTCAACCCATCTAACCCTCCTCAACATGTCCTTCACTTCTTGCTGAAGATGTGTTTCCTGGATGACAATGACCTGCGCTGGGGAGTCCCTCAAATACTGTAGAATTCTGTGCCTCCTCCCCCTTACCCGCAGGCCATTGACATTCCAGGACAAAAATGTTATCCTAAACATCTAATGTCGTTCCCCCTCCACCAACTCATCATCAAATCTATCAAGAGAATACGACTCCCAAAGTAAATTAAGGAAAACCCTCCCTTACTTGACCTGGCCGATGATGCCAGATTTGTCCCTCTGGGGAGCCCCCCCGCCCGGCCCTGATACGTGTTACTAATGTAAGCGGTGTGATCCGACAGAACCAAGGTTAATATTTTTAGGGGAATCTTCAAATGAAAGGTATCCTATACGAATAAGTGCAAAGGTGGTAGAAGTAAGAGTAAATACCACTTAGAGAATACTTCCCTTTCTAAGAGCTTTACCCTGAGTCCCACCTCCCCCACCCATTCCAAGCCCGTATCATTATTTTTTTGTTTTTTATTTTACATGGCGGCCGCCGGCTAGGGCAGGTCGCGTCTCTCCAGCGGAGCTCCCGTATCCCGCATCCCGGTGAAAACATAGCGGATATTCGGCAGAAACGGTAAAATCGGAACATCTTACCGCTTGACTTTCTGCGGTATGCCTTTTGTTTTTCTCCCCTTCCCGTCCGCCTGAGACTGAGTCCGCCAGAGTTCCTCAGGTTATCGAGCGCTGCACACGGTACACACGGTGTTGTGAGGCGGCGTTCACCCCGCCGCTTGATTGTTTCGGCATCCTTTGACCCCTCGGTCCCCCTTGGACGAGGCTCACAGTGCAGCGTTGCGCGGCGGCACCCAGCGTGGCACATATTTGAATCCAGCCCTGTGCTTGGTGGGTCGGCGGTCAGTGTGTGGAGCAACTGCCCGGCGGATGTGTGGCTTCGAGGTCCTACCTCCCACCTCTCTTCCGCGGTGGGCCGAGGCAGCCGTGGAGCTGCGACAGAGCCGCAGGGCGGCGGCTCGCGGAAACCTCGGAGGCAGTGGGAGCCTTCATTTAGTCCAGAAGGGCTCGGCTGCATTGAAGGGAGGTTGCCTCGATCCCCCAAAATTAACGCGATCGGGGGTTGAACCCCCCCGTGTAGATAAACCTAAGCCACGGACACGCCGCCCTAGAACTAAACCTGAGGCGAGGATTGCAACGCAAGGAGCAGAACGGGCAGCGGACATCAGCTGTGATCGTGAACCTGAAAATTTTTCAAGTAAGGAGACTGGGCGTGGGGGTCCCAAAGGTATCACCGAGGTCGGGCACAGCGAATTGAGGGTTATAGACACTCCAGATACTGTTACTGACATTCTTACTGATCACAAGCCAGGTCTTAGTGCAGGGAGCGAAGTACAAGCTACTACTAAGGAGGGTACTCCAGGGCAGTCCATCTTTGTTTTTGCCAGCAAACCTACCAGCAAACATACTGCCATCGTTCCCCGGGTTTCCGACCCTAAGCTTAGGGCCAAAGAAAAACCCAGAAACAACTATAACAACGCTGTACGACTTACCCCCTCGCTTAGGACATTCTTCAAGGTACTGCCGCAGGTCCTAGAAGTTACGTGTAGAGCGGGGGAGAGTTGCCCTCAAGATAAAGAGATGAGTGGTTTAGATAATACCCATGGGGCCGCGTCCCCAATCCTGGCGATTTCGGTCTTGGAATCGGCAGACAATATCTCAGAGGAGCTAGGGTCCCTAAATTTACTTGCTAGCGGGAGCAACGATGAGCCGGCACCCTTAGACTGTAAAACCCGGGAAGAGGTATCTCTGGAGACACTCCTACATGAGATCAAGATTGGGTTTGCTGAATCTAAACATAACCAGCACGAGATTAAAGCAGCGTTCGACGCCCTTGACAAGAGAGTAGACCTGCTCGCCGAAAGGACAGATACTCTAGAAAGTACTGTTGGCGAACTAAAAGCTAAATTGGAATATGCAGAGGAAAAGATACAATGTCTAAGACGTGACGGTGACACAACAAAGGAAAGAGTGGAGTCTTTGGAAAATTACTCACGGAGAAACAATATTAGACTCTTGAAGGTTCCGGAAGGGAAAGAGGGGGGAGAAATGAAAAAATTCATAGCCTCATTGCTCAAAGAGTCCCTGAATTTGGAGGAATCTGTTGAAGAGCTAGAGAGGGATATTCAGCGAGCCCACAGAGACCCGTTTCGCTTAAACTCGGGGAGATCAAAACCCAGGAAGATCCTAGTGAATTTTCTTACCTACTCCATTAAGGAGAAAATATTAAACTTGGCACTTAAAGCTACATCTTTAAAAGCCCCAGACTTCTCATTTGTGGTTAGGTCTGATCTGTCTAAGACAACCCTCGATAGACAGTGGGAGTTGGGCCAGAGAATGGAGCATTTCAGGGGTCTGGGGGCCACTGTGCAGATGAGGTTTCCTGCCTTCCTGAGGGTCATGTACAATAATAAAATGCATAACGTCCGTTCCCCTCTGGAGGCAGATGAACTCTTAGCCTCTATAAGGAACCATGAGCAGGGAGCCCGGTAGTGACTAATAGATTAATAGACTAGAAAGATTAAGAGATCATGAGATTAAGCTCCCTATAACTTTCTTCCCCCTTCCTACTCCCCTAGTTTGCTAGCACTTTATAGTACCTTATAGTTGCTGCCTGCTCGTGTCGACGACAGTATCTGCGGTTCAGATACGTGAATTTAATTTGGACAGCTCCATTTGACAACCCTATCTGTTAGCTTGTATAGCAGGAGCCTAAGCAACACAAAAAAAAATCACGGGAGGGTGTTCCTAAAGAAAGAAAAAGGGGGAAAAAATATATATATATATACTAGAGAAAAAAAAAATTCTTAAGAGGGATAGAGAAGATTAGGAAAGGAAAAAAAAAATAATGGACAAAGCAGTCTTAGGCTAAACTCTTTTGGCATGTGAAGCCAGCGGTTTTACCACATATAACCCCTTGAATACCAGATGAAAGGACACCACACAGGTTGTTATCAAAATAAACAGTATATTTATTCATAACAAACACCTCTGAACTCTTTATGAGATCAGAGGGCTAAGCACATGACAATCTCTTTGGAAAAATACGATAAGTTGCACAAAATTACAATGGTGCCCTAGGGGCACGGCAAACCATATACTAAGTAAATGGTATAAGGAAGTCGATAGAAGGAATGGAGCTGTCCAGAGGCTGTAGGATCGCTGGGGCTACACTATCCTAACCTTAGGTAAGTAACAGGAGGCCCACGGGACGCGTGTGCAGAGTGTGAACTCACACGCGAGATGCGGAACAAATCAATGGACAGTACAGTTTACGAAAAAGGTGAGTACGGACATTACTATCTAGGACTAAAACGACTGAAAATCTGGACACTAGGAGAGTTAATCTACCCTTGAGCACCGAAATGCTCTTGTTACCTCACCCACGGGCTGCGGGTGCATAGGTGTCAAAGTGTGTCGGGTTTCCGCGTCGAAGTCTATGGAGCCTTGAAGAAAGATGCTGCAGGCGACCAGGAGGAAGATGTCCGGTACGATTCACGGGTGGATCGAGGAAGAAGAGGACCTGAAAGCAGAGGGGACAGTGTTCAAAGTCACTAGCCAGTGACCGGTGTGGAATCAGGAGGGAACCAGATGCTGTCGTTGCGATCAGGTGAAGAGTGGACGCTTGTCTCTGCAGCCACGTGGACCAGGAGGTGTCTTCGACGACCAGTATGGAGGCACGAGCTGTCCCACGCAGGCTCTCGCTGTCGGCGGTGTCTGATCCGGTTTTGGAATCAACAGGCCTTGGCAAAGGCAACCCACGCGGTTAGTGGAAACTGCGTCTGGAGTGGACCAGGAGGGTCCAGGGTGCTCTTCTTTTGGAAGGGAGTAAGGGCCAGTCTGGAGCAACCAGACCAGCAGTGTAGATTTCTGGGATCGTCTTCTAGGAGGTCACTAGCCAGCCGGCAAGTGACCAGACAACGCGTCGAGCAGCAATCAAGCAAAAGGGCCCCACGCAGATCTCGTGGATGTTGGAGGGCTGATCTTTGGTGCAGGAGCTGCTCGGGGCTGGGGCTTCTCAATCCCCAAAGTACTTTCTCGAGGATGCCTCAGAAGTCGTGCTGGAAGCGAAGTGCAGTCTCTTCAAAATGGCCGGTCCCACGTGTCTCGTCGCACCCACGGATCTCAGCTGTGCTGCAGATGTAGGTAGAGGTCGGAGAGGTCTGGGAGTCCGGGTCTCGTTGGTCTCTGAAGTCTGGATCCGGCAGGAAGGACGACAAACTGGACCGCTAGGACGCTTGATGGTGCCTGCAGTTGCAGGGTGGACACTCCTTGCCCACAAGGGAGATTCTTCAGTCTTCTGTGGAGCAGAATGTCGAAGTCCAGAGTTTCTTCTTGTAAAGTTGTCAGGATAAATCTAATTTGGAATGGGACCAGCTCCTACCTTTATTCTCCTAAAGGGGGCTGTACTGGTGACTAGGTCCCTCCCATGGGTGGGGCCAGGAAGGGGGGGGTTAGATATAGGTAACTATCAGCCTTATTCATCAACGGGCCGTTTTGCGAGCCCCTAATAGCGATTCATAGCGAATCGCTATTAAGGACTCGCAAAACGGTATTCATGTAGGAATTGCATAAAGAAATGCGATTCCTACACATTCCTTATTTGCGATTAGCAAATTGCTAATCGCAAATAAGGAATAACTCCCCATTCATTCCTATAGGCCAAAAGGCCCATAGGAATGAATGGGGAGTATTCCTTATTTGCGATTAGCAATTAGCTAATCGCAAATAAGATAGCGATTTAAAGGGTGCCAGGGGTGTCCAAAGGACACCCTGTAGCACCCCTTAAATGCAAATTGAAACAGGTGTTACGCACACACATGTCCAAAGGACATGTGTGTGTGCAACATGCAACTAAATGCAGTTAAATGCATTTTTCTAAGTTTTTGCTATTTACCGAGAGGTCTGACCTCTCGGTAAATAGCGGCCCAAAATTGCATTTTCGCAATTTTAAAATGCTTCATGAATTGCATTTAAGGAATCTCAAATAGAGATTCCTTAAATTCAATTCTTCGCAAATGTGCGAATTTTGCATTTGGGATGATGAATCCCAAATGCAAAAATTGCACTCGCAAAAGGCAAGATTCTGAGAATCTTGCCCTTTGCGAGTGCAATTTAGCTTGATGAATCAGGCGGTATATCTACAGCAAAGGGTGATTACACCACCTTGCCCTAGCTGTCTTACCAGCCTGTTGTGTCTGTTTAGATGGCCAGCCAGGGGTGGCATAATACATGCTTCAGCCCCTGGTAGTCCTTGGGTACACCTATGCCCTGGGTACCTAAGGTACACTGTACAGGGACTGATAAGGTGACCCAGTACCAATTGGTAAATGCACCTAAAGTACATGGATGTCAATTTAGAGAGAGAACAGCTAGGCTGTGGGTCTGATTAGCATTCCCACAGCCAGGGAGAGTCGTAAACCAGTGAAGCAAAAAGCTGGGGTGACCATAGGATTGCAGACCCCCTCTCCTACACCTGTTGCCCCTGGCAAGTCAGAGAAGTGAGTGCGGTGATAGTCTCCTCCCCGCACCGTCCTGAGAGTGCCTACCAGTCTTTCCGGCCACCCCGATGGGACTGCAGCAAAGGGACACGTTGAGTCCCAAAGCAAATGAGTTCTGTTTTTCTGCACGTTTAAAGGATTACCGTAACTGCTCTAAGATAGGCTCATTGGTGCCAGGTACTGACTTTTGCCCTTTGCATTTACATAAGCATAACTCGTGATATCCAGATTGGATTTCTGTTGTCTTGGTTTTATTATGCACAGATTTTTTTATTTTTCTAGCCTTGTGTGGAGTCTCGTTTTGTGGTGTATTTACTGTTTTGTTGTATGATATATTGCACACATACTTTACACATTGCCTTCTAAGTTAAGCCTGTCTGCTCTGTGCCAAGCTACCGGGAGTGTTGGGGGCGGGGGGCAGGAGCACCGGATAATTCAGCATTGTTTTATGACTTACTGAACTAAAATCGTGGTCCCTACTTGGACAGGGTTCATACCTCTGCCAACGGGAGACCCGATTTCCAACATTTTTTTACAACCCTGCCAAACAGATTTGAAGAGAATGGAGGTGTTTGGAAAGGATGTTTTCCCCTCTGATACTCACCCTTAGGTCAGGCCATGGCAGTTGCTTTATGAGACAGTACTTTTTTCGGTCAGTCAATGATAAGGCAACAGATTGAGGGATTCAGTAGGCTGTGTTACAAATGCTTGTCTCACTTCCGGTGCACTTTAAGCCCTAAGGATGTAAAGACGCCCCTAGTCGGCATCCGCCTGTGGTTGTGCTCTTATTGCCATCTGTGCTTCCAGAAACCTTTGGTCTGTTCAAACACCGAAGCAGTCTTCCAGTCTAGCACTAAAACCCAAACTGGTCCCTATGACATCGACGCTGGTGGTGCTAGAGCTGCCTCGCCCCTATCGTCCTATCAGACATGGAGCCAAATTCATTTAGCTGTGATTGAGGTTGCGTCTCAATGCAATACCGATGCACCTGGCCGCTGTCCATTATAATTCAGACAGAAGTATGCCTCTATTTTTGAGCCGTACCCCAGTGCTAAACCAACTTTTTGGTCATAGTCTGGTCAGAGCCAACCAGCCTTTGAAGATGACCTGGCGACGAATGAGAGTATCTTCCCCCACATTATGTGAATGACAATTTATAATTGGATTTAGAAGATGATACCATTGAGTTGGACATTTCTCAGACACTGGTTGTGTTCTCCCTCTGGACAAGTGACATATGAGAGTGCTGCCTTCTCTGTGGTGATGAGACATGTGGTTGAGGTTTTGGACTTGCAGCTGCCCCCTAGGAAATTCAAAACCAATATTCTTGTTCAAATAGTCTTTGAGTTTACTAGAACAAAACACACAACACGAGGATAGCAGAGGAAGAAGTCAAAACTGAAATCAAAATATCTTCATATACATTTGAGTTTCAGAAGTATGGGGTACATACATGAGGGTATACAGAAGAGAAGAGCATAAGAGTAAAGGTTGTGCACTGATCATCATGAGTTTTGAAATATTAGTATTTTTATCTGTTGAATCACATTCTTAGTAATACACATTTTTTGTCATAGGAATTCTACATTGAAGTGTGAAGAGGTGACATCTAGTGAGTCTCACATGTCTAGTGGTAGGCGCCACAGGGTGAGTTGCAGCAAGACATTATCTGCTTCTCTAAGGAATGTGAGCCATTCCAGCCACATATGAAATTAGATTATGTTGAACGTTTTCCAGTTAGTAAGAGTTAGTTTGCATGCAAGGGTCGGCAATAGGTGTAGTGATAGGCCATGGACTGCGGACTTTAGTTGTGGGTCTGGTTGGTCAAAAATGTTATATTTCTCAGTGAGAGTAATACCCAAGGTTTTCTTTATGAATTTAAATATATCGTCCTATACTCCTTAAGGATGGGTCAGTGTAAGAGCATGTAAGGTAAGTCACAGTCATGTATCCCACAATTCCAGCATTTGGGCTTTGGTATGAGTTTGAGCTTATGGAGGTTAACTGAAGTCCAGTATGTTCTATTGATAATCATGTATTTGGTTTGGGACATAGCAGGGGAAATTTTACTTGTGAAAGTGGATCTGTAAATATGCTTCCAGTCAAATGTTACATTGCTATGACTTGGTTCGGTTTCCCATTTTTGTACTTCATGAATATGGGCCTTGCAGGGATTAGGGAGAAGTATTTTATATACTCTGGACACAGTGTGTCCTGTTTTGTAAAGGCCACTAGTTGGTGTAATGAGTGTGGGATTGTTCTTCAGTAGTGAATGTTTAGAGATATGGACTCTCCGTCTCAAGTATTTGTAAAAGTCCATATTATCTAGTCTGAATTGTGCCTGTAAAGTGGAGAAGGGTAGAGGTATGTTGTCCTCAAAGACATGTTTAGTCAGATTAATCCCTTTTTCTTTCAAATTAGGCCAGAATATTGGGTTGCCATCAATTTTATTTTTGAGGTTGAGCCATATTAACACTATATTACAGTTGAGGGCGTTGCCAGGGAGCCAATGATTGTGGACGAGTGAGCCGTAAGCTCCGCGCCGGCCCACTAATTATCAGCTTCTATCATTAAAGGCCGGGACCTTGGGACACCCCGACGCTGGTCCAGTGGCATCACAGGCAAGTGAGACTAAAGCTGCCGATTGCATTTCCTGCCGGGTGGCGGTGTCGAGACCGGCTCTGCGTGGTGGCCGAGGCCGTGAACGAGCAAGATGGCGGCCTGAAGCCGAGCGCTGGTCTGCGGGTGAGGTGCGCAACCCGGGGACTGCCAAGACCTGAGCCGAATTTGAGGGCTGGACGGCGAGCAGTTGTTGTGACCCGGGAGCGGCCGGTAGTGATGACAGCGGAGCTGCCCTGAGGTCGGTCGCTCAGTGAGCATATCCCAGACAGCAGGGGGCGAGGTTAGTGATCGGGGCACTGGGGGCCGAACTTCGGATCCCTTGCCAGCGGAAATAACTGCGGGGGGCCCCCCTGCTCTCAAGCTGGAACTAGTGTATTTGGCAGCAGTGACTGCCCAGAGTGTCTCTGAGACTGAGCAGGCCAGAGGGAGGTCTACAAAGGTTTGCCTGACCCTGATATATAGGATAGCTTTCTCTTCTGCAAAGCCTCACAGAGAAACAAGGCCTGAGTGCAGGTGCAGGGGCCGGAGAGGGAGGTCCCGCCTAGCCTTACTGGAAGTAGCGGGCGCGCTGTGGAGAGCTCTGTACCCATTAGGTGGGATTCCTAAGGGTGGACACTGTTTTGCAGCTCCGCTAGGGCTAGAAGCGGTCAGGCCCGAAAAAGAGAGCCAGAAATGGGCCGGGCCCACCCTGGTCACTGAGGATTGCGGGAGCCAGGTCTGTTGTGTTCACCCTCTAAGGTGCAACATCCCAGAATCAGACTGGACTGCAGGGGTGAGACGGTGAGCGCTGCTGCTGCCCTGTTGACCCATGGCGCAGTGAAGGGACTCTGCATCCTCACAGGTGGAAGCGGCGTTGGTCCTGGGCCGTGAATGGTGCCTATGAATATGGTTGATAAACTGGCTGCCCGCTGCTTAAGGATGGAAACTGTGGCGAGTGTGTAGGGGCGTGGGTCTTCTACACCCCCATCCCCCCCTCCCCCAGGAGCTTTGTTGGTGTAGTGCGAGCCCGTTGACAGAATGAGCAACCCAAGAGAGTGAGTGATGGGGGCTGCCCAGGACCAACACGATAATGTGCAGGAGCAGTCTCAGGCACCCCCGAGGACTTGGTGCAGCAGCAGTTAAGTAAGATCTTGGAGGCCATTGCTGACACAAAAGCTACTCTTCACCAAGATATCAGCACCACGGTGGCGGGCCTAGCTTATTGCGGAGGAGCATAAGAAACTATCCGAGAGAGTGAAGGAGACTGAGTCAACTATTGCAGGCCTGATACCGGCACAGAAATCCCTGGAGGGACAGGTGGGGGCCCTGGCTCATAGAGTGGGCGTTCTGGAGCGGAGGGCCGAGGACGCAGAAGGGCCAAACAGAAGGAAGAATATTAGAGTTCTGGACCTTCCGGAAGGGGCAGAGGGCAGCGATAGGGTGTCCTTTTTTAAACAATTGCTTGGAACCACTGTGGCTCTCGAGGGCCTGTCAACTTTTTATATGCTTAAAAGGGCTCACCGGGTGCCGGTCAGACTGTTGACTCCTGGAAGACCGCTGCGGACGGTTGTTGCCAGACTCTTACATTTCTGGGATAGAGATCTGCTCCTGCACAGGGCGCGCGCAGACGGACCATATATCCTGGACAATAGTAAAGTCTCCATCTTCCTGGACTACACACTAGAGTTGCAGCGAAAGCTGACTTCGTTCTTGGAGGTCAAGAGGGCCCTGAGAGAGGAGGGCCTGCAATACTCATTCATTTTTCCAGCCAATCGCGTATTATCATAGTTGGAAACACACTACTGTGACAGCTCGAAAGAGGCGTGGTACTGGATTGAAACCTATAAAGTAGGGGCCCCTCAATCACGGAACACCAACTCAACATCGAAAAAAGCTGCAGAACTTTGAAAACATTACAAAAGGTGCACCCGGAGTGGTTATGCCAAACGGCCAACCACGTCACAGACCGTAAAGGAGAGGCAGAGGTGCTGCAGGCCATGGTGGCTCTCATGATGGGCAGGAGCCCTTCTCAGGAGATTGAAATCCGCTTGTCGAGGGACATTGAGGAACACGACTTAGACTCCTCCCGGAGTGACAGCAGCAAACTGCCGGTGGTGATCCCCCATCCAGCTGATGAGATCATCGAAACGAAGGAGAGTCGGGAGTGCCCCTGGGACCCAGTTGTAACGAAGAACTCTTGCTGCCGACCCAGGTCCTGGACTGTCGTAAGCAGTGTAGTCCTCCGCTCCCTAGATGGTTCATGTGTTCCAAAACTATGTCTCTATTTTCTTTCTCTCTCCTTTCATCACCCCACTGAGAGCCCCACTTGGTTGGAGCCTCACTTGAGAGCATAATGTTTACTATGTTGTTTGGCCCGCAGACTGTTGTCTGACTGCCCTGGGGATGGGGGGTTGACCATGTTGGGGGGTCCTTTGGGTAAAGTACTAAGTTGTACAGTGTGCAGAGGGTTGTCGTTCAGGGCCACTGCATGGGACAAACGATCGGGGCAAATGGGGAACTAAGGCAGGAAATTCTAGATTTAGAGGAGAAGCTGCGTAAGTTGGACAATGACGACAACGGAAGCGGCCCGCTTAGCCCTACTGGAAATGCATGGTAGATAAGACAAGGTGCTTAGCCGTCTAAAATGTTCTAGTTACAGAGTACTTGCATAGGGTGCAGAAAGATAAAGGCAAAGCTGGCCGCCTGTTAGCCAGATGAATTAAACCAGGAATGGGAGGGGCACCAATTACGCAGCTTAGGGCTAGTACCGGAGATGTCCTACACAACCGGTTGTAATTAACAACTCTTTATGCTCTCATTACAAACACCTATATGCTTGCCCAGCCGTCACACACTTGCTCGACAACAGGGGCTGCTTGGGCCCGTTGCCACTTCATGTTGTGGACGACTCGGTGCGAGAGGAGTTAGGGGATCCGATAAACCCGCGGGAAATTAAGGCGGGCTGGCACCCGGTAAAATGCCAGGGCCTGACGGCAGAATTTTACCAAAGATATGCTGACATCCTCGTGCCACACCTTGTTACATTGTACACAGAGGCATATGAGTGCAGGGAACAGTCTAGTTCTACTCAGACAGCATTGGTGATCCCACTCCCTAAGACCAAGGCACCTATAGCTGAAGTGACAGACTATAGAAATTCTAAGCAAGGTACTGGCGGGCAGGCTGTTACCACACATGAGATCCCTAGTCCATCCTGACCAAAATGGATTTATACCATTGCGCAGTACCTCCTACAAATCCGCAGACTATATTCTATCCTTTATCATTCTGAAACTTCTTCCAAGCATC
The DNA here is from genome assembly GCF_964261635.1 of Lissotriton helveticus. Taxonomy (NCBI): domain Eukaryota; kingdom Metazoa; phylum Chordata; class Amphibia; order Caudata; family Salamandridae; genus Lissotriton; species Lissotriton helveticus. Next base: position 418,852,495 of record NC_136070.1, read on the forward strand.
AGGCTGCAGTGTTATCAGTAGACTTGGAAAAGGCTTTTGATACGGTTAGCTGGGAGTACCTGTTCGAGGTGATGCTACGCATGGGACTGGGTGATGAATGGGTGCGTTGGGTGCAGCTCTTGTATGTCTTTCCCGCAGCCCTGGTTAAAATGGGCAGATCAATTCTAAGCAATATCGGATTTCACACGGGACATGCCAGGGGTGTCCTCTTTCACCTTTGTTGTTTGCCCTGGCTATAGAACCACTTGCCTAGAGGGTCCAACAGTGCGGGGATGGGATTGGACTAATAATTGGAGGACGCCAGCATAACACTTCTTTTGTATGCTGACGACCTGTTAATTTATTTAGAGGAGGCGATTACTGCCACCCCTACTGCTCTGCAGATATTAGATAGCTTTGCGCTGTATTCTGGCCTTCGGGTCAAAAAGGCCAAGACCTATCTATTCCCTGTGGCTGGCCCTCTGCGTAGACCTGAGGCCTTGACTATGGACATACTCTGGGCTCAAGATGTGTTAAAAAAAAATACTTGGGCATGCACTTTTTCCACTCCCTACAGGACCTGAATGAAGGGAACTTGAATAGAGCATTGCGCTCACTCCGCTCCTGCGTACATTTTTGGTGTACCTTGCAGTTATCCAAAATGGCCAGGATTTTCCTGTCCAAGATGGTCATGGTGCCCTGCCTATTGTATTTCTTTGTTAACCTTCCAGTCCTAATGCTGAGTGCCTAGTTTAGTGTGGGGTGACGGACCCTCCAGAATGTCCCTGAAGACGCTGCAGCGTCCTATGGCGGAAGAGAAGCTGGGAGTCCCGAACTTTGAGTACTATATGTTGGCGGCCCAACTACAGTGGTTGTCACAGTGGGTGGAGGGAGTAAACGAGGAGGGCACATGGTTATGGCTCCCACTCCAACATTTTGATGGCCAAATTGCTCATACCGACAAAGAGCACGCCATGCTGATCATTATTACAAGGCACCTCCTTACAGTCCTGGAAAAGGTGTCGGAATAAGATCCCTTGCGCTGCTAAATACACGCCTGTATTACCATTAGTGGGACTGCCGCATAGTGATTCCCAATCTATGTTCAGAAGTGAACAACTAGCACATTGGGCGGCCGCAGCACTGGAGAATGACGGGAACTGCTACCTGGATACGGCATTGGTCTCGTTTCAGCATCTGGTGGACAATTGTGGACTCCTCCCAGGTCAGTTCCTGCAATCTGAGACCCTGTCCCTTACTTTTGTGTAGCTTTGGGACAAAGGGAGGGAGGAACCAGAGACACACCTGGTGTTACAAGCCTTGGTTACACTGGGCACGGCAAGACATCTCGTAAAGAAGTTTTATGCTACACTAATAGATTCCCTTGACCCCCTGAGTGGGCTGGGGGAGTAATGGGAGAACTCACAGATGTGGAGTGGCGTCGGACTTTGTTGTCCCCCAAACAGATCTCTAGGAACACTTGCTTAAAGTAGATCTAGTTTAAGTACATACGCATGTCTTGCTTAACGCCACATTGTCTCAATGTGACATTTGGAGGAGAGGTTAGGCATTGTCCCAGTTGTAATCACCCTGATGCAGACTTCGGGCACATGGTATGGGGTTGTCACACTATACGGCTGTTCTGTAGTAGGGGATCTCTGTGTATAGTCATAATCTAGTGAATAGTCCCGCCCATGTGCGTGGACCCCGGAGCAATCAAAAATAATCTCTTAAGTTGTCAAAACATTGAGAACTGCACAGACACTTAAGAGAGAATTTAAAGACAGATAATGCAGCCTATATCCACAGGCTACACTGTCCAGTACTTCAGCTAGAAATTCCACCACAAACAGCACAGCCTGTCCAGGTTTCTCCACAGAGAAAAACCTTGCCTTTAACAGCAAAACCCTCTGGAATGATAGAGAGGAAGAAATGGACAGACAAGCCCCATAGGCTGCCATTATGTGGCTCAGAACAGGATACTGTGCCTTTAAGAGAACTTTCCAGAAGCCTCACAGTATCTCAGAATGCAGTACAGGTCCCTTTTACTTTCAGTTCTTTTTTCCGGCTCCTACTAGCAGGACCCTGGACCATTGAGCTCTCCCTTTCTAAGGGTTTATTTAGTGTTTTTTCACTTTTTCAAGTGTTTGAGTGTATTTCATTTGAAGTACTTGTTGTTTTCTTCCTTGTGTGTGTTTCTGGGCAGCCTTTTATTGTCAAAATGCCTGCTTTATTTGACAAATGCCCAGAGTGTTCGAGGAAGAAGGCCAGGTCTGACCCACACGAGGTGTGCATCATCTGCCTTCCCTCATCTCATGTCCCAGAAGAGTGACATTTGCCAGGGCTTCTCCAGCAGGACCCTGAGAGATAGGATGAAGATCAGGCTCCAAGGCCTGGAAGACAGAAGACTGAAGGCACAAGGTGGGTCTGGGCAGACTTCCTCTGCCCATGCTGAGGCCTCTGGGGGGATCCCCAGGGGTAGGAAGACCAGCAAACGTCCCCATTCTCCATCTGCGTCGATTGCACCGACGACGGCATCGAGAGGGATGACTGCAGTCTGTTCCCCGTCTCCCCAGGGCTCTGCGTCGAAGCGGCGTCGAGTTATCGACGTGGATAGGTGGTCCGGCGTCGGCGCTCGCCGTCGAGGCGACTTCGCCGTCGGTGAAGAAGACGAGGAGGTCGGCGTTGAGGGGATCTTTGACGTCGAGGATGCCGTCGAAGTCTCGCAGGCGCTCGTCGTCAAGGCGAAGACGCTCGCCGTCGAAGGCCCAACGGTCGCCGTCGGGTCGACGTTCTTCGACGCCGAAGAGACGCAGAAGGAGTTCTGGCGCCAGGAGTCATTCTAGTCTGCGGCATGTGCCGATAGGGGATTCTCCATCGCCTCAGCCCAGGAAGGAGGGCTCGGTGTACTCTAAACACCTAAACCGAGGTCAACTCCACCTCCCTTGCCCAAGGAACCTCCGCCGCGGACTCCCCCCTCACCCCTCCCCCCGCCCCACCCCCCCCTGCCGCCGCTGCTCCCTCCTCAACCTCATCCTCAGCCTCATCCTCCTCCTCGGCTCCCAGCTGGCGGACCGCCTCCGGTTCCTCCGAGGACAGCTTCACTGCCACGATATCCGACGCCTCCTAAGGGGACCCTTCGGCCGAGGCCCCCAGTCAGGCCGAAGTCAACTACGCCTGTGAGGCCTGTGGAGCGTCCGAAGCCGAGGAGATCGCTCGCTCCGGTCGGAGGGGTAGATTGCGGAGTCGTCACAGGTCTTCGACGAGATCAAGACGACGCCACAGGAGGCGCAGGTCACGGTCCCGCACGGATTCTTCTGGGACCAGGGACTACTCACCGACTGTCGGAATCCCCTGGGACGAGGGTGTCGCCCGTAGACGACATCGTCACGTTCCAAGATGTTCTGCTGAGGGGGGCAGCGAAGTTGGCCATCACGGTGACGGTGCCTACGCCCACGACGTCCGTGATCTTCGAGACGCTCCATAAAAAGCACCTGTCTCGACCATTGCTGCCTCTAGTACCAGGATTGCTAGAGCCCGCAGAGGAATTGTTTCTCACTCCCGTGGTGACAAAGGCTGCTCCCTCAAGGCTCCTTAAGAAGTACCAGGCCCTGGATTCTGACCCGGCTGTCCTTCGGATGGATCCGGCACCGGACTCTGTCATAGTGACGGCGGCTAGGAAGCGGCATGCCACCACCCAGTCTTCCACCGTCCCTCTTGATAAGGAGAGCCGCTGGATAGACTCTGCAGGCAGGAAAGTCTGTGGGACGGCATCTACTGCAATGAAGGCGGCTAGTGCTACGGCTTTACTAGGGCGGTACGATCGTGCCCTATGGGAGTCCCTCCAGCAATTCGCCGAGCTCCTTCCTCGAGAGAAGGAGGACTTTCAGGAGATTCTGAAGGAGGGGATGCTGGTGTCTAACCAACTCATCAGCGCGGCGGCTGATGTGTCTCTTCTGGCGGCACATAGATACTGTCATGGTGTCAACCAGCGACGCCACGCTTGGCTTCGCCTTACGTCGCTCAAGCCAGAGGCTCAGCAGCGGGTGGCCAATCTGCCTTTCTCGGGGGAAACCCTGTTTGGCAAGCATGCGGATGACGAGATGGCCCGCATGAAGGCAGAGGCTGAGACCCTGACGCGTGTCAGGTTGGAGAAGCCCAAGGAGAAGAAGACCTACCGCCCATTCCAGAGACGGTTTTGAGCGCAGGGCAGAGGGCGTGGGCACGCTTCAGGACAACAGCAACAACAGCAGCAGCAGTTACGAAGGCCTTTCCAGAAGCGCCAGAAGGGTAGAGGTGGCCAGCAGTCCGCAGCGGCGAACAAAGGCCCGGCTGGGTCTCGGCCTTGAGCGGTTACTTCCCCTACATCCGTTACACGCTCCGGTGGGGGGGAAGCGTTCAATATTTTCTGGCAGAGTGGAGAAAAATTACTCGGGACAAGTGGGTGCTGAATATTGTTTGCAATGGATACAGTCTTCGGTTCACCAGCCCGCCTCCAGCAATTCCTCCGGTCAGCTCGCAGTTTCAGCTGCGCAAGCTCCAGGTGGAGGCCGATATCCTGTTAAGGAAAAGGGCGATAGAAGACGTACCTCTGTCTCAAAGGGGAAGAGGTCTGTACTCCCGGTTCTTTCTGGTTCGCAAGAAGGACAAGAACGAGTTCAGGCCCATTCTGGATTTGCGACAAGCAAACAAGTGGATTCGCAGAAAGAAATTTTACATGCTGTTGTTGCATCAGATTTATTCTCAGCTGCAACAGGGAGACTGGCTCTGCGCTATAGACCTACATGATGCGTACTTGTGCCCATTGCACACAAACACAGGAAGTTCCTGCGATTCCAAGTCTGCGCCAATCATCAGTACACAGTACTGCCATTCGGGCTGAATTCTGCGCCCAGAACATTCTCGAAGTGCATTGCGATGGTAGCTGCACACCTGAGGAAGAACAAGGTGTTTGTCTACCCGTACCTGGACAATTGGTTGATCAAGGCCTCCTCCTTCTCGGAAGCTCAAGCGCACTTCCAGAAGACGTGCGTGTTCTTGAACAAGCTGGGGTTGCACATCAACATGTCCAAGTCTGTCCCGACTCCGGTCCAGTGCATACAGTACTTGGGAGCCTCCATCAATACGCTGTCAGCAAGCGTGTCTCCTTCGGAGGAGAGACGATTATCACTCCTTCGGAAGGCTCAGGCTATTATGACCGCTCCATCTACAACAGTGAGGACGGTGTCTTCTCTACTGGGGTCGATGGCCTCTTGTATCTTACTCAAGCCACACGCACGGCTCCACATGAGACGATTGCAGTAGTGCTTGGAGGATCAGTGGGATCAGAGGAAAGGATCTTGGGATGACAAGATACGACTGTCTCTGCATGCTCTTCAGTCTCTGAAGTGGTGGTGTTCAGCGGAGAATCTCCTCAGAGGGATTCCCTTCCACAAGGACATTCCCACACAGACTATCGTGACGGATGCGTCTCTCCTCGGCTGGGGGGCGCATTCCGGAGACTTACAGATACAAGGAACGTGGTCCCCGGCGGAATCCACGTATCACATCAATTCCCTGGAGCTCAGAGCTGTTCACTTGGCACTGAAGGCCTTTCATCCATCCTTCCAGACCAACTCTCTGCTTGTACAGACGGACAATACGACCATGACGTATTACCTCAACAAGCAGGGCGGTTCGAGATCGCGCACTCTGTCGCAGGAGGCGCAGGCAATCTGGCACTGGCTTCTAGCCAGAGGACTGACGATAACGGCTACCCATCTGCCAGGTGTGCAGAATGTTCAGGCCGACGCACTGAGCAGACTGATTCAGGAAAACCACGAATGGGTCATAAATGACGAAGTACTAGGAGAAGTCTTCGCAAGGTGGGGGTCTCCAGACGTAGATCTGTTCGCCACCGCCGAAAACAGCAAATGCCGCGACTTCGCCTCCAGGTACTACCAGCAGGGGACGCTGGGGAATGCGTTCTGGATCAACTGGTCGAACAGCTTTCTGTACACTTTTCCACCCATTGCCCTGATTCTGGCGGTATTCATCAAGCTGTCCCAGTCCAGGGCGCGGATGATCCTGATTGCCCCGGAATGGCCCAGGCAGTGGTGGTTCACGGACCTGCTTCACCGGTCTCTCCTTCCTCACATACGGCTGCCGTGCAGGCCGGACCTTCTCACGAAGTTCGGGGGGCAGATGTTGTACCCCAACCTCTCGTCTTTGAGTTTGGCGGCATGGCTCCTGAGATAGTGCAATATGGTCATTTGAATCTTCCAGACGACTGTATGGACATATTGAAGGAGGCTAAGCGACCTTCCACTAGGACTTCTTATGCTTACAAGTGGAAGAGGTTTTGCATCTGGTGCAAGTCCAAGAACTATGACCCACCGACGTGTAAGGAAGATGTCATCCTTCCGTATCTTCTACATCTGGCGCAGTCTGGCCTTAATGTCCATTCCATTAAGGTTCATCTTGCTGCGCTGACTGCCTACAGGAAATGCCCTTCACTGACTTCCTTCTTTCGGATCCCTGTGATCAAAGAATTTTTTGGAAGGCTTGAAGAAAGTGTTCCCTCCTGTCCGGCTTCCTTCGCCTTCATGGGAATTGAATGTGGTGCTGTCCAGATTGACGAAGGAGCCTTTTGAACCTATTCATAAGGCTTCGTTGCAGCACCTGTCCTGGAAGGCGGCGTTCCTCGTGGCCATTACATCGGCCCGCAGGGTGAGTGAAATTCAGGCATGGTGTTGCCAAGAACCTTATACTGTATTTCATGCTGCTAAGGTAGTTATGCGTACTCACCCTAAATTTCTTCCAAAGGTTATATCTGATTTCCATGTTAACCAGACCATAAGTTTACCTACGTTTTTTCAGAATCCTTCATCTCCAGCGGAAAGGTCCCTGCATTCCCTGGATGTTAGGAGGGTGTTGAAATTTTATCTGGATAAAACCAAGGATATTCGTAGGTCGGACCAATTGTTTATCAATTATGGATCATTCAGGACGGGTCTTGCTACCTCTAAACAGTCCATCTCTAGGTGGATTGTGTCCTGTATACAATTGTGTTACCAAAAGGCTAATAAGACCTTAGGGGGTAAACCTAAGGCTCATTCCACCAGGGGCAAAGCTGCCACAACGGCATTGCTACGTAATGTTCCAATTGCAGAAATCTGCAAGGCGGCCACTTGGCAGTTGGTCCACACCTTTGCTAAGCATTACTGTCTGGATACTGATGCCAGGACAGACGCTCAGGTTGGGCAGGCTTCGCTGAGAAATCTGTTCGCACAGTAGTGGTGTTATTTCATTTTTTCTCCACCGCCGCTTTGGTGTGGGGATGGGCTTGCCATTCTATTCACTAGATTATGACTATACACGGAGATCCCCTACTACAGAAGGAGTAGTGTCTGTCCTGTAACTCCAGTTCTGTAGTAGGGGTATCTCCGTTATAGTCATAAGCGCCTGCCCGGTGGAGAGATATATATTCATGTAAGGAATGCTACAGGTCTGGCGTGCTACGCCTTCAAAAAGAACTGAAAGTAGAAGGGACCTGCAGTGCATTCTGGGATACTGTGAGGCTTCTGGAAAGTTCTCTTAAAGGCACAGTATCCTGTTCTGAGCCACATAATGGCAGCCTATGGGGCTTGTCTGTCCATTTCTTCCTCTCTATCATTCCAGAGCGTTCTGCTGTTAAAGGCAAGGTTTTCCTCTGTGGAGAAACCTGGACAGGCTGTGCTGTTTGTGGTTTTTGGTGGAATGTCTAGTTGAAGTACTGGACAGTGTAGCCTGTGGATATAGGCTGCATTATCGGTCTTTAAATTCTCTCTTAAGTTTCTGTGCAGTCACCCTGACATGGAGCTCCTTATAGCTGGAGATTTTAATTGTGCACTGGATGGTGATTTAGATAGGTGCCCCCCCAAAATTAGACGCGAAGCCTAAAATGAGAGAAGCACTGACCCAGATGCTCCGTAGCTATTACCTGTTGGATGTTTGGAGGCATCGTAACCCGGTTAGTCGGGTATACTCGTGCTACACGCCTGCTGCCAACACCCACAGTAGACTGGACTATTTCTTCCTCCAGGGCACGGTCACCGGTCGGGTGGAGGACATTCACTACTTGGCACACTACCTACAGGACCACTCTCCGCTTTTGCTTACATACCTGGTGGGTGGACCCTGGCCCAAGGTCCCGCTCTGGAGGCTTAACATTGAGGCTTTAGCTGATCCTGTATACAGGGAGGCTAACTCGCAAGGAATCGAGGCGCATTTGGATGTGAACTGGGGATCGGCCAGTACCAGGGCGATTGAATGGGACGCCATGAAGGTGGTTGTCCGGGGTATTTGCCTCTCCACAGAAGTAGGGGTCAAGCGGGTATTAGAAAGGGAGCTTAGGCGAGATGAGGACTGTCTGGCAGAACTAGAGAGAAACTTCCCCACTGATAAGGAGCAAAGGCCGGAATGGACGGCCCCACGACAGCACCTAGGAGACACTTGGGCCTCCCTTGGCAAATTTAACAAGACTGCCAGTAGGAAGCGTTGGTGCACAGAGGGCGACCAGGCTGGGAGATTATTGGCACGTTTGATTCGAGCAGAAACTCAACCTCACCCGATTTTGGCATTGAGAGATGACCTGGGCCAGCTGGTATACACTCAGCAGGCGATCAATGAGGTGTTCCGATCCCATCTATCTAGAACGTACTCGGAATCACAACCCACGACGGGCATAGAGGACATGGAACTGTATCTGGGGGGGATACAACTACCAGGTATCAATGCTGAGAGTCAAGAGGACTTAGATGGGCCACTCCGAGTGGAGGAAATACGTGCAGCGACAGCCCATCTGCAGACTGCTAAATCCCCAGGGTTGGACGGCCTCGCGGCTGAACTCTATAAAGATTTAAATAACGTTTTGGTCCCGAAGCTCCTGAAAGTGGCATCGGAGGCGTACGATCAGGGCTTGCTCGCGGACTCCATGCGAGCAGCAACGATAGTTATGATACCCAAACCGGGGAAGGATCCACTCCTCCCAGGATCCTATAGACCCATATCCATGTTAAATGTGGATTTAAAAATCATCAGTCAGGTCCTCGCCTCTAGACTCCTTCCATATCTTCGACGCCTGGTCAATGATGACCAATCTGGGTTTATTCCGGGCCGAAACACCTTGCGGAATATCCTCCGCTTGGCCCATGTTATGCAGACCTTGGAGGGTCAGGCTGGGCAGAATACACTGGTTTTCCTGGACATCGAACAAGCCTTCGATTCGGTTCGTTGGCCCTATTTAAGGAAGGTGCTTTTAAAACTGGGTTTGAGAGAAGGATTCGTAAGATGGGTTCAACTGCTATGTACCAGACCGGTGGCCAGAGTCCGCACGGGCAGATGTGTCTCAGATGAGATACCCATTTTGAGGGGTACTCGCCAGGGGTGCCCTCTCTCCCCCCTACTCTTTGCCCTGGCAATGGAGCCGCTGGCATGTCACCTCCGCTCGGTACTTAGGGACCAGGGCATACGAATAGGGGCGACGGAACACGTGGTGTCCCTATATGCGGATAACTCATTGATCTACCTAAGTCAGCCGACGCACTCACTGCCGATCCTGATGGCCGCACTAACGCAGTTTGCAGCCGCCTCCGGCTTAGCAGTCAACAAAGCAAAATCCCAGTTGTATGCGATTGGGGAGCAGGCAGTGTGGGAGGGGGTTCAGCGCCCAGAAATGGGACTCCCATGGGTGGATGGCACACTGCGCTACCTGGGGGTATGGATAAGCCGAAATCCAGCCACTTTTTTCCAACATAACATGAGACGGATAATCCGAGGTCTAAAGGGAAGCATCGCCTTCTGGAACACCCTTAAGCTCTCCCTGATGGGAAAGATAGCCCTAATTAAAATGGTGATCCTCCCACGTTGTCTATACACTACGCAGGGGTCCTTTTATGAGATAAGACATCGGGTTTTTCGAGAGCTGGACTCTCTCATCGTTCTACTATTATGGAATGGGAAGAGATGCAGGGTGAGTTTGGAGGTCCTGAAACGCAGATGGGGAGCTGGTGGTTTAGAAGTTCCCGACCTGGAGATGTATTATTTTGCCTCACAAATACAACACGCGATCGCATGGCTGGATACGGACCCCTCGTGGGAACGTTCCTTACTGGAGGGGACGTATGGAAATGAGCAACTGGGGACGATGCTTTGGCGGGTGGGGGGACAGCGGGATCATGCCCCCCCACTGGCGCGGTTGATAGCTCCAGTCTGGGATCGGGTGACTCGACGCCTCCTTCACAGCAAACCCTTCGCCTCGGACTTAGATCTGTGGTTATTGCCACCCTTTGCCCGGATTGCGCGGGTCATGTCCATTGGTAAATGGACAGGGGAAGGGTGCCTGATGCTAGCGGACCTGTATCCGAATGACCAATTTATAACCTATCAGGAGGCGGTCACCTCCTTTGCACTTGGCCCGGGACAATTCCTCCAATACGCAAAAATAGCGGCGACCGCGCGGCACCTCTGGCCAACATTCCCGGAGGTCCCGGCGCACACTCGTGTACTGATCACAATGTTGGCGATGGCAGGGGGGTTGGAAGTTGGTAACTCACCTTTATAGGGCCTTAAGGGAGGATAAAACATTGCGGCCCTTGACAATAGAGGATAGGTGCCAGCAGGCGTGTTCACAAGCGATCACCTCCCGTGATTATGAAAAAATTCATGAAAGTGTGAGGAAGGTGTCAGTTAGCAACCAATTCAAATTAATCCAGTACAATATTATACACATGACCTACCTTTCTCCTAGGCGCCTCCAGACCATAGACAACACCAGGGATGCGCACTGCCTGAGATATCTGAAAGAAACAGGTTAGTATTAGATTCCTTACCTTAGAATATCCCCAGGCGTCAGTCTGGATCCGGAAACTTTTGCGTAGCAGTACCCCTGCGCGTCGGTAGGCGTCGTCTGCAGGCGTCCCCTGCGGCTCCGCGTCGTCGGCGTCGTGCGCCGTGATGACGTCGCTGGAGTATATAGACGCCGCCTCCGCGCGCTGACGTCAGTTCTTCTTTTTTCCGCGCCAGTTAGCGCAGATCCGAAGAGCAGTACTCCGGTCTTTTGACCAAGTTTTTTGTTAACTGATTGATCTTTACGGTGCCGGTAGGATGCCCGGTTTCAAGAGTTGTGACGAGTGCGACCGCATGATGTCGGTCACCGACCACCATCGACTCTGCCTCCGGTGTCTGGGCGCGGACCACGACGTGGAGTCCTGCGTCGACTGTCGGGCCTTGACTGGAAAAGCTAGGCGGGAGCGGTCCCGCAAGCTTCTCGAACTCCGGTTGTCGGCCCCGCGTCGAGAGCGGTCCCGGTCCGGTCGGAGGTCGAGGGAGCGGTCGAGGGAGCGGTCGCGGAGCCGCCATGGGCGCTCCGGGAGTCGCCACCATTCCTCCGGCTCGTCAGGTAAGCACAAGAAGTCGGGGCGTCGCCATCGCACCCCCGACTCCCCCCGACGCCCGCGTGCTGCGGCCGGGGGCTCGGGTGACCCCACCCCCGCGGTCCCGCATGGGTCGCCGACGCCGTCTACCCCACACCTGTCGGTCCCTGGGGAAGGCGCGTCGCGTGAGGAGATCGAGGCCTTCCTCATTGCTATGAGGGCGAGGTCTTCTCCGGCGGGGCCTTCGGCGCCTGCGGGCCCGTCGGTCCCGTCTGGGGGCCCGAGCGGTTCGGGTGCTCCTGCCCCGGCGCCGCCGGTGGCTCCGGCCCCGGCGCCGCTGGTTCCCTCTGGTTCGTCGCCGGCTGGTCTCCCGGCCTCTCCGGCGTCGGTTCCTGTGGGCCAGCCCGTGGTACCGCCCCCGCGTGGTGCAGCGACTCCGCCGTCGGCTCCGGCCGGCGTCGGGTCCCCGGCACCGACGCCGCGCGGCGCCACCCCCCTTTCCTCCCCGACTCCGGACTCGGAGCCGGACCGGCGTCGGCCGACGCCGGACCCGACGCCGATGGGGCCCGTTGACCCCGATGTCTATATCGTCGACCCAGAATATGGGTATGACGAGGAGGAGTATGGAGAGGGTTGGGAGGGGTCTGAGGACCCTCTATCCCGTGCCTGCCAGTACGATGTGGACTGGGTAGGTGATCTGGGTGATGCCAGTGGCCTGGACGAGTCGCCCAACCCTGGGTTTGTCTCTCCGTCCCCTGTGGCGTCCGAGGCGGGTGCTGCCTATTCGGTGGTCCTGATGAGGGCTGCCAAGGCCTTACACCTTGAGCTCCCCGTCGCGAAGGTCAAACCGAATATCCTGACGGAAGTTTTTAAACCGCAGTCATGCCCCCAGGAGCCTCTGCTGCCGTTTAATGAGGCCCTGACGGATGTCCTTCTGGGCACCTGGTCCGGGCCCGCCTCTGGTGCGCCGGTTGACCGGAACGTTGCCAGGCGTCACCGTCCCTGCGCGGACGACCCTGCCTTCCTGTCCACCCATCCCTCCCCGGAGAGTCTGGTGATCCAGGCCTCCACTTCGCAGTCCGCATTTCCGTCGGCTCCGCCCGACCGGGAATCAAAGAGGTACGACCAATTTGGAAAGAAAGTGTTTTCCTCTTTGAGTGCTGGGCTGCGGTCTTGTAACACCGCGTGCCTCTTGGGCCGCTACACCCACTCCCTGTGGGATACGGTCGAGGAGTGTTTGCCGCAATGCCCCCAGGAAGTGCGGGACAAGCTCACCCGGGCCTTTGTTGAAGGCCGGGATGCGGCGCGGTACTCGATCCGTTGTGGTCTGGACACCACGGACTCACTGGGACGGGCCATGTCCACTACGGTGGCGATTCGTCGCCATGCCTGGCTGAGATCTGCCAACTTCTCACCAGACGTCCAAAATACGCTTATGGACATGCCATTTGATGGCAGTCGCCTGTTTGGTGACAAAGCGGACCACGCGCTGGAGCGCTTCAAGGACTCCAGGGTCACGGCCAAGTCCTTGGGTCTCTCGACCCAGACCCAGCGCCAGCAGACGGGTTCGTTTCGGCCCTTTCGTGGCCAAGGGAGAGGAGGTCCCACACGTGCTGCCAGCCACGCGGCGCAGAGCGCTCCCCAGCGCGGTGGCGCCCGTGGTTTCCGCCGTGGTGGCGGTAGAGGCCAGCGTCGTGGTCAGTCCACGCCTCCCTCCGCTGCGGCATCCAAGCCTTCCTAGTCCGAGCTTTCGGGCTCACGTGACGCCAGTGGGTGGCAGGGTTCGCCATCACCACTCCCGCTGGCGCGCGATAACATCGGACAGGTGGGTGCTGCAGCTTGTCCGAAGGGGCTATGCCCTCCCCTTCGAGTCCACTCCTCCAGCCATGCCACCGCAGAACCACCGTGTGTCGGGGGACCACTTGACACTTCTGCAGGAGGTAGTTACGGCCCTCTTGGCCAAGGGGGCCATCGAGCGCGTTCCTGGGCCAGAAGTAGGGTGTGGTTGCTACTCCCACTACTTTCTGGTACCCAAGAAGGACAAGGGAGGCCTGCGTCCTATCTTGGATCTACGGAACGTCAACGGCTTCCTCCGGAAGGAGAAGTTCAAGATGTTGACTTTGGCTCAGGTCTTGGCTGCTCTAGACCCACAAGACTGGATGGTAGCGTTGGACTTGCAGGATGCGTACTTTCACATCCCCGTCCTGCCGGCCCACCGGCGTTACCTGCGGTTCACGGTAGGCCACGAGCATTTTCAGTTTATCGTGCTTCCTTTCGGCCTTACCAGCGCCCCACGGGTGTTCACGAAAGTGATGGCGGTGGTCGCAGCTCATCTGCGCCGGTTAGGGGTTTCAGTCTTCCCCTACCTCGACGACTGGCTGTTGAAGGCGGGCTCGCCCCAGACAGTCGTCCACCACCTTCAGATGACGGCAGACCTCCTGCACGAGTTGGGGTTTTCCATCAATGTGCCGAAATCACACCTGTGTCCCTCTCAAAAGCTCCTTTTCATCGGAGCGGTTCTCGACTCGGCGCAGTTTCGGGTTTATCCCCCGGAACGGCGGGTCCGGGATATTCAGGCTCTGATTCCCATCTTTCAGCCGTTATCCCGGGTTTCGGTCAGGTTGACGCTGCGGCTTCTGGGGCTGATGGCCTCCTGCATCCTTCTGGTGCATCACGCCAGATGGCGGATGCGGGCTCTGCAGTGGGACCTGAAGTTTCAGTGGGCCCAGCATCAGGGCAACCTATCCGACCATGTCCTGATCTCGGAGGGCACTGCGAGACAGTTGCAGTGGTGGCTTACAGACCGCGATTGGGTCAGGGGCAGATCCCTCTCCCTTCCCCAGCCGGAGCACGTGGTTGTGACGGACGCGTCCCTCCAAGGCTGGGGTGGCCACTTGGGAGAGGCGGAGATCAGAGGCCTCTGGTCTCCGGCGGAGTCCCGGCTCCATATCAACATGTTGGAGCTGCGGGCGATTCGCCTGGCACTGAAGGCATTCCTCCCCTTTGTCATCGGGAGTGTAGTGCAGGTGTTCACGGACAACACCACCGCCATGTGGTACTGCAACAAACAGGGCGGTGTGGGGTCGTGGACCCTTTGCCAAGAGGCTCTGCGCCTCTGGCAATGGCTGGAACGTCAGGGCGTGACTCTGACGGTTCAACACCTGGCAGGTTCTCTGAACGCCAGGGCGGACGAACTCAGCCGTCGGTGCTCGGTGGATCACGAATGGCGTCTGAACTCGGATGTGGCGAGAGGCCTCTTTCAGCAATGGGGAGAGCCTTGGTTAGATCTATTCGCCACAGAAGAGAACGCGCAATGTCATCAGTTCTGCGCGTTGGAGTTTCCAAGACGGCACTCGCTCGGCGACGCCTTTCGGCGCGAGTGGAGTTGCGGTCTGTTGTACGCCTTTCCGCCTATACCACTTCTGCCCAGAGTGCTGAAGAAGATCAGGCGCGACCGGGCCCAAGTTATCCTTGTGGCTCCGGACTGGGCTCGAAGGTACTGGTATCCCGAGCTACTCAGCATGACAGTCGGTCCCTCGATCCGCCTGCCCCTTCAGGAGGACCTTCTGTCGCAGCAGCAGGGGACGGTCCTCCACCCGAACCTGTCCAGTCTCCACCTCCATGCGTGGAGATTGAGCGGCGACAGTTGAGGCCATTTGACTTGCCTCCTGAAGTCTGTGATGTCATTCTGGCAGCCAGGCGTCCCTCCACAAAGTCGGTATACGCCTGCCGGTGGAACAGATTTGTGGCATGGTGCACAGCAAAGGCTGTGGATCCCCTTTCTGCCCCTCTGTCTGAGGTTCTCCTCTTCCTCCTTTCCCTTGCCCAGCAGGGCTCTGCTCTGGGCACTATCAAGGGCTATCTTTCTGCCCTTTCCGCCTTCTTGAGGCTACCTGATCAGCCATCTTTGTTCAAGTCCCCTATTGTGTTAAGATTCTTAAAGGGCATCACGCACATGTATCCTCCAACTCCGTTCGTGATGCCTCAGTGGGACTTGAACCTGGTTTTGACTTTCCTGATGTGCGCTCCCTTTGAGCCCCTTCATTCCTGTCCTCTCCGTCTTCTCACCTTAAAGACGGCCTTCCTGGTAGCCATCACCTCTGCCAGGAGAGTGAGTGAGCTCCAGGCTCTTTCTATTCAACCTCCTTTCTTGTCTGTTCATCCTGATAAGGTGGTTCTTCGGACTAGACCTTCTTTCCTGCCCAAGGTAGTCTCTGCTTTTCACATTGGGCAGTCCATCACCTTGCCCTCCTTCTTCCCGCCTCCGCATCCTTCAAAGGATGAAGAGCGGCTCCATCGTCTGGACCCAAAACGTGCGCTTTCATTCTATATGGATCGCACACGCCAGTTCCGGGTGGATGACCAACTGTTTGTTGGCTACGTGGGTGAGAAGAAGGGAAGGGCGGTACAGAAACGGACCATCTCTCGGTGGGTCGTCCTGTGCATCAAAGCATGCTACTCTTTGGCTCGGAAGGAGCCTCCTGTTGGGCTGCGGGCCCATTCCACTCGGGCCACGGCGGCTACTACTGCCCTGGGCCGGGGAGTCCCTTTGCAGGACATTTGCCAGGCGGCCACGTGGGCCTCGCTGCACACCTTTGCGAGGCACTACTGCCTGGACAGTCAAGTCCGGAGGGATGGCTTCTTTGGCCGTTCGGTCCTCCAGGACTTTCTGGTGTAGGTTGTATTGGTTCGCAGACCCACCACCGGGGTTGGTATTGCTGGGGTATCTATTCTAAGGTAAGGAATCTAATACTAACCTGTTTCTTTCAGATGAACAAGTTACTTACCTTCGGTAACGATATATCTGTAAGAAACAGTAGTTAGTATTAGATTCCTTACCGCCCCGCCCGTCCTCCCCGTTCTGCGAACTGATACCTAGGGTTAAGGACATCCCTTTCAGGGCCCTAGTTTCAAATGGCACCAGTGTTGGTTCTCACATGGCTCTGCGTGTTCTGGCGCGGAAAAGCTGTGTGCAAAGAACTGACGTCAGCGCGCGGAGGCGGCGTCTATATACTCCAGCGACGTCATCACGGCGCACGACGCCGACGACGCGGAGCCGCAGGGGACGCCTGCAGACGACGCCTACCGACGCGCAGGGGTACTGCTACGCAAAAGTTTCCGGATCCAGACTGACGCCTGGGGATATTCTAAGGTAAGGAATCTAATACTAACTACTGTTTCTTACAGATATATCGTTACCGAAGGTAAGTAACTTGTTCGCCACAGCCCAATGGCACACTTTGTGCATATGGTATGGGTGTGTCTGGTTCTCCAAACATACTGGGTGTCAGTCCTGGAGGTTTTGGTGAAGGTTTCGGGATGGGTAGTAGAGTTAGACCCCCGCCTCCTGGGCTTAATCCCTCGGGACCCCAAACGAAAGGTGAGCAGGCGGTTTTTGGTTTTACGCCTGGTTACAGCTCGACGCCGCATTGCAATACACTGGTTGTCCCCACAGGGTCCGATGCTGCAGAAATGGAAGACTGACTTGAGGGAATGGGCGCTTGCAGAAGAGGACCATATAAGACGCACAAGGAGGGATGGGAAGCTGCCTGAGGTTCTCCAGGCTTGGGGGGTCATGATCCAAGAGCTGGTGGGATACCCCTCTGACGCAAAATAGCCCTGAACTGGTAGATTTGGGATGAGAAGAGATTCGACCTCAAGACATTGCGACACCAGGTGACCCACTATGAAGAACTAGTTGTAGTGACCCGATCAAGTTTTTCAAGTTTTTAATTATCCCTGTTGAATCAAAAGTAAGGAACACAGACCACACAGGGGAGGGTTTAAATCTCGGCCGGGGGGGGGGGTTACAGACAGGGTGAAGTTGAGGGTTTGGGTGGGGGGATGGGAGGGGGGTTCAGGGAGTTTAAATGGAGTTCAAAACAGCCTATACAGCAGGCAACGACACAGTGACTACACCAGGGACCGCTGGAGACCACATTACCCTCATAAGTATTATGCAACGGACTGCTTGATAATATTGCTGTGATGTTTTTTTTTCTTTTTTCTTTCTCTCTTTATGACGAGAACACTTACAATGTAAGATTGTACCTGGTTGGATTTACTGTGCTGGAGATGTAACCTGTAAAACTTGATAACGTTTTTTTAAAAAGTTTCAGTTTAGGATCAAATCTAAAGTCCTGGGGCTCAGCTCCTACCTTTATACAACTAAAAGAGGCTGGATTACTTTCTATGTCCCTCCTATGGGTGGGACCAGGAAGGGGGGTGGTTACACCCCCTTTCCTTTGTCCAGTTTCGCGCCAGAGCTGGGGCTGGAGTGCCCCAGCAACCGGTTTGAACTGGGGTATGCATGGAGCACCTAGTGTGCCCCAGGCAGTGTCTCATTCTATTCATCCCTCCCTGTCCCAATACACAAAGTCGTGCCTGGGGTGGTGCTCGCACCTCTCCAGGCTGGAAACCTATTATCCAAACCTCCGTGACTGGAAGGACTCCCAGCAGCAGGAGGTCAGACTTGTGTCTGTGGCAGCAGCGTCCATTTTGTGACGCTGGGGCTCTGGTTAACTTTAACCAGAATAGTCAGCAACAACATGTCTTCTTCCTCTAGAAGGGTGGAATGCTACCCCCGTCGCCAGAATTGGCGAGGGGGTAGTATTCCAAAGCGTATGGCACCTTACACGACATGTTTAGATAAAGCCAAACCAAAGTTAGCATTTAACTGCGAGGTTCATAATGCACTTAAGAGTATATGGTATGGCAATATCATAGAACAGCTACAAGGACATGGTTCCGGAAGCTGCAGACAGGCTCAGCTCATGCTAGAACACCATCTCACACGTAACCAAGCACTCTGCCTCCAGGATTGTCAAGGCCTGCCATAGGAGTGACTTATAGGTTACTGTGTGTCTATATATGAGGGTAGATATAGGAATGCTATACCTAAGCAAGGGGTGATTACACAACCTTGCCCCAGCTGAGTGATCAGCCAGTCGTGTCAGTTTGAGTGGCCAGCCAGGGGTGGCATAATACATGCTGCAGCCCCTGGTAGGCCTTGGTTACACCTATGCCCTGAGTACCTAGGGTACACGTCTACAGGGGCTGACAAGGTGAACCAATTCCCAATTGTGGATGTACCTAGAGTACATGGTGTGAATTTAGAGAGAGTGCATCTGGGCTGTGGGTCTGATCAGCAGGCCCACAGCCACATCTAAGTCGAAAACCAGTAAAGCAAAAGCAAAAAGTGGGGTGACATAGGAAGCAGACCCTACTCTCCTACTAGGGATTTCAGTCTTCCCCTACCTCGACGACTGGTTGTTGAAGGCGGGCTCGCCCCAGACAGTAGTCAGCCACCTCCAGACTACAGCCGACCTCCTGCACCTGCTGGGGTTCTCCATCAATGTGCCGAAGTCACACCTGTGTTCTTCTCAGAAGCACCTCTTCATCGGAGCGGTTCTAGACTCGGCGCAGTTTCGGGTTTATCCTCCCGAACAGCTGGTTCGGGATATTCAGGCTCTGATTCCGATCTTTCAGCCTTTATCCCGAGTCTCGGTCAGGTTGACGCTCAATCCTTCTGGTGCATCACGCCCGGTGACGGATGCGGGCTCTGCAGTGGGACCTGAAGTTTCAGTGGGCCCAGCATCGGGGCATCTTGTCCGACCATGTCTTGATCTCGGAGGGCACTGCAAGACAGTTGCAGTGGTGGCTCACGGACCGCGATTGGGTCAGCAGCAAATCCCTCTCCCTACCCCAACCGGAGCACGTAGTTGTGACGGATGCGTCCCTCCAGGGCTGAGGAGGCCACATGGGAGAGGCGGAGATCAGCGGCCTCTGGTCTCCGGCGGAGTCCCAGCTCCATATCAACCTTCTGGAGCTGCGGGCGATCCGGCTTGCACTAAAGGCATTCCTCCCCTCTATCCGGGGGAGTGTAGTGCAGGTGTTCACGGACAACACCACCGCCATGTGGTACTGCAACAAACAGGGCGAGATGGGGTTGTGGACCCTATGCCAGGAGGCCCTGCGCCTCTGGCAGTGTCTGGAACATCAGGGCGTGACCCTGGTGGTTCAACACCTGGCAGGTTCCCTGAACGCCAGGGCGGACAAACTCAGCCGTCGGTGCATGATGGATCACGAATGGCGTCTGAACTAGGACGTGGCGCAAGGCCTCTTTCAGCAATGGGGAGACCCTTGGTTAGATCTATTCGCCACAGAAGAGAACGCGCAATGTCATCAGTTCTGCGCGTTGGAATTTCCAAGGCAGCACTCGCTCGGAGACTCTTTTCGTCGCTAGTGGAGCTGCGGTCTGTTGTACGCCTTTCCGCCTATACCACTTCTGCCCAGAGTGCTGAAGAAGATCAGGTGCGACCGGGCCCAAGTTATCCTTGTGGCTACAGACTGGGCACGAATATATTGGTATCCAGAGCTACTCAACATGTCTGTCGATCCCTCGATTCGTCTGCCTCTTCAGGGGGACCTTCTGTCGCAGCAGCAGGGGACGGTCCTCCACCCGAACCTGTCCAGTCTCCACCTCCATGCTTGGAGATTAAGCGGCAGTTGAGGCCATTTGACTTGCCTCCTGAAGTTTGTAATGTAATTCTGGCAGCCAGGCGTCCCTCCACAAAGTCGGTATACGCCTGCAGGTGGAACAGATTTGTGGCATGGT
The DNA here is from genome assembly GCF_964261635.1 of Lissotriton helveticus. Taxonomy (NCBI): domain Eukaryota; kingdom Metazoa; phylum Chordata; class Amphibia; order Caudata; family Salamandridae; genus Lissotriton; species Lissotriton helveticus. The sequence goes on from NC_136070.1 coordinate 418,872,484, forward strand.
GCACAGCAAAGGCTGTGGATCCACTCTCTGCCCCCCTTTCTGAGGTTCTCCTCTTCCTTCTTTCTCTTGCCCAGCAGGGCTCTGCTCTGGGCACTATCAAGGGCTACCTTTCTGCCCTTTCCGCCTTCTTGAGGCTACCTAATCAGCCTCTTTGTTCAAGTCCCCAATTGTTAACAGATTCTTGAAGGGCATCACTCATATGTTCCCCCCTGTTCCTTTCGTGATGCCTCAGTGGGACTTGAACCTGGTTCTGACTTAACTGGTGTGCGCTCCTTTTGAGCTGCTTCATAACTGTCCTCTCCGTCTTCTTACACTTAAGACTGCTTTCCTGGTTGCCATCACCTCTACCAGGAGAGTGAGTGAGCTCCAGGCTCTTTCCTCTAAACCTCCTTTCCTTTCTGTCCATCCGGACAAGGTTGTGTTACGGACAAGACCCTCTTTCCTGCCCAAGGTAGTCACAGCCTTCCACATCGGGCAGTCCATCACCTTGCCCACCTTCTTTCCGTCTCCGCATCCCTCGAAAGAGGAAGAGAGGCTCCACCGTCTGGACCCAAAACGTGCGCTCTCATACTATCTGGATCGCACACGCCAGTTCTGGGTGGATGACCAACTCTTTGTTGGTTACGTGGGCGCTAAGAAGGGAAAGGCGGTGCACAAACGGACCATCTCTTGGTGGGACGTGTTGTGCATCAAGGTGTGCTACTCTTTGGCTAAGAAGGAACCTCCTGTTGGGCTGAGGTCCCATTCCACTCGGGCCACGGCGGCTACTACTGCCCTGGGCTGGGGAGTCCCCTTGCAAGACATATGTCAGGCAGCTACGTGGGCCTCGCTGCACGCGTTCATAAGACACTACTGCCTGGACAGCCAAGTCCGGAGGGATGGCTTCTTTGGCCGTTCCGTCCTCCAGGACTTTCTGGTGTGATTATTAGTTTGCAGATCCACCATCGGGGTTGGTATTGCTGGGGTATCTATTCTAAGGTAAGGAATCTATCACTAACGTGTCTCTTTCAGATCCACAATTTACTACTTGTGTAACGATATATCTGTAAGAGACATTAGTTAGTGATAGATTCCTTACCGCCCCACCCATCCTCCCCGTTCTGCGAACTGATTTCTAGGGTTAAGGTAATCCCCTTTCAGGGCCCTAGTTTCATGGCACCAGTGTTGGTTTTTATCATGGCTCTGCGTTTCTGGCGCGGAAAAGCTATGTATAAGAACTGACGTCAGCGTGCGAGGGCGGCGTCTAAGTACTCCGGCGACGTCATCCCGATGACAGACGCGGAGCCGCAGACGACGCCTACCGACGTGCAAGGGTATTGCTACGCAAAAGTTTTCGGATCCAGTCTGACGCCTGGGGATATTCTAAGGTAAGGAATCGATCACTAACTTATGTCTCTCACAGATATATCTTCACACAAGTAGTAACTTGTGCATTTTGCTTAGACTAAGACTGCTGTTTTAATGTTTTGAAGTAATAGGATTTGCAGTGTAACTTCTAAACTAAGTACATTTCCCGAAATTTCAACTTAAGGCATCTTAATGTAGATAATTCTGTCATTTGATAGCTAGACAAAAATTAATGCTGTAGGTTATGAATATAAATGTGCCTTTTCATATAGAATTTACTTGGTTAATTGGAATTGAATCTGGTAATCCTGCTGTAAGAGCATAGGAACTGCAATAGCAAAAACCTGTTTGTCCTATGTATCTCTGTTCTCTAAAACATTTGATTATTTGGCAATGTCAGTGATTTTCAGAATAGGTTTTGATATTTCCTTTTTCTTTCTTAAGGTGGCGGAGAGAGCATTGTACTATTGGAACAATGAATATATTATGAGTCTAATCAGTGACAATGCAGCAAAAATTTTACCCATTATGTTTCCATCCTTGTATCGTAACTCAAAGTCACATTGGAACAAGTAAGAGAAAATTGTTTCGCAAAAATTGAAAATCATTGCAAGTAATTTTTATTTCTGTTGATTGTATCAGATATCCTGATTGAGTACATGAAAAGACCTTCAAATAGGGAATTAACTTTTTTTATAGATCAAATAACCACTTTAAACAAGATACCATTATTTTAATAACCTGTTGATATTCTGTCATAATAAAATTATCAGTTTTGTTCATTTTTATATTGTTGTGTTAAAGTGCACCAGAATCTTAAAATGTCAATCTCTATGGATTTCCAAAACACAGCTTCCAGTGGTTCGGCCTGTAAATTGAGAAAGCATTGGCCATAGAGTTTGGAATCAATAACTGTCTCAAATGTTTTGTCCTTCTAGATGTCTTCAAATTGGTCAGTTGGAATAAATCAAAATTGTGATTTACAGTGTTGTGAATGGTATAGTATTTCCTTGTTGTTCCTGTGAGCTGAAAAATGTTCTCAACAAATAATTCAAATGTAAAGGTTGCTATGGACTTGAGGAATCCAATAGCTGGTGTGGATAAGTTTATTAATGATACCAGACAGTTTCATGTGGAAGTTATCTTATTCCTAATAGATACTCGCTTCAGCAGCAGCTTCCTTGATGAACCCTTCTTGGTGCCAGATTGGATCTTGAAACTACATATATCACCAATGCCAGGTGACTCTTCATTATGTCCTAGACAAAGTAGTGGGGCTGCCCCTGAAGTTCCATATCCTACATATAAATGGCTCCTCACCATTCACTACGTAGTTGCTTTTTTTCCACGCCTAATGTGTACGATTCAGAGCCTCTGACGTTTGCTCTTATTTGTCTTTCAACATTTGAGTGGTTTTGCTGGTTTTTGGGGCATTTCTCTCAAAATGTCAGAGCTGCTCCAAGTACCACTGACTATTGTTGTGTAGGGATCCGCATCTGCTTGTGATGTCTAGGCTAGTCTCAACACCAGTTTTTGTTCTTTGTGTGCTCTTATGCATTCAAAGGCAGTTAGGAAAATGAAGACCAAGTTTATGGTGTCTTCTGTGAAGAGCATGTTAAGTTCCTATTCGAGAGGCAGGACTTGAACCCTCGTGTGACACAGGAGCCTTTCTCCATCCAAAAAGCATGAGAAACAGAAGTTGGCACACCATATGTCGTCTTTAAGGGACAATAAGTGGAAGAGTTCAGAGAAAAAGACATCTTCCTGTGAACGTATGCCTGTGCTGGAGCCTATATCATAACATACTTTTCCTAATGCAACCCTCTACTGTAGAACAGGTCTTGGCCTTCAGTGGATATTTTTGACAGTGCCCCCTCTGATTCACCTGCTCTGACCATTACAGTGCTGCTTACAGAATTGGAGACTGTTGTGATACCACAGCTTGACTTAGGTTTTGTTCCCTACTTCAGCTATAGTTCTGTCTATACTTAAGAGCCAAAGTCATTTGTGATGTTTAGGATAGAGGTTGCAGTTCAAGAGGACATTGATGTTGGTTGCAGGTTTGGGTTTGGCATCAACTATAGTTTCTAAATATGGGTCTAATTTGTTGGTTGCCAAGTCAAAGTTTGAATCCTATTCAAACTTATCTAACTGAGTCTTTTTATTCTAACTTACCTAAGAAAGGGGTCTGTTCTGAGGATGCATGATGTGTTTGGCTTGGATTTGGATCCAATTTAGAAATCACATTCCTCTCCAGAGAGAGACTGTGATGGCGATGGTGAAACAGAAAATTTGCTTCCATTCTTATTTTCAGACACAATACACTTGCCACACTCGCAGAATGTTAGCAGACCCAAAACATCCCCAGAACTTTCCTGTTCAAGCAGAGCCTATTTGGCTGAACAGGTTCAATTTTCAGAGGTTACTTAAAAATTAAATCCGATTATTATTCAACGATTCAGATGCATATTGTTGAACTAAAGTGTTCATTATTCATGTATTGTGGCTGGTGAGCAACCTTCAATAGGTGTTTTGCCCACTGATAGATCAAATTTCTAGTATCCTAGATAAGCATCAGTCAAATGTGGCAGTTTCTAGAGTATTGCCTCTAAGTATAGACTGACTCCATGTTTTTCTTATTTACTTATTCTCATCTTTATTTGGCTTCTCATCCTACATCAGAGCATTTAGTGGTACATGCTTAAACTTATGACCTAAAATCTCGGATGATTCCTTTATTACATGCTAATAGGGAGTCCAATTGATTAGACACTATGAAACGGTAGGTCTTTTTCTCAGGCAGTGTAACTTTACAATGCTGATTGCTTCCCTTCCAGGTATAATCATACACTTTGGGAGATGACAGCAGTTGCTGCTGTTAGCCTACCATACAATATGAGGAAATACGTAGCAAGGATGGAAATAGATGTGTCCAAGCAGTCAATGCAATCTAGTTTTAACACAGTTCACTGTAAAGTTAGTGCCTCTGGGCCTACAGTTGTGCTGCGTAAACATTCTTCCAACTTCAGAAGAGAGATCTAATCTTTTTTTGGTTATGCCATTTGAAGAACAGCGACTGAAGTAAAGGCAGATGCATTCCTGATAAGTATTAATCTAAGTACATCTATATGAATTTCCTTGACATCGAAGAGGTTCCAATGCCAGTATTGGAATTATGGTCACCAGTTTGGTTGGAAGGAGTTGCTGCAACAAGAGCAGCAGCAACCTACTCGCTCTTTCAGGAGTACAGCTTCACAGAAGGGTAGGCAACATAATCTGTCACCTTCTCCCTCTTCAACACCACCTGCTAAGATTCTTTCACTTGCAGGTTCTGCATTATCACAAGATACCATCAGGTTTTTCTGATGGATACTTATAACTGCATAATCCCTCGCGAGATCACATAAGTCCCACCCCGTTGCGCCTACGTCAGTTTTTTCCTTTTGCATGTGCAACACTGATCCGGATCGTGCTCCTGCCTGTTTCGGGCCTTTTGCTTGTTGCGTGTGTTTGGGAACAGTGTGCAAATGCCTTCGGGCTTTAAGACGTGCTTGTCTTGTGCGTGCCGGATGTCGGCGACGGATCCTCACCCCATCTGCATGTGGTGGTTGGGAGAACACTACGACTCCACTGATTGTGAGGCGTGCCAGCAAATGAAACCGAAGTCCCGGCGAAGTCTTTAAGCCCACATGTCCAGGTCGGCGGCGTCACCACGTCCGGCCCCTGCGGAGGTTTTCAGGAATTGCTGCCTCCGTCTTCGACATCGCCTTCTGCTAGGCCGCAAGAACGTCACTCACCTGTCAGTAAGTGTCGCAGTTTGTTCCCGAGGGCTGGTTCCAGACCTGTTTGGGGCACGGACCCTCCGCGGCAGGTGCTGCCCCACGTGTTGTCCGCCGTTTCCCGGTGTGGGGGTGTCTAGAGCCCAGATGGAGACATATGTGGCTGCCTTGCAGGCCTTGCTGGCTTCTCCTCCTCCTCCTTCTTCCCTTCCTGGGACGTCTGTGGATCCCTTGCCGTGTGCGGGTCCCTCCGCAGCGTCGCAGGTGGCTCCAACGGCTCCGGCGCCGACTGGCTTGGATCCAGGATCCAGGTTTGGAGGATGTGGTGCCATTGGGGTACGGCCTTTCTTCAGACCACAGCGCATCTGCTTCGCCGCAAACTCCTGCGGGAGTCCCTGTGGTGTCGCGGGAGGTCAACAGGGCTTGGGTCGCATCCCGAGTCGCCCTCGGGACAGGCGGTGGCCTCGTCCGAGGTGACGCCGCTTAGGTGGCGGTGGATGCTGGCCCTGGCGGTGCCACAGGGCCCGGCGAAGGGCCCTTCACGTCACGGGCTGAGGCTGGTGGGGGACCCCTCGTCCCTCCCCGGGTCTCACACCCCTCCACGCAGGTGGCTACCTCGTCGGAGGTCGGCTTGATGCCTTTCCGGCGCCATTCCTTTGCCGGCCCAGCCCCGGTCCAGCCCCGGTCTCCTGCGCCGTGCGCTGTGGTGGAGGTCGTTCCGGCGTCCTGCCTCAGATTGTGGACTCTACAGCGCCAGGCCGTCGTCTGGGTCGTTGACTCTTCTTCGGACGCCTCCTCTTCTCCTGAGGTTCGGCGCTTGCTGGTTTCATCCTACTCGGAGACGGACCGCCGCGTTGTAGCTTTTTCCCCGACGTTGTCTAAGGATGGCTCCTCGCCGTCACCGCGGTCTTCGTCGGATGCTCCGCAGGTCCCCCACTACTCGGCCCCTCTTCCTCCTTTCCGGACCTGGCCCTTCCTTCCTCCGGTTGGCTTGGGGGACAGCCGCCTTAGCTTGCAGCCGTCACCTACTGAGGATCTGCTTTCTCCACCGCGGGCCTGTGCTGCCTTTGCTCGTGCTGTTTCCACGGCTGTGGGAATCTGGCGTATCGGTGATCCAGCTGCCCATTTCCCCGCGTATCATCTTCTGGCGGTCCTCCATCAGGGTTCTGGTGGTAGGGAACTGCTGCTTCCCTTCGAGGGTTTGCTCCATTCTTCTCTTCTGGGGGCTTAGGGCCGCCCTGCCAAGGGGGACCCGGTGCCCCAACACCTTCTGCTCCGGCGCCGCGTAATCCTGTGTCTTTTTCCCTCCACCTTTCTACCAGGGGCCCTCTTTTGCAGAATGCCTTCCTCTCTCTGCCACCGCTGTTGTCTCCCCCGTCCTGGGAGGCCCCACTGGCTTGGCTCCTGGGGAGCAATATGTTCGCCTCCACCAGTGCGGCTCTGAGGGCTGCGGCAATTCCGCAGCGGTTTAGCGGAGTGGGCGGGGCCGCGTCGGCCAATGGACGTGCGCAGCACTGCGAAGGGAGTGCGCGTGACGGCCGTTGGCCGACTGAAGCACGCAAGGGGTTAACACTCTGTGTGTTTTGGCTAGGGACACTTCTTCCTTGTGGGACTTGGCGGAGTCCCTTATGTCTGCCGCTTCTCAGGAGGGTGCCTGTGTTGATCTGCGGCACCATGTGTTGGATGGCCGGTAGCTGGCGGCGTTTATTCTTCGCTCCGCTCTGGACATCTCAGAGGTGCTTGGTCGTGCCATGGCTTCTTCGGTCGCACTTCGTTGACCTGCCTGGCTTCAGGACAGTGTGTTCCCAGAGAATGTTCGAGAACGGCTGGTGGACCTTCCTTTCGATGGCGCTTTTTTGTTCCACGCCCCTGCGGACTCGGCCATTCAGAGGTTCTTGGCGGGGCTTTGGCCTCTTCCTCCTCCTACTTCTCCTCCCCCCTCAGTGACCTGTGAGTTGATCTGGATTTTGGGAGGCTTTCTTCTGTTGGGGCGGGTCGCCCCTGTGTGTGTTCTGTCTGATTACTGTGCATTGAAGTCCTTTGGTTAGGACTGTGGTGCTGGTGGCTGCTGGTCCGGCCCCCATTTTTGGATTGTGATTTTTGGCTTTTGCTGAGCCGTGTTGGCCCTGAGATTAGGCCTTCTGTTCTTATTGGCTGATTGGCAAGCTGTCTGCGGGTTCTCTGCAGGTCTTTTCTGTTTTCCTCTGCTGCTGAATGTTTTTCCTAAGAGGGTTCCCATGTCCTGGGACGTAACATGCCCTATGTGGGGTTCTGGTAGCTATTATATCGCTTTGTCATGTGCTGGGGAGGTGTGGTCGCCTTCGGGCCTCTGCTCTCCATGGCGTCACGGTATGTCGCAGGTGCGTTCCTCTTGCTGAGGGTTTTGGAATGGCTCAAGCTGTGCTCTGGGCTGTCCTTCTCTGGGGTCGCTGCGTTGCTAGCCTGGTCTGGCCTGCTGTCTGCGGCCTTGCGTCATACCTCTGCCTGGTTCCGCTTCTTTTTTTGTTTGGGCTGTGTGTGCGGACTTCTCCCTTGGGGTGTATCCGGGGCCTTCTTGGCCTTCCTGGCCTCTGTCTTCGGCTGGCATCTGGCTTATTCTGGGTTCACCGTTCCGTGCTTTTGTCTGCAGTGGGCTGTGCCTGTGGTGCCGACCTGCAGTTATTTAGCATCACTGTGCCTTCTGGCACTTTAGCGGGACAGTCGTCCTTGCCTTGTCCGCTGCTTGAGGCTGAGGTGTTTTCGACCCTCTTCCAGTGGGCCATGTCTTCAGTTCTCCCTCTCCTCCCTGGGGTTGCGGTGGTTCTGGAGTTTCTTGTGCCTCCTCGGTTGCTGTCTGTCCCTGCTGGGTGTTGGGCGTTATGCCCTGGACGACCTCAGGCTACCAGTTTGCTCCGCCTGCCTTATTGCCAAAGGCACCGTTCTGTCTTGTCCATTTCCTTCCGGCTGTGATAGACTCCGCTGCACTCTTCACTGGGTGTTCCAGGTTGGGGGGGGGGGGGGGGGGGCTTGCCTTCACTCTACCTCTTTTCCTTGGAGTCTCTAGGTTGCTCTTCCTAGGTTCTCCTCATCATTGCTTGGGCTTTGGGGCTCCTGGTGGAGATTCTTGATACCTTGAATGGGTGTGGGGCGCTTTGGCGTCCTTTAGCCTTGCCCTCGTTTCTCCTGCTGCTTGATGGCGGACTGCCTCTCTTTTTGTCTTCCCGCATCCCCTCTGGGGTTGGGGGTCTTCTGGATGCAGGGGTTCCCCTAGCCTGGGGGGCAGGGTTCTTTTCCCTGTCCGTTGCCCTCGTACCCTGTGGGACTCTCTATTATGTCCAGGCTGGTGGGGTCCTCTCTATCAGATGTATGAGTTACTTACCTTCGGTAACGGTGTATCTGGTAGAGACGATTCCTGCCGCAGATTCTTTCACGACCCGCCCTTCCTCCCCGTTCTGCGATGACCCTTGGCTTGTTCTTCTGCACTCTCCTCCCTGTGGGTGGCTATGTCTTCTGTGAGAGCATTCTTTCGCTCTTTTTTGACAGAATGTTGTCCTGCTATTTGTTCCGATTCCTCCCTTTGGTCTTTGGAGGATAGGTCAAAGGTGCTTCTGTGCCCTTACTCTCTGGTTGCTCCAGGTTGGGGCTACCTTCAAACCACCCCGCACCCCCTTCCCTCTTTCCCCTTTCAGTGCTAGGGGTTCTGGCCCCTATGCTTCTCTGCTGCCCTCTGGGTTGGGGTCTTTTGGCCGGGCCTCTGCCCTTGTTCCTTATTGGGGAAGTCACATTCTGCGTGGGGACTGTTCTGGGGTTTGTCGTCCTTGTTTGTCCCGGACTGGTTCCCCTTCATTGTTCTTGATTGGGGTTTTAGTCCTGCTACAGAGTCGTGCTCGGACTGTCAGGCCATGGCTCCGAAGGCCATGTGGGAGTGACCTGTGAAGCTCCTTGCAGGCCCGTCAGTCGACACCGGCCAGCGAGCCTCTACAGAGGTCCTGTTAGAAGAATTGGAGGTCGCTGGACCGCTCCCGGAGCCCCAAATCGTCTTCCTCCCACTCAAGGTCCTTTTGGTTCTCGTGGAAGAGGCACACGAAGAAAGAGTACAAGTGGATTAATCTTCGTCTCGGCTGTCGTCTGTCGATTGATGTGGTCTGGAGCACTGTAAGAATGTGTAATATACTTTCATGATTAGCCCCACTTTTTGCTTAGCGTCAGTGTGTTTTTGATCTGTCTGACTGGGATCCTGCCAATTAGGACCGCAGTCACTGTGCTTCCTCCCTAAATTGACCATGGTAAGTAGTTTTGTTCATCCACAGTTGTCTACTGGTGTACCCTTTTAAGTCCCTAGTATATGGTACTAAGGTACTCAGGTACTCAGAACATAGATACACCAGGGGTCTCCCAAGGACTGCAGCATGTATTGTGCCACCCATGGGAGTCTACTCAAACTGTGACTACAGGGCTCCCATTGCAGGAAGGGGCGTGGCTTGGCCGCCGACGAAAATGGACGCGTGAGCTCCGGGCTCCGTGCCTACCTTCCCCGATTATCCTGCTTTACTTTCTCCTGCTGGCCCTAATGAACTGGGATTGACCACATCCCCAACCTCGAACATTGAAGTTCGGCCCAGAGCGGTGGGGCCATCCAGACGGCGGTGCGGAGACGCGACGCGCCCGAGATCTTGCAGACGGCGCCGGCCATCTTCTGCGGCCTATGCGCCCTGCTTCATCCCCGGCCTCAATTTATCAGGTCAAATAAACACCACTGGGTATGGGCTCCCAAGCAGCAAGGCCAAGCCACAGCCTTATATAATACAAAATAGAAAAACGCCAATGCTGCCAAAACCAATTCACCATAAATTTGACATATCACAGTTGAATAAAACATAAAGTGAGGGTATCTAAGTATCTTGAATAAATCTTTACTTTAATTTCCTTTTTACTTCATTTAGATTTTTTGATCATTTTTAAGCAAATTTTTCAATTTAGAAAAACATGACATACAATATATGTAAAAAATTCTGTACATGAAAGCACTCCCTTCCAACACTCATACCTACACTCACTTGTGAATCACAGTCAAACACTCTCATATACACTCGACATTACACCATTCTTATTTACAATTATTTAAAGTTCACTGTTTCATGTATAATGCCATAGATTATAATTCACATCTATTTATATATTTGACACCAAGCTCATTTGTTAATTGATGTTCTTATGGCATGGGAAAACACAAGGTCTACGCGTTTCGAACTCCTCTTAGTATCGAGTGCTCATCAGGACCACACACTCTAATTTTCTGCAACAAATAAATTTGTAGAAGTCCTCAAGCCCACGGCGCGGGACAACCGGTGTGTCTTGCTATTCACACCATCTCCCTATTATGCTTTCTTATTTTCATATAGTATTGGAAGGTTATTAATTTTCACTGCTGTCCCTTAATCAAGGAGAGCCAATGTTGCAAGCCGGCTTGGATTGAAAAATGGTGTCCTTAATTTTGGACTGACATCAGAGAACGCCGGCCTCTGGGGTTCCAACTCAGTCGCGATCCCGAGGCCGGCTTCTGGGGTTCCAACTCAGTCGCGGTCCGTTACTCTCTTGTTCTCGGCCCGCCTGCGGATCATGGTAGAGGGCAAATCCTCCTTCTACAATTCTCCTGACGAAGTGTGGGACTGGCTGGAACTGTACAAGGCCGGTGCGGATGCTCATCTGACTTCTGGGGAGCCGCGGAGCGCCGCACCGAGACCTAGGCGGAGCAGGAGAACCAGGAGACGACCACCGACTGCTCGGACCCCCTCCATCTCACAGACTGAGCTGGAACGCAGGGAGGCCCTCCGGGCGGTCTCTACCATTTCCAAGATAGTGGAATCGACATCGGCGGTGGAGTCGGGCTCCCGTAGGGGCTCTGAGGACGGGACGTTGGAGGGTTCGGGCGGTGGCGGCCCCGCGCCACCCCATGTCACTCCTGGGACTGCAGATGGCTTGCTAGACGAATGACCCTAGTTCCACTCCCCGAAATGGTATTGTATACGCTGGTGGGTTCCTGATCTGTGCTAGGGGAGGAGGCATATATCCCGGGCTTGCAGGGAGTTGTTGGGCGGCTGCCTCATACGCTTCATGGCTTCTGCCGCTGACGAGGTGGGGATGTGGGACACCTAGGAATTATTGGGGGAAGCCGGCCGGGAGGCGTGTGTAGCTCACGGTTTGTTGGAAGTGGTGCCCAACCCCCCCTCGATCTCACACCTATTGTGAGACTCTGGTAGTTACCAGAGACTGTTCTTCTTGGGTCTTTTGCATTTGGATGGGTTTCTACAGTTTGGGGACACAGGTTTGTTGGGTGGTTATTGGGCTCAGGTTTTTGGGGTGTTGTCAGTGTGCCTGGAGCTTTTTATTTACTCAGAACTGTACTTGCGATTGTGAATGGGGACCTTACCTGAGCTGAAGTGCGTAACCTGGAATGTGCGGGGATTGAATTCCATGCTGAAACGTCACAAGGTGCATGCCTATCTTGTCCGCAGGGGGATCCAAGTAGCTTTCCTGCAGGAAACATATGTTGACCAGACGGAGGGGCGGGCTCTGCAGCGCAGGTGGCGGGGACAGTTGTTTTACACTGTGTACTCGGCCTTTGCAAGGGGAGTTTTGGTCTGGGTGAGAGCAGGGGTTCCCTTCCAGCCCTTGGTGACTGTGGTAGATCCTGAGGGGAGATTTGTGGCTGTGCAGGGCCGACTGGATGGGAGGGACGTAACCCTCTGCAGTGTTTACGCCCCGAATGTGGAGCAGCCTGCCTTTTTCACACGATTATCCGGGAAACTGGCGACAGTCCTGGCTAATACGGTCCTGCTAGGAGGGGATTTTAACTCTGTGTTAGATGTGGAGTTAGACAGGTCTCACCCACCACTGGTACAATCAGCAGCTCACAGGCTGGCGAAGAGTAGGCGAGAGTGGCAGAGTAGCTGGGGCCTGGTCGATGCATGGCGTACTCAGCACCCTGCTGAGAGGGATTTCTCCTTTTACTCCCCCCCACATGCTCCATGTTCGCCTTGACAGCATTCTCTGCTCCCCGGACGCTCAGTGTTTGGTCCGCCACAGCGAATACCTGGCTAAAACGATATCCGATCATAACCCTTGCTTGGTAGTGGTCCAATGGACGCGGCAACGCCAGGCTATCCCAACATGGCGGTTAAATCCGTTGGCGCTAGAGGACGCAGCGTTTAAGGCTGATGTACGAACTGGGGTGGAAGGCTATTTCGCTGCTAATGAGGGCACGCCATCGAGTAGGGCACTGGAGTGGGACGCCTTTAAGGCGGTAATTCGGGGAGTCTATATTTCGGCAACCGCGGGAGTCCGTAAGACCCTCCTGCAGGACGTCGCACTAAGCGAGGATCGCTTGCGCGCGGAGGAGCGACGTAGTCACACGACTCCTGAAGCTCACAGAGCTGTTTCGGCTGCGCGAGAAGAAGCTGCGTCAAAGATGGAGAAGCTCCGCTGCTTCGACTATAAGGAGTTTCTTGTTAGAGCTCAAGCTGAACGCGACAAGGTGGGCTCCCTGCTGGCCTGGCTGGCTAATCCTGGGACTCGCGGCACCCCGATTGTGGCTTTGGCTACCCCGGAGGGCCACCTGGTTTACACTCAATCGGAGATCAACGCCCAATTCTTGGCATACTATACACACCTTTATAGGAGCACGATTCTGAGTGCACCTGTGGAGCTTGACGACTTCCTATTGGCGGCACGGCTTCCCCGGCTTGACCCGGATCAAGCGGACCGCTTAGGCGGGGAAATCACCGAAAGGGAGATACGCGTAGCTATTAAGCACATGGCTCGCCGCAAGACCCCTGGCGCGGATGGTCTACCGATTGAATTCTATGCATCCTACGCGGATGTGCTGACCCCGCGGTTGCAGACAGTTTACCGGGAGGCCTGGGACGCCGGGGCTTTACCTGCGACCACTCGCGAGGCCTTGGTGGTACCTTTACTGAAGCGTGGCGGCGATGCCAGCTCCCGCTCGGCCTACCGCCCGCTCTCCATGCTCACGACGGACTACAAGATCCTGAGCAAGGTTCTCGCGACGCGGCTTCTTGCCCACATGCGCACTTTGGTGCACCCCGATCAGGCGGGCTTTATTCCCCAGCGCACCACCGCCACCTGTGTACGCCGGCTGCTTCGGGTCATGGGGAGCAATGTTGACGGCCTCCCTGATGCTGCTGTCCTTTCGATTGACATCGAAAAGGCCTTTGACAGCGTTGAATGGCCGTACCTGCTTCGGGTACTGGGGGCCTTTGGACTGGGTGAGCGGTTTGTGAAGTGGACTGCCTTGCTTTATACCGCAGCCACTGCTCGAGTCAAGACAGGTGCTACCATCTCTGCCGCGTACGGGGTTGGTCGGGGGACGAGACAGGGCTGCTCCTTATCCCCTCTACTATTCGCCCTCGCTATCGAGCCGCTGGCGGCTCACGCCCTTATGGGCCGAGCTTATGAAGGTCTCTCACTGAGAGGTGATACCCATTACATCTCCCTCTATGCGGACGACTGTTTGATGTTTTTAGCGGACACCGGCGATTCCCTGCGTGGGGCCGAACGCTTGCTCTTAGATTTTGGCCACCTTTCGGGACTACGAGTCAACTGGGGAAAATCTTGTCTTTTCCCGCTTGCACTAAGAACGGATGACTCCCAACCGGAGGGCGAACTGCGTTGGGAGTACCACTGCCTCCCCTACCTAGGTACACATGTCTATCACTCTTCGCTGGCCCTCTTAGAGGGTAACATCGACAGAGCGATCCGGAATCTGCAAAGCTCCATGGGATTCTGGCGGACACTACCTCTGTCGGTCGCGGGGCGAGTGGCGTTACTGAAAATGGTCGCACTTCCCCGCTTATTATATCTGTTCCACACTCTCCCAATATGGATCCCTGCGTCGGTTTTTAGCAGACTCCGCTCCCTGACCTCCGGGTTCATCTGGGGTTCGGGTAGGCGGCGTGTCGCTCTGGCCACTTTGATGCGCCCCAGGGCAGATGGGGGGCTTGCAGTCCCGGATTTTGAGTGGTACTACCTGGCGGCGCAGCTGCAGTGACTAACCCAGGCGGTGGCTTTAGAGTACCGGGGCCCAGAGGGGGTGCAGGGCAGACTGTTTCCCCGACATGTCATCTCCTTTATAATCCTGGGCCAGAAGCTGGATCTTACCCTGCTTACGCTGGAGGAACGTACACTTCGTAGCTCTTGGCTTCGTTTCCATAGGCGCTCGGGTACCGCTCGCCTCTGAGATTCCATTGGGGATGTGCACGGCCTTCCCGCATGGGGGTGACTGGTCAGCCCTGGCAACCTGGGAGGAGCTCGGTTTGCAAGTGCTCGGTGATCTTTACAAAGATGGTACGCTGCTCACGTTCCAAGAGCTGCGAGACACTTACGACCTCCCAAGAGGTGACTACCTGCTGCACGCTGCGCTGTTGGCCGGTATTGGGAGCCACTGGAGGGGGGGGCTCATCGAGCCACCGACGTCCGACTGCTGCCAATATGTGGTCATGGCGGCTGGTACTTACAAGGCCGTCACCTGCCTCTACCGGAGGCTGTCGACTGAAGCCCTGCTGCCCATGGATGGGCTGAGAGCCAAATGGGAATGTGATGTTGGGCGACCGATTCCTGAGTCGACCTGGCCGCAGCTGGTGCGCCGCGCGTGGAAGGGCACTAGGAACGCCAGGTTCCAATTGGTCCAGTTCTTTACGCTACACCGTGCGTACCTCACCAGTTAAGATCTCGCGCTATTTTGAGGGCGCATCGTCGCTCTGTCCGCGTTGTGGGGCGGCTGAAGCGGATTTCGCACACATGTTTTGGTCCTGTGGTGAACTGACTGGTTACTGGGAGGCGGTGATGGCCTGCCTGAATGCTGTCACGGACCGGCAGATAGCAGCAGATATGGGCGCTTGCTTATTGTTATGATTCCCTCACACCCCCCGGACTCGCGTCACTAGTAAGTTTTATGATTTGGGCCTGATTCTAGCCAAAAGAGAGATCACCATGCACTGGAAATCCAACCAGGGTCCTAGCTACTTGCGTTGGAGGGCCACGTTGATGCGATGGGCGAGAGCTGAGAGCGCATTGCGATTGCAACAGGCCAGGCGCCTAGACAATGACAAGGCCTTGGAGGTGGCTAGAGCGTGGGAGACCTTGGTAGTAGCACTCCAGCTGCCTGAGAGCGAACTGAGTGAGGATGAGGGAGTGGCGGCACCATAGGAGTGGTACTTTAGTTGGTCCCCCACTTCCAACGAAGCACACGATTACTACATGCACGACAGGGGTTCTGAGAAGTCGGTTCCCCCATTGCAACAGACTACTTTCCTTTTTTTTTTTTTGACAGGAGGGAAAATTTCTGTTGCTTATATGCTCATCGAGGAAGGACGTAAGGCACACTGACAGGGGGGGTGGGCCACGGGGAGGGATCTGTTTCGGGGATTGTTCTATATAAATGGCTTCATGTATGAGAAGTGTTATCATCCTGAAATGTTATTCATCAAAGCGCTACCTGGCTGACTGTACTAGTCACTTGTCAAACCTGATTGCCAATAAAAATAGTTTTTACAAAAAAAAAACAGGGCTCCCATTGCAGCCTGTGTAATTTGGTGCTTGCACCGCTTACCACAGATAGAATTTTCCACATTGGTATATCCAGGGGGAGACCAAACCATAAACTAAGAAAGTGGAATGCAAAGCCAATTGTGGCGTGTAGGAAAGTAGGATCTGCCTTCATGGTCACCCCCTCTTTTTGCTGGTGTCATTATGTTTTATTGACTAGTCTGACTGGGGTCCTGCTAACCAGGACCCCAGTCTCTGTGCTTCTTCCCTAAATTGGACATGGCGAGTACTTAGGTGCACTCCAGGTTGGCTACTGGTGTACTCATGTAAGTACCTAGTATATGGTTCTAAGGTATCCAGTACATCGGTACACCAGGGGTCTCCCATGGGCTGAAGCATGTATTATGCCACCCGTGAGAGACCACTAAAATTGTGACTACAGGCCTACCATTGCAAAGCCTGGAGAATCGACTCCGGGGTTTGTAGAGGGGCCTTGCTCATACGGGGATACCCTCACACTTGTAACCAAGCACCCTGCACTCAGGACTGAAGAGCCTGCCTTAGGGGTGACGTACAGATTTTAAGTGCAGTTACCTCAGATATAAGGAAACTTATATCTGTTGTAAGTGGTGCTGCACCAACTTACACAGGCTGAAATAGCAGGCCTGTAATCACAGTTTGACTTGTCTCTCATGGGTAGCATAATACATGCTGCAGCAAATGGGAGACCCCTGGTGTACCTATGCCCTGGGTACCTTAGTACCATATATCTGAAAGAGACACATTAGTGATAGATTCCTTACCTTAGAATATCCCCAGGCGTCAGACTGGATGCGGAAAGTTATCCAGTATTGGGGAGTCTTTCATAGATTCACATGCCTGAATTCAGGCATGTGAATCTATGAAAGATACCAATACTGGAGTACCCCTGCGAGTCGGTAGGTGGCGTCGTGCAGCTCTGTGTCCATCGCTGGTGTCGTAAGCTCCGCGATGGCGTCACAGAGGCTCTTAGGCGCCACCCATGCGCACTGACGTCAGTTCTTTCTTTTTCCGCGCCAGCAAACACAGATCCGGTTAGAGCACGTACCCTAGTCAATTTTTGACTAACTTTTCTGAGTCTTTTGTCTACATCTTTTGAGTATTTGACTCCTGGTGCCACGTAGGGATGCCTGAGTTTGAATCCTGCAGGGCCTGTCGCCGTACGATGTCTGTGGCCGACCCCCATGGCGTCTGTCTCTGTCTGGAGTGCGACCATGACACTCGGTCATGTTCCGACTGTCTGGCCTTTGCTCCGAAGGCTTTGCAGGAGTGGTCCCGAAAGCTGATGGAGGCCAGGCAGTCGTCTCCGCACCATTCGAGGTCCAGGGTTCGCTCGAGGGACCGACCGCTGAACCATGATCATCACTCCTCAGGGTCCAAGTCTTCACCTTCGGAATCGGGTAAGAGACGTCACAAGAAAATGTCGAAGAAGCGTGTTCGCTCTCCGACGTCCCCCCGTCGGTCTACGGACGCGGACGGGGGGGACCAGGGGTCCTTCCCCTGCGGCTCAGTTGGAGCCTGGGAGTCCTGCGGCCTACCCACCTTATCCGGGTCCGTCGGCGACTCCTGCTCAGGTGCAAGAGTTTCTTGCTGCCATGGACCGCCTGTTCAGGCATAGGACTCCCGCTGGTGCGCCTTTGGGCCCCACAGTCCCTTTTGAGGGCCCTTGCTTTCCGCCGGCAGCCCTGGCACCGCAAGGTCCTCCACCGGCGGCTCCAGCCCCGGCGCTTCCGGGTCCTCCGCTGGCAGCTCTGGCCCCAGCGCTCCCTGCGGCTCCATTCCTGGCACCACCATGGGTTCCGTTTGTACCACCTCCCCCCTTTCTTGAATTCCCGGGCAATTTTGGTCCGGCTTGGAACCCTAATTGGGACATGGAGCCGGATCGGCACCATTCCCAGCGCCGTTGGAGCACTTGTTTTCCCCTGTGCCTCCCCTGCCGCTCAGCCCGTACCACGGGCTGTGGAGGAGGGGGATGACTGGGAGGGGTCGGAGGACCCTCTTGCACAGCAGTGCGAATCTGAAAATGAGTGCGTGGAAGACTCGGAGGACGCAGGCAGCCTTGACCTCTCCTCCGAACCCGAATTTATGTACCCTCCTGCCATCATGGAGCAGGGCGCCACGTATACCATGGTGCTCCGTAGGGCAGCTGAGGCTCTTGACCTTGATCTGCCTACTGTCACTCACAAGGCCAACCTCACTACTGAAGTGCTTCAGCCGTCGGCAAGTTCTAAGGAACCTCTGCTCCCGTTTAACGAGGCCTTGACGGATGTTTTGATAGGCACCTGGTCTAGGCCAGCCACTGGGGTTCCTGTGGAGAAAAATGTGGCCAGGCGTCATCGCCCGGCACTGGGTGACCCGGCCTTTCTGACAAATCATCCCACTCTGGAGAGCCTGGTCATTCATGCCTCCACTTCTCAGAGTGCGTTCCTTACCACCCCGCCGGATAAGGAATCAAAAAAGCTGGAGCAGTTTGGCAAGAGGCTGTTTTCCTCTGCCAGCTTGGGGCTGCGGTCAGTCAACACCGCATGCCTTTTGAGCCGCTACTCTCCCACTGGGACACAGTGGCGCACCCCTGCCCCAGTGTCCGGAAGAGGTTTGGGCTGTGCTTTCCCAGGCAGTGGCGGAGGGAAAGGATGTCGCGGAGTTTGCCATTCGGTGTGGCCTGGACACTTTAGGGAGAGCGATCTCCACATCAGTGGCCCTACGTCGCCATGCCTGGCTGCGATCCACTGGGTTTTCGGGGGATGTCCAGACATGCCTTTCGATGGTATTCGCCTGTTTGGCGACAAGGCAGACAGTGTGCTGGAGCGTTTCAAGGACTCTCGGGCTACGGCCAAGTCTTTGGGTCTTTCCCCCACACGCCCGGCCACGTCTACCATTCGTTCCTTTCGTGGCCATGGAAGGGGCGCCCCTGCCCGCTCGTTCAGTCAGAAGCCTGCGCAGAACCAACCTCAACGTGGGCGTGGAGGCCTCTGTGGCAGCACAGGGGGCCAGTGTGTGGGTCAGTCCGCCTACGCTCCCTCAGCATCCGCCTCAAAGCCTTCCTAGCTTGGCGGCAGGATTCGACATCACCTCCCCCACTGGCATTCTGTCACTTCCGACAGGTGGGTGCTGCAATTCGTCTGGAGGGGTACTCTCTTCCCTTCGAGTCTACTCCCCCAGCCATGCCACCTCGGATCCACCGCATGTCGGGGGATCACTTTGCGCTTCTCCAACAGGAAGTCATGGCCCTCTTGGCCAAGGGGGCCATTGAGCATGTTCCTGGGCCAGAAGTAGGACGTGGTTGTTATTCCCACTACTTTCTGGTCCCCAAGAAGGACAAAGTGGGCTTGCGCCCCATCTTGGACCTCAAAAACGTCAAGGGCTTCCTCCGGAAGAAGAAGTTCAAGATGTTGACTCTGGCTCGGGTCTTGGCTTCCCAGGAGATTGGATGGTAGCGTTGGGACTTGCAGGACACATATTTTCACATCCCTGTCCTGCCGGCCCACCGGCATTACCTGCTGTTCACGGTAGGCCAGGAGCATTTTCAGTTTGTCTTGCTGCCCTTCGGCCTTACCAGCGCTCCTCGGGTGTTCACGAAAGTGATAAAGGTTGTCGCAGCTCACCTGCACAGGTCAGGGGTGTCCGTCCTCCCCTACCTCGACGACTGGTTGTTGAAGGCGGGCGCACCCCAAGCAGTTGTCACCCACCTTCAGACTACGGCCGACCTCCTGCATTTGCTGGGGTTCTCCATCATCGTGCCAAAGTCACACCTGAGTACCTCTCAGAAGCTCCCCTTCATCGGAGAGGTTCTGGATTTGACGCGGTTTCGGGTTTATCCTCCCGAGCAGCGGGTCCGGGATGTTCAGGCTATGATTCAGATCTTTCAGCCGCTATCCCGGGTTTCAGTCAGGATGACACTCCGGCTCCTGGGCCTGATGGCCTCCTGCATCCTGGTAGTTCAACATGCCTGATGGCATATGCGGGCTCTGCAGTGGGACCTGAAGTTCCAGTAGGCACAGCATCGGGGCAACCTGTCTGATCATGTCCAGATCTCGGAGGGCACTGCACGACAATTGCAGTGGTGGCTCACGAATCGCGATTGGGTCAATGGCAGATCCCTCTCCCTTCCCCAACCGGAGCACGCAGTCGTGACAAATGCATCCCTCCTGGGATGGGGAGTCCACTTGGGAGAGACGGAGATCAGAGGCCTCGGTCTCCGGCGGACTCCCGGCTCCATATCAACCTTTTGGAGCTTCGGGCAATCCGACTTGCACTAAAAGCATTCCTTCCCTCTGTCTGGGGAAGTGTGGTGCAGGTGTTCACGGACACCACCACTGCCGGGTGGTATTGCAACAAACAGGGCGGGGTGGGGTCCTTGAGCCTATGTCAGGAGGCTCTGCGCCTCTGGACATGGCTACGACATCTGGCAGGTTCTCAGAACGCCAGGGCAGACGAACTAAGGCGCCGGTGCTTGATGGATCACCAATGGCCTCTGAACTCGGACGTGGCGCAAGGTCCCTTTAAGCAGTGGGGAGAGCCTTGGTTAGATCTATTTGCCACCGAAGAGAACGCGCAATGTCATCAGTTCTACACGTTGGAATTTCCAAGGCGGCACTCGCTCGGCGATGCTTTTTGTCGTCAGTGGAGTTGCGGTCTATTGTACGCCTTTCCGCCTATACCACTTCTGCCCAGAGTGCTGAAGAAGATTCAGTGCGACCGGGACCAGTCATTCTTGTGGCTCCGTATTGGGAACGAAGATACTGGTATCCCGAGCTACTCAACATGGCGATTGATCCTCCGATCCAACTGCCTCTTATGGAGGATCTTCTGTTGCAGCAGCAGGGGAAGGTCCTCCACCCGAACCTGTCCAGCCTCCACTTCCATGCGTGAAGATTGAGCGGCGACAGTTGACAGCTTGCGATCTTCCTCCCGAAGTCTGTGATGTCATTCTGGCAGCCAGGCATCCCTCCACTAAAACGGTATATGCCTGCAGGTGGAACAAGTTTGTGGCATGTTGCACAGCAAAGTCTGTGGATCCCCTTTCTGCCCCTCTTTCCCTAGTCCATATCTCCCTTCGGCCCTGCAGGGCTCTGCTCTGGGCACTATCAAAGGTTATCTTTCGGCCATCTCCGCCTTTCTACGGCTTCCAGGTCAGCCTTTTCTATTTATTTCCCCAGTTGTTAACCGTTTTCTGAAAGGCATTACGCACACATTTCCTCCTGTGCCATTCATCATGCCTCAAGGGGACTTAAACTTTGTCTTGACATATCTGGTGTGCGCTCCCTTCGAGCCCCCTTCATAACTGTCCTTTGCGTCTTCCTTCTCTCAAGACGGCTTTCCGAGTAACTATTACCTCTGCCAGAAGAGAGAGTGAGCTCCAGGCTCTTTCTTCCAAACCTCCTTTCCTTTCTGTTCATCCGGACAAGGTGGTTTTAAGGACCCATCCTTCTTTCTTGCCAAAGGTTGTCACGCCCTTCCGCATTGGGCAAACCATCACTTTGCCCGCCTTCTTTCCGCCTCCACATTCTTCAAAAGAGGAAGAGAGGCTCCACTGTCTGGACCCAAAACGTTCGCTCTCGTTCTATCTGAAGCGCACACAACAGTTCCGGGTGGATGACCATCTCTTTGTTGGCTACGTGGGTGCCAAAAAAGGTCAGGCCGTGCACAAACAGACCATCTCTCGGTGGGTCATTCTCTGCATCAAAGCCTGTTACTCGTTTGCTAAGAAAAAGCCTCCTGTGGGGCTGCGTGCCCATTCTACCAGGGCAACAGCAGCCACTACTGCCTTGGGACGCGGCGTTCCCTTGTAGGATATTTGTCAGGCAGCTACGTGGACCTCGCTGCACACGTTTACCAAGCATTACTGCCTTGACAGTGAAGTCCGGAGAAACGGCTTCTTTGGCCGTTCTGTTCTGCGCGACTTTCTGGTGTAATCTTGTAAGCAGACCCACCACCGGGGTTGGTATTGCTGGGGTATCTATTCTAAAGTAAGGAATCTATCACTAACGTGTCTCTTTCAGATGCTCAAATTACTACTTGTGTAACGATATATCTGTAAGAGACATTAGTTAGTGATAGATTCCTTACCGCCCCACCCATCCTCCCCGTTCTGCTAACTGATTTCTAGGGTTAAGGTCATCCCTTTCAGGGCCCTAGTTTCATGGCACCAGTGGTCCGTTTCTTGCATGGCTCTTCATTCCTGGCGCGGAAAGTCGTGTACAGAACTGACGTCAGCGCACATGGGTGGTGCCTAAGTATTCTCCGCGACGTCATCTCGGCGCTTACGACGCCAGTGACGGACGCGGAGCCGCACAACGCCACCTACCGATGTGTAGGGGTACTGCTGACGAAAAACTTTCTGGATCCAGTCTGATGCCTGGGGATATTCTAAGTTAAGGAATCTATCACTAACTAATGTCTCTTACAGATATATTGTTACACAAGTAGTAATTTGTGCACTAGGGACTTACCTGGGTACCCCAGTAGAGAAGAGACCAGAAGAGTACAGAAGAGACCAAAGTACTTACCACTGTCACATTTAGGGAGGAAGCACAGTGACTGGGGTCCTGATTAGCAGGATCTCAGACTAGTCCGAAAACAGAATAACACCAGCAACCATGAAAGCAGATCCTACTTTTCCACACAATCCCCTCACCCCCCAACAAAGGGAGATTATTATTATTATTATTATTATTATTATGCGTTCTTATATAGCGCTCGATTACCCGTAGGCATCTCGGCGCTTGCCTTGGGAACCCGTCCTGGCCTAATCCTTGTGAGATACCCGTACTGGGCATCCCCAAGGTGAAAGCCAGGCATCCCGCCGCGCGGGGGCCGTAGTGGAGATTAAGCAAGCTGATGCCCAGAGCTGCAGAGTGTGAACCCGTGATTCGAGTAGGCACCGAAACGAGAATTATCGAGTCCGTGGATATTTGGGCTCAAGACCCTGCCGCGTCGGGAATTGAACCCTGGTCCCGGGTCTGACTTCTGCTTCAGGGTCTACCTCCTCTAACCAGTGAGCCACACTTCTCCACTCCACTTAGATGAGACTAATCTTGCGCTGGTGAGTCTTCATTTTCTAAGTAGAACTATCTGGAGAGTCTGTCTGCGTTGGCATGGTTACTCCCAGCTCAAAGTTCCACAGAGGTAATCGACCACCTCAAAAGTTTAGGATTTTCAACTCTTCATCTGTTTAAGCCATAAGAGGAGCTTCTGAAGCATACATCTGCCAGTGGATTCCTCACCTTGTGAATATCACCTGTGTCAGCAGCATTTGGATATTTTTTGTAGCTCTCCATGCTGACGAGGACGACGTCACAGAAGCATGGCTCCGCTCGCGACTCCGCTGACGTCACTGGAGCCATAAGAGAGCCTCGTCGGCGTGATTACATCAGTTCCCTTTTTTCCACGCCGTCGACGCTAGCAGTTTTTCCTGGACTCTCCGTGGTTTCACTTGCAACTTTGTGTTTCTGCTTGTATTTCTGGTCGTCTTCTTGTTTCCTTTTCGAGGATGTCGTCGAGGAAGTCCGTGTTCAAGCCCTGCAGGGAGTGCGGATTACACATGTCTTATTACAGATCCACATGAAGATTGTGTCTGGTGCCTGTCGTCGGATCACCACGTCGAGGGATGTGCCTGCTGTAGAAAAATGAATTCGAAGGCGTTAAAGGAAAGAGAGGCTAAACTTCACGGCGAAGATGAGGAAGGAGAAAAGAGGTAGAAGAAGGTCGAGGTCGGGCTGTAAGTCGACGCATGCTTCTAGATCTAAGAAACATAAGAAGAAGAAGAGGCATGGATCAAGACGCCGTTCAGATAAAGACACCACTCCGAAGTTGACATCGCCAGCTCCTCGACATCGTAAAGACTTCGTATCACCTTCTCCCTCGAATGAGGGTTCTCAGGTAAGATCGGCTTCGCCAGCACATTCTCAGACGCCGGCTCTGACTTCAGCACATTCTCTGGCTCCGGAGGAAGAAGTTCCAGTGCTTGATGAGTTGTCGACTCCAGTGACTCCACCGTCGGAGCCGATTGGCCCGAGTCTGCTAATGCCTGCGCCGGAACCTTCTCCAGGCGCTTGTCCACCTTTCCCTGGCCCGGGGCAAGATCCATTGATTTATTTAAATGCAATGTATGGAGTTTTTCAAAGGGCTATGTACCCCTCTGGAGCAACCTCGGGTCCCATGGGTCCTATGGCTTTTAATCTGGGGGTTCCACAAGCCTATGCTTAGGCTCCCTTTATGCCATTTCTGCCAGCGGCTCCGTCTTGGCATTTCCCGGCGCCGAGGACGTCAACGCCGTTCCCTTCATCTCCGGCGCCGTCAGCTCGACCTCGTTTGATGCAGGCTGTGCCTCCGGATCCTTGTTCGCCTCCGGTTCCATCGGAGTCGTGTCCGGCTCCATCAACGCCGGTGCTGAGAATGAGATCTAGGAGAGAAGCTCAGAGGGTTTTTGGAAGAGCAGAGGTATCGTTTGGAGGAAATGGAGGAAGGTGGTATTCAGGAGTCGGATGACTATTTTGAAGAACTGAAGAAGGCAAGTGGCCTTGATATGTCTCCAGAATAGGAGCTTTCACCTCCATCTGATGCTCCTTCAAAGGATGTGGTTCCTTACCACACAGTGATAAGGAAGGCAGCAGAACTTTTAGACCTCCAGCTTCTCACGGCTGAATTTAAGTCAAATACCTTGACCGAAGTTCTTCATTCACCTTCTACTGTGGTAGAGCCTTTGCTGCCATTCAATGATGCCATCACTGAGCCTGTAATGGAGGTTTGGTGTAAGCCCTTTTCAGCTAGAGCAGTTTCTAAGTCTGTTGCCAGGAGATACAGGACAGCTTCAGGGGACCCAGACTTTTTAACATCCCATCCTTCTCCTGAGAGTCTGGTGGTTCAAGCTGCCTGTTCTAAAACATCTTCTGGAGCTTTTCCTCGGGTTCCTGGCGATAGGGAGTCGAAAAAGCTAGACCAGTCTGCAAAAAAGGTGTTTTCCTCGGCCATCATGGCATTGAAGTCCACAAATGCCGCCTGTCTTTTGGGACGTTACATCCATGCCCTAATGGACTCTGCTAAGCAACTTGCCCCTAAATTGTCTGAGGAGGACAGACAGAATTTTAATGAGGTCTTGTCAGACACTCAGGCGGCTGCTTGTCAGGTGATTCAAAGTGGTCTGGACTGTGAGAAGTTGGCCTGGTATATGATGATCACTATTCTAGTGAGCACCTTGCACCAGTCCAAACAACCGTTATGGTTGTAAAGTCAACCTTACAGACCAGCTATCCTTGTGGTAGCATGGACAAAGCAGTCTTAGGCTAACACTTCAGAGAGCATGTGAAGCCAATTGTTTTACCAATAATAATCCCTTGAATACCAAATGAAAGGACACCACACAAGGTATATATCAAATATATATGTATTTATTACTAACACAACCCCTCTGCACTCTTTATGAGGTCAGAGTTCGAGATACAGCACAAGTGACTCAATAAGCATACTATAAGTTGCACAAATACAATTCAGCCCTAGGGGCCTCACGAACCATATACTAAAGAAGTGGTATAAAAACCACTTCTGGAAAGGTGGGTAGGCCTAGGGCCTAGGAAATCGCTGGGGCTACACTGACCAACCATAGGAATGGAAGTAGGAGGCCCACAGGATGCGTGTGCAGTGTCTAAACACACACACGGGTTACCATAGACTTTCAATGGGAATGTAAAGTTTACAAAGTAGTTGATTTCGGACACTTCCGGGTGGACTACGGGAAAAGCCTGTTAAACTAGGACACTTGGATAGTTGTTACCCACGGGAGCACCGGAGTACTCGAGTTACCTCACCCAGGGAAGCCGTGTGCGTAGGTGTTTTTTTGTGTGGGGTTTCGTCGGTGAATCCTATGGAGAGCTGCAAGAAGATGCTGCAGGCGACCAGGAGGAAGATGTCCGGGTGGATCCAAGGGTGGATCGGAGTCGAGAAGAACCTGGAAGCAGAGGGGACAGAGTCTTGGTCACTAGCCAGTGACCGGGAAGAACCCAGGAAGGAAACAGGCGATGTCGAGATGCAATCAGGTGAGGATGCGAAGCTTGTCTCTGCAGCCACGTGGACCAGGAGGCGTCGACGACGACCAGGAGCTGGATACGGACTGTCCCACGAAGTATCTCGCTGTTGGCGGTGTTGGCTTCCGGATTGGAGTCAACAAGCCTTGGCAAAGGCAACCCACACAGAAAGGGAAGGTCGGCTTCTTGTTCAGACCAGCAAGGTCTGGGGAGCTTCCCCTTTACAGGAAAGCAGGAGCAAGCCCAGAGCAACCAGGCAAGCGGTGTTGATTCAAGGTGATGTCTTCAGGAGGGCCACTAGCCAACTGGCTAGCAACCGCAAAGACGCGTTGAGGAGAAATGCAGGCACAGGCCTCACGCGGCACTCGTGGAGTGAGGAGGGCTGAGCTTCGGTGCACTTACTGCTCGGGTTTGGGGCTTCTCAAACCCCAATGCACAACTTCGAGGACGCCTCAGAAGCTGCACAGTTAGCAAAAAGCAGGTACTCCAGGATGTCCGGTCCCACGTCTCTCGTGTCCGCCACGGGTCTCAGCTTTGCTGTGGATGTGGGTCGGAGTCAGAGGTCTGGAAGCCCAGAGGCTGCGTCGCTAGGTCGTCTGGATCTGGCTGGAGCGTCGACGAAGCAAACCGGCAAGTTACTGCTGGTGCCTGTTTGCACAGCGTGGTCACTCCTTAACCACAAGGGAGATTCTTCAGTCTTCTAGTTGCAGTAAAATGTCGAAGGTCCAGAGTTTCGTTTCAGTTCAGGATAATCTAAAGTCTCTCTACTCAACTCCTAGCTTTATACTAATCTAAGGGGCTGGATTACTTGCTAGGTCCCTCCTATGGGTGCAACCTGGGAAGGGGGTGGTTACACCCCTTTCCCTTTGTCCAGTATCGCGCCAGAGCTGGGGCTGGAGTGCCCCAGCAACTGGTTTGAACCGGGCTATGCATGGAGCACCTTGTGTGCCCCAGGCAGTGTCTCATTTCATTCAAGCCTCTCTGCCCCAAAACACTACAGGCTGTCTGAGGAGGTGCCAACACCTCCCAAGACAGGAAACCTATTGTCCAGGCCTCCCTTGCCGGAGTTTCGTCCAGCAGCAGGAGGTCAGACTTGTGTCTGTGGCAGCAGCATCCATTTTGTGATGCTGAGGCTCTGTTTAACTTTATCCGGGTAAAGCTACAACTACATGTCTTCTCCCTCTAGAAGGGTGGAATGCTACCCCCGCCGCCAGACATGGCGGGGGTGGAGGGGGGTAGTATTCCAAAGCGTATGACACCTTACACGACGTGTTTTGATGAAGCCAAACCAAAGTTAGCAATAACCACGAGGATTACAATGCACTTAAGAGTATATGGTATGGCTATATCATAGAACAGCTATAAGGACATCCGGAAGCTGCAGACAGGCTCAGCTCATGCTAGAGCACCATCTCACATAAAACCAAGCACTCTGCCTCCAGGATTGTGAAGGCCTGCCATATGAGTGACTTATAGGTATATATGTGTCTATATATATATTGGTAGGTATAGGAATACTATACCTAAGCAAGGGGTGATTACACAACCTTGCCCCAGCTGACTGATCAGCCAGTTGTCAGTTTGGATGACCAGCCAGGGGTGGCAAAAGATATGCTGCAGCCCCTGGTAGGCCTTGGGTGCACCTATGCCCTGGGTACCTATGGTACACTATACAGGGGCTCACAAAGGTGACCCAGTACCCAATTGGATATGTAACTAAAGTACATGGTATGAATTTAGAGAGAGAACAGCTGGGGTGTGGGTCTGATTAGCAGGCCCACAGCCACACTAGAGTCGAAAAACCAGTGGATCAGAGCAAAAAGTGGGGGTGAACATAGGAAGCAGACCCTACTCTCCTACATGGACACTGCAGACTCTGTTGCCTGGATCATGGGATCTGCTGTTGCCACAAGCAGGAGTGCCTGGCTTAAATCATCGAAGTTCTCCCCAGATGTGCAGGCAACACTTTTGGATCTCCCTTTTGATGGTTCTGGGCTCTTTGGAAAGAAGGCTGATGCAGCCTTGGAAAGGCTTAAGGACAGTAAAGCCACTGCCAAGTCTCTGGGCCTTCAAGCTCAGCTTAGAGGTTCCTTGTACAGGAAGTACAGGGGTTGTGGGAGATCGTCCTTTCGGACCTACAGACAGCCTCAGTAGCAGCAGCAAAACACCTTGTACAAGTCCTACAGGGGCAAGAACAGAGGTCGCCCACGAGGCCGTCAGCCCTCCTCCTCCTCATCCTCCTCATCCTCTACCTCCCCTCCTCTTACCACAGCAAAGCAGCCCTAGATCCACCATTCTGGATCATGCTGGTCCTAGGGGGGTCGGCTTACTCATTTTCTTCAAGATTGGGAATCGGTCACTACAGACCTTTGGGTTCTCAATCTTGTAGAGAATGGGTATGCTTTTCCCTTTCTGGAATTCCCTCCAAATTACCCTCCTTGTCAAGGGGCTTGCTCGGAGGACCACCTTCTTCTCCTGCAGGAAGAAGTGCTAACTTTACTGAAAAAGGGTGCAATAAAGGTGGTCCCAGAGCGGGAAAAGTGTCAGGGATGCTACTCCCGGTATTTCCTGATTCCCAAGAAGGATGGCAGGTTACGTCCAATCCTGGATCTCAGGATCTTGAACCTTTTTCTGAAACAGGAGAGGTTTAAGATGCTCACCCTTGCGCAGGTTCTTCAAGCGCTGCAACAGGAAGATTGGATGGTGTTGATCGACTTGCAGGACACGTATTTTCATATCTCGATCCTGAAGTCGCACAGGAAGTATCTCCATTTTACGGTAGGGTCGCAACATTATCAGTTTGGGGTCCTCCCGTTTGGACTTACTACTGCACCTCGAGTCTTCACCAAGGTGATGCAGTGGTGGCAGCCCATCTCAGGAGATCGAGGATTCTGGTTTTCCCCTATCTGGACGACTGGCTGATCAAAGCAGAATCGCCAGAGAAGGTGCTACATCATCTGCAGGTTACAACTCAGCTGTACAAATTGGGTTTCTCCATAAACGTGCCCAAGTCTCAGCTGGTGCCCTCTCAGCGCAACCTGTTCATACGGGCAGTCCTGGACACTACTGTGTCGAGCATTCCTTCCTCCACAAAGGATTCTAGACATTCAGGAAATGATTCCCTTGTTTTACATCGGAGCAGTTCTGAAGGTCTTTCGCCTGCTCGGTCTGTTTGCTTCCTGCATTCTGTTGGTCGACCATGCACGCTGGCACATGAGGGCGCTCCAGTGGTGCCTCCGCAGGCAGTGGTATCAACACAACAGAGATCTCTGGGAGCCTGTGAGGATCTCCAGAGAAGCTGCAGCGGATCTGTCTTACTGGAGTGTGGAGAGCAATCTGTCTCAAGGAAAGCCTTTCCATCTACCTCCATCGGTGGCCACAGTGATAACCAATGCATCCACCTTATGGTGGAGTGCTCATCTGGGGGATCTGGAGATCAAGGGTCTTTGGTCGCCGGAGGAAAGGTTGCTTCATATCAACCTTCTAGAGTTGCGGGCTATACGTTTGGCACTCAAGGCCTTCCTCCCTTCCCGGTCAGTTGGTACAAATCCTGACGGACAACACTACAGCGATGTGGTATGTCAACAAGCAGGGAGGGGTGGGGGTCGCATTGTTTCTGCAGAGAGGCTCTGCGTCTCTGGTCGTGGGTTCGGGACCATCAGATTTGTCTGATGGCAAATCATCTGGCCGGAGTTCTGAACATTCGTGCAAACAGTCTCAGTCGGCAGTTCTCTGCAGACCACGAGTGGAGGCTTCATCCGGAGGTGGTTCGTCACATCTTCCGGACGTGGGCAACTCCTCGGGTGGACCTTTTTGCCACTCACAAGAACGCTCACTGCCGTCATCCTGCAGTATCCGTTACAGGGAGCGTTGGGGGGCGCTTTTCAGTTGAGTTGAGGCTCAAGACTCCTTTACGCGTTTCCTCCCATACCCTTGATTCCTCGGGATCTGAGGAAGATTCGCCAAGACCGGGCCCAAGTCATGTTGATCGCCCCGGATTGGCCAAGAAGGGTGTGGTATACAGATCTTCACACAAAACAACAATGGGAGAGGTAGGGAGAGTCAAGGAGGCTTCTCTCAGTCCCCGGTTCAATGTAGATAAACAAAAAGAGAGAGGCCAAATCAGTCTCAGAATTGCCACTTAATTGGAGCGAGATAGATAAGGATCACACACTCACTTTGGGTGAATAGGAAAGCCCTCACACACCGACCTAGTCAGTGTCATGCTTCATCATCGGGCCCCACCAAAGAGGCCGAGTGCCTCTTTGGTGTGCTACAACGCCAGAAAGACTGCGGAGCTGGTTGTGTGAAGAAGGGCGTGTTGTGAGGGTGAGTTAAGTTAAAAGTGTCTAAACGAGTATCAAAAATAAAAAAAATTAATAAATGATCCCTAAGACACGAATTAACAAGTATTATGTGTCTGAATTTAGTTGCCAAGGTTTAGGAATGGTAAAATTCAGAGAAATACAATAAATCAGTCAGTCAACATGTTTCTGCCATTTTGGAGGCTTAAATTTACCAAGGCATTCATCGGGACTATACCCCGGCGGTATGGACTCTCTAATCGTCCACCCTAACCAAGGGACGTGAAAGTGAAAAAAAGGGGTGAAAAAAGTGCATAAAAATGGGAGAGCGAAGGCTCGATCCCAAAAAAAACTCCAAATTCGGGAGTATTTCTGCACCTGTGAAGTGAAAGTACACATACAAACACAAACACAAACAGACAACAATTAATAAATGCCATTGCGTTTGGTTGTCGTGCTCCTTATGGTGTGGCAAAATTCGTGTGCCCAAAGTAACACTAGGTTTAACACCATCCACATAACCCTAAAGGGATGATATCGGTAACTCTGGGAAGTGGGGTGATAAGGGTGTCTTAAAAACACAATTTGTATGGGAAGAAATGGTTAAAAAACACACTCTATGTACTCCTTCTGAAGGGATCAATGGACCAAAAGGTCTGTGACCCCCCTAGGTTGGTAATATCACACATAAATCTCACTTTAAAATTTGGCGCTACTTGCACCATGGGTCTCGGGAGGGGGGTTGGAGCGTGCCTGGCACATCCTGAAAATGAAAAGAGGTATTAGCCATTAGGTCCCGATTTTCGGGCGGTACTTAGCTTCGTTTTTTAGCAGATCGGCGTTGTATACGATCCAGGGACACTCACGCTCACAGCCCGCTAGACACCTAGGATCTCCCTCGGAACCGGACCCCGACGATGGAGAGCGGGGCCGGTAACTGAGTATAAGAGCAGGCGAGCATCCTCGCCCACTCAAAGAGAATCTCCCGTATGGGCAATATCTGAGACTCAGAAGAAACTGTAGCGCCCTTTCTGATTTCAAGGAACAGTCCATCTGTCTTACAGAGAAACTGAGAGACAGGGGGTACCCAGCACCAATCCTGAGCAAGGGTCTGAAAAGAGCGAGAAACCAACCAAGAGAGGCACTCTTGGAAGAGAAGGAAAAGAACCCGGATTCAATCCCACTGACTTGTGTGACAACATACAATAGTCTGTCCAATGTAATGAAAAAGACAATTAATAAACATTGGAATATTATCACATCCTGTAAAGAAAACTGGGAGAAACCACTTTTTTCTTTCAAAAAAGGTCGAAGCTTGAAAGATGCTTTAGTCCATACTCGGCCGAAAGAGAAACTTACCAACAATGTGCCATCAATAACCGCAGCGTGGGGTCTACCAAAAACTATTGGGCACTACCCATGTTCTGACTGCGCTGTCTGCCACTTGACAGAAGCAACCAAAACTTTATCATTGGAACCAGGGAAGATCTGGGTACAGAGAGAACATACTAACTGTAATACAACGAATGTAGTGTACCTGATTACCTGCCCGTGCCAGCTTCGCTATGTTGGCATGACCACACGCAGGGTTAAACAGCGCATATGCGAACACCGGAGTAACATAAGGTGTAAAAAAGTAACCACTAAGCTGAGCCGCCATTTTCTGGACAGAAATCACACACCCAATGATATGAGGTGGACTGTAATTGAAGCACTCCAAGGGACCACCAATATCGCAAGCAGACTCTTTGAAAAAGAGCAACGCTGGGTGTACCGTCTGGGCACTAATACCAACGGCCTTAATGATGATATTCCATGGAACACTGTATTATCTTGAGATAGATGCCTGAGCACCTATATGACAATATGATTCACCGCTCTGTATTTTGATTAGGTCCACTTTGAGTAAATGCCTTTGTTGTGCCCTTTACTTTTTGCCTCAGCACATACCTGTAATAAGAATCTGTGCCACGTGCCTGCACTTTACAGAGCATTTGTTTTCCCACAATCTCAGATCTCTGATATTTTAGTACACTATCATTATAACCTGAATGTACAGTTAGGGCGCTATCTACTAATTTCATTAGACGCCCGTTTTTTTGTTCTCATAACGCTGGCAAAATCATGCACAACTCGGTTTTTTATATATGCATTATTGAGAGCCTCTGACTCTATTGAATACTGTTCTATTCCTGCTTCGTGTAAACCACGTCCCTCCCATTCTGGGCCGGTGCGTGTCAGGCCTCCTCTGCGGCGAAGGGCGGGCGCGTTCCAAGCCTCGTCCTGGCCGGACACGCCCACCAGGAAGAACGCGACGCGCAGCTCGCCTGCTCTTATACTCAGTTACCGGCCCCGCTCTCCATCGTCGGGGTCCGGTTCCGAGGGAGATCCTAGGTGTCTAGCGGGCTGTGAGCGTCAAGGGCGTGAGTGTCCCTGGATCGTATACAACGCCGATCTGCTAAAAAACGAAGCTAAGTACCGCCCGAAAATCGGGACCTAATGGCTAATACCTCTTTTCATTTTCAGGATGTGCCAGGCACGCTCCAACCCCCCTCCCGAGACCCATGGTGCAAGTAGCGCCAAATTTTAAAGTGAGATTTATGTGTGATATTACCAACCTAGGGGGTCACAGACCTTTTGGTCCATTGATCCCTTCAGAAGGAGTACATAGAGTGTGTTTTTTAACCATTTCTTCCCAGACAAATTGTGTTTTTAAGACACCCTTATCACCCCACTTCCCAGAGTTACCGATATCATCCCTTTAGGGTTATGTGGATGGTGTTAAACCTAGTGTTACTTTGGGCACACGAATTTTGCCACACCATAAGGAGCACGACAACCAAACGCAATGGCATTTATTAATTGTTGTCTGTTTGTGTTTGTATGTGTACTTTCACTTCACAGGTGCAGAAATACTCCCGAATTTGGAGGTTTTTTTTTTGGGATCGAGCCTTCGCTCTCCCATTTTTATGCACTTTTTTCACCCCTTTTTTTCACTTTCACGTCCCTTGGTTAGGGTGGACGATTAGAGAGTCCATACCGCCGGGGTATAGTCCTGATGAATGCCTTGGTAAATTTAAGCCTCCAAAATGGCAGAAACATGTTGACTGACTGATTTATTGTATTTCTCTGAATTTTACCATTCCTAAACCTTGGCAACTAAATTCAGACACATAATACTTGTTAATTCGTGTCTTAGGGATCATTTATTAATTTTTTTTATTTTTGATACTCGTTTAGACACTTTTAACTTCTCACCCTCACAACACGCCCTTCTTCACACAACCAGCTCCGCAGTCTTTCTGGCGTTGTAGCACACCAAAGAGGCACTCGGCCTCTTTGGTGGGGCCCGATGATGAAGCATGACACTGACTAGGTCGGTGTGTGAGGGCTTTCCTATTCACCCAAAGTGAGTGTGTGATCCTTATCTATCTCGCTCCAATTAAGTGGCAATTCTGAGACTGTATACAGATCTTCTCCACCTCTCCTTGTGCCCTCCGCTCCGTCTCCCTCTCAGGGCAGACCTCCTCTCGCAGTTGCAGGGGGAGGTTCTAAACCCCCACCTCCAGAGCTTACACCTTCATGCCTGGAGATTGAACGGGGCAACCTGAATTCTTTTTCTCTTCCTTGTAACATGGTGGACGAAATTTGGTCCGCCAAACGTCTCTCCACCAAGTCTATCTATTCCTATAGGTGGTCCAAATTTGTTCATTGGTGTGGGGAGAAGTCTATTGACCCTTTGAGGGCTCGTGTATACAACATCCTTCAATTTGCTCTTTCTCTAGCCCAGCAGGGCTTTGCTGTGGCTACTGTGAAGGGCTATTTATCGGCTTTGACGGCGTTCCTTTGCTTGCCGGACCAGCCGTCTTTGTTTAAATCACCCATTGTGTTAAGGTTCATTAAGGGCCTTACTAATACATTTCCGCCCACTCCCTTTATTGTGCCTCAATGAGACTTAAATCTTGTCTTGACTTACTTGATGGGTTCTCCCTTTTAGCCCTTGCACAAGTGTCCCTTGAGACTATTGTCTTTAAAGACAGTTTTTCTCGTTGCCATTACCTCGGCAAGGAGGGTAAGTGAGCTTCAAGCTCTGAGTTCAAAACCCCCATTCCTGACTATTCTTGCTGATAGAATGGTTCTTAGGACCTGGGCTGCTTTTCTGCCTAAGGTAGTAACTCCCTTTCATCTGGGGCAGTCCATTATCCTTCCTTCTTTCTATCCTCACCCTTCCAATGAGGAGGAGCGGCTTCACAGCTTGGACCCTAAAAGGGCAGTGAGTTTTTACCTCGACTGGACTAGAGACTATTGTGTGGATGACGAGCTCTTCGTGGGCTTTCCTGGCTGCAGGAAAGGCAGAGCGGTGCGCAAGCGCACCCTTTCCAGATGGATTATCTTGTGCATCAAGATCTGTTACTCTTTGGCCGGTAAGGTTCCTCCAGAGGGTATAAGGGCTCATTCTACTAGAGCAAAGTCTTCAACATCTGCCTTGTCTAGGGGTGTTCCCGTGGAGGACATTTGTAGAGCAGCAACTTGGGCCTCTCTCCACACCTTCGCGAGAACTTTGTTCGCCAACCTCTGGAATGTAGCAGGTGCATTCTTCAAGCCAAAAGGCATCACAATAAATTGATAATGCCCACTAAAAGTTGAAAATGCTGTTTTTGGTTTAGCATTCTCAGAGTCTGAATTGCCAGTAACCAGTCAGATCAGATATACTGAGATACTTGACAAAGGCCAGAGTATCAATCGGCTTATCTGCCTTGGGAATTAGATGGGCATCAGTCCTAGTGACTGCATTGAGACCTCTATACTCTAGACAAAAAATAATCTTTATTTTACCATCTTGGCTGTGGTGTTTTGGCACAAGGACTAAAGGACTAGCCCAAGTGTTATCCGAAGGTTCAATGACCCCTAACTCCATCACCTTTTGGACCTCTGTCCTGATGCAATCTCTGACATGGACAGGCAGTCTGTAGAATTTACTCTTGACAGACAGACTGTCGCCTGTGTCCACATCATGGGTACACCAAGGGGTTTGAGTGAGAGAGAACAAGTTGGGAAACTGATTGAGGACTTGTCTACAATCTGCTTGCTGCTGGTCACTGAAGCTGCCTTCCAATGCTACTTCATCAACTGACCCATCAACAGTGTCCTGAGAGAGGAGATCAGGGATAGGGTCACTTTCTTTCTGTCCCTCATCAGTTGCCATGAGTAATTTGTTAGCCCTGTCAGTAAAAGGCTTTGGGCGGTTGGATTAAAGAACTTCCTGAGGACTTCTGGGAGTGGTTAGGTCAACCAAGTAGGTGACCGCACCTTTCTTCTCAAGGATAGTATGGGAGCCACTCCACTTGCCCTGGAGAGCTGCTGGCACCACAGGCTCCAACACCCACACTTTCTGTCCTGGCTGGTAAACAGCCAGCACAGCCTCTTTGTCATGCCAGGCTTTCTGAAGCTCCTGGCTGGCCTCAAAGTTTTTGCTGTCCTTATTCAAGTACACAGCCATACGTGAACGCAGGCCAAGGACATAGTCCACAATATGCTGTTTAGGCAGTTTGATAGGTTGGTCCTATACCTCCTTAACCAAACACAATGGTCCCCTAACTGGATGTGCAAACAGTAGTATTTCAAATGGGCTGGAGCCCACCCCCTTCTGAAGAACCTCTGTAGGCAAAGAGAAGGCAGAGTAGTAAGACATTCCATTTGCGCCTGAGCTTTTCTGGGAGTCCCATGATCATACCCTTTAGGGGCTTGTTGAACCTTTCAACAAGCCCATTGCACTGTGGATGGTAGGGTGTGATACATTTGTAGATCTGAAAGAAATATGTTGGTGTTAGATTCCTTACCTTAGAATATCCCCCAGGCGTCAGACTGGATCCGGAAAGTTTTCGTCAGCAGTACCCCTGCGCGTCGGTAGGCATCGTCTGCGGCTCCGCGTCGGTTGTCGTGATCGCCAGGATGACATTGTCGGAGTCACGCGCTGACGTCAGTTCTTCTTTTTTCCGCACCAGCAAGCGCAGATCCAGATAGAGCTAGTACTCTACTAACTTTTTGGCCTATTTTGGCTATCTTTTTCGAGTCGATTAGATTACTGTGCCGGTAAGGATGCTTAGATTCAAGCTGTGCGACGCCGCCTGTCACCGCCTGATGTCGGTGACCGATCCCCACCGCCGGTGTCTCTACTGCTTCGGGGCTGACCACGACAACAAGTCGTGCCCCGACTGCCTGGCCTTGATGTCGAAGGCTAGGCGGGAGCGGTCCCGCAAGCTACTCGAGATCCGGCAGTCGGCTCCGCGTCGCTCAAGGTCCCGGTCGAGGAAGAAATCGAGGGGGCGGTTGCGGAGCCCGCACCGTTCGTCGGGCTCCAAGTCCTCGCATTCAGGTAAGTCGAGGCACTCTAAAAAGAAGTCGAAGAAGCGACATCGCTCTTCTGACTCCCCTCGCCGGTTGCGCGACTCGCTTGAGGGTTCGGGTGGCACCACCCGCGCGGCTCCGCCGGAGCCACAGGCGTCACATCCGGTCCCATACCCTTCGGTCCCTGGACAACATGTGACGCCGGAGGATCTACCTGATTTCCTCGTGGTCCTGAGGACTCGCTTCCCTCCTTCGAGGTCCGCCGATGCGCCTTCAGGCCCCGCAGACCCAACAAAGGGCCCTAGCGAGCCGGCGCCTTCGGCCCCAGCGCCGTCGCCTACTTCGGTCCAGACGTCGCAGGGCTCCGGGAGTTCCAGGCCTGAATCCCTGTCGACGCCAGTTGACCACACGACTCCTCCGCTGGCACCTACCCCGATGGTGTCACTTCCGGCGCCGTCCGGCGTCGGTGGGTTAGCAATTAATCTATGAACCGGCTCGGTCATTCCTGCCTGTTTATCAGTACACGGATGAAGGGGAGGACTGGGAGGGGTCTGAGGACCCTCTGGCACAGCAGTGCCAGTTGAGTCAAGACTGGGCAGACAAGCTGGGGGGTGCCAGGGGCCTTGACACTTCACCTGACACTGGCTTCATCTCTCCTCCCTCCGTGGCCACGGAGGAGGGGCTACCTATGGTGTGGTGTTGCGCAGGGCAGCCAAGACCTTGGCTCTTGAGCTCCCTGCTGCAGCCGTGAGGACTAATCTCCTCACTTAGGTGCTTCAGCCGCCAGTAAGCTCTTCGGAGCCTCTGCTGTCGTTCAAAAAGGCCCTCACAGATGTTCTGATGGGCACCTGGTCCAAGCCCTCCACTGTGCCCCCTGTGGATCGGAACGTGGCCCGACGCCACCGCCCGGCTCCGGGCGACCCCTGCATTCTGTCCGTACACCCCACCCCGAGAACCTGGTGATCCAGGACTCTACATCCCAGACCGCATTCCCGACTGCCCCTCCAGATCTGGAATCCAAATGTTTGACCAGTTTGGGAAGAAACTGTTCTCTTCACTTAGTCTCGGGTCTCTCCTCACTTAGTCTGGGGTTGCGGTCTATCAACACCGCTTGCCTTTTGGTCTGTTACACCCACTCTTTGTGGGACAGGGTTGCGGACGTGCTGCCCCAGTGTCCGGAGGAGGCCCAGGCACGGCTCGCCAAAGCTCTTGCTGAGGGGCCGGATGCAGCACATTATTCCATCAAATGTGGACTTGATACCACGGATTTGCTGGGCAGAACGATTAACACGATGGTGGCGATCCGTCGCCACGTCTGACTGGGGTCCGCCAATTTTTCGGGGGATGCCCAGTCCACACTCATGGACATGCCCTTCGATGGCCGTCGCCTTTTCGGAGACAAAGCAGACAGTACGCTTGAGCGTTTTAAGGACTCCAGGGCTACGACCAAGTCCTTGGGCCTGTCGGGCCAGCGCCAGCAGCCTTCTGCTTTTCGCGCCTTTCGTGGCCAAGGAAGGGACGCCCCCACACGTTCGTCCAGCCACAGGCCACAGACCCAACCTCAACGCGGTCGCGGACGTGGTAACCGCCGTGGCAGGACAGGGGGACAGAGGCCCAGTCAGTCCACATCCACTCCCGCAGTATCTGCCTCAAAGCCTTCCTAGTCTGAGCTTTCAGGCCCATTCATCGCCAGTGGGGGGCAGGGTTCGTCATCACCTCTTCCACTGGCGTACCATCACTTCGGATAGGTGGGTACTGCCAATCGTCCGAAGGGGCTACTCCCTCCCCTTTGAGGCAACCCCTCCAGCCATGCCACCGCAGTACCACCGCATCTTGGGGGATCACTTGCAGCTTCTGCAGGAGGAAGTTACGGCCCTCTTGGCCAAGGGGGCCATCGAGCGCGTTCCCTGGACAGAAGTAGGACGTGGTTGCTACTCCCACTACTTTCTGGTTCCCAAGATGGGCAAAGGGGGCCTGAGCCCTATCTTGCAACTCCGGAGCATCAACTGCTTCCTCCGCAAGAGAAGTTCAAGATGCTCACTTTAGCTCAGGTCCTGGCTGCCCTGGAGACTGGATGGTGGTGTTGGACTTGCAGGACGCATATTTCCACATCCCCGTCCTGCTGGCGCACCGGCGCTACCTGCAGTTCACGGTAGGCCATGAGTACTTTCAGTTTACCGTGCTCCCCTTCGGCCTCACCAGTGCTCCTCGGGTGTTCAGGAAAGCGATGGCGGTGGTCACAGCTCATCTGCGCAGATCAGGGGTTCCAGTCTTCCCCTATCTCGACGACTGGTTGTTGAAGGCGGGCTCGCCCCAGACAGTCGTCTCCCACCTCCAGACTACGGTCTCCTGCACTCGCTGGGGTTCTCAATCAACGTGCCGAAGTCACACTTGTGCCCCTCTTAGAAGCTCCTCTTCATCGGATCGGTTCTGGACTCTGCGCAGTTTCGGGTTTACCCTCCTGAGCGGCGGGTTCGGGATATTCAGGCTCTGATTCAGATCTTTCAGCCTTTAACCCGAGTTTCAGTCCGGCTGACGCTGCGGCTCCTGGGGCTGATGTCCTCCTGCATCCTGCTGGTACATCACGCCAGGTGGCGGATGCGGGCTCTGCAGTGCGACCTGAAACTCCAGTGGGCACAGCATCAGAGCAACGTGTCCGACCACGTCCTGATCTCGGAGGGCACTGCAAGACAGTTGCAGTGGTGGCTCACGACCGTGATTGAGTCAGTGGCAGATGCCTCCCCCTACCCCAACCGGAGCACACAGTGGTGCCAGATGCAACCCTTCTGGGATGGGGGGGGCCACATGGGAGAGGCGCAGATCAGAGGCCTCTGGTCTCCGGCGGAGTCCCGGCTCTATATTAACCTTCTGGAGCTGTGGGAGATCCGACTTGCTCTGAAGGCATTCCTCTTGCCCAGCAGGGCTCTGCTCTGGCACTATCAAAGCCTATCTCTCGGCCATTTCAGCCTTCTCTTTTCAAGTTGCCTGTTGAGAATAGATTCTTAGAAGGCATCACACACATGTTCCCTCCTCTTCCTTTCGTGATGCCTCAGTGGGACTTGAACTTGGTTCTTACTTATCTGATGTGCTCTCCCTTTGAACCACTTCATAATTGTCCTCTTCGTCTTCTGACGCTTAAAACTGCTTTCCTGGTTGCCATCACCTCTGCCAGAAGAGGGGAGTGAGCTCCAGGCTCTGTCTTCTAAGCCTCCTTTCCTCTCTGTCCATCCGGGCAAAGTTGTTCTGAGGACTCGTCCTTCTTTCCTGCCCAAGGTGGTTACGGCCTTTCACATCGGACAGTCTATCACGTGCCCACCTTCTTTACGCCTCCGCATCCCTCGAAAGAGGAAGAGAGGCTCCACTGTCTGGACCCAAACGTGCGCTCTCCTTTTATCTAGACCGCTCACGCCAGTTCCGGGAGGACGACCAGCTCTTTGTTGGTTACGTGGGCACTAAGAAGGGACAGGCGGTGCATGTAGGAGAGTAGGGTCTGCTTCCTATGGTCACCCCCACTTTTTGCTTTTGCTTTACTGGTTTTTGACTTAGATGTGGCTGTGGGCCTGCTAATCAGACCCACAGCCCAGATACACTCTCTCTAAATTCACACCATGTACTCTAGGTACATCCACAATTGGGAATTGGCTCACCTTATCAGCCCCTGTAGAAGTGTACCCTAGGTACTCAGGGCATAGGTGTAACCAAGGCCTACCAGGGGCTGCAGCATGTATTATGCCACCCCTGGCTGGCCACTCAAACTGACACAACTGGCTGATCACTCAGCTGGGGCAAGGTCATGTAATCACCCCTTGCTTAGGTATAGTATTCGTATATCTACCCTTAAATATAGACACACAGTAACCTATAAGTCACTCCTATGGCAGGCCTTAACAATCCTGGAGGCAGAGTGCTTGGTTATGTGTGAGATGGTGCTCTAGCATGAGCTCAGCCTTTCTGCAGCTTTTGGAACCATGTCTTTATAGCTGTTCTATGATATTGCCATACCATATACTCTTAGGTGCATTATGAACCTCGCGGTTAAATGCTAACTTTGGTTTGGCTTTATCCAAACATGTCGTGTAAGGTGTCATACGCTTTGGAATACTACCCCCTCGCCAATTCTGGCGACGGGGGTAGCATTCCACCCTTCTAGAGGTAGAAGACATGTTGTTGCTGACTATCCCGGTTAAAGTTAACCAGAGCCCCAGCGTCACAAAATGGATGCTGCTGCCACAGACACAAGTCTGACCTCTTGCTGCTGGGAGTCCTTCCAGCGAGTGAGGCTTGGACAATAGGTTTCCTGCCTGGAGAGGTGCGAGCACCACCCCAGACAGGATTTTGTGTATTGAGACAGGGAGGGTTGAAAAGAAACAGACACTGCCTGGGGCACACTAGGTGCTCCATGCATAGTCCAGTTCAAACCGGTGCTGGGGCACTCCAGCCCCAGCTCTGGCGCGAAACTGGACAAAGGAAAGGGGGTGTAACCACCCCCCTTCCTGGTCCCACCCATAGGAGGGACCTAATGAGTAAACCAGCCCCCTTTAGTTGTATAAAGGTAGGAGCTGACCCAGGAGACTTTAGATTAATCCTGATGAAAGTTTGAAACGAAACTATGGACCCTTTGACTTTTAACCGACTTGAAGACTGAAGAATCGCCCTTGTGGTCAAGC
Source organism: Lissotriton helveticus (assembly GCF_964261635.1). NCBI lineage: Eukaryota > Metazoa > Chordata > Amphibia > Caudata > Salamandridae > Lissotriton > Lissotriton helveticus. The sequence continues at coordinate 418,913,532 of NC_136070.1, forward strand.
AGTTACCACCCTGGGAAACCAGGCACCATCCAGCAACTCGACGGCTTGCTTTGTCCCTGTTCCCGCCGGAACTCGAGCGCAGAGCCTGACAAGACCTCGACTCCAGGACTCCTCTGACCCCACTGCACGACTCCAGCACAGCTGAGCTCCGTGGAAGGCGTCGGAATCCGTGGAACCAGGCAACTTGGAAAGTCTTCAACTTGCTAGCAGCGCAGCTCCTGAGGCATCCTCGAAGCTGTGCACTGGGGACTGAGACACCCCGACACCGAGCTCCACCTGCACCGAAGACCAGCCCTCCACACTCCACGAGATCTCCGTGGGGCCCTTCTGCTTGTGTTCTGCTCGACGCGTTGTCCCGTTGCTAGCCCGTTGGCTAGTAGCCCTCTGACGACGACTCCTTTGGAAATCCATCGCTGGTCTGGTTGCTCCAGACTGGCCCTCGCTTCCCTGAAAAGGTGAAGTACCTCAGACCCTCCTGGTCTGCACCAGAAGGCTTTTGTGTATCCTGCGTGGGTTGCCTTTGCTGAGGCTTGTTGGCTCCAATCTTGAAGTCGACCCTTCCATCTGCGAGAACCTTCGTGGGACAGCTCCTCTCCAGCACCTGGTCGTCCTCGACGCCTCCTGGTTCGCGTGGCTGCAACTACAAGCTTCACATCCGCTCCTGATTGCTCCTCGACGACGTCTGGTTCCTCCCTGGTTCCACCCGGTCACTGGTTTATGACCTAGACTCTGTCCCCTCTGCTTTCAGGTCCTCTTCATCCTAGATCCACCCTTTGATCCACCCGGACATCTTCCTCCTGGTCGCCTGCAGCATCTTTCTTCAAGGCTCCATTGAGAACGACGACGAAACCCGACACACTTTGACACCTATGCACCCGCAGCCCGTGGGTGAGGTAACGCGAGTACTTTGGTGCTCCAGTAGGGATTGACTATCCTAGTGTTCAGATTTACTAGTTATTTCCTCCTAGCTAGACTGGAAGTGTCCTAAATCTTCCATTTACTTACCTTTTAAGTTCCCATTGACTTAACATTGACTCCCGCGTGTGTGTAAAGACACTGCACGCGCTGCCTGTGGGCCTCCTACTCCTAACCTAAGGGTCAGATAGTGCTGCCCCAGCGATTCCCCGGGCATTAGACCTTCTCCTTTCCCGAGTCCTGGTCCTTATACCACTTACTTAGTATATGGTTTTACGCGCCCCTTGGGCCGAACTGTAAATTGTGCTATTTAAAGTATTTCTAAGTGTAACTTGTTATGTGCTTTTGCCTCTGATCTCATAAAGAGTTCAGAGGAGTGTGTTAGTAAATATATACATATATATTTTATATATATCCTGTGTGGTGTCCTTTCATTTGATATTCAAGGGGTTACATATGGTAAAACAGCTGGCTTTACACTCCCTCAAGAGTCTTTTAGCCTAAGACTGTTCTGTCTGATAGCTGGTCTATAAGGTTGACTTACAACCATCACCATAAGGGTTGTTTGGACTGGTGCAAGGTGCTCACTAGAATAGTGAACCTCATATACCAGGCCAACTTCTCACAGTGCACAAGCGGACCATCTCTCAGTGGGTCGTTTTGTGCATCAAGGTCTGTTATTCCTTGGCGAAGAAGATGCTTCCTGTGGAGCTGCGCCCGCATTCCACTCGGGCCACGGCAGCTACTACTGCCCTGGGTCGGGGAGTCCCCTTGCAGGACATCTGTCAGGCAGCTACGTGGGCCTCACTGCACACGTTTGCTAAGCACTACTGCCTGGACAGCCAAGTCCGGAGAGATGGCTTTTTTGGACGTTCCGTACTCTAGGACTTCCTGGTGTGATCTTGGTTCCCAGACCCACTACCGGGGTTGGTATTGCTGGGGTATCTATTCTAAGGTAAGGAATCTAACACTAACCTGTTTCTTTCAGATGCACAAGTTACTTACCTTCGGTAACAATATATCTGTAAGAAACAGTAGTTAGTGTTAGATTCCTTACCGCCCCACCCATCCTCCCCGTTCTGCGCACTGATACCTAGGGTTCAGGTATCTCCCTTTGTGGGCCCTAGTTTCATGGCACCAGTGTTAGTGTCTTGCATGGCTCTGCTTTCCTGGCGTGGAAAGCTCCGTGCAGAACTAACCTCAGCGCGCGAGGGTGGCGTCTAAGTACTCCAACGTCATCCCGGCGATCACGACATCGGCGACGGTCACCGAGCCGCGGATGACACCTACAGACGAGCAGGGGTACTGCTGACAAACTTTCCGGATCCAGTTGGACGCCTGGGGATATTCTAAGGTAAGGAATCTAACACTAACTACTGTTTCTTACAGATATATTGTTACAGAAGGTAAGTAACTTGTGCTTTACACCACACTCTTTACATTGCAGTGGTGTAACTAAACATGAAGCTTGTACCTCTGACAAGACCTCCTTAGACTCCCAGAAGTGTCATAGCCACCACAGGAGCTGTATTGGTCCTAAGTGGAATAGTTTCTGGATACCTAGTGGCATGGTCCACCACCACTAGTATGTAACTTTGTCTTAATGCTGTTGGAGGGTTTAGGGGACCAATAATGTCTATCCCTACTCTCTCAAAGGTAACCCCAACCACTGAAAGTGGAATTAAGAGGGCCTTTGTAGTGCCGCCTGACTTACCACTTGCTTGGGAAGTGACACAGGAGTGACAAAACACCTTGTTACCTTTTGACATGTGAGGCCAGTGAAAGTGAGGGACAAGTCTGTCCCAAATCTTGCTTTGCCCAAAATGTCCTGCAAGGGGAATGTTGTTCTAGTTGTAGGAGAGTGGGGTCTGCAATCCCATGGCCACCCCAGATTTTTGCTTTTTGCTTCACTGGTTTACGACTTTCCCTGGCTGTGGGCCTGATAATCAGACCCACAGCCTAGCTGTTCTCTCTCTAAATTACAACCATGTTCCCCAGGTGCATTTACCAATTGGTACTGGGCCACCTTATCAGTCCCTGTACAGTATACCTTAGGTATCCAGGGTATAGGTGTACCCAGGGCCTACCAGGGGCTGCAGCATGTATTATGCCACCCCTGGCTGGCCACCCAAATCTGACACAACTGGCTGCACGACAGCTGGGGCAAGGTGGTGTAAACACCCTTTGCTTTAGATATAGTATTCCTATATCTAACCCTAAAATGGACACATAGATTCCTATCAGTCACTCCTATGGCAGGCCTTATCAATCCTGAAGGCAGAGTGCTTGGAATTATGTGAGATGGTGCTCTGGCATGAGCTGAGCCCATTTGCAGCTTTCGGAACCAAGTCCTTATAGCTGTTCCATGATAACGCTATACCATATACTCTTAAGTGCATTATAATCCTCGCGGTTAAATGCTAACTTTGGCATAGCATTATCAAAACATGTCGAGAAAGGTGTCATACGAATTGGAATACTAACCCCTCGCCGATTCTGGCGACGGGGTTAGCATTCCAGCCTTCTAGAGGGACACAACATGTATGTAACTGTAAACCCCAGTTAAAGTTAACTCGAGCCTCAGCATCACAAAATGGATGCTGCCACCACAGACACAAGTCTGACCTCCTGCTGCTGGGAGTCCTTCCAGCAAGGGAGACTCAGACAAAGGGTTTCCTGCCTTGGGAGGTGCTTGCACTACCCCAGACAGGATTTTGTGTATTAGGTAGGCCAAGGCTGAAAGGAATGAGACATGCCTGGGGCACACAAGGTGCCCTGTGCATACACCGGTTCCAACCAGTTGCTGGGGCACTCCAGCCCCAGCTCTGGCGGGAAACTGGACAAAGGATAGGGGGTGTAACCACCCCCCTTCCTGGTCCCACCCAGGGGAGGGACCTAGTCGTAGTGCAGCCCCCTTATCCAGTATTTGGGTGTCTTTCATAGATTCACATGCCTGAATCATTCCCCGTCGTCGAGACGGGAGCCTCCGGTATATAAAAAGTAATGTCCTAAAGACATACATAGAAAAGAATAGACCCAAAGGTCTCACCTTAGTAGCCTATCCACGTCCTTTTGCAGGAAGGACCAAACAGAGCTGGCCCCCAGGGTCCCACCTTGGTGGCCTATCTGGGTCCTTTTGTAAAAAGGACCAAATAAAGTAAAACAGCCAATCAGCTACTACCTCCTTCTAGAACCTTCCTGCCAGGAGCCAAAGTCTCTTAGATTTTCTACCGCACGTTGTGCTAGGGAGTCTCCACCTGAGTTCTCCTCAGGAATTTCTCTTTTTCTTCAAAAAACTACTTTAATTATTCTCTACAGTTATGTCTGATAGTCAGAAGAAGGGTCTTTTCCGGACTTGTTCCTCCTGCAGCAAGAAAAGACTTCACATTGAGGATAAACATGAGACATGTTTATATTGCCTCTACCCTCACCACCAGGCAAAGGACTGCAAAATATGTCGGACCTTCTCCAACAAGACACTCAAGGACCGAGAAGGTCGACTTCTGTTGTGGCTCAACAGGCTCAAGACCAAGACTGATGACTTGGTGTCCGAAGGTGAGAGTGTGTCTGGAGTGTCGCATTTTTCCTTGAAGAGGCCAAGGGTTTCTTCCCCTAGCCCCACAGACACCCCTCCTATGAAGACTTCTAAAAAGTCCTCAGAGGGCAAGCCATCAGTGTCTGGCAAGGACCTGCCTGTCCCCGGGAAGCAGCCACTGGTCCCGGCGACGACGACGACAGCGTCGATGGTGCATTCAGCACAGAAAACCGTCTCGACGTCGACGACGACGGCCTCATCGGCTTCCTCCTCGACGACGAGGACGACGCCTTCATCGTCTGCGAGTAGACCTACGCCGTCGACCATCCCGGTCACTCCATCGACGACGAAGATATCATCGTCGTCGACGACGACGAGATCCTCGTCGAAGGCGCAGACGACGACGACACCGTTGACGAGAACAACGCAGTCGACGAAGTCTACCTCGTCGACGAGGATCACCCCGTCGACGGTGGGAAAACCGTCGACGACGAGTACACCGTCGACGGTGGGGACTTTACCGTCGACGAAAATGACGTCGAAGAAGACATCGTCGTCGCAGCCACCGTCGACGACGACTACATTATCGTCGACGAAAATACCTACCACGACACCGTCGCTTCCAGCGTCGACGTCGACAGGACCCTGGAAGGAGTCTGCACTCCCATCCCACGCCATGGATGCCTTTCCACCGCAAGTGAGCCATGTCACTGTGAAAATTACTAAACGGCCTATTACGCCGCAGCAGACCTCGCCCGGTGGGATACAACAACTTCCTCCGGCCTGTATACTACAAGGTCAGGTGTCGGACGAGGACTCCTTTACGCAGGCTACTAGTCCATCGGACCTAGTCCTGAAATGCCAAACCACAGACGAGGAACCGGAAAAGGAGGAAGACCTTCTACAACAACAGGTCCAACCTCCATCCCAGACACAGGTTACTCCTATGGTGTGTCTCCCCGCATCCATCGTCTCGGACCTACAATTCCTCATCCAGGATTATAAGGAAAGGTTCCCGGAGAAACATTCTGCGTCAGCACCTCCAGCTGCACAGGCACCAGCTCCTTCATCTCGCCATAGACCAACTCCCCTGGTCATTGAGAAGACACAGGTACCAATTCAGGACGCTCCCTCATCTGAAGATGAGGAGAGGGAACAGGAGGAAGGTGAAGTCGATGACGACCAGTCGGACCCGGATGCAGACCAAGATTATGTGGCACATTCTCCAGCATCTCCGGATCCATAGACCTCGGAGTCTCCACCCGCAGACATCGGTGGATTCCACAACATCATTGAGCGGGCTGCCAAGAGGTTCCATATGTCCATGGAAACTCAGGAAACTGAATGCTTCCTTTATGACTTCAAGGAGCCCACTAGGAAGACTTCATGATCAATCCCCATAATTGAATACATCTGGAAGCAGGGCAAACAAATCATGCAAGCACCTGCTTCTATACAGGTGGTGGTGCCCAGGCTTGATGAGAAGTACAAGGCCACCTCCACGGCACCGGCATGTCTAACAGGTCACCCCAAGCCAGATTCCGTGGTGACTCAAGCGGCGCAGAAGAACTCTCGAAATCCGGCCTCGCCTCTATCGACGCCACCTGATAAGGAGGGCAGGAAACTGGATGCCGTTGGCAAACGCTTTACTACCACTTCGGCCATGACGGTCAAAGTGGCTAATTCAATAGCCCTCCTGGGCCGTTACAATCGCCAACTCTGGGCGGACATTACACCCTATCTTTCAAATCTGCCGGAAGATGTCAGAGAGGAGGCACATTCACTTCTCTTGGAAGGACAGACCTCTGCCTCAGAGCTCATAGATTGTGCCATTGATGCCGCCATGACTGGTTTCCGGCAGCTGGCAGGGGCTGCAGTTCTGAGGCGACAGGGCTGGCTCAAGGCCACCACTTTCCGCCAGGAGGTGCAAACCAGGATATTAGATATGCCTTACGATGGCCAGCATCTGTTTGGAGAACAGATTGACGCGGCCCTTACCGCCATAAAAAAGGACACGGATACTGCCAAGGCTCTGGGTACTTTACAATTCCGGACCCAGTCCTTTCGTGGCAACCGGGGAAGAGGACAACCTGCATACAAAGGTTCCTACCAGAATCGGTCTTCGTACACATATTCACAGTCCAAGCCGCAGTTTCAACAGCGACAACCTCAACAAGGACGACAATCTTCTTACGGCAAGTCCAATTACTGAGGAAGAGGCCAAAAACGACCTGCTGGCAACAGACAATGACTTGTCTCCCTCGCTAGCCCCTCCACCACTACATTCTTTAAGACTTGGAGGGAAACTAAAATACTTCCATCGCAATTGGCAAACTATAACAACGGATCGGTGGGTACTCCAACTCATTCGATTTGGACATTCCCTAGAATTCACCTCTATCCCCCCCAACGACGCCACCGTGCCAGCGATCACACAGGCACCTACGATTGCTTCTTCAGGAAATAGCTTCCATGCTGCAGAAGGGAGCGATAGAGAGAGTTCCACGGGCCCACAAGAATCAGGATTTCTCCTCTCACTTCTTCCTAATCCACCAAAAAGGAAAGAAATGGCGACCAATCCTGGATCTCAGGGCACTCAACGTGTTCCTAAAGAAACAATCGTTTCGTATGGTGACTCTGCAAGAAATCCTTGGTCTGCTGGAAAAAGGGGACTACATGACGTCCTTAGACCTCCAGGACGCCTACTACCATATACCTATTCTCAAAGGGCACAGGAAGTTCCTCAGGTTTGCGGTGGCAGGACAGCACTACCAGTTTCGGGTCCTTCCATTTGGCCTCAAATCGGCACGAGGATCTTTACCAAATGCCTATCACCGGTGGCAGCATTTCTTCGTCAACAAGGCCACCAGGTGTTTCCATACCTGGACGACTGGCTGGTGAAGGCACCGACGGCGGCCGCCGCAGCTTCATCCTCCAGAGCCTGTCTGGATATTTTCCACCGCCTAGGACTGACCCTCAACACCGCCAAGTCGACTCTGGAACCCACCAAGGTCATCACGTTCCTTGGAGCGACTCTGGACACAGACCCTGTCAAGGCTTTCCCCTCTCAGGAGAGAAAAATCAAACTCATCTCCTTGGCCAAGGCAGTGGCTTCGCGGAAGACTCTTCCGGTCCGCACGTTCAAGTCCCTCCTTGGCATGATGTCTTCATGCATACTGCTCATTCCACACTGCCGCCTAAAAATGCGTCCACTTCAGGAGGCACTGACAAAGCAATGGACTCAAGCCACAGGTTCTTTCGAGGACCGCATACGAGTCACTCTACCCATTATCAATCATTTGCAATGGTGGACATCTCTCCACCATCTGTCAAAGGGTCTGCCGTTCCTGCTCCCAGCAGAGCCACACGTAATAACTACGGATGCGTCCCTGGAAGGCTGGGGAGCAGTCCTCCAGGAACTCCAGATCAACGGCAAATGGACTACACAGGAAACCAAGCTCCATATCAATCTGTTGGAGTTCCGGGCGGTTTTCCTAGCTCTACAGGCGTTTCTTCCACGCATTCGTCACTCCCCAGTGCTAGTCAGGACGGACAACACCACGACGATGCACTACCTGAACAAACAGGGGGGGGACGCGTTCCATCTCGTTATCTCGAGAATCGCAAAGAATCTGGAACTGGCTTCTGGCACATGGAATAGCGTTGAAGGCGGAGTACGTCCCGGGCAAGGACAACGTCTTGGCGGACGCACTGAGCAGGGAGAAGTCTACTTCCCACGAATGGGAACTGGACAGGGAGGTGCTGGACCGTATCTTCCAGGAGTGGGGCACCCCGAACATAGACCTCTTTGCCACCAGAGAGAACGCCAAATGCCCAAGCTTCGCAAGCAGGCATCACCACTCAGGAACCCTCGGGAATGCATTTTCCATCGCATGGCGCAACGTCTTTGCGTACGCCTTTCCGACATTCCCACTGATACCCAGGGTTCTCAGGAAGATGAAATCGGAACCCTGCACTCTGATCCTCATTGCTCCGTCCTGGCCGAGGCAGCACTGGTTCACGGAGCTTCATCGCCTCTCTGCCCGGCCCCCTCTTCGCCTGCAGCAGTTTCCGGCCCTGATCACGATGTCTCAAGGGCAGGTTCTCCACCCGAACCTGAGCTCTCTGAAGTTATCAGCCTGGCTCCTGAATACCGCGAATTCAGCCATCTGAACATCCCGCAGGATTGCAGAGATGTCCTTGCGAAAGCTAGAGAGGTCAGCACTAACAAAACCTACTCACTAAAATGGAAGCGATTCTGTTCCTGGTGTGTGGTTCAAGGCTTGCACCCCTTCCATGCCACTCCACAGCAGCTGCTGCCATACCTGTTACACCTTGCGCAGTCAGGCCTTGCGCATACATCCATCAAAGTGCATCTAGCGGCGATTTCAAGGTTCACAAGGACGGCTGCAGGTCCATCTTTGTGGGCGGACAGGCTCATCAAACAATTCCTAAAAGGTCTATTCAGGTCCTTTCCACGACCTCGGCCTATTCCTCCATCGTGGCACCTCAATGTGGTTCTTCATCAACTAATGAAACATCCCTTCGAACCCATCCATAAGGCAGAGATCAAGTTCCTCTCTTGGAAAACGGCCCTCCTCCTGGCACTAACCTCTGCCAGAAGGGTCAGTGAATTGCAGGCTCTATCCATCCAGGATCCTTTTCTTCAATTCAGAGAGAACAGAGTCATTCTGAGGACTAACCCTCGCTTCATTCCAAAAGTCCCCTCGGACTTCCATCTTAATGAACCAGTGGTGCTTAGATTGTTCTTTCCGAATCCTACCACAGCAGCTGAAAGAACTCTACATTCTTTAGATCTAAAGAGATGTCTTAAATTCTACATCGATAAGACACAACACTTTCGAAAGTCATCCCAGCTCTTTATTGCCTTTAGTAGACCAAGGCTGGGGATGCCCCTCACAAAGCAGAGCATCTCAAGATGGATCTCTTCTGCGATCACCTTTTGTCACGACAAGGCCGGACGGCCTTTAGACTCACGAGTCAAAGCTCATTCGACTAGAGCCATGTCCACGTCTGCGGCGCTGTTCGTTGGAGTGCCGATATTGGACATCTGCAGAGCGGCGACATGGAAGTCCCCGCACACCTTCACCAGGCACTACTGCCTGGATACTGAGCTGATGAAGGATGCAGCAGTGGGCCGAGCAGTGCTTTGCCATCTATTCCAGTGAGGTGAGCCCTACTACATCCCTCCATCCTTTACGGGTATGCACATTCTATTACTGTATTTATATGCCATTGCATTTTGTGCTTTGTAGTCATGTGATATGTATTATCTACATGTTCATACCTGATGTTTGTAGGAAGGTAGATCCCTGACTATGGTTGCCCCCAACTTTTTGCCTGGTGTTTTGCTGGTTTTCTGACTTAGTTGACCTGGGGCCCTGCTATTCAGGACCCCAGGCCTACTGCTCTCTCTGTAAAATGGATTCCATGTACCCTAGGTACATATCTAATTGGATACTGAGTCACCTTATCAGTCCCTGTACAGTGTACCTTAGGTACCCAGGGCATAGGTGTAACCAGGGCCTACCAGGGGCTGCAGCATGTATTATGCCACCCCTGGCTGGCCATCCAGACCTGACACAACTGGCTGCACGACAGCTGGGGCAAGGTGGTGTAATCACCCTTTGCTTTAGATATAGTATACCTATATCTAACCCTAAAAATGGACACACAGATCTCCTATCAGTCACTCCTATGGCAGGCCTTAACAATCCTGAAGGCAGAGTGCTTGGAATCGTGTGAGATAGTGCTCTGGCATGAGCTGAGCCTGTCTGCGGCTTTCGGGATCCCTCCCGTAGCCGTTTCCATGATATCGCATACCATATACTCTTAAGTGCATTATAATCCTCGCGGTTATATGCCAACTCTGGTATCGCTTTATCAAAACATGTCGAGTAAGGTGTCATACGAATTGGAATACTAACCCCTCGCCAATTCTGGCGACGGGGTTAGCATTCCACCCTTCTAGAGGGACACGACATGTATGTAACCTGTAACCCCGGTTAAAGTTAGACAGAGCCTTAGCTCCACAAAATGGATGCTGCCACCGAGACACAAGTCTGCCCTCCTGCTGCTGGGAGTCCTCCCAGCCCAGGAGGCAAGGACAAAGGGTTTCCTGCCAGGGGCGGTGCCAGCACCGTCCCAGACAGGATTTTGTGTATTCTAGGTAGGCAGGGCTTTAGAGGAAGGTGACTGCAAGTGGCACCCCGGTGCTCACTGTGCATAGGCTGGCTGGAACCAGTCCAGGGGCACTCCAGCCCCTGATCTGGGGAAAGCCCGCCAAAGGAGAGGGGTGTAACCACCCCCCTCCTAGTCCCACCCATAGGGCAGGACTTAGTCGCGTGCCAGCCCCTTTTTGCAGGATAAAGGTAGGAACTGGCCCCCTTCCAAATCAGATCATCTTTGAATCCTGAAACTACTTTCCACGAAAGGAACTCAAGACTTCTTCCCAAGATTCTCCCTTGTGACTAAGGAGTAGTCACCCTGCAGCAGCAGGCACCAACCAAGCATCGCGGTTTGTTGCCAGTCTCTCCTTCGGATCAAGACTGCTCCAGCACGACGAGAACCGGCTTCCCTGGCACCTCTGACCTCAACCTACATCATCAGCCCAGCTGTGATCCGTGGGTGTGACGAGACCTCGAGGGACCGGCCATCTTCAGAACTGCACGACGCTTGTCCAGCACGACTCCCGAGTGACCCTCGACTGAGTGCTTTGGGGTAAGAGAAGCCCAGAACCTGAGCAGCTCCAGCACCGAAGTTCAGCCCCCCTGCATCCACGAGATCTGCGTGGGGCCCTTCTGCTTTTTGCTGCTCACCGCGTTGTCCAGGTCGCTTGCCCGTTGGCTAGTGGCACTCTCACGACGCTCCACGACGACAACTACTGCTGGTCTGGTTGCTCCAGACTAGCCCTTGCTCCCCTCCAAAAGAGGAGCACCCTGGACCCTCCTGGTCCACTCAAGACGCCATTTTAGGTCCACCGCGTGGGCCTTGCATTTGCCAAGACTTGTTGCCCAATCCTGGGTCCAGCGACGTCGACAGCAAGTACCTTCGTGGGACAGCTCGCACCTCCATCCTGGTCGCCGACAACGCCTCCTGGTCCGAGAGACTGCAGAGCCCAGCAGCGCCCACTCACCTGGCTGAGGTGACTTCGTCCGGTGCCATCCTGGTGCCCACTCAAATCACTGGCTAGTGATTCAGAACTTGGTCCCCTCTGCTTACAGGTTTCTTCTTCCCTGATCCAGGCTTGGATCACTCCGAACTTTCTTCACTGGCCGCCTGCCAGCAACTCTTTCTTCAGGCTCCTGGATCTTCAACGAGAGTTTCCGACGCAATTTCAACCCTATGCAGCCGCAGCCCCTGGGCTAGGTAACCTGAGTACTCCGGTGCTCCAGCATAGTCCAACACCCTAAGTGTTCGGATCCACTCTTGTTTTCGACCCACCTAGTTGGGTTCGCCCGAGAACAGTAACTTTGCAACTGCTAGCCTCCATAGACTTTTTCCCGCCTTACGCGTGAGAGTTCCCACTCTGCACACGACGTCCACAGGCCTCCTGCATCTAATCCCAGTGTTTAGAATTGTAGGGCTAGCGATTCCTGAGTCTAGAAAAGTACTACTTACCTGCTAGCAAGTTCGCATTCCACTTACTGTGTATATGGTTTTTCGTGCCCCTAGGGCATTTGTGTAAATTGTGCGACTTAAAGTATTTTCGTAAGAGTTTTGTTGTGTGCTTAGCTCCCTGACTCATAAAGAGTTCAGGGTAGTCTTGTTATAAATAAATATCTGTTTATTTTCATAACAACTTGTGTGGTGTCCTTTCACTTGGTGTTCAAGGGGTAATGTGATGGTAAAACAGCTGGCTTAACACGCCCTCTAGAGTCTTAGCCTTAGACTGCTCGTATCCATGCTACTAGGATAGCTGGTCTATAAGGTTGACTTACAACCAATCATCAATAAGGGTTGTTTGGACTGATACATAGTGATCACTAGAATAGTGAGCACTGCATATCAGGCCAACTTCTCACAATGTTCATACAGAATGTGCATAATGTATTGCTCGCTACTCTGATTCAGGCATGTGAATCTATGAAAGACACCCAAATACTGGATAAGAAATGCGTTACTTACCTGTAACTGCAGTTATCCAGTATTAGTGTCTTTCATAGATTCACATGCACCCTCCCGCCTCCTCTGGCTGGGCTCACCTTTCTCTCTAATGAGTTTACGCCTAACTAGCTTGGTGCGTACGAAAATCTGAGAGACTTGGGCTCCTGGCAGGAAGGTTCTAGAAGGAGGTAGTAGCTGATTGGCTGTTTTACTTTATTTGGTCCTTTTTACAAAAGGACCCAGATAGGCCACCAAGGTGGGACCCTTGGGGCCTGCTCTGTTTGGTCCTTCCTGCAAAAGGACGTGGATAGGCTACTAAGGTGACACCTTTGGGCCTATTCTTTTCTATGTATGTCTTTAGGACATTACTTTTTATATACCGGAGGCTCCCGTCTCGACGACGGGGAATGATTCAGGCATGTGAATCTATGAAAGACACTAATACTGGATAACTGCAGTTACAGGTAAGTAACGCATTTCTTTAGCTGAATAAAGGTAGGAGCTGGTCCCATTCCAAATTAGATTACTCTTGACAACTTCCACGAAAAACTCTTGACCTTCGACCTCCTGAACATCAGAAGACTGAAGAATCTCCCCTATGGTCAGGGAGTGACCATCCTGCTTCGCAGGCACCATCAAGCTCCTGTGCGGTTTGCTGCAAAGTCCTTCCATCCCGGAATCCGACGACCCAGCTCGACAAGACCCGGACCTCTAGACCTCTCTGACCTCTACCCACATCCACAGCACAGCTGGGACCCGTGGGTGTGACGAGCAACGTGGAGACGGCCATCTTGAAGAAACCTGCACAGCGCTTCCAGCACGACCCCTGAGGGTTCCTCGAGTGAGTGCATTGGGGACTGAGAAGCCCCACACCGACGCAGCTCCTACACCAAAGACCAGCCCCCCAGCATCCCAGTGATCTGCGTGGGGCCCTTTTGCCTGGTTGCTGCCCTTCCTGTTGTCTGGTCACTTGCCGGCTGGCTAGTGACCTCTGAGACGACGACCCGAAGATTTTGACACTGCTAGTCTGGTCCCCCTCACTGGCCCTTGCTTCCTTGTGAAAGAGAAGCACCCCGGACCCTCCTGGTCCACTCCAGACGCCATCTTTGTTCCACCGCGTGGCTTGCATTAGCCAAGGCCTGTCGTCCAGATCGACGATCCGACATCGCCAACAGCAGCAGACTACGTGGGACAGCTCGTGCCTCCAGCCTGGTCGTGAAGAACAGCTCCTGGTCCGCGCAGCTACAGAGAGAAGCGACCCTTCCTTCACCTGAACGCGGCGACAGCACCTGGTTCCCTCCTGGTTCCAGCACCGTCACTGGCTAGTGACCAAGACTCTGTCCCCTTCCTTTTCAGGACTTCCTTCTTCCTAGTTCCATCCTTGGAACCACCGGACTCCTCCATCTGGCTGCCTGCCAGCAACTTCTTGTTTCAGGCATCACCGGGATCCACACAGCAAACCCGACGCAACTTCAGCCCTATGCACCCGCAGCCTGTGGGTTAGGTAACTAAAGCTTCTAGGTGCTGAAGTCTGTGTCCACTATCCTAGTGTCCAGGTCCAGTGTTGTTTTCCCTCCATCCAGCCGGGTTCGTCCGGAATCCGTAACTTTGTAAACTGTAGCATCCATAGACGTTGGTATGCATCCCGCGTGAGAGTTTCCACTCTGCACGTGAGTCCCATGGGCCTCCTGCTCCTTACTTACCTAGTTTGTAGCGTAGTCCCACCGATCCTCCAGCCTCTGGATCTCCTTACAGTACTTTCCTTCCTCGCATTCCATTGTTTTGAGTATATGGTTTGTCGTGCCCCTAAGGCACTTGTATAGATATTGTGCGAACTCGTATTTCTTTTGTAGTATTGTCATGTGCTTAGCCCTCTGACCTCATAAAGAGTTCAGAGGTGTTGTTATTAATAAATATATCGTTTATTTTCATAACAACCTGTGTGGTGTCCTTTCATCTGGTATTCAAGGGGTTATATTGTGGTAAAACAGCTGGCTTCACATGCCAAAAGAGTTTAGCCTAAAGACTGCTTTTGTCCACGCTACTAGGATAGCTGGTCTATCAGGTTGACTTACAACCAATCACCATAAGGGGTTGTTTGGACTGATACAAGGTGATCACTAGAATTAGTGAGCATCATATATCAGGCCAACTTCTCACACTAGTGTTAAAAAAAAACTTGAATTTCTGAGATATTACCAACCTTGTTGTGGCACCAAGCTTGTGGTCTCTACACTCAGAAAACAGGAGCCCATCCTCCCTATAGATCCTATGGGGCCCACTGACAAGCCCTTCCTCCTCAGCAGCAACTGGCTGTCTGAGATGTTCAAGAGAGGGGCAGGTTTTCTGCTCCAGACTGAAGTCTGCCCTGGAAGGGCCCCCTGCCTTCAAGAACTCAGCCACGTCCGGTCCATGTTCCACTAGGACAGTTCCTTCACAGGGGCTACGGTCATCTCCCTCAGAAAACTGATCCTTACTGAGAATCTGAGAGGAGGATAATCCCTTACCCTTTCTGCTCCTTTTCAAAGGAGTTAGCTGGTCCATTTTACCAGGGTCCAGAGCTCTTTCGGTTCCAAACTGTTTGGCTTTAGCCCTAGTACCAGCAAACGCACAGGCAGAGACTCTCATCATCCCTGCATGTGTCCTGAACTCCATTTCAGACCTGGCTGAAGTTTCTAAATCATTGCCCAACAGGCAGTCCACAGGTAGGTATGGTGAAACCACAACCCTTTTAGGGCCAGTTACCTCTCTCCAGCTGAGATTTACAACTGCCAAGGAATGCTCCGTCATGACATTGCTTCCATTGGTCACTTGGTAAAGTTGACCAAGTATGATCTGATCAGAAGTTTCTCTGTCACCATTGTGACACTGGTCCCTGTGTGCCACAGCTTACTGACCATTCACCAGAATCTGTTGCCTGTACTTGCCCTTGTTGTTGTGTTTTGAAAGTTAAGTGGCATGTTCCATGCCACTGTCACAGACAAGTGCAGCCTGAATAGGTGTTACTCCTAGCTTAGAACCCACTTCAGATCCCAAGTTTAACCCTACAAGTCCCATGGAGCACTTCTACTACTTGTACTGGTGTGCGGGGCGCTAGTTGTATTAGCGGCAGTAGTAGTAGTTTCCTGTGTGTTAGCTTTAGAACAATTTGCATCCCTTGCTCTTTCGCTTTTCATTGGTAACATCAAGGTTTCTTTCCAGAGGAAGAGGAGGTTTGGGATCCATCCCCAGAGGATAGTTGATAGATACATCTGCCAGTGGATTCCTCACCTTGTGAATATCCCCTTGCGTCAGCAACATTCGGAAATTCTTTTCGTAGCTTCGCGCCGACTTGGACGTCATAGAGGCACGGCATCGCACGCGACTCCGCTGACGTCACCGACGCCCATAATAGGCCCACGCCGGCGTGATGACATCAGTTCACTTTTTTCCGCATCATCGACGCTAACGGTGTCGGGGAATCTCTGTAGCTTTCTAGTGACTTTGTTGCTATTTCCTTCATCTTTCTGCTTCTTTGTTTCACGACGATGTCGTCAAGGAAGACTGGATTTAAGCCCTGCAGGGAATGCGGGAAAATGATGTCCATCACGGACCCGCACGAGGACTGCTTATGGTGCTTAAGCTCTGACCATGATGTGGATGATTGTTCATCTTGTCGAAAGATGAACCCGAAGGCCCTGCGGGAAAGAGAAACCAAGCTCTTGGTGGCAAAGTTGAAGGCTGACAAAGGTAGGAAGTCTTCACGATCTCGTTCGAGAAGGGCGAGGTCCAAATCAAGATCTCGAGAGGGGTGGACCTCGAAGTCCTCTACGGATCATGCTTCAAAATCAAGAAAGAAGCATAAGAAGAGGAGACATGAGTCCCGACGTCACTCGGGAAAGGAGTCGGACTCGAGATCGAAGTCGCCTAAGAAGGTTCGATCGAAGGTGATCCCTCCGCAGGAAGCTTCGAATCAGGAAGGTGAGGCTTCGCCTTCGGTGTCGCAGGTGCAGTCACCGACTCCGGCTTCCAATCCGTCTCCGGCGCCGTCCCCGTCCCGAGAGGAAGAAGTTCCAGTGGAAGGTGAATCCGTGCCTGTGGAGGAGCCGGATTCGTTCCCACCTCAAGACCAGCCTGAGGGTGTTCAGCCTCCTTTTCCTGCCCCAGGCCAAGATCCATCTGTGTTTTTGAACGCTATGTATGGCGTCTTTTCGAGAGCCTGGTACCCCTCTTGAGCACCTTCGGGTCCCATGGGTCCACTGGCCTTCAATTTGGGGGTTCCACACTCCTATGCCCCGGCTCCATTTATGCCGGCCCCGACGCCGCCATGGCAATACCCGGCTCCGCCGAAGTCGTTGACGCCGATCCCGGCGTCGCCCGCTCCAAGTCGACCTCGAGTTCAACCCACTGGTCCATCGGATTCGGTACCGACGTCGGTCCCGGCTCCGTCGGAGTCTATGGTGGATCCAGTGGAGAGGCGTGTTAAGGAGAGGTCCAGAAGGGATGTGCAACGCCTTTTGGAGGAGCAGAGGTATATTGACTCTCGTCCTGATGTGGAGGAAGGCGAACTGGAAGAAGATTGCTTTGAAGCCCTAGAAGATGCCAGTGGTTTGGATTTTTCCCCGGAATGGGAGTTACCATCAGGTTCTGATGCACCTTCTAAGGACGTCCAGCCTTATCATGTAGTAATGAGGAAGGCTGCGGGACTTCTTAATTTGACATTGCCAACAGTTGAATTTAAGTCTAACCTTCTTACTGAGGTCCTACACTCACCTAGTTCGGTGGTGGAACCGTTGCTTCCGTTTAATGAGGCTTTAACAGAGCCTATTATGGAGGTGTGGAAAAAAGCCTCTAACTGCTAAAGGTTTCCAAAAGTGTGGCAAGACGAATCTGAAAGACACGTTAGTGATAGATTCCTTACCTTAGAATATCCCCAGGCGTCAGACTGGATCCGGAAGATTTTTGCGTAGCAATACCCCTGCGCGCCAGCCGGCGTCGTCCGCGTCAGTTGTCGGCGTCGTTAGCGCCGGAATGATGCCGTCGGAGTACTTAGACGCTGCCCATGCGCGCTGACGTCAGTTCTTCTTTTTTCCGCCAGCTAGCGCAGATCCAGAGAAGCTCTACCCCTTAGTCTTTTTTGACTAAACTTTTCGATCTTTTTGATCATTTTTCTACTCGAGTCTTCGACTCCGACGGTGCCGGTAGGGATGCCCGGGTTCAAACCCTGTTCCAAGTGCGACCGACTGATGTCGGTTACCGACCCCCATCGCCGGTGCCTGAAGTGTTTAGGCCTCGACCACGACGACCGTACCTGCTCCGACTGCCGGGCCCTGACGTCGAAAGCTAGACGGGAGCGGTCCCGCAAGCGGCTCGAGCTCCGGCAGTCGGCCCCGCGCCACTCCAGGTCCCGGTCCCACGGGAGGTCGAGGGACCGGTCGCGGGGTCGGAGCCCTCGCAGCTCCGGGAGTGGACATCGGTCATCTGGATCCAAGTCCTCAGGTAAGAGGCATGAGAGGTCGGAGAGGCGTCATCGTTCCTCCGACGCGGCTGGGGGTTCGGGTGACACCACCCACGTGGCTCCGACTGAGTCGCAGGAGTCGCCACCTGCCCCACACCTTCGGGTCCCTGGGCATGGCGCGATGCCGGAGGAGATTGAGCGGTACCTCATGGCCATGAGGTCCCTCCCTCCTCAGCCGGGTCCCGTGGCGCCTTCGGGCCCCGGCTGGAGGCCCTAGCGGGTCGGGTGCTTCGGCCTCGACGCCGTCGGGTGCTTCAGCCCCGGCGCCGCAGGACCTCACCGGATCCGCTTCCGGATCGTCGCCGGTCGACCTCACCGGCGCCGGCCCCGCGGGTGTCACCCCCGGCGCCCCTTGTGGACTCCGTCCCCAATGTTTCCTTCGGTCCGACTCGGGCGCCGCTTCCGACGGCCTTTGGAGATTTTTATTTCTATGAGGAGGCCCCGTCTGTTGAACCTGTTCTACAGGAGATGGGTGACGAAGGTGATTGGGAGGGGTCTGCTGACCCTCTGGCAGAGAAATGCCAGTCTCAAGAGGACTGGACATATGAGCTTGGGGAGGCCAGTGGTATTGACACTTCGCCAGACACTGGATTTGTCTCCCCTCCCACCGTGGCTACGGAGGAGGGTGCTGCTTAAAGTGTAGTGTTGACGAGGGCGGCCAAGGCCTTAAACCTTGAGCTCCCCGTCGCGGCCGTGAGGACTAACCTCCTCACTGAGGTCATTAAACCGCAGGCAAGCTCCAGTGAGCCACTGCTGCCGTTTAATGAGGCCTTGTCTGACGTTCTTGTGGGCACTTGGGCCAAGCCCGCCTCATGTCCGCCTGTGGATAGGAACGTGGCCAGACGCTACAGCTCGGCCCCGGGCGACCCTTGCTTTTTGTCTCCCATCCCGCCCCCGAGAGCTTGGTCATCCAGGCCTCTACATCCCAGACCGCATTCCCGACGACTCCGCCCGATTGGGAATCCAAGAGGTATGAGCAGTTTGGGAAGAAGGTGTTCTCGTCCCTCAGTTTGGGACTGCGGTCTGTCAATACCGCATGCCTCTTGGGCCGCTACACCCACACTTTGTGGGATACGGTCGCGGACGTGCTGCCACCATGCCCGGAGGAGGCCGGGCTAAACTCACCCAAGCCCTTGCGGAGGCTCGAGATGCAGCGCGATATTCCATCCGGTGTGGGCTGGATACCACGGACTCACTGGGCAGGGCGATGGCAACATCTGAAAGAGACACGTCAGTATTAGATTCCTTACCTTAGAATATCCCCAGGCGTCAGACTGGATCCGGATAGTTTTGCTTAGCAGTACCCTTGCGCGTCTGTAGGCGTCGTCTGCGGCTCCGCGTCCGTCATCGGCGTTGTGGGCGCCGTGATGACGTCGTCGGAGTACTTAGACGACGCCTCCGCGTGCTGACGTCAGTTCTTCTTTTTCCCGCGCCAGCAAGCGCAGATCTGGAAAAAGCAGTAACCCTAGTCAATTTTTGACTAACTTTTTGGTCATTTTTTGATCATTTCTCGAAGTCTTTCTACTCCGATTGGTGCCGTAGGGATGCCCGGCTTTAAGCACTGCGAGGATTGCGACCGCACGATGTCTGTCACGGATCCTCACCACCTGTGTTTAACTTGTCTAGGCGTCGATCACGACGACAAGGCCTGCTCCGACTCGTGAGGACTAATCTCCTCACTGAGGTCCTTAAACCGCAGTCAAGCTCGACCGAGCCTCTGCTGCCCTTTAATGAGGCTTTGACCGACGTTCTTCTGGGCACTTGGTCCAAGCCCGCTACGGGTTCGCCTGTAGATAGGAACGTGGCAAGACGCCACCGCCCAGCACCGGGCGACCCATGTTTCCTGTCCACCCACCCTACCCCCGAGAGCCTGGTCATCCAGGCCTCAATTCCCAGACCGCATCCCCGTCGGCTCCGCCGGACAGGGAATCCAAGAGGTACGAGCAGTACGGCAAAAAGATCTTCTCGTGCCTTAGTCTGGGACTGCGGTCTTCCAACACCGCATGCCTCTTGGGCCGCTACACCCACTCTCTGTGGGATACGGTTGCGGAAGTGCTGCCAGAGTGTCCGTTGGAGGTACGGGCCAAACTCAGCCAAGCCCTTGTGGAGGGCCGGGATGCGGCCAAATATTCTATACGGTGTGGGCTGGATACCACCGACTCACTGGGTAGAGCGATGGAAACTACGGTGGCGGTCAGACGTCACGCCAGGTTGAGGTCTGCCAACTTTTCGGCTGATGTCCAGAACACCTTGATGGACATGCCGTTTGATGGCCGTCGCCTCTTTGGCGCCAAGGCAGACCATGAGCTCGAGCGCTTTAAGGACTCCAGGGCTACGGCCAAGTCCTTGGGCCTCTCGGCCCCGCGCCAGCAGTCGGCTGCCTTTCATTCCTTTCGTGGCCACGGAAGGGGTGTACCCACACATGCCGCCAGCCACGCTCCGCAGGGTAATACCCAACGCAGTGGCGGCCATGGGAACCGCCGTCCCGGCGGTCGGGGACAACGGCGAGGTCAGTCCACACCTTCCCCCGCAGCATCCGCCTCAAAACCCTCCTAGTCCGTGCTTTCAGGCCCATGTGACGCCAGTGGGGGGCAGGGTTCGCCATCACCGCCTTCACTGGCGCACCGTCACTTCAGACAGGTGGGTGCTGCAGATCGTCCGAAGGGGCTACTCCCTCCCCTTCGAGGCGACTCCTCCAGCCATGCCACCGCAGAACCACTGTCTATCGGGGGATCATTTACGACTTCTGCAGGAGGAAGTTACGGCCCTCTTGGCCAAAGGGGCCATCGAGCGCGTACCTGGGCCAGAAGTAGGGTGTGATTGCTACTCCCACTACTTTCTGGTACCCAAGAAGGGCAAAGGGGGCCTACGCCCTATCTTGGACCTAAGGAACGTCAACGGCTTCCTCCGTAAGGAGAAGTTCAAGATGCTGACACTGGCTCAGGTCCTAGCTGCCCTGGACCCAGGAGACTGGATTGTAGCGTTGGACTTGCAGGACGCTTATTTCCACATCCCCGTCCTGCCGGCCCACCGGCTTTACCTGCGGTTCACGGTTGGCCACGAGCACTTTCAGTATACCGTGCTCCCCTTAGGCCTTACCAGCGCCCCACGGGTGTTCACAAAGGTGATGGCGGTGGTCGCAGCTCATCTGCGCAGGTTAGGGGTTTCAGTCTTCCCCTACCTCGACGACTGGTTGTTGAAGGCGGGCTCGCCCCAGACAGTCGTCAGCCACCTCCAGACTTCGGCAGATCTCCTGCACCGGCTGGGGTTCTCCATCAATGTGCCAAAGTCACACCTGTGCCCCTTTCAGAAGCTCCTTTTCATCAGAGCGGTTCTCGACTCGGCGCGGTTTTGGGTTTATCCACCCGAACAACGGGTCCGGGATATTCAGGCTCTGATTCCCATCTTTCAGCCGTTATCCCGGGTCTCGGTCAGGTTGACGCTGCGGCTTCTGGGGCTGATGGCCTCCTGCATCCTGCTGGTGCATCACGCCAGGTGACGGATGCGGGCTCTGCAGTGGGACCTGAAGTTTCAGTGGGCCCAGCATCAGGGCAACCTGTCCGACCACGTCCTGATCTCGGAGGGCACTGCGAGACAGCTGCAGTGGTGGCTCACGGACAGCGATTGGGTCAGCGGCAGATCCCTCTCCCTTCCCCAACTGGAGCACATAGTTGTGACGGATGCGTCCCTCCAGGGCTGGGGAGGCCACATGGGAGAGGCGGAGATCAGAGGCCTCTGGTCTCCGGCGGAGGCCCGGCTCCACATCAACCTGTTGGAGTTACGGGCGATTCGTCTAGCACTGAATGCATTCCTGCCCTCTGACCGGGGGAGTGTAGTGCAGGTGTTCACGGACAACACCACCGCCATGTGGTACTGCAACAAACAGGGCGGGGTGGGGTCGTGGACCCTTTGCCAGGAGGCTTGCCAGGAGGCTCTGCGCCTCTGGCAATGGCTGGAACGCCAGGACGTGACCCTGGTGGCTCAACACCTGGCAGGTTCTCTGAACGCCAGGGCGGACGAGCTCAGCCGTCGGTGCATGATGGATCACGAATGGCGTCTGAACCCGGACGTGGCGCAAGGCCTCTTTCAGCAATGGGGAGAGCTTTGGTTAGATCTATTCGCCACCGAAGAGAACGCGCAATGTCATCAGTTCTGCGCGTTGGAATTTCCAAGGCGGCACTCGCTCGGAGATGCTTTTCGTCGCAAGTGGAGCTCCGGTCTACTGTACGCCTTTCCGCCTATACCACTTCTGCCCAGAGTGCTGAAGAAGATCAAGCGCGACCGGGCCCAAGTCATCCTTGTGGCTCCGGACTGGGCTCGAAGGTACTGGTATCCAGAGCTACTCAGTATGTCAGTTGATCCCCGGTTTGTCTGCCTCTTCAGGAGGACCTTCTGTCGCAGCAGCAGGAGGGAACGGTCCTCCACCCGAACCTGTCCAGTCTCCACCTCCATGCTTGGAGATTGAGCGGCGACAGTTGAGGCCATTTGACTTGCCTCCTGAAGTCTGTAACGTCATTCTGGCAGCCAGGCGTCCCTCCACAAAGTCGGTATACACCTGCAGGTGCAACAGATTTGTGGCATGGTGCACAGCAAAGGCTGTGGATCCTCTTGCTGCCCCTCTTTCTGAGGTTCTTCTCTTCCTTCTTTCTCTTGACCAGCAGGGCTCTGCTCAGGGCACTATCAAGGGCTACCTTTCTGCCCTTTCAGCCTTTCTAAGGCTACCTGATCAGCCTTCTTTGTTCAAGTCCCCTATTGTTAATCTTTTTCTGAAGGGCATCACACACACTTTCCCTCCTGTTCCGTTTGTGATGCCTCAGTGGGACTTGAACCTTGTTCTTACATTTCTGATGTGCGCTCCCTTTGAGCCACTTCACAACTGTCCTCTCCGTCTTCTTACCTTGAAGACTGCCTTCCTGGTTGCCATCACCTCTGCCAGGAGAGTGAGTGAACTCCAGGCTCTTTTTTGTACTCCTCCTTTCCTTTCTGTCCATCCGGACAAGGTTGTGTTGTGTACTAAGCCATCTTTCCTGCCCAAGGTTGTCACGGCCTTCCATATCGGGCAGCCTATCACCTTGCCCACCTTCTTTCCGCCACCGCATCCCTCTAAAGAGGAAGAGCGGCTCCACCGTCTGGACCCAAAACGTGCGCTTTCATTCTACTTGGATCGCACACGCCAGTTCCGGGTGGATGACCAACTCTTCGTTGGTTACGTGGGCGCTAAGAAGGGGAAAGCGGTGCACAAGCGGACCATCTCGCGGTGGATCATCTTGTGTATCCAGGCATGTTACTCCTTGCCTAAAAAGGAGCCCCCTGTTGGATTGCGGGCCCATTCCACCCGGGCAACGGCTACTACCACTGCTCTGGGCCGGGGTGTGCCCTTGCAGGACATTTGCCAGGCAGCTACGTGGGCCTCGCTGCACACGTTTGCAAGACACTACTGTCTGGACAGTCAAGTCCGGAGGGATGGCTTCTTTGGCCGTTCCGTCCTTCAGGACTTTCTGGTGTGATTATTGGTTCGCAGACCCACCACCGGGGTTGGTATTGCTGGGGTATCTATTCTAAGGTAAGGAATGTATCACGAACGTATCTCTTTCAGATGCACAAGTTACTACTTGTGTAACGATATATCTGTAAGAGACATTAGTTAGTGATAGATTCCTTACCGACTCACCCATCCTCCCCGTTCTGCGAACCAATATCTAGGGCTAAGGTCATCCCCTTTCAGGGCCCTAGTTTCATGGCACCAGTGTTGGTTCTATCATGGATCTGCGTATCTGGCGCGGAAAGGCTGTGTATCAGAACTTGCCAAGGTTATTGCACGGAGGAACATCTGTTGCTTCTACAGGAGGAAGTACTGACTCTATTGAGAAAGGGTGCGATAGAGGTGGTCCCAGAGCAGGAAAGGGGTCAGGGATGCTACTCCCGGTATTTCCTGATTCCCAAGAAGGATGGCAGACTTCGTCCAATCCTGGATCTCAGGATCTTGAATCTCTATCTAAGGCAAGAGAAATTCAAGATGCTCACCCTTGCTCAGGTTCATCAAACGCTGCTGGAAGAAGACTGGATGATGTCGCTCAACTTGCAGGATGCGTATTTTCACATCCCAATCCTGAAGTCGCACAGGAAGTATTTCCGTTTTACGGTGGCGTCGCAACACTATCAGTTTGCGGTCCTGCCTTTTGGAATTACTACTGCGCCTCGAGTCTTTACCAAGGTGATGGCAGTGGTGGCAGCACATCTCAGAAGGTCGGGGATCCCAGTATTCCCCTATTTGGACAACTGGCTGATCAGAGCAGAGTCGTCAGAGAGAGTGCTCCAACATCTGCAAGAGACAACCCAGTTGTTGTGCAGGTTGGGTTTTTCGATAAATGTACCCAAGTCTCACCTGGTGCCCTCCCGGCGCATCCTGTTCATAGGTGCTGTCATGGACACAATTGTATGTCGGGCATTCCCTCCACCTCAAAGGATTCGCGACATACAGGAAATGATTCCTTTATTTTACAATGGAGTGGTTGTTCCAGTCCTGCTCGGTCTGATGGCTTCATGCATTCTGTTGGTCAACCATGCATGCTGGCACGTGAGGGCACTCCAGTGGTACCTCCACAGGCAGTGGTATCAGCACAATGGAGATCTCAGGGAGTGAGTGAGGATCTCCAGAGAAGCTGCAGCGGATCTGACTTGGTGGGCCGTGGAAGGCAACCGGTCTCAAGGGAAGCCTTTTCATCTGCCTCCTCCGGTGGCCTCAGTAATAACGGATGCATCCACTCTAGGGTGGGGTGCTCATCTGGGGGACCTGGAGGTCAAGGGTCTTTGGTCTCCAGAGGAAAGGTTGCTTCATATCAACCTTCTGGAATTGCGGGCGATTCGTTTGGCGCTCAAGGCCTTCCTCCCTTCCCTTCGCGGTCAGTCGGTTCAGGTCCTGACGGACAATACGACCGTGATGTGGTATGTCAACAAGCAGGGAGGAGTGGGGTCGCAGTGTCTCAGCAGGGAGGCTCTGCGTCTCTGGTCCTGGGTTCAGGACCATCAGATTTGTCTGATGGCAAATCATCTGGCCGGGGTTCTGAACGTTCGTGCGGACGTTCTCAGTCGGCAGTTCTCGGCCGACCACGAGTGGAAGCTCCATCCAGAGGTAGTTCACAACATCTTTCGGATGTGGGGAACTCCTCGGGTGGACCTGTTTGCCACTCACAAGAATGCTCACTGCCTGTCTTTTTGCAGTCTCCAGTATCCGATGCAAGTAGCCTTGGGGGACGCGTTTCAGTTGAGTTGGGGAAGTCAACTCCTTTATGCGTTTCCTCCCATACCCTTGATTCCTCGGGTTCTGAGGAAGATTCGCCAAGATCGGGCCCAAGTTATATTGGTCGCCCCGGATTGGCCAAGAAGGGTGTGGTACACAGATCTTCTCCACCTCTCCTCTCACCCGCCGCTCCGTCTCCCTCACAGGGCAGACCTCCTCTCTCAGATGGAGGGGCAGGTTCTCCACCCCCACCTCCAGACCTTACACCTTCATGCCTGGAGATTGAACGGGGCAACCTGAACTTGTTTTCTCTCCCACACGATGTCATTCTTTCAGCTAGACGTGACTCCACTAAGTCCATCTATTCGTATAGATGGTCTAGATTTGTCACCTGGTGTGGAGAGAAGTCTGTAGACCCTTTGAAATCCCATTTATCTGATATTCTCCAGTTTGCTCTCTCTTTGGCGCAGCAAGGGCTTGCCGTTGCAACAGTCAAGGGTTATCTCTCGGCGTTTATATGTTTGCCGGACCAGCCGTTTCTTTTCAAATCTCCTGTAGTTTTAAGATTTTTGAAGGGTCTCACTAATAAATTCCCTCCTACTCCCTTTATTGTGCCTCAATGGGACTTAAATCTTGTCTTAACATACTTGATGGGTGCTCCCTTTGAGCCCTTACACAAGTGTCCTATGAGGCTTTTGACTTTTAAGACAGTCTTCCTGGTTGCAATTACCTCGGCAAGGAGGCTAAGTGAGCTTCAAGCTCTTAGTTCCAAGCCCCCTTTCTTGACCATTCATGCTGAACGAATGGTTCTTAGGACCAGGGCTGCTTTTCTCCCTAAGGTGGTGACTCCCTTTCACCTAGGACAATCCATTACCCTCCCTACCTTTTATCCTCCCCCTCACCCTTCCAAGGAGGAGGAGAGGTTACACCGTCTGGACCCTAGGAGGGCGGTGTCTTTTTAACTGGACAGAACTGAAGACTGTCGTGTGGATGACCAGCTCTTCATTGGGTTTGCTGGCTGCAAGAAAGGAAGAGTGGTTCATAAAAGAACTCTTTCAAGATGGATCATCCTCTGTATAAAGATCTGCTACTCTTTGGCCGGTAAGGAACCTCCAAAGGGTATAAGGGCTCATTCTACAAGAGCGAAGTCGTCAACCTCGGCTTTGTCTAGAGGTGTTCCTGTAGAGGATATTTGTAGGGCCGCAACTTGGTCCTCCCTCCACACTTTTGCGAAGCATTACTGCTTGGACTCTGAGGTGAGGAGGGACGGCCACTTTACGCGCTCTGTCTTCCAGGATTTACTGGTTTAGGAGAGTGGACACCCTCCTCCGGGAGTGGGGACTGCTGTGGGAATCTATTCTCAAGGTGAGGAATCCACTGGCAGATGTATCTATCAGAAGAACAAGTTACTTACCTTCGATAACGCTTTTTCTGGTAGATACAGTATCTGCCTGTGGATTCCTCACTGACCCACCCGCCTTCCCGTTGTCCACTCTTCTATACCAGGGTTTTCTGTGCTGTATTTATTTTATGTTCAAGGAAAATGTGTTCTTTCAAATGTTTTCTTACATTTACTTCACACTGTGTGTTACCTTGACTATTGTTTACTGTGTATACTATGTATATATATATATATATATATATATATATATATATATATATATATATATATATATATATATACTGTCATTGGTCCGTCCGTGTGCCTCGAAGGCACGGAAAAAAGGGCGGAACTGATGTCATCACGCCGGCATGGGCCTATTATAGGCGTCGGTGACCTCAGTGGAATCACGTGCGATGCCGTGCCTCTATGACGTCCAAGTCCACATCGGTGCGAAGCTATGAAAAGAATTTCCGAATGTTGCTGACGCAAGGGGATATTCACAAGGTTAGGAATCCACAGGCAGATACTGTATCTACCAGAAAAAGCGTTACCAAAGGTGAGTAACTTGTTCTTTAGGTCTCGTCTGACCCAGCGCATGCGCTGGTCTGGCGAGACTTTTAGAAAGGGCTTAAAAAAAGGCTACCACCGTGGCCTAGAGCTTGAGTGCATGTGCGCGGGCGCTGGCGGGCGCTTAATAGCAGATGGACCATATGGCTTTCCTAGTCATGCTCATTAAGCGCATCGCTCACCGCACTTGATCGCGATCACTTTCACTTTCGCAGCCGCTTTGTAAATGCAATTTCCAAACATTGCTTGCCTGCCTGCCGAAACTCCTCTGTCTCTAATTAGAGGGGAGGGCAGGATTTGGGCCTTCTCTGAGCTCAGCATCTCGCTAGTCACTTCCTTTATTATCTGCTTCTTTTAGGTAGGTAGGCGCTTGTTTGCGACGCTTTTCCACCGCTTTCATGTTAGCCTTTTACAATGTGCCTTCACGTGGGAGGAGCAGTGGGCGCCAGGGAAGTTTATTTTACAGCACTGGGTAAGTAAACCATGCATCTTTTTATCTCCCTCAGGTGATGTGTAAACATGGCCTTATTTGCCCCGAGGTACAACATTACGTCCTAATGAAGTATGTGTTTATCTGTTGGAAGCCAGCAACTTTGAACTGCTGGTCTTTCAGGAAATTAGCGGAGTGGTACCCCATTGTTTGAATAAAAGGATTAATGTAAAATGCAAGAGGATTTGGATCTTTGACTCCTGTTTCTAATGCTTCCTTTGCGAGCTCTGGCCCAGATACCTGCATACCTCGTTTGTAAATGCATTTCCTGCAGCTCGAGGCAGTAGAGTGCACAAGCTGCTACAGCGTTTCTCACCTACGTGGTGAACGTATTTCTGCCACTTCCAGCCAGACACTTGTTTCTCTCATTTATAGTTTATCTGCTCATTCCTGCGCCTCTGGAACTAACTTTTAGCTCTAATATAAAAGGTGTAACTTCATGTAAATTAGTAGAGCTTTTATTTGAGAAGGCAGCAAGTTCAATATTGAATATAGCTTTAGGAGATTGTCTGGGCTAATTAGTTCTAAAGTAAAACGCAGCTGAGAGAAACCTGCTGGTGTGAGCAATTCGTGGGCATTGGCTTCGATGGTGTTTGTGTGTATTTTTAGCTTTGTGCTGCATGTAGTAAGAATTGGATAAAGTTGGGGTAGTCTACTTTATCATCGATAATATTGTTGCTGGTGTTGTTCTTATGAGAGGTAGTACCAGCTGCAGTATTTCTACCACTGTCATCACAAAGCACTACAATGCTGTTGCAACACTCACTCTGAGTCGGCATGGTGGCTCAGTGAGTAGAACACTTGATGTTGAAAAAACACAGCCCACACATCCCCCTACGGTCGGTAAACTGGCTATCAGTAAATTAAATAATAGTTACTTCTCTTGCGTGCTGTGCTAAGAGACGGCAGAAGTGCTGTTTAAAGCTCTGCATTAAAAACATGTTATTTATGATAGGGTGTCCTCTTTCAGTACTACATACGACAATACATGATCCTCTTGAGATGGAAAGTGAAGAAGGCCATACGCCCGGCACAGCTAAATATGAAACAATAGTTTGTTCAGGAGGCCTAGGTAAAATGTGCTTCGCGCTTTGCATCTGTAGGAAGGTGGCTACCTGACTATTTTGCCTGTGTTTAGCTGGTTTTTTGACTTAGTTGACCTGGTTCCCTGCTAATCAGGGCCATCTGCTCTCTCTGTAAAATGGATTCCATGTACCCTAGGTACATACCACAATTGGAAATGGACTCCTTGTCAGCCCCTGTATAATGCACTATAGGTGCCCTATAGGTGCCCAGGGCATAGGGGCCACCAAGGCCTACCAGGGGCTGCAGCATATCTTTTGCCACCCCTGGCTGGTTCTTAAATTGACACAACTGGCTGATCACTCAGCTGGGGTAAGGTGGTGTAATCACCCCTTGCTTAGATATAGTATACCTATATCTAAACCTATATCTGGACACATATTAACCTGTGAGCCACTCCTATGGAAGGCCTCATCAATCCTGGAGGCAGAGTGCGTGGTTTAATGTGAGATGGAGCTCTAGCATGAGCTGAGCCTGTCTGCAGCTGTCGGGAACAACTCCCTAAGCTGTTTCAGGATATTGCCATACCATATACTCTTAAGTGCATTATAATCCTCGCGGTTATATAGCAACTCTGGTTTGGCTTTATCAAAACATGTCGTGTAAGGTGTCATACGATTTGGAATACTATCCCCTCGCCAGTTCTGGCGACGGGGATAGCATTCCACCCCTCTAGAGGGGTAAGACATGTTACTTTACTTAAATGCGGTTAATTTCTAAAAGGGCCTTAGATCCACAAAATGGATGCCTCTGCCACAGACAAGAGTCTGACCCCCTGAAGCTGACCGAAACTCAGCCAAATGGGGCCTGGACAAAGGGTTTCCTGTCGCAGGAGGGTGTTACCACCCTCCAGACAGGAGATAGTGGATTGTAGCAGGGAGGTCTGAAAGAAACCAGACACTGCCTGGGGCGCACAAGGCTGCCCCTTGCCTAATCCGGCCAAACCGGTTCTGGGGCACTCCAGCCCTCGTGCCAGGGCGGCCTGGATCAAAGGAAGGGGGTGTATCCACCCACTTCCTGGGTCCCACCCATAGGAGGGGACCTAGCAGGTAATCCAGCCCCCAAAATTAGTATAAGACTGGGAGCAGTGCCAATGCACTTCAGATTATCCTGAAGAAACATAAGAAACGAATTCTGGACCCTTCGACATCCTACTCGACGTAGAAGCCCGAAGAATCTCCCTTGTGGTCAAGGAGTGACCACCCTGTGCAAACAGGCACCATCCAGCCCTCGGCGTCTGCTTTGTTGCAGTTCCCGCCGGAACTCGAGCGACAGAGATCGACGAGATCAAGCTTGCCTGCTTTCCAACAGCCCGATCCACAGTCCCTGCAGAGCTGAGACCCGTGGAGGTGACCGGAAGCGTGGGGCACGCCATCTTGAATTGACCACGAGACGCTGACCGTGCAGCCCACGAGTGACCCTCGAAGCTGTACACCGGGGTTTGAGAAGCCCCAACCCTGAGCCACTCTTGCACCGAAGCTCACCCCTCTACACTCATCGAGTGCTGCGTGGGGCCCTTCTGCTACTTTTGGCTCAACGCGTTGGCCCGGTCACTTGCCAGCCGGCTAGTGGCCCCTGTGCCGACGAAACTTGAAAACCGACCTGCGAATCTGGTTGCTCCAGATCTGCACCAGCTCCCCTGAAAAGGAGCCCCCACTCTGACCCTCCTGGTTCGAGTGAGAAGCAATCTCCCGGTTCCGCGTGGATTGCTTTTGCCAAGTGTTTGCTCCAATCTTGAAGCCGACAGCGCCGATGGCGAGAGCCTGCGTGGGACAGATCGTGACCTGCTCCTGGACGTCGTAGATGCCCCAGAGCCCACGTGACAGCGGAGAGAAGCTCCTCGACAGCGACCTGATTGCGCCCGACATTGCCTGGTTCCATCCTGGTTCCACCCTGGTCACTGCTGAGTGACCCAGACTCTGTCCCCTCTGCTTTCAGGTACTTTTCGACTCGAGTCCACCCTTGGACTCCACCGGACACTTCTCTTTCACCCCGCCTGCAGCCCTTTCAGCTTCAAGCACCAAGAGCCTGCGTGACGAAACCCGACTCAACTTCGACCCTGTGCACCCGCTTCCTGTGGGTGAGGTAACTTTGCTCCGCCGGTGTTCCCACACTGGTACACATCTCTAGGGTCTGTGTCTTAAGTTTTGTTCCTCTAGGTTCAGCGGAAGTGTCCTTAAACTTTAACTTTACAACTTTTACGCACCATTGGTTAACATTGGTGCATGCGTGCGCTTTCCGCACTGCTCCCGAATCCCGTGGGCCTCTCCCGACTTCAGCACTGCTTGTCCTGACTGCTCCCAGCGATTCCCTAGGCCCTAGGCCTAACCACTGTTCGATTGGTATCTCTTATACCACTTGTTTAGTATATGGTTTGAGTGGCCACCCGCCCTCATCCATAATTGTGCAACTTTGTATGTTTAAACTGTGCTTTTGATTTAACGCTTGTGCCCCTTTATTCATAAAGAATACTGGGGATTGTTTTTAGTAATAAACACATATATTTTTATAATATATACTTGTGTGGTGTCCTTTCATTTGATATTACAGGATTGTATGTGGTAAAACAGCTCGCTTAACACGACCTCTTAAGTTAAGCCTTTAGGCTGCTTAGTCCATGCTACCCCTAGGATAGCTTGTCTAACAAGGTTGACTTACAACCTGACACCATAAGGGATTGTTTGGTCTGATAATAGGTGGTTCCAGAATTGGAAACATCACCTATCAGGCCAACTTCTCACAGCATCTCTCCTTGGCCAGATAGCAGCTTGTACGTCGCCTGTATTCGGCCTTGCTGTGCTCCACTCGCTTCACCCCATAGCCAGGAAACTCGTACTTCAACTGGAGAGAAAGGCTTCGTAAACAACCCCCCACACCATGACGTCATGTGTCATAGAACAGGAACTGCCCACCTATGATGCACGGAGCCCCGCTTGCCGCTTCCATAAGTCTCTTCATTCACTTCTCCTGCTGGGCCCCATAACTTCATTTTGCTCTCAATCCACTAAATTCCGAGGGATCTGCAGGACTCGAGAGACAGTCCAGAATGCCGACAGCCACTCGCGGTCTCTGCCCCCTTGCAGCATCCCCTGGGACTTTTGCATAAACATTGTCCCTAAGTGGAGGCAAGCTGCAGCCCTGCGGGGAGCCTGAACAAAGGGAGAGTGAGGGCCAATTACCACTCATAATCCATCAGAAAGCCATCCATCAGACCCCACCTCCCACTCCAGCCTCCCTTATCAGGGTGCCAACATCAAAACGGGCCAATTGGACTGCAAACTACTGGTGGGGAGTTTTGTCTTCTGCAGACAGAGCTCTGCTTTGATGGCACCCAGACACATGCACCTATGTCCCTGCAGCCAGGTCTGCCTTGTTCAGTCTGAGCTTGGCTTCACTAAGGTGTAGTGTATCCCTGTAACGTGAGTGATATGGCGGCGAGAGCTGCTCAGTCTGCCCTACCCCACAGTCCGTGTCCACCTCTGGAATTGGACCATTTAAATATCCTCACCACTTCTGAAAGGCTTCCCCCATCTGTTTCTGGCTACAGTTATCCCAACAGCATTCTTACTTGCGGAACAGACATACGTCAGTGTACCACACCTTGTTTGTTCCAAGGTGCAGCTTTGTCAAAAAGCATATTCACTGATAGACAACTGAATCAGCGTCAATGCGCACCATGGGAACTGAACAGTTTAATCTTTCTTTAACCCTTTATTTCTTACCACGAGAGTTAATTGATACACTACTATTTCACTACCAAGCAACTAAGGCACAGGGACATAATCTTATCTCATGGTTTGGAACTGTTATGCCTGTGCAGTGTGCTGGAACCAGGAGTGTTTTTTCACAAACATTCAAATCATAATTTTAAATGGAAATTAAAAAGTAAGCAGCTCCTTTTTTCAGCTTGTATGGTAACTTAAAAAGACAAGTATCGGCATAGCCAATAGGTCTCGCTTTTGGGACCTTATAAGTATTTAGTTATGCAGCACAATATCCTTGGTGTAACAACATTAACTGTTGCATGGTTAAACACTTATAAGGCCCCAAAGGCGAGACCTATTGGCTATGCCAATGCTTGTTGTATTTACCTTTCTCCCCACCCTTCTCTTGGGCAGAAGAGGAATCTTGCTTCTTACGGTCACCACCATTGTTTGTCTGCTTGACCTGGTGCGGACCAATTTGTCTGCCTTCTTTCCCATTTCTTCGGGACAGGTCAGATCAAAGTCCACCAGGTTCTGGTGCAACTGCTGATTTGGACAGTTATTAAGGATGTTCTCCCTCATAAATAAATTGTACAGTCCCTCATAGTCATGCACATTACTTCCATTAAGCAAACCTTCCAGAGCCTTAATAGCACTATCTACAAAATCAACCCAGTCTTGGGCGTGTGCGTTCTGTGTGCCCCTAAACTTTACCCTGTATTGCTCAGTGGTTAAACCAAACACATCTATTAGGGCACTCTTCAAGACTGTGTAGTTGTCAGCATCTTCCTCCTTGACCATGAGATGTTTGTCTCTACCTTTGCTAGCAGAGTAGAGCCACAGGATAGTTGCCCACTGCCCTTGAGGGACCTTCTGTACTTTACAGGCCCCCAAAGGCAGTGATCCATTTATGGATATAATCCCCTCCTGGTAAGGAGGGACTATCCTGCTCAGGTTCATAGTATCGAAGGACTATTCCCTAATCCTAGGCTCGCTAATTCTGCTACCATGGTACCCAAGTCCCAAATTCTTCCTAAACTTTTGTACTTCTAGGGTCCCTTATCAAGAGCCAACTGCTACTTCTTGAGCCTGAGCCTAGCTCTCTCAAGTTTGAGCAGGTAGTATTCCCTTTCTAAGGAGTCCCTGTAGAGTTGTTAAAGGCATTGGAATGGACAGAGGAAGACCTGGACCTCCCCTGGACTCTTTATGCCCTCCCAGGGGGAACAAAGGGTACCTACCTTTAGATGCTTCCAGTCCATTCCCTGGTAGATCAGAATTTACCAGTGTGGGGTCTTCAGACTCCTCCTGGTCATGCTCCGAATTGTGGTCACTGGGGTGAGCCACCCTGACCCCTCTTCTTGAGCCCCACCCATGCCAAAGTCACCCTGACCCTCTGACTTCAGGGTTGTGCATGTCCTACTGCAGAATCATATGTATGAATTGCTCTTAGTTAGGTTACTACCATTATTTAGCCTTCTAAATGCAGCTATGGTCCGGAGTATCTGGAACCTCAGACCACTGTACTTAGAGAGCTGTACACCACTGTTCTCTCCAACTAAAGACATGTTAACTAGGTGTAGTGTGGTGTTTCACCTACCTATCCTAGTGAAAACTAAACTTCCAAAGATTGGAGAAAGGGTTGTGCTGGACCCTTGTTTGCCAATTCAAAAAGTTCAGTAGAACTTACTACTTACAAGAGTATTTTTTTATGCACCTATGCTATTGATAGTTTTTCATCTAACTACACCTAGATCGCTGGTAAAACAGCGCAGGCTTAAATCCCAACTGCTGCACACCAATTTAGGAGGCTAGCTTAGTATATGGTGCACACTTATTTAAGTGAAGCACCTTGCACTAATCCAGGCAACCCTAATGGTAATTTTAATGGTCTTTGATAACCATAGAATGCTCTCAAAGTGGTAGCTGTGGAGAGCAGCCTTCAGGCTTATTTTGAAGGAGTGTTTAGCAGCTTGTTTTACTTTACTAATCATGTAGTGTGGGTTAAACGAAAAAGAACCACAGTGTGTATATATAAAAATGTCAATTTATTACACAGCACTCAATTACACATTGGTATATCTCCTACCCGGAGATATAAACACAGTCAGTCAAAATACTTGTGAAAAACTGCATAAAAATATTTCACCAGAAATAAAAAGAAGTAATACATTATAAAAAACGCTTAAAAAATCCAAATCGAAACAAAAATGACGTAAACATCTTAAATACATGTCATTTGCATACAATTAACCTCATGATTGATATTTGCCTGTCTTTATAGCACTTGAAGAAATAAGGCCAAGCAATAACAGGTATACTTATCAGACAACTGCTTTAAGTTGTAAAGGTTTGGTCGACATTGCCTCAGTGACTGAAACAAAGGGCATAAAAATCTTTCTCTCCTTTCTATCAAATGCACAGAAGAATAGCATATGGAGATCACATTGAGTAGATATATGTTAATGATGTTATGTTAATGATCTCTTATATAGCGCGTGACTCACGCGGGGGCATCTCAGCGCTTACCTAGGTGATAGCATAAAGCAGGTCGAGATAATAGTTGCTCAATACAAAAATGACTTAAACATCTTATATACATGTCATTTGCATACAATTAACCTCATGATTGATATTTGCCTGTCCAGGTCGAGATAATAGTTGCTCGAGTAAAGAGCCATGTTAAAACAGGAAGGTTTTTAGTTGTTTCCTGAAGGTCAGGAGAGTTGTTGATTTACGCAGGGCCTCTGGTAACGAGTTCCAGTATTTGGGAGCAATGTACGAAAAAGCTCTACCACCTGTGCGACTTAACCGAATGCGTGGGACCTTCAGGAGGGCCAGTGAGTTCGATCTTAAATTGCATCATCCTGACACCTGCCTGGAAAACTTGTTTTGCAAATAGCTGCCCCCCCCCCCCAAGAGCTATAAAAGAGAGGCAGCAGATCTTGAAAAAATATCTCTTCTTCACTGGGAGCCAGTGCAGTTCTCTGAGTAAGGGGAGTGATGGGGATCCTGGGGGGCGATTTAGAACCATCCTTGCCGCAGTATTTTGGATCACCTGAAGTTTAGTTAGTGTTGTCTCCCCTACTTCAGCCAGCAACACTTTCAGCGAGTACATATTAGGAGGATAACCGAGCATCAGTGGGATATAATTCAAGCGGAATCTTATCAATAAAAATCTGTGATTATGATTGGTCACAAACAATAGGTAGTTAAGATCAGACAAGTTTGTACCAGGATTTAAATAATATTGTTGAACCCTAGGTTTGAGTTGAATAATTTCCCACATCTCCTTATCCTGTTTTTCAAAAAAAAAGTTTTTTCACCTCGGACCTTGAGATAGAAAGATCCTCAAATAACTTTGGAAGTCCGATTGGTATATAAGCTTGTCTTAACAAATTGCAACCATTTTATGTTGCTGCATCCATCTAATTTTAAACCATATAAAATAATATCTTGTCACCTTTAGGGTGTTCCTCCTCCATTGTGAGTGCCAA
This sequence comes from Lissotriton helveticus, assembly GCF_964261635.1. Lineage (NCBI taxonomy): Eukaryota > Metazoa > Chordata > Amphibia > Caudata > Salamandridae > Lissotriton > Lissotriton helveticus. Next base: position 418,949,568 of record NC_136070.1, read on the forward strand.
AGAAGCGTGGAGGCGGCAAAGATTTGGTCTGAAACATGTGGGCGATCTAGTTCTTTGTGGCAAGTAATAGAGGGACAAGATTGTAGAACGCCTAAAAGCCATTTCCAAAAATTGTTCTCTATTTGTTGTAATGTGCTTTTTTCTTCACTGGTTTATGACTTTCCCTGGCTGTGGACCTGCTAATCAGACCCACAGCCTAGCTGTTCTCTCTCTAAATTGACATCCATGTACTTTAGGTGCATTTACCAATTGGTACTGGGCCACCTTATCAGTCCCTGTACAGTGTACCTTAGGTACCCAGGGCATAGGTGTACCCAAGGCCTACCAGGGGCTGAAGCATGTATTATGCCACCCCTGGCTGGCCATCTAAACTGACACAACTGGCTGCACGACAGCTGGGGCAAGGTGGTGTAATCACCCTTTGCTGTAGATATAGTATACCTATATCTAACCTTAAAATGGACACATATACTCCTATCAGTCACTCCTATGGCAGGCCTTATCAATCCTGAAGGCAGACTGCTTGGAATTATGTGAGATGGTGCTCTGGCACCACCCCAGACAGGATTTTGTGTATTGGGTAGGACAGGCCTGAAAGGAATGAGACATGCCTGGGGCACACAAGGTGTCCTGTGCATACACCGGTTCAAACCAGTTGCTGGGGCATCCCTGCCCCAGCTCTGGCGCGAAACCGGACAAAGGATAGGGGGTGTGGCCACTCCCCTTCCTGGTCCCACCCAGGGGAGGGACCTAGTCAGTAGTGCAGCCCCCTTTAGGAGAATAAAGGTAGGAGCTGGTCCCATTCCAAATTAGATTATCCTGAACAACTCTAAAAGAAGAAACTCTGGACTTCGACGTTCTGCTCCACAGAAGACTGAAGAATCTCCCTTGTGGACAAGGAGTGTCCACCCTGCAACTGCAGGCACCATCAAGCGTCCAGCGGCTTCACTTTGTCGTCTTCCCTCAAGGATCCAGACTTCAGAGCCCGACGAGACCCGGATTCCCAGACCTCTCCGACCTCAACTCACATCTGCAGCATAGCTGAGATCCGTGGGTGCGACGAGACACGTGGGACCGGCCATCTTGAACGAAACTGCACTTCGCTTCCAGCACGACTCCCGAGGTAAACTCGACCAAGTGCTTTGGGGATTGAGAAGCCCCAGCCCCGAGCAGCTCCTGCACCGAAGATCAGCCCTCCAGCTTCCACGAGATGTTCGTGGGGCCCTTCTGCTTGTTTGCTGCTCGACGCGTTGTCTGGTCACTTGCCGGCTGGCTAGTGACCTCCTAGACGACGAACTTTAAAAACTACACTGCTGGTCTGGTTGTTCCAGACTGGCCCTTGCTCCCTTCCAAAAGAGGAGCACCCCGGACTCTCCTAGTCCGCATCAGACGCCTTTTCCACTCGCCGCGTAGGTTTGCTTTGCCAAGACCTGTTGACGTCGAATCCGGAACAGACACCGCCGACAGCGAGAGCGTGCGTGGGACAGCTCGTGCCTCCATCCTGTTCGTCGAAGACACCTCCTGGTCCGCGTGGCTGCAGAGTCAAACGTCCACTCTTCACCTGATCGCGACGACGACATCTGGTTCCTTCCTGGTTCCACTCCAGTCACTGGCTAGTGACTTTGAACATTGTCCCCTCTGCTTTCAGGTCTTCAGCATCTCTGATCCACCCTTGGATCACACCGGACATCTTCCTCCTGGTCGCCTGCAGCATCTTTTCTTCCAGGCTCCATAGACTTCAACGCCGGAACCAGACACGACTTTGCACCTATGCACCCGCAGCCCGTGGGTGAGGTAACGAGAGCATTTCAGTGCTCAAGGGTAGTTTAACTGTCCTAGTGTCCAGTTCCACAGTCGTTTTAGTCCTAACTAGTCAGGATTGTCCGTACTCACCTTTTTCTTGAACTGTACTGTCCATAGACGTTGTTACGCATCTCGCGTGTGAGTTCACACTCTGCACACGCGTTCCGTGGGCCTCCTATTACTTACCTAAAGTTAGGGTAGCATGGTCCCAACGATTCTACAGCCTCTGGACAGCTCCATTCCTTCTATCGATTTCCTTATACCATTTACTTAGTATATGGTTTGCCGTGCCCCTAGGGCACCATTGTAATTTTGTGCAACTTATCGTATTTTTCCTAAGAGATTGTCATGTGCTTAGCCCTCTGACCTCATAAAGAGTTCAGAGATGTTTGTTATTAATAAATATATTGTTTATTTTCATAACAACCTGTGTGGTGTCCTCGCATCTGGTATTCAAGGGGTTATATTGTGGTAAAAAAGCTGGCTTCACATACCAAAAGAGTTTAGCCTAAGACTGCTTTGTCCATGCTACCATTAGGATAGCTGGTCTATAAGGTTGACTTACAACCAGTCACCATAAGGGTTGTTTGGACTGATACAAGGTGATCACTAGAACTAGTGAGCATCATATATCAGGCCAACTTCTCACAGTCACCCCCGGCGCCGTTCCCGCATGGCGCCATCCCTAGTCCAACCCTCGGTCCGGATCCGGCGCCGGCGCCGCAGCCACTCGATGCCGCATTCGGCGCCGGTCGAAGAGGAATTCTTCGAGGATCTGGGTCCATCCTTTATCCCTGAATTTCAGGACATGGACGACTAGGATGACTGGGGGGTCTGAGGGCCCCCTGGCACATGAGTGCCAGTCATTTCATGACTGGACACAGGAACTAGGGGAAGCCAGTGGCCTGGATAACTCCCCAGACACTTGTTTTGTCTCCCCCCCCCCCCTACTGTGGCTACGGAGGAGGGGGCTGCTTATAGTGTGGTGCTGATGAGGGCAGCCAAGGCCTTGGCTCTTGAGCTCCCCGTCGCAACGGTGAGGTCTAACATCCTCACTGAGCTCCTTAAACAGCAGGTAAGCTCCCCAGGCCCTCTACTGCCGTTTAATGAGGCTCTCACGGACGTCCTGTTGGGCACCTGGTCCAGGCCCACTGCAGGTGCCCCTGTAGATAGGAACGTCGCTAGGCTCCACCGCCCTGCCCCGGGCGACCCTAGTTTATTGTCCACCCACCCCACTCCCGAGAGCCTGGTTATCCAGGCCTCTACTTCCCAATCCGCATTCCCAACTGCGCCACCAGATCGGGAATCCTAGAGGTATTAACAATTTGGCAAGAAGATGTTCTCCCTTAGTTTGAGATTGCGGTCGGTTAACACCGCGTGCATCTTGGGCCGTTAAACCCACTCTCTGTGGGATACGGTCGCGGTAGTGCTGCCTGAGTGCCCGGAGGGGCCCGAGTGAAACTCGCTTAAGCCCTCGCGGAGGGAAGAGACGCAGCGCGGTATTCAATACGATGTGGGCTGGATACCACGGACTCGCTCGGAAGAGCTATTTCCACATCTGTGGCAGTTCGCCGCCAAGCCTGGCTCAGGTCTGCCAACTTTTCGGCCGATGTTCAGAACACCCTTATGGACATGCCGTTCGATGGCAGCCACCTCTTCGGTGGCAATGCAAATAGTGCGCTGGAACGCTTTAAGTACTCCAGGGCTACGGCCAAGTCCTTTGGCCTGTTGGCCCTGCGCCGCAAGAAGATGTTCTCCTCCCTTAGTTTGGGATTGCGGTCGGTTAACACCGCGTGCCTCTTGGGCCGTTAAACCCACTCTCTGTGGGATACGGTCGCGGAAGTGCTGCCTGAGTGCCCGGAGGGGCCCGAGGGAAACTCGCTTAAGCCCTCGCGGAGGGAAGAGACGCAGCGCGGTATTCAATACGATGTGGGCTGGATACCACGGACTCGCTCGGAAGAGCTATTTCCACATCTGTGGCAGTTCGCCGCCAAGCCTGGCTCAGGTCTGCCAACTTTTCGGCCGATGTTCAGAACACCCTTATAGACATGCCGTTCGATGGCAGCCACCTCTTCGGTGGCAAGGCAAATAGTGCGCTGGAACGCTTTAAGTACTCCAGGGCTACGGCCAAGTTCTTTGGCCTGTTTGCCCTGCGCCAGCAATCTTCTGCCCAGCGCTCCTTTCGGGCCACGGAAGGGGCGCCCCCACACGTCCTGCCAGCCTCGGGCCGCAGACTACCATCCAGCGCGACGGCGGACGTGGTTACCGTCGTGACGGTAACAGGGGACAACGGCGCGGCCAGTCCACATCTACCCCTGCAGCATCCGCCTCAATGCCTTCCTAGTCAGAGCTTTCAGGCCCATTCGACGCCAGTGGGGGGCAGGGTTCGCCATCACCTCCTCCATTGGCGCTCCATCACGTCGGACAGGTGGGTGCTGCAAATCGTCCGAAGGGGCTACTCCCTCCCCTTCGAGGCGACCCCTCCAGCCATGCCACCCCAGAACCACCGCATGTCGGGGGATCACTTGAAACTTCTGCAAGAGGAAGTTGCGGCCCTCTTGGCCAAGGGGGCCATCGAGCGCGTTCCTGGGCCAGAAGTAGGGTGTGGTTGTTACTCCCACTACTTTCTGGTTCCCAAGAAGGGCAAAGGGGGCCTACGCCCTATCTTGGACCTGCGGAAAGTCAACGGCTTCCTCCGGAAGGAGAAGTTCAAGATGCTGACTCTCGCTCAGGTCTTAGCTGCCCTGGACCCGGGAGACTGGATGGTAGCGTTGGACTTGCAGGACGCTTATTTTCACATCCCGGTCCTGCCGGCCCACCGGCATTACCTGCGGTTCACGGTAGGCCACGAGCACTTTCAGTTTACCGTGCTCCCCTTTGGCCTTACCAGCGCCCCACGGGTGTTCACGAAAGTGATGGCGGTGGTCGCAGCTCATCTGTGCAGGTTAGGGGTTTCAGTCTACCCCTACCTCGACGACTGGTTGTTGAAGGCGGGCTCGCCCCAGGCAGTCGCCAGCCACCTCCAGACTACTGCCGACCTCCTGCACATGCTGGGGTGCTCCATTAAGGTGCCGAAGTCGCACCTGTGTCCCTCCCAGAAGCTCCTCTTCTTCGGAGCGGTTCTAGACTCGGCGCAGTTTCGGGCTTATCCTCCCGAACAGCGGGTTCGGGATTTTCAGGCTCTTGATTCCGATCTTTCAGTCGTTATCCCGAGTCTCGGTCAGGTTGACGCTGCAGCTACTGGGGCTGATGGCCTCCTGCATCCTTCTGGTGCATCACGCCCAGTGGCGGATGTGGGCTCTGCTGTGGGACCTGAAGTTTCAGTGGGCCCAGCATCAGGGCAACTTGTCCGACCACGTCTTGATCTTGGAGGGCACTGCAAGACCGTTGCAGTGGTGGCTCACGGACCGCGATTGGATCAGTGGCAGATCCCTCTCCCTTCCCCAGCCGGAGCAGGTAGTTGTGACAGACACGTCCCTCCAGGGCTGGGGGGGGGCAACATGGGAGAGTCGGAGATCAGAGGACTCTGGTCTCCTGCGGAGTCCCAGCTCCATATCAATCTTCTGGAGCTGCGGGCGATCTGGCTTGCACTGAAGGCATTCCCTCTGTCCGGGGGAGTGTAGTGCAGGTGTTCACGGACAACACCACCGCCATGTGGTACTCCAACAAACAGGGCGGGGTGGGGTCGTGGACCCTATGCCAGGAGGCTCTGCGCCTCTGGCAGTGGCTGGAACATCAGGGCGTGACCCTGGTGGTTCAACACCTGGTAGGTTCCCTGAACACCAACGGCGGACGAACTCAGCCTTTGGTGCATGATGGATCACGAATGGCATCTGAACTCGGACGTGGCGCAAGGTCTCTTTCAGCAGTGGGAAGAGCCTTGGTTAGATCTATTCACCACAGAAGAGAACGCGCAATGTCATCAGGTCTGCGCGTTGGAATTTCCGAGACGGCACTCGCTCGGCGACACTTTTCGTTGCGAGTGGAGTTGCGGTCTGTTGTACGCCTTTCCGCCTATACCACTTCTTCCCAGAGTGCTAAAGAAGATCAGGCGCGACCGGGCCCAAGTCATCCTTGTGGCTCCGGACTGGGCACGAAGATACAGGTATCCCGAGCTACTCAGCATGTCAGTCGATCCCCCGATTCGTCTGCCTCTTCGGTAGGACCTTCTGTCGCAGCAGCAGGGGACGGTCCTCCACCCGAACCTGTCCAGCCTTTCACCTCCATGCGTGGAGATTGAGCAGCAACAGTTGAGGCCATTTGACTTGCCTCTTGAAGTTTGTAATGTGATTCTGGCAGCCAGGCGTCCCTCCACAAAATCGGTATACGTCTGCAGGTGGAACAAATTTGTGGCATGGTGCACAGCAAAGGCTGTGGATCCACTCTCTGCCCCTCTTTCTGAGGTCCTCCTCTTACTTCTTTCTCTTGCCAAGCAGGGCTCTGCTCTGGGCACTATCAAGGGCTACCTCTCTGCCATTTCAGCCTTCTTAAGGCTACCTGATCAGCCCTCTTTGTTCAAGTCCCCAGTGTAAATAGGTTTTTGAAGGGAATCTCTCATATGTTCCCTCCTGTTCATTTCGTGATGCCTCAGTCGGACTTGAACCTTGTTCTGACTTATCTGATCTGCACTCCCTTCTAGCCACTTCATAACTGTCCTCTTCGTCTTCTTACCCTTAAGACTGCATTCCTGGTTGCCATCACCTCTGCCAGGAGAGTGAGTGAGCTCCAGGCCCTTTCTTCTAAACCTCCTTTCCTTTCTGTCCATCCAGACAAGATTGTGTTGCGGACGCGACCCTCTTTCCTGCCCAAGGTAGTCACAGCCTTCCACATCGGGCAGTCCATCACCTTGCCCACCTTCTTTCCGCATCCCTCGAAAGAGGAAGAGAGGCTCCACCGTCTGGACCCAAAACGTGCACGTGCCGGGTGGATGACCAGCTCTTTGTTGGTTACGTGGGCGCTAAGAAGGGTCGGGCGGTGCACAAACAAACCATCTCCCGGTGGGTCGTCTTGTGCATCAAGATTTGCTACTCTGTGGCTAGGAAGGAGCCTCCTGTTGGGCTGAGGGCCCATTCTTCTTGGGCCACGGCAGCTACCACTGCCCTGGGTCGTCTAGTCCCCTTGCAGGACATCTGTCAGGCAGCTACATGGGCATCACTGCACACGTTCGCAAGACACTACTGCCTGGACAGCCAAGTCCGGAGAGATGGCTTTTTCGGCCATTCCGTTCTCCAGGACTTTCTGGTGTGATCATTGGTTCGCAGACCCACCACCGGGGTTGTTATTGCTGGGGTATGTATTCTAAGGTAAGGAATCTAATACTAACTACTGTTTCTTACAGATATATTGTTACCGAAGGTAAGTAACCTGTGCATCTGTCGCAAGTGGTGCTAGCACCAACTCACACAGGCTGCAATGACAAGCCTGTAGTCACAGTTTGAGTGGTCTATCATGGGTGGCACAATACATGCTGCAGCCCATGGGAGACCCCTGGTGTACCTATGCTTTGGTACCTCAGTACAATATACTAGTAACTAATAAGGGTACCTCAGTAGCCAATTGTGGAGGAACAGAAGTACTTACCATAGTCAATTTAGGGAGGAAGCACAGTGACTGGGGTCCTAATTAGCTGGATCCCAGTCCGACTAGTCAAAAAAACACACTGACACCACCACAAAAGTGGGGGTAACCATGAAGGCAGAGCCTACTTTCCTGCTATACTCTCAGTAGATTCCTCCCTAATCCTTCCACATCCTCATTCTGTAAACTGTGCACTTTTATCATCTAAAATAGTCCCTTTTTGCATATCTAGACACTGCTCATCCTACTCTGCCTACAGGCCTAGCCTCTGAGGGCTTGGATAGTTATAAGAATGCAACTGATGTAGGCGTGGCTAGGTGTTGCTTATATGCAGCTCCTCTTATCACTTCTTGAGTGGAATGACTTTGGTGCAGAGCAGCAGGACGCCACATGCTGGTATGTAGGGGTACTGCTTTAAAATGTCAGGTTCCAGTCTGACTCCTGGGGAATATTCACAAGGTGCGGAATATGCCGTTATGTAGACTATACGCCAGAAAGATTTTTGCTGAAGATGAGTAGCTTGTTCGTCTGTTTTAGCCCACTTCAGACAATCCTAGAGTTTCTTTCGCTTCATGCTCTTAGTTGTTTAATTTCATTCTGTCTTATAATAAGTGGTTTTATTGTAATACACTACGGACTAGTTTGCATATGAAATGTACTCACTGATCAGTTTTTGGCACATTCACTTCTATCTCATGCAAGAACAGTATGAAAATAGCAAGTTTTTTAATATTTATAATAAAAATGCATTGCTATTAACTCCAAAGGTCATTCCTACTCGATTCAGTGCTGCCACTGCAAATAAGACATGTTGCCTTTGCCTAATTTTTGTTAGGATTGTTTTTGTATTTATGTAATATCTGCATGCAAATACATGTGTAGGCACAGGGTGCGTCTAAGGGTAGGTTACTGCAATCTTGACAAATCTATATATTTAGAAAAACTAATACTCCCCTTGTAATTGTACTTTTAGAACGATACACGGATTGATATACAATGCCCTGAAACTCTTTATGGAGATGAACCAAAAATTATTTGATGATTGCACTCAACAGTTTAAAGCTGAAAAGCAAAAGTAAGTTTTGATATTACTGGCAAATACTGGTGGTGTGAGTATATTTTGAAAACTCTTAAAATACACATCCTTTAGTGGCTAGTAGTTTGTAATGATTCTTTAGTTATACATGACTTTCTTGTAACCAATTGAAAGAATTGTATTTTTTTTTTTTTTTTTTTGGGAAATCTTTATTGACATGTAGGCATATCAAGCAGTTAGTGTTACATTCAATCATAATTTTTCTTTTTGTCAAAGTAACAGTCTTGCATCACGTATCATGTAACATAAAATTCCAAACAGTGATAGTATTCACCCCTCCTGCGATGAGTGCGACCATTCGTGTTCGCTTATATCAACTTCTCTGGATGTCACCAAGTATTGCCTTGGTTACATTGCTTAACATGCCCCCCATTTTAAGAAACCTTTTGAAACAACCCCCCCCCCCCCCTCAAACTTAAGCCATCATATCTCTTGCGGTACCACCTCCCACTTTCCAAAAGTAAGTCCGCATCCCCTCTCAGTACCACTCAGTCGTCATGTTCTAGGCCACCACTGCCTTCGGCCCTCATAGGCGATCATCTCTTTGCCCTTTCATCTTCCCCTTCGGAGTCCGTGTCATCTCCCTCTGAGAGCGAATCACATATCTCCCCTCGATAGACATTCCATGCTGCCCAAACCTTGTTCCACTTCCGGGGGGAAGCTCTGAGTACATAAACCGCCCTCTCCGTTACCATTAGCGCATCCATATTGTTAGCCCATCTGTTCACCGTGGGTAGTTCCGGAACCCCCCACTTCTGCGCGATGTCTCGCTGCGCGATGTCTCGCTTAGCCACTGTCATGGCCAGTGTAGCCCACATTAGTCCATACCTGTCTAAGTCGTTGGGATCCCAGATATTTAGGAGGCATTTGCGCGGTTCAGGCAAAACAGTGATATCTGAAAGAAACAGGTTAGTATTAGATTCCTTACCTTAGAATAACCCCAGGCGTCAGTCTGGATCCGGAAACTTTTGCGTAGCAGTACCCCTGCGCGTCGGTAGGCGTCGTCTGCAGGCGTCCCCTGCGGCTCCGCGTCCGTCGTCGGCATCGTGTGCCGTGATGACGTCGCTGGAGTATATAGACGCCGCCTCCGCGCGCTGACGTCAGTTCTTCTTTTTTCCGCGCCAGTTAGCGCAGATCCGAAGAGCAGTATCGCGGAGCCGCCACGAGCGCTCCGGAAGTCGTCACCATTCCTCTGGTTCCTCAGGTAAGAAACACAAGAAGTCGGGGCGTCGTCATCGTACCCCCGACGCTCGCGCGATGCGGCCGGGGGTTCGGGTGGCCCCACCCCCGCGGATCCGCATGGGTCGCCGGCGCGGCCTGCTCCATACCCTACGGTCCCTGGGCAAGGCGCGTCGCGCGAGGAGATAGAGGAGTTCCTCATGGCCATGAGGGCACTGTCTCCTCCGACGGGGCCTACGGCGCCTGCGGGCCCGGTGGTCCCGTCCGGGGGCCCGAGCGGTTTGGGTGCTCCTGCCCCGACGCCGTCGGGTGCTCCGGCCCCGACGGCGGCTCCGGCCCCGGCGCCGCTGGGCCCTTCAGGGTCGACGCCGGCTGGTCCACCGGCCTCTCCGGCGCCGATTCCATCGGGGCAACCCATGGTGCCGCCTCCACGCGGCGCCGGGGCTCCGGCGCCGGGCGGCGCCACCCCCATTCCCTCTCCGTCTCCGGACGCGAAGTCGGACCGGCGTCGTCCGACGCCGATGGGGCCTGTGTACCCCGAGGAGCCGGTCTACATTGTTGACTCCGAATATGGGGAGGATGTAGAATACGGAGAGGGTTGGGAGGTATTATTATTATTATTAAGTCTGAGGACCCTCTGTCACGCGAGTGTCAGTACGACGTGGACTGGACAGGTGATTTGGGTGACGCCAGTGGTCTGGACGACTCTCCTAACCCTGGTTTTGTCTTGCCTCCTACTGTGGCCTCGGAGGCTGGGGCTGCTTATTCAGTGGTGTTGATGAGGGCTGCCAAGGCCTTACACCTTGAGCTCCCCGTCGCGGTCGTGAGGCCTAACATCCTCACCGAGGTCTTCAAACCGCAGGCATGCCCGCAGGAGCCTCTGCTGCCGTTCAACGAAGCCTTGACAGACATTCTTTTGGGCACGTGGTCCAGGCCCGCTTCAGGTTCGCCTGTTGACAGGAACGTGGTCAGACGCCACCGTCCGTGTCCGCACGACCCCAAGTTCCTGTCCACCCATCCCACCCCTGAGAGTCTGGTGATCCAGGCCTCGACTTCCCAGACCGCATTCCCGTCGGCCCCGCCCGACCGGGAATCTAAGAGGTACGACCAGTATGGGAAGAAGGTCTTCTCGTCCCTGAGTTTGGGACTGCGGTCTTGCAACACCGCATGCCTCTTGGGCCGCTACACCCACTCTCTGTGGGATACGGTCGCGGAGTGTCTGCCAGAATGCCCGCAGGAGGTACGGGCAAAGCTCGGCAAGGCTATGATTGAAGGCCGAAACGCGGCACGATATTCCATCAGGTGTGGTCTTGATACGACCGACTCGCTGGGCAGAGAGATGTCCACGACGGTGGCGATTCGTCGCCACGCCTGGCTGAGATCCGCCAATTTTTCGGCAGATGTCCAAAATACTTTGATGGACATGCCGTTCGATGGCAGTCGCCTGTTTGGCGACAAGGCGGACCACGCGCTGGAACGCTTCAAGGACTCCAGGGTCACGGCCAAGTCCTTGGGGCTTTCGACCCAGCGCCAGCAAACGGGTTCGTTTCGCTCCTTTCGTGGCCACGGAAGGGGCGGTCCCACACGTGCTGCCAGCCACGCACCGCAGAATACTTCTCAACGCGGTGGCGGCCGTGGATTCCGCCGTGGAGGCGGTCGGGGACAACGGCGAGGTCAGACCACACCTCCCCCCGCAGCATCAGCCTCCAAATCCTCCTAGTCCGTGCTTTCGGGCCCATGTGACGCCAGTGGGTGGCAGGGTTCGCCATCACCACTCCCGCTGGCGCACTATCACATCGGACAGGTGGGTGCTGCAGCTCGTCCGAAGGGGCTACTCCCTCCCCTTCGAGACCACTCCTCCAGCCATGCCACCGCAGAACCACCGTGTGTCGGGGGACCACTTGACACTTCTGCAGGAGGAAGTTACGGCCCTCTTGGCCAAGGGGGCCATCGAGCGCGTTCCTGGGCCATAAGTAGGGTGTGGTTGCTATTCCCACTACTTTCTGGTACCCAAGAAGGACAATGGGGGCCTGCGTCCTATCTTGGATCTACGGAACGTCAACGGCTTCCTCCGGAAGGAGAAGTTCAAGATGTTGACTTTGGCTCAGGTCTTGGCTGCTCTAGACCCGCAAGACTGGATGGTGGCGTTGGACTTGCAGGATGCGTATTTTCACATCCCCGTCCTGCCGGCCCACCGGAGTTACCTGCGGTTCACGGTAGGCCACGAGCACTTTCAGTTTATCGTGCTCCCATTCGGCCTTACCAGCGCCCCACGGGTGTTCACGAAAGTGATGGCGGTGGTCGCAGCTCATCTGCGCCGGTTAGGGGTTTCAGTCTTCCCCTACCTCGACGACTGGTTGTTGAAGGCGGGCTCGCCCCAGACAGTCGTCCACCACCTTCAGATGACGGCAGACCTCCTGCACGAGCTGGGGTTTTCCATCAATGTGCCGAAATCACACCTGTGTCCCTCTCAAAAGCTCCTTTTCATCGGAGCGGTTCTCGACTCGGCGCAGTTTCGGGTTTATCCTCCGGAACGGCGGGTCCGGGATATACAGGCATTGATTCCCATCTTTCAGCCGTTATCCCGGGTTTCGGTCAGGTTGACGCTGTGGCTGCTGGGGCTGATGGCTTCCTGCATCCTTCTGGTGCATCACGCCCGGTGGCGGATGCGGGCTCTGCAGTGGGACCTAAAGTTTCAGTGGGCCCAGCATCAAGGCAACCTATCCGACCATGTCCTGATCTCGGAGGGCACTGCGAGACAGTTGCAGTGGTGGCTTACGGACCGCGATTGGGTCAGAGGCAGATCCCTCTCCCTTCCCCAACCGGAGCACGTAGTTGTGACGGACGCGTCCCTCCAGGGCTGGGGAGGCCACTTGGGAGAGGCGGAGATCAGAGGCATCTGGTCTCCGGCGGAGTCCCGGCTCCATATCAACATGTTGGAGCTGCGGGCGATTCGCCTAGCACTGAAGGCATTCCTCCCCTTTGTCAACGGTAGTGTAGTGCAGGTGTTCACGGACAACACCACCGCCATGTGGTACTGCAACAAGCAGGGCGGAGTGGGGTCGTGGACCCTTTGCCAGGAGGCTCTGCGTCTCTGGCAATGGCTGGAACGTCAGGGCGTGACTCTGACAGTTCAACACCTGGCAGGTTCTCTGAACGCCAGGGCGGACGAACTCAGCCGTCGGTGCTCGGTGGATCACGAATGGCGTCTGAACTCGGACGTGGCGAAAGGCCTCTTTCTGCAATGGGGAGAGCCTTGGTTAGATCTATTCGCCACAGAAGAGAACGCGCAATGTCATCAGTTCTGCGCGTTGGAGTTTCCAAGACGGCACTCGCACGGCGACGCCTTTCGGCGCGAGTGGAGCTGCGGTCTGTTGTACGCCTTTCCGCCTATACCACTTCTGCCCAGACTGCTGAAGAAGATCAGGCGCGACCGGGCCCAAGTTATCCTTGTGGCTCCGGACTGGGCTCGAAGGTACTGGTATCCCGAGCTACTCAGCATGTCAGTCGGTCCCTCGATCCGCCTGCCCCTTTCGGAGGACCTTCTGTCGCAGCAGCAGGGGACGGTCCTCCACCCGAACCTGTCCAGTCTCCACCTCCATGCGTGGAGATTGAGCGGCGACAGTTGAGGCCATTTGACTTGCCTCCTGAAGTCTGTGATGTGATTCTGGCAGCCAGGCGTCCCTCCACAAAGTCGGTATACGCCTACCGGTGGAACAGATTTGTGGCATGGTGCACAGCAAAGGCTGTGGACCCTCTCTCTGCCCCTCTTTCCGAGGTTCTCCTCTTTCTTGCCCAGCAGGGCTCTGCTCTGGGCACTATCAAGGGCTACCTTTCTGCCCTTTCGGCCTTTCAAAGGCTGCCTGATCAACCTTCCTTATTCAAGTCCCCTATTGTAACTAGATTCTTGAAGGGCATCACGCACGTGTATCCACCTGTTCCGTTCGTGATGCCTCAGTGAGACTTGAACCTGGTTCTGACCTTCTTGATGTGCGCTCCCTTTGAGCCGCTTCATTCCTGTCCTCTCCGTCTCCTGACTTTAAAGACGGCCTTCCTGGTTGCCATCACCTCTGCCAGGAGAGTGAGTTAGCGCCAGGCTCTTTCTGTCAAACCTCCTTTCCTGTCCATTCATCCAGACAAGGTGGTTCTACGAACTAGGCCTTCTTTCCTGCCCAAAGTAGTCTCTGCTTTTCACATCGGGCAGTCCATCACCCTCCCCTCCTTCTTCCCGCCTCCGCATCCTTCAAAGGATGAAGAGCGGCTCCATCGTCTGGACCCAAAACGTGCGCTTTCATTTTATATGGATCGCACACGCCAGTTCCGGGTGGATGACCAACTGTTTGTTGGCTACGTGGGTGCGAAGAAGGGACGGGCGGTACATAAACGGACCATCTCGCGGTGGGTCGTTCTGTGCATCAAAGCGTGCTACTCTTTGGCTCGGAAGGAGCCTCCTGTTGGGCTGAGAGCCCATTCCACTCGGGCCACGGCGGCTACTACTGCCCTGGGCCGGGGAGTCCCTTTGCAGGACATTTGCCAGGCGGCTACGTGGGCCTCGCTGCACACCTTTGCGAGGCACTACTGCCTGGACAGTCAAGTCCGGAGGGATGGCTTCTTTGGCCGTTCGGTCCTCCAGGAATTTCTGGTGTAGGTTTGTATTGGTTCGCAGACCCACCACCGGGGTTGGTATTGCTGGGGTATCTATTCTAAGGTAAGGAATCTAATACTAACCGGTTTCTTTCAGATGAACTAGTTACTTACCTTCGGTAACGATATATCTGTAAGAAACAGTAGTTAGTATTAGATTCCTTACCGCCCCGCCCATCCTCCCCGTTCTGCGAACTGATACCTAGGGTTAAGGACATCCCTTTCAGGGCCCTAGTTTCAAATGGCACCAGTGTTGGTTCTCACACGGCTCTGCGTTTCTGGCGCGGAAAATCTGTGTACAAAGAACTGACGTCAGCGCGCGGAGGCGGCGTCTATATACTCCAGCGACGTCATCACGGCGCACGGCGACGGACGCGGAGCCGCAGGGGACGCCTGCAGACGACGCCTACCGACGCGCAGGGGTACTGCTACGCAAAAGTTTCCGGATCCAGACTGACGCCTGGGGTTATTCTAAGGTAAGGAATCTAATACTAACTACTGTTTCTTACAGATATATCGTTACCGAAGGTAAGTAACTTGTTCTTTAATTGCTTGGGAGATAGTGCGCATTACTTGTTTCCAGAATTCTTGTATACGTGTGCAGTCCCATAGTGTGTGGAACAGTGTTCCCTCCTCCCCGCAGCCCCGCAGGCAAAAGGGGTGTGGTGCTCTATGTATTTTATGAAGCAATGTTCTGGTATAATAAATGCGGTGTAAGATTTTTAGCTGCACCAGTCGGAATTTTGTCGAAATTCCCACCTCTCTTGGGGAGGCCAGTGCCTCATTCCATTCTGATTCATCCATCTCACCTACTTCCCTTTCCCATTTTTCTTTCAGTTTTAGCGTGGGGTCTTCCAGGTTGTTAGTTAGCTTTTTATAGGTAAGAGAGGTCGCTTTGTGTTGCATAAAATCTGTTAGTAATCTATCTTCTAGTGGCGAGAATTCCGGTAAGTCCGTGCCCGCCGGAATCGCCCGTAGCAGTGCATGTCTGATTTGGACATATCTATATGTCTCTGTGGATCTAAGGCTATATTGTTGTAGCTGTGGAAACGGTATTACTGTGTCCTTGTCCCACATGTCCCCTACTGTGGAAATGCCTATAAGGTCCCATTGCGCAAATCCTTTGCATATTCTCAGGGATCCCAGTGCCTTTGTATCCCACAATGGTGTCATTTTAGTGATTCTTCCTTTCCAGCCCATTCGCGCCTGCGCTATGTGCCACAGTGCCCGCTGTGTGTTGCGTTGGGCCAGTCAGGCGACCTATCTGCGGTTTATTATATAGCACCGAGAGCATACAATCCGTCCCCAGTTGTGACCTGTCTGCTCGATAAGCTGGGTCGTCTCTCGGGGCGTGGAGCCACTGGTTGATTATTTTAAGTTGAGCTGCCCAGTAAAAGAGCTGTATGTTGGGTAGTGCAATTCCCCCCTCATACCAACTTTTTACCAGTTTGTCGTAGGCTATACGTGCCGGGCCAGCGTTCCAGAGCAGGTTGGAGACTAACTCCGCAATTTGCTTAAAATATCGCGGTGGGACAAGATACAGGGTGTTTTCTAATACATAGAGAAACCTGGGCAATGCCATCATTTTATATAAGGCTGCTCTCCCTAGTAGGGTCAGGGGCAGAGCGGCCCAGTGCTTAACGTCTGCACGCAGGCGTTCCATAGGTGGTTTTAAGTTGTTGATAAAGAAGGCTGGCGCATCCTGCGTGACGACAATGCCCAGGTATTTAAAGGACAACGATGTCGCCAAAGGGCAGTCTATCTGCAGGGTCGGCGCCGACCCTTCAGTGTGTATATCACTGATTTTGACCAGTTCAAGGTATAGCCCGAGGACTTCCCGTGTGTGTTGCAAAGATCTAGCAGGGCCGGGATCCCGACATCAGGGTCGACCATATAGACGAGCATGTCGTCCGCAAGAATTGTATTTTTCAATGCTAAACATGTGGAACAGTTTGATAAATCTGTACCATATTTGGCAGGTATGTGGCATGCCCAGTTCTGATTAATCAGGGATTGGGGGTTTGAGGGGCAACACATTGATTGTGTATGATCTAGAAGTGGCATAGTAATTTCCGTTTTAAGTACCATATGAATCTCTTTTCTCCACAGCAGCAAAAACGCGGGTAAAGATACAACTCCATGCTTGACTTTCTTTGGAAACAATATGGGGAAACGAGGGCTAACAATTGTGAGAAATAGATTTATGTCCATGAGGCTTTGCCAGGCTACCTCTTTGCAAGATTGCATGAGGTTTGACATGGCTGTAATGTTCTTTTGGTTTTGAAGGATGAAAATGGATGCTCTGTTAGAGAACTTGTGGCATTGACCATATCTGCACCTCCTAATTTTTCCTAAGGATTTATTCCCCTTGTTTATCCAACAGGTTGTTCCCATCAAATGGCACATGTTCTAACTTGGACTGGTCTTGTGGTGTCAGATCTTACCGGAATTTGAAATAAACCTGACTTTTGCAAAATAGACAATCTATCCCGATTGTTAAATACGCTATTATTACTATACTACAAAAATGGGTAGACTGTAATGGGTATATAGGGTTGAAGCCCTCTAGGGAAGAGGTGTCGTCTGCAGCCACATCTGCTTCATGGTAATCTCCAATATCAGAATCAAGTTATCTGCATAAGTAAAGAAGAAAGAAATAATCTGCAGAAATTATGTACCGGAGTGTTGCATAAAGCGAATCAGAATATATTTCTGGTTTGACAGTGCCATAGACTGAGGTGAATTGCAGAAGACGGTCACCTTCACTCGCTATCATCCCGGAATATCAGATCAAGACATCTAGCCGCAGATTCCATAACTTGTGAATTCTCCCCTGGCATCAGAATGGATCTGGAAATGTGTCCGCAGTATGTCTGCGCGCGGGGGAGGCGGCGTGTACGGATCCGTTATGACGTCTACTCTGGTTATGATGTCAGTCGAGCCATACAAGTCCCTTCCGGCGCACTGACGTCTGTTTCTTCTTTTCCGCGCTGTAACATGGATCCGGAAAAACAGATATCTGGCTCTTTTTCGGCCTGTTGCAATTTTTTTCGTTCGAAATAATGCGCCATTTTTCGGTCTTCTCGGTTTAAATCCTGTGGGTCTTGTGCTTGACAGATGTCCGATTCAAATCCTCATTCCATATGAATGTGGTGCTTGTGCGAAGTCCCATTTCACATCTCATGCTAAGGGTTGTCGTAAGCAATCGAAGTTGCAGCTTTCCGGGGCGTCTTCATCTCACAATATGGGTTAAAGCAGCTCCTCACGACCTTGTGCTGAGGACTCTGCACAAGAGTCGCTCCTGTGCTTCCCCACTATTCCTCGAGCCGGAGCAACTCTGGCCCAGATGAAAGATTTTTACGATGCTCTTCATGTTATGTTTGGGTCCTCACCTTCCACTGGAGCGCCTTTGGGCTCGAAAGAGGTTATGGGTGTACTGACTGCGTCTTCGCCGACGGGTGTATCCTCGGAAGCAGTTAGGCCCTTAGAAACAGTGGTGCCATGGCCCAGCCCTTTGGTGTTCACACCTGTGGTGCCGTTTCACTCCGGAGCGACGCTGGTTGTTCTTCAGGACATATTTTAATGGAGCCAGAAGGGTCCAACCCAAAGTCTGTGCACAACCCCACTGTCTTGAGGCGCTGGCTTCTCTTCGACCTGTTTTGTTGCCATCGGCGCTGTCTGACACCCTTCCACTTTCTCATCCATCCTGAGGTCGATACAACATCGTGTCGACGCTTTTACAGCATCCAGTACTTACAAATGTTCTGGATTTCTGAGTTATCCAAAGGAAGCGGGTTAGAATCATCCCCGTCTTCTAGCCTTCTGTCCCCTCCTGGTCTTGTCTTGGAAAGCCATCTTATCCTTGGTAGATATGTTAAAAAGTGTGGCTGATCTATATTTGCATCTACCTTTGGTGGATAAATCTACAAACCCCCTCATGGAAGTTCTTTATCCGAATCAGTCAGAGACTGAGCCAGTTCTAACCTTTTAGGCATTATATAATATTTTACCGGGGGCATGGGCTAGACCTGATATTGGTGCTTCTGTGGTCCGAGCTATTGCCCACAAGCACCGCCTTGCCCTTGGTTATCCTGCTTGCCTTCTCTGTCAACCGACAGCACAGTTTTGTGGTTCAGGTCGCTACAGCTCCCCAAGATGTAGGTAGTATTCCTCATACTCCGATTGCCAAAGATTCCCGAAAGCAAGGCTCTTCTGGAAAACTTATGTTCTCTTCCACCAGTACAACGTTACGTTGCATTAACATAAGAAGCGTCCTTGGGCATTTTTCTCATGCCTTATTGGATTCGCTGCTGCAGTTATTGCCATTATTTTCGGTGGCTAATAGGAACAAACTGAGTCATCTGATTTCGGATGGGCAACAGGCGGCTGGTTATTCATTAGGTGTGGAATGGACAACACTGATTCAATTGGTTGAGCATTGGCGTCTTCTGTGGCGTTACAACAGCAAGCTTGGATTCGTTCTACTGGATTTTTAGAGGCAGCCCAGTCCGCCTTAATTGACATACCATTTAAGGGCGTTCATTTGTTTGGTGCCCATGCAGATTCCACTTTACGTAAGTTTAGGGACAGTGAGAGTGGCTCAGACCCATAGCCCTGTTCCATTGTTTCATTTGTTGATGTATATCTGAAAGAAACATGTTAGTATTAGATTCCTTACCTTAGAATATCCCCAGGCGTCAGTCCGGATCCGGAAACTTTTGCGTAGCAGTACCCCTGCGCGTCGGTAGGCGTCGTCTGCAGGCGTCCCCTGCGGCTCCGCGTCGTCGGCGTCGTGCGCCGCGATGACGTCGCTGGAGCATATAGACGCCGCCTCCGCGCGCTGACGTCAGTTCTTCTTTTTTCCGCGCCAGTTAGCGCAGATCCGAAGAGCAGTACTCCGGTCTTTTGACCAAGTTTTTTGTTAACTACTTAATCTTCTACGGTGCCGGTAGGATGCCCGGTTTCAAGAGTTGTGACGGGTGCGACCGCATGATGTCGGTCACCGACCACCATCGACTCTGCCTCCGGTGTCTGGGCGCGGACCACGACGTGGAGTCCTGCGTCGACTGTCGGGCCTTGACTGGTAAAGCTAGGCGGGAGCGGTCCCGCAAGCTTCTCGAGCTCCGAGTGTCGGCCCCGCGTCGAGAGCGGTCCCGGTCCGGTCGGAGGTCGAGGGAGCGGTCGAGGGAACGATCGCGGAGCCGCCATGAGCGCTCCGGGAGTCGCCACCATTCCTCCGGTTCGTCAGGTAAGCATAAAAAGAAGTCGGGGCGTCGCCATCGCACCCCCGACTCCCCCCGACGCCCGCGTGATGCGGCCGGGGGTTCGGGTGGCCCCACCCCCGCGGGCCCGCGTGGGTCGCCGACGCCGTCTGCCCCATACCCGTCGGTCCCTGGGGAAGGCGCGTCGCGTGAGGAGATCGAGGCCTTCCTCATAGCTATGAGGGCGAGGTCTCCTCCGGCGGGGCCTGCGGGCCCGTCGGTCCCGTCTGGGGGCCCGAGCGGTTCGGGTGCTCCTGTCCCGACGCCGCCGGTGGCTCCGGCCCCGGCGCCGCTGGGCCCCTCAGGTTCGTCGCCGGCTGGTCTCCCGGCCTCTCCGGCGTCGGTTCCTTTGGGCCAACCCGTGGTACCGCCTCCGCGCGG
The DNA here is from genome assembly GCF_964261635.1 of Lissotriton helveticus. NCBI lineage: Eukaryota > Metazoa > Chordata > Amphibia > Caudata > Salamandridae > Lissotriton > Lissotriton helveticus. The sequence continues at coordinate 418,969,509 of NC_136070.1, forward strand.
TGCAGCGACTCTGCCGTCGGTTCCGGCCGGCGCCGACGCCACGCGGCGCCACCCCCATTCCCCCTCTGACTCCTGACGCGGAGTCGGACCGGCGGCGTCCGACGCCGGATCCGGCGCCGATGGGGCCCATTGACCCCGAGGTCTATATCGTCGATCCTGAATACGGCGATGAGGACGAGTATGGAGAGGGTTGGGAGGGGTCTGAGGACCCTTTATCCCGTGCCTGCCAGTATGATGTGGACTGGGTAGGTGATCTGGGTGATGCCAGTGGTCTGGACGAGTCGCCCAACCCTGGGTTTGTCTCCCCGAGCCCTGTGGCGTCTGAGGCAGGTGCTGCCTATTCGGTGGTCCTGATGAGGGCTGCCAAGGCCCTGAGCCTTGAGCTCCCCGTCGCGAAGGTCAAGCCGAACATTCTGACCGAAGTGTTTAAACCGCAGTCATGCCCCCAGGAGCCTCTGCTGCCGTTTAATGAGGCCCTGACGGATGTCCTTTTGGGCACCTGGTCCAGGCCCGCTTCTGGTGCACCGGTTGACCGGAACGTTGCCAGGCGTCACCGTCCGTGCTCGGACGACCCTGCCTTCCTATCCACCCATCCCTCCCCGGAGAGTCTGGTGATCCAGGCCTCCACTTCACAGTCCGCATTCCCGTCGGCTCCGCCCGATCGGGAATCAAAGCGGTATGACCAATTTGGTAAAAAGGTCTTTTCCTCTTTGAGCGCTGGACTGCGGTCTTGTAACACCGCGTGCCTCTTGGGCCGCTACACCCACTCCCTGTGGGATACGGTCGAAGAGTGTTTGCCGCAATGCCCCCAGGAAGTGCGGGACAAGCTCACCCGGGCCTTGGTTGAAGGCCGGGATGCGGCGCGGTACTCGATCCGTTGTGGTCTGGACACGACCGACTCACTGGGACGGGCCATGTCCACGACGGTGGCGATTCGTCGCCATGCTTGGCTGAGATCTGCCAACTTCTCGCCAGACGTCCAAAATACACTCATGGACATGCCATTTGATGGCAGTCGCCTGTTTGGTGACAAAGCGGACCACGCGCTGGAGCGCTTCAAGGACTCCAGGGTCACGGCCAAGTCCTTGGGTCTTTCGACCCAGCGCCAGCAGACGGGTTCGTTTCGCCCCTTTCGTGGCCAAGGGAGGGGCGGTCCCACACGTGCTGCCAGCCACGCGCCGCAGAACGCTCCCCAGCGCGGTGGCGGCCGTGGTTTCCGCCGTGGTGGCGGTAGAGGCCAGCGGCGAGGTCAGTCCACGCCTCCCCCCGCTGCTGCATCCAAGCCTTCCTAGTCCGAGCTTTCGGGCTCACGTGACGCCAGTGGGTGGCAGGGTTCGCCATCACCACTCCCGCTGGCGCGCGATAACATCGGACAGGTGGGTGCTGCAGCTCGTTCGAAGGGGCTACGCCCTCCCCTTCGAGTCCACCCCCCCAGCCATGCCACCGCAGAACCACCGTGTGTCGGGGGACCACTTGACACTTCTGCAGGAGGAAGTTACGGCCCTCTTGGCCAAGGGGGCCATCGAGCGCGTTCCTGGGCCAGAAGTAGGGTGTGGTTGCTACTCCCACTACTTTCTGGTACCCAAGAAGGACAAGGGAGGCCTACGTCCTATCTTGGACCTGCGGAACGTCAACGGCTTCCTCCGGAAGGAGAAGTTCAAGATGTTGACTTTGGCTCAGGTCTTGGCTGCTCTAGACCCACAAGACTGGATGGTAGCGTTGGACTTGCAGGATGTGTATTTTCACATCCCCGTCCTGCCGGCCCATCGGCGTTACCTGCGGTTCACGGTAGGCCACGAGCACTTTCAGTTTATCGTGCTCCCATTCGGCCTTACCAGCGCCCCACGGGTGTTCACGAAAGTGATGGCGGTGGTCGCAGCTCATCTGCGCCGGTTAGGGGTTTCAGTCTTTCCCTACCTCGACGACTGGCTGTTGAAGGCGGGCTCACCCCAGACAGTCGTCCACCACCTTCAGATGACGGCAGACCTCCTGCACGAGCTGGGGTTTTCCATCAATGTGCCGAAATCACACCTGTGTCCCTCTCAAAAGCTCCTTTTCATCGGGGCGGTTCTCGACTCGGCGCAGTTTCGGGTTTATCCCCCGGAACGGCGGGTCCGGGATATTCAGGCTCTGATTCCCATCTTTCAGCCGTTATCCCGGGTTTCGGTCAGGTTGACGCTGCGGCTTCTGGGGCTGATGGCCTCCTGCATCCTACTGGTGCATCACGCCAGGTGGCGGATGCGGGCTCTGCAGTGGGACCTGAAGTTTCAGTGGGCCCAGCATCAGGGCAACCTATCCGACCATGTCCTGATCTCGGAGGGCACTGCGAGACAGTTGCAGTGGTGGCTTACGGACCGCGATTGGGTCAGAGGCAGATCCCTCTCCCTTCCCCAACCGGAGCACGTGGTTGTGACGGACGCGTCCCTCCAGGGCTGGGGTGGCCACTTGGGAGAGGCGGAGATCAGAGGCATCTGGTCTCCGGCGGAGTCCCGGCTCCATATCAACCTGTTGGAGCTGCGGGCGATTCGCCTAGCACTGAAGGCATTCCTCCCCTTTGTCAACGGGAGTGTAGTGCAGGTGTTCACGGACAACACCACCGCCATGTGGTACTGCAACAAACAGGGCGGTGTGGGGTCGTGGACCCTTTGCCAGGAGGCTCTGCGTCTCTGGCAATGGCTGGAACGTCAGGGCGTGACTCTGACGGTTCAACACCTGGCAGGTTCTCTGAACGCCAGGGCGGACGAACTCAGCCGTCGGTGCTCGGTGGATCACGAATGGCGTCTGAATTCGGACGTGGCGAGAGGCCTCTTTCAGCAATGGGGAGAGCCTTGGTTAGATCTATTCGCCACAGAAGAGAACGCGCAATGTCATCAGTTCTGCGCGTTGGAGTTTCCAAGACGGCACTCGCTCGGCGACGCCTTTCGGCGCGAGTGGAGTTGCGGTCTGTTGTACGCCTTTCCGCCTATACCACTTCTGCCCAGAGTGCTGAAGAAGATCAGGCGCGACCGGGCCCAAGTTATCCTTGTGGCTCCGGACTGGGCTCGAAGATACTGGTATCCCGAGCTACTCAGCATGACAGTCGGTCCCTCGATCCGTCTGCCCCTTCAGGAGGACCTTCTGTCGCAGCAGCAGGGGACGGTCCTCCACCCGAACCTGTCCAGTCTCCACCTCCATGCGTGGAGATTGAGCGGCGACAGTTGAGGCCATTTGACTTGCCTCCTGAAGTCTGTGATGTCATTCTGGCAGCCAGGCGTCCCTCCACAAAGTCGGTATACGCCTGCCGGTGGAACAGATTTGTGGCATGGTGCACAGCAAAGGCTGTGGATCCCCTTTCTGCCCCTCTGTCTGAGGTTCTCCTCTTCCTCCTTTCCCTTGCCCAGCAGGGCTCTGCTCTGGGCACTATCAAGGGCTACCTTTCTGCCCTTTCCGCCTTCTTGAGGCTACCTGATCAGCCATCTTTATTCAAGTCCCCTATTGTGTTAAGATTCTTGAAGGGCATCACGCACATGTATCCTCCAACTCCGTTCGTGATGCCTCAGTGGGACTTGAACCTGGTTCTGACTTTCCTGATGTGCGCTCCTTTTGAGCCCCTTCATTCCTGTCCTCTCCGTCTTCTCACTTTAAAGACGGTCTTCCTGGTAGCCATCACCTCTGCCAGGAGAGTGAGTGAGCTCCAGGCTCTTTCTATTCAACCTCCTTTCTTGTCTGTTCATCCTGATAAGGTGGTTCTTCGGACTAGACCTTCTTTCCTGCCCAAGGTAGTCTCTGCTTTTCACATTGGGCAGTCCCTCACCTTGCCTTCCTTCTTCCCGCCTCCGCATCCTTCAAAGGATGAAGAGCGGCTCCATCGTCTGGACCCAAAACGTGCGCTTTCATTTTACATGGATCGCACACGCCAGTTCCGGGTGGATGACCAACTGTTTGTTTGCTACGTGGGTGAGAAGAAGGGAAGGGCGGTACAGAAGCGGACCATCTCTCGGTGGGTCGTCCTGTGCATCAAAGCATGCTACTCTTTGGCTCGGAAGGAGCCTCCTGTTGGGCTGAGGGCCCATTCCACTCGGGCTACGGCGGCTTCTACTGCCCTGGGCCGGGGAGTCGCCTTGCAGGACATTTGCCAGGCGGCTACGTGGGCCTCGCTGCACACCTTTGCGAGGCACTACTGCCTGGACAGTCAAGTCCGGAGGGACGGCTTCTTTGGCCGTTCGGTCCTCCAGGACTTTCTGGTGTAGGTTGTATTGGTTCGCAGACCCACCTCCGGGGTTGGTATTGCTGGGGTATTTATTCTAAGGTAAGGAATCTAATACTAACCTGTTTCTTTCAGATGAACAAGTTACTTACCTTCGGTAACGATATATCTGTAAGAAACAGTAGTTAGTATTAGATTCCTTACCGCCCCGCCCATCCTCCCCGTTCTGCGAACTGATACCTAGGGTTAAGGACATCCCTTTCAGGGCCCTAGTTTCAAATGGCACCAGTGTTAGTTCTCACATGGCTCTGCGTGTTCTGGCGCGGAAAAGCTGTGTGCAAAGAACTGACGTCAGCGCGCGGAGGCGGCGTCTATATGCTCCAGCGACGTCATCGCGGCGCACGACGCCGCGGAGCCGCAGGGGACGCCTGCAGACGACGCCTACCGACGCGCAGGGGTACTGCTACGCAAAAGTTTCCGGATCCGGACTGACGCCTGGGGATATTCTAAGGTAAGGAATCTAATACTAACTACTGTTTCTTACAGATATATCGTTACCGAAGGTAAGTAACTTGTTCTTTAATGAGAATGTTCCTGTGTAAAAGGCTTCTCTTGGTTTGTCATTTTGCTCAAACTGCATTCTGGTATGCGTTATGCAGTGTAACATCCCCAGATATGGTGTTTAACCCGTTGCAGGTCTTATTTTTTAGTAATATTCTTGCTGTCGATGTCAGGTTGTCTTTCTTTGAGACCACACATGGGTTTTTTCCTACACGTAGGTAGGTTGTTCGGTTATCTCTGCTGAGGAAATCCTCATTCAAGAGATTTGATTCTTTCGTTTCTTTATCATGTGAGATTGATTACCTGTATTACTTGCTTGTAAAAGCATTTGCAGTAGGTTTATTGCCTTTTCCTTTTACCAAGAGTGGGTCCCTGTTGGTTCAGGACCTGACCTGTTACTTCATTTGAACTTTTGTTTCTTGGATCATCATTTCTATTATGGACTTCTTGCATTAATTTAGCAAGTGATATACCTTAGATATGTTTCTACACCGCTTTTGTTTCTCTCCTTTTGGAGTGTTTTTTTCCTCCACTTATTTTGGGAGTGTATTCACTTATTTTGGGAGTGTATTCTTCAGTTATTGTGGATTGTGACTTAGTTAACCTTGATGCATCGAGGTATTCTTATTCCTTCAGGGCTGCTAGGCTGCTTTGGTAGGATAAAGGGTGAAAACATCTATTTGGATTTTTTGTGTCTCTTAAACCTACGTGGTTAGTTTTATTTTTGTGGTTTCTTTTACAAGAAACCTCTTTTCTAGTGTTTTTCCTTTGAGAACGCGGTACACTTATCACCCTTAAATTTATAATGCTAGGTTAGGTGGTGCTGCCAATTACCCTTTTTTGTGGGTGGCGGTTTTTCCCTTCCTAGAGTGATCCTCATCTGATTTCCCGAAGTGTGTGTATTTTTATTACGTACAGGCAGATTTTCTGATTGTACATTTTTTTTTTTGATTTCAAGAAGGTTTTATTGAGAAAGGAAATTATACAAATAGTAAAACCAGATACAATATAAGTGATACAATCAGTCACAAGCTGAAAAAATTCCTACCGGAGCCCAACTTAATAAGTAAGAAAATATTTGCGAATAAGATACAAAAGATTGTACATTTTGAATATAATTCTGCTTTTTGTAAGGGTGCAGATTGTGTAGCAATATTTTTGCCTCTCTCTGGTTATGAGACAGTGAGTTTCTTCTTCACTGGTCCATAGATGCATGGGGTCCTTATATTGGCGTACATATTAATTGGGCTATGAGTATGCAGATTTGCATAGGCGTTTTTGTATATATTTGATTACACATTTGTGGCGGATGTATATCTATATAATCGTTACCTTTCTGTTAGGATAAAGTTGGTATTGGATTTTAGATGTCTTTTCTAACTTGTAGCTTATTTTTATATGCTGTTCTTCCATTCTACCTCTGTGCGGTTATATGCTAGATGAGCCTCAGTTCGCTCTGACGGTCATTCTTTTTAATCAAGGATAGATCTTGATTTTAGCAGTCCTTCTGCTTATTTTGTTTCTGTCAGATAATTCCATGGATACTTCTATATCCATGTTCCACCAATACCTTGTTTAGAAATCCCTTTTCTGTCGCTTACTGAGACTCATGGCCCTTCTATCGCTCTCTAATGAAGAGACGTCATTAGAGGGTTCAAGATATCAACTACACCAGACCCCACCAGACCCCACCAGAAGACAATCCTGACCTATACAACACTACTTCCAGAATCGGTCTAAGAAATGAAGAACATCGGGAGCAAGCTACAAGAATAGGAGACAGAGTTGAGATTAGAGAGACAACATCCGAGAAGAAGTCAGAAAGGCCTAAGAAGTCCACAAGACATATGAATAACGAACAAGACCTATTCCTAAGGGAGGAAGTGACGCCGCCCCCAAAACAAGAGCCACTGCACTTAACGCAGACATCTCCTACGAGAGAACATTTCAACGATAACCGGGAAGTGAATAAAGTGAAGATATCAACGACCCCCTACCTCGTTCTGATACCACACAAGAGACAGCTAGAACCTCACCCACAAATGCAGCTCCTACATCACAAAATACAGACAACACAACTCATACCACAGGTACTGACAATCTTACCGAAGATAAAAAGAAAGGGGATGCGGACAAAAGAACTGCTCAGAAACATAGGAAAGCAAACTGCAAATCTCGGAAAGAAAGGCTACACACCCCTAAGAGATCTGTCCAAAATCAGAAAGACATCAAAGAACTCCAGAAACTAATTGGCAACATGGCGCAAGACATACTTAATACTCGACAAGCAACGGAAAAAATACTGGAAATGACGGTAATCACTCAATCCAAGATCACGCACATCCAAAATCTGGTTCACTCCGCACAAAGAAAAAGCAACGAGATGGCCATGCCACTATCATACAGGCACAACCGACCAGTTAGGACAAACTCAGGGTTGAAGGAGGAGACCCTTGCCCTGCTCCGATCATATGAACCATCAAACTACAAGAGAGGGGAGAGAATCAATACAGTACCGATTGATCCCAATAGATCGCTCAGACGGAATGAAAGAAAACCCGACCTCAATAACTTACAACAAATTAAGCTAACTGCCGAAGTGAATGACTTGAATTTCAGAATCTCAGGGAACCTATGAAATGCCTTCTACTCAACGTCCGTTCTGCAACCAAACATGCATCAGACATAGCAGACCTCATCATCAACAAGGAAATTGATTTAGCAATTCTTACAGAAACATGGCTTTCGCAATCATCATCTCCATCCATGGATCTCTTAGTACCGCCCCGGTATAACATTATAAGGCTGGATAGACCGAAGAAGATAGGAGGAGGTTTAGCCTGCATTCACCGATCGGATATTGACATCAACCAATTGCACTCCGACCCTATAGAATCGTGTGAATACCTAGGTCTTAATATAAGATCAACAGACAACCAAAGATGCAACCTACATGCGCTTTACCACCCACCAGGAGAAAACGGCAAGTTCATTGATCAGTTAATGGAGATCATAACGGCCAACTCTAACTCCGACGTCAATAACATTTTCCTAGGCGATCTCAACCTACACTGGGATGACTGCAATGACAAACTGGTCAACGCGCTCAAGGTCTTCCTCTTGGAACTAAACCTCACACAAGTATGCACGCAACCTACACACGTGAAAGGTGCAACGTTAGACTGGATTATATCTAGAAACAAAGGCACATAAATCCTCTCAATAGACCCGTGTGACTGGTCTGACCATCATGCCATAACATTCGTGATACCCACTTTAAAAAAAAGAAAGACATCTCAACCCATCAGGCACAAAAAATGGATTCGAGAGACTAAAGAGAAGAATATTGAGCTACTAGTAGAATGCTGTGAGAGAGACCTACAGCCACCTAGCAACCTGCAGAAGGTAAACGATCTGACAGATCACTACACTACATCAATTGAGAAAATTATCAATAACACCATGCCACTAAAAATGAAAAGAATCACAGAGAAGATAAAAAATGCATGGTTTAATGGATTGCTAAACGAAGAAAGGCGAAAACTGAGAATGGCTGAAAGAAAATGGAGACAACATCCATCGTCTCCGGAGTTGAAAGCCCTCAGAAATATCAGGAACCAATATAACAAAAAGATCATCAACTCCAAAAAAGAATTTATAAGATCAGAACTCGATAATGCCAAAAACAGACCGAAGAAACTATTCGAAATCTTAAAGCAACAATCAAATAAACTAGCAAAATCTACCCATGAGAACACGAATATACTACTAGGCGGCGAAGAATTTTCATCATTTTTCACGGAGAAGGCCAGATCGCTCGAGAAAGAGCTCAAGAGCGCTGCAGATAACCTACCCACTCAACCAGTATCTACGATGGATACCAGCTTGAAAACAAACTGTAAGAAGGCCAAAAATAAGGCTCAATGGGATACCTTCGAGTGATATGACCAGAATACTGTCGCCAAAACGCTCTCGGATATCAAATCTAACAATCACTATCAAGACCCGCTACCAGCGAAATGCCTAAAAGAAATCAGACATATTGTGGTACCAATCTGGACCAAAATTATAAATGCATCGCTAACACAAGGGATCCTCCCGGATTGCCTGAAAACAGGACAAGTCGTACCCATAATCAAAATCAAATCAAATCAAATCGTCTTTATTCGGTTTCCACTTATAAAAAAAACATAAAAGTACAAAATAAAGTGAATATTTAAAAAAGACATTGAATTCATTCGAAAGCTAGAATCGATCTTAAAAAGAAACGTTTCGGTGAGTAAAATACTTTTTTTTAGGCGACAAGATCATTGTTATTTTGTAAGTTCGAACGATGCTTAAGACATACTTTTAGATACAGTGCCACCGATTTTGTCATTAAGTTGTTTTCTAAAAATTGTAGTGCCAGATAGGCAGGGCGGCATCTACGAATTTTCATTGCTTTCAGTATAGGTAATATCCACCTTCTGCGCAGTGGCTCGTAAAATTTGCAGAAGAAAAGGACATGAATTGTGGACTGTGAAGATGTTAAATCACAGGGGCATACTGAAGCAGTTTGTGTCCAAACGTTCTGGGTAGGAAATAAAACCAGATAATGATACAGATTAAACCTAAAACGAGTGAGAAGTAATTTTTCAAATTGTGACAAATCATATTGCAAATATGGTTGGATGGTTGGGACCAGCTGTATTAATAGACAATGTTGGACTGTTGGCTTTCCTATTTCATTCAGTGTTCGAAGTTGGGATAGATACGATAAACAGAGAGTTTTTAGTTCCTTTTTTGTCATGTCTGTTACTGAGAGTGGTTCGTCAAAGAATCTTTGGAGACCAATATCTGTGAGGAAAGATTTTACATAACCCAGCCATCTTATTTTTGTCATGTTTTCTAGTTTCATGCAGTCCTGGATTATTGCCCTTGTAAGCTGACACTCTTCCGTAACCCAGATTCTGCGCCATAACATGATAGGCTGGATCTTAATGATATCAGAAATGTGGTCCATTCCAAGTTCCAGATGACATCCAAATGTAGTTGTGCTTTTTGGAACAGCCAAAAAAATTTTAAAAAGGAATTTTCGACTATCTGTAATTGATCGACGTTTGTTGTTCCCCAGACTCCTGCTCCGAAGGTGGCTGTGCTTATGCATTTTGCATTATAGATCTTTATCATTTCCGTGGGAGGTCTTTTACCCAGTCGAAGAGAAAAAGCTTTTAGGGCGCCAACTGTTTTTATCAGGGATAATCTTCGAGAAGTGAGTGCTTCTTTCCAGTTAAACGCCTCATCAATGGTGATGCCTAGATAAGGGTACGTTTTAGTTCTTTCAAGGGGGAAGCTGTCCACATAGATTTTCTTCACTTTTTTTTCCCTTAATACCGGCATGCATCACAAAGGTTTTCTTTATGTTCACTTTTAAGTTTAGATTGGTCATAAAAGAACAGTAATTGTTTAGTGCCCTTTGGAGCTGGACCGGAGTTCGTGCGAGGATTACCACGTCGTCGGCATATAATAATGCGGGAATTTGCCGACGGCCAGCTTCTGGGAGATCTTTTATACCCTGTAACATTGCAACTTCGAGGCCGTTGGTGTAAAGCGTGAATAAGAAGGGGGCCAGCACGCACCCTTGTCTGACCCCCTTCTGTATTGGAAAGCTATTTGTTAGTTGACCAGCTGTCCCAAATCGTACCTTTCCCTTAGCTCCCGAGTATAATTCACGCAGAAAGTCAATTATCGGTGGTTCGATCCCCATTTGCAGCATTATTGACCAAAGTTTCGAGTGTTCCACACAGTCAAATGCTGCTGTGAGATCGGCGTAAACCATGTGTAAACAAGATTTTTTTACTGTTACGTATTTACCAGCCAATAATGTTAGATTTAGAACTTGGTCCACGGTGCTCAGGCCAGCCCGGAACCCGTATTGTAAATCTGAGAGTGCTCCATGTTCTTTCGACCACTCCTGGAGTCGGTCGAGCAGTATTCTCCCTGCCATCTTTCCGACCGAGTCCAGGAGGGAGATGGGACGATAACAGGAGGGGTTGTCTCTGTTACCCTTTTTAAAAATGGGCACTAGGATCGATGTTGACCAAGAATCAGGAAGTTCGGTATCCTTTGCTGCGTTTAAAACTTTTGTTAGGAGGGGGGACCATAGGTCTGGTAAAAATTTATAAAGGTCCATGGGTACAGAATCTGGTCCTGGTGCTTTACCATTTTTTTGCAATATTTATGGCTTTCTCTATTTTGTTGTTGGTAAACTGTATTTGTATTGGGTACTTCACTGGTGGGAGAGGGACAGGCGAAGTTGACAAAATTGAATCTCCGGAGTTGACCACTCCGAAGACCCCTGAAAAATGTTGCACCCAGTCCTCCGCTGTTATGGCTACGTCCAAAGAAGGACCATCTTTGTTTTCTGTTAAAAAGGGACTCTTGACTATTTTCCAAAAAGCTGTATTATCTTTCAAGGTACTGCTGTTTAACAGTTGAGTCCAGAGATTTATTTGTAGGTCCTTTTTTCTTTGTTTAATTGCCTGCGTGTAGAGTTTCCTTAATTTAGTTACCTCATCTCTGTTTTTCTTTTTTTCCTAGGGCTTTCTTTAGATCAGAATAAGCCTTTGTGCATTTAGTGTTGAACCATCCTTTTCTTGGTGCTTTATTTTGTTTACTGGGTTTGGTTAGTTCATTGCTTATGGTTTTCACTATTACGTTATAACTGTTCATGATTTCAATAGGAGTTGACAAGGTATCCAAACATTTATCGATTTCTTTCCTACATGTTTTAATAATCCTTGCGGTAGTGAGTTCGTGGTCCAAGTTGCCCCACTTAAGAGTGTAGCCATTTAGTCTGTCTAATATTAGAGCTTCCTGGTGGAGCAGGCCAGGATGGGCCTTAATCGTGTTGTTTCGGTGGTCGGGTTCTAGATACGTCAATCTCAGTGGAAAATGATCGCTGAGTGCGTTGTTATCCACTTCAAAGGACTTTATTCGTGTGGCTTTACTGTTAGAGACTAATATATAGTCTATCAACGTTTCTGCACCTCTTCCATGAAAGGTGGGAAAAAATTGGGTTGTGGGATTCTTTATCATATTCGCGAAGCCTATGTCTAGCTCGAACATAATGGCCTGCATGTTGATGCCTTCCACCGTGTGGGCAAAGTGTGTTAGTGAATTTTCTTTTTCATCTATGATCCCGCAGGTGGAGGTGTTACTTCTATCACATATATGGAGGTTGAAGTCTCCTCCCCAGATCAGTGAATGAGAAATTTTAGCATATTTTATTTTCAAGTCATTCACTGTGTCGGAGATTTGACTTAAGACTTTGGACAGCTCCGTCGGTGTCATGTTATTATAAAAGTTTATAATGGTGTAGACCTCTTGATTAGTCCTTTTGATGTTAATAATCTGATAATTGTGATGAAGTAATGCGGGCGTTGTTTCGCAATACGGCCAGAGGTTAGAAATATATGTAGTCAGGCCGCCTTTGCTTCTCCCTGAGTTTGTTTTTATTGCTTGGGAAAAGTAAGTTCTATATCCCACGAGGTGAATTGAGTCGTTAAGCCATGTCTCTTGAAGACAGATTAGATCATTTGAATTGACCAATTCTAAGTAGCTTTTTTCAAGATGTTTAGTTGCTAGTCCCGCTACGTTCCAGAATAACATCTTCCTGTCACGGTTTTTACTAATATTAACTGATGGCTTTGGCTGGACAATGGTTACTTCTTCAGATGGTAAGGGGAGAGAATCAGGATTCAAGGATGAGGCGTTTATTTGCTTGTTTATAACAGATTCTGACGGACTCGCAGGTCTAACATATTCCTTTGGTTGATGTTGGGACTCTTGTTCCCGTGTTTCTACTGTTATGGTTTTTGTATTTTCTATGAGTACGTATGATCTCTGTTTTCGTGTGCTGGAAGGTTTATTGGACATCTTGCTCTTAAGATGGTTAACTGGAGAGTTTGTAAAGACTCTAGTGATTAGCGGAGAGGTCAGGTTATAGTTCTGTGATAATGGTCAGTCTACCATGTCTAGGCAGCTGTAACTGTTGAAGGTTGGTATTCCGGTCCAAGGTTCCCTGTAGGCGGGTTGATATGCGGGTTGATATGCTCTTCTACCGTGAATCTTCCAGTCGCCCTGATCTCTATAATCATGCCCCCATTCTCCTTGATACCAATTATTTTGATTGTTTTCGTAGCCCCAGTTTCCCTGATTCCAGTTATTTGTTCCGTGATCTGGTCGGTTCCAGGACCAATTTAGGGGTCGATTGGGGTCCTCAAAACGATGGCCTTGTCGAGGATAAAAGAAAGATAGTCGTTTAACATCCAACCCTGCGCTATTTCCTGATGATTCCCATGAACATATATAGTCCACTGCGCGGGGGTTTTCAAGGTTGACTATTATACAGTCTCCATGGATTGATTTTGGTTGCGGGCCTATCCATGAGACCCTTTCCACTGTTGTAATTCTGGTGATATTATTTAATTGATTGGGTCTATTTATGTTCAACCAATTGCGGGTTTTGTTTAACAGGGACCAAGTTGGTTCATCTGAATCATTGGTTAATTCTGGGACTCCTGTTATTATAACTACGAAGGGTGCTGCTTCTGGGGGAAGATTTACTAATTTTGGCCGTCTTTTGTTTGATCGTTCTACTTTGTTGGTTTGTCTCTGCGTCTGATCGTAACGTGAATTAATTTGTGCTGATGGTATCAGGGGAGTATTTATAAATGGAGTTTTAGCTGATGGAGCTTTTGCTGTTTGTTGATTTTGTGATACAGATAAAGTTTTAGTTGTTTCTTGGGGTATTTTAGTTTTTATTGCAAGATTCGGGTTATTTGTCTTGATTACTGGATCTCCTGTTTTCGTAGTAGTGGTATTTATAGTTACCGTTTTATTACTTAGTTGTTGTGAGTTGATAGTAGGTTTGACTCTCCCTGGTGTGGCCATTGGTCCAGGCATAGTTAAAGTGTCCTTGTTTCTAGGATTAGAAGTTGTTTTTGAGTTAGCAACTAATATAGCTACCTGCTTTTCTATGATTTCTATGCTTTTCTGAATAGGTTGTAAATGGTATTTAACTATTTCCGATATTTCTTTAGACCATGATGATTGAGCTCTGTCGTTATTAACATGTCTTGTTAAGTGAGAGGCCCCAATTTCTTGACAGATCTGTTTGGAATTAATTCTGGCATTGCGGGGTTCAACTATGGGTACGTCAGGGTTAATATTACTATTAGATTCTACAATTACGAAGGATTTACATTGACTTTGATCATTGTTTGGATCGTGCGGTGAGAACGATGAATCCGGAGCTGTATTTATTTCAGCTGTGTTAATAGATTTTTTTGAGGGTATTTCTTTGTGTTGAAAAAGTTTGGGAATTGCTCCTTCCCTAGTTCCTCTTGACTCAGCCTGTGTAGGATCGTTTAATATTGGCTGAGGACTGGCAAAGATGTCAGGAGTCTGCTCAAGATCCTGTGTCAGTTGTGAATCAGACAGTCGGGAGGACACTGATAAATCAACCATATTAGGTATAGCATTTATATCGGCGTTTATTTCCGCATTGATATTATTTTGTGGTCGATCTTTTGGGGTTTGAGCCTTTGCTATCATTCCCATAGATGAGCGTCTGGCTTGGTCTAGTTCATAAGAAACTCGACGTTCGATCAGCTGTACAGTTTGATCAATTGTTTGATTTACTTTGGTGATAAATTGATCAATGGGACCTACTGCACTCGTCATGTTTTTTTTTTCTGGGTCTTGCTTCTGGTGCTTCTTGTAGACATTGAACTGATTGTGTAGGCGAGTATACCTTACATAGGTTTACTGATGATCTATGAAAATATGGTATCTCTCAGTGAACAGCTAGCAGGACCTTATGCAGGGCTTTACCTTATGATGGTTGTTAGGGGGGTGGGCCCAGCCCAATCTCCTCCGGTCTGTGACGGGCTAAGACGGGCCCACCCTTGGCCCAGGCTGCGACCCGCGCGCGTCCCGCGAGGCGCGTTGGTGGGCTTGCTTAAGTTCCTGTCAGGTGAGGGGGGGGGTGAGGCACTGGGAGGGGGCGCGGCTCATGCGGGAAGAGGACACAGCTGGTGATGTTGAATGCTGGTCCTCGCAGTCCCGGGGCCGCGCCTCTCACCTCCTCTGCGGCCTCGCTGATGGACACCTCCTCACGCTGGGCACAGAAAAGGGCTGAAAATGCTTGAATGCTACTCCTGTAGCGACGGACTGGAAGCTCTGATTCGCAAAGTCCTCAGAACGAGCGGCTCCCGCGGAGCGGGGGCCGCGAGAGGTGAAGAGCGCTTCGGTGGGGGCGGGGCACTGGGAGGGGGCGCGGCTCACGCGGGAAGAGGACACAGCTGGTGATGTTGAATGCTGGTCCTCGCAGTCCCGGGGCCGCGCCTCTCACCTCCTCTGCGGCCTCGCTGATGGACACCTCCTCACGCTGGGCACAGAAAAGGGCTGAAAATGCTTGAATGCTACTCCTGTAGCGACGGACTGGAAGCTCTGATTGGCAAAGTCCTCAGAACGAGCGACTCCCGCGGAGCGGGGGGCGCGAGAGGTGAAGAGCGCTTCGGTGGGGGCGGGGCACTGGGAGGGGGCGCGGCTCACGCGGGAAGAGGACACAGCTGGTGATGTTGAATGCTGGTCCTCGCAGTCCCGGGGCCGCGCCTCTCACCTCCTCTGCGGCCTCGCTGATGGACACCTCCTCACGCTGGGCACAGAAAAGGGCTGAAAATGCTTGAATGCTACTCCTGTAGCGACGGACTGGAAGCTCTGATTCGCAAAGTCCTCAGAACGAGCGGCTCCCGCGGAGCGGGGGGCGCAAGAGGTGAAGAGCGCTTCGGTGGGGGCGGGGCACTGGGAGGGGGCGCGGCTCACGCGGGAAGAGGACACAGCTGGTGATGTTGAATGCTGTTCCTCGCAGTCCCGGGGCCACGCCTCTCACCTCCTGCGGCCTCGCTGATGGACACCTCCTCACGCTGGGCACAGAAAAGGGCTGAAAATGCTTGAATGCTACTCCTGTAGCGACGGACTGGAAGCTCTGATTCACAAAGTCCTCAGAACGAGCGGCCACCCATAATCAAAAAACCTACAGCGGATGCAACAGATCCGAATAATTTTCGTCCAGTGACCAACATCCCTCTACTTGCCAAACTAATTGAGAAATGCGTGCAAGGCCAACTGAGCCAACACATCACCAACTTTTCCCTATTGGACGATTACCAATCAGGTTTCAGAGCAGGTCATAGCACAGAAACAGCGATCCTCCATATTGTTGACGACGCCCTACATGCCCTAGATCAAAACCAAGCATGCCTACTGATTCTCCTGGACTTATCTTCCGCGTTTGACACTGTAAACCATGAAGCATTACTGACCAGGCTGCAAGAGAGGATGGGAATTTCTGATAGATACATCTGCCGTGTGGATTCCTCACCTTGTGAATATCCCCCTTGCGTCAGCAACGTTCGGAAATTTTCTTCGTAGCACGCCGACGTGGACGACGTCACAGGAGCACGGCATCGCGCGCGACTCCGTCTGACGTCACCGACCCCTTATCAGGCCCATGCCGGCGTGATGACGTCAGTTCCCTTTTTTCCGCGTCTTCGACGCTAACGGTTTTCGGGATCTTCTGCGATACTTAGTATCTAGCTGTTATTTTATTGCCACTGTTTCTCCTTTGAGACTTAATTCTTCATCAGAGGATGTCGTCGAGGAAGACAGGATTTAAACAATGTAGGTCTTGTGCCCGCATGATGTCTATCACTGACCCACATAAGGATTGTTTGTGGTGTCTTGGTTCGGTTCACGACGTTAAGAACTGTAGTTCCTGTTTTAAAATGAACCCAAAAGTGCTTCGTGAGCGTGAAGCAAAGCTACTTCTCGCGAAGGTAAAAGGACAAGATACTGGAAGATCTTCGAGGTCAACGTCGAGACGCTCGAAGTCGAAGCATAGGTCTCGATCGACGTCGAGATCGGCGTCGAGATCCAGAGCGGGTTCGAGATCCAGAGCGGAGTCGAGATCCAGAGCGAAGTCGAAGTCCAGGGAGAGATCTAGGTCTGGATCCAAGTCGGCTTCGGGTCACGCTTCGAGCTCCTCGAAGAGAAAGCACAAGAGGAGGAAGCACAGTTCAAGACGTCATTCAGGGAAGGAATCTTCTGATTCAAAGAAAAAGTCTCGCAAACACCATAAGGACTTTGTTTCTCCTTCTCCTGCTTTGTCAATCGAAGGTTCTCCGACTCCGCAACCGGATCCGGTATCTTTACATCCTTCAGAACATGAAGAGGAAGAAGAGGTAATTCCTCAGACTCCGGCTCCGATGGAGACTCCTGTGGACCCAGAAGGTCCGAGTGAACATGTGTCGGAACGACCTCCGTTGGAACATCTGGTAGGTTCGTACCCTCCCTGTCCTGGTCCTGGTCAGGACCCCTCACATTTTCTCAATGCGATGTTTGGAGTGTATTCCAGGGCGATGTACCCCGCTGGAGCACCTGTTGGTCCCATGGGTCCATTATCGTACAATTTGGGCATTCCTCAGTCGTACGCCCCAGCTCCATTTATGCCTTTTATGCCGGCGCCTCTTACACCTTGGCTCGGTACGGCACCACCGAGGTCTTCGACTCCGCATGCGGCTTCGCTGACTCCGGATCGACCTCGTAGTTTGGATCGAGGTTCCACACCTGTCCGTGAGTCTCGTCCTTCGGCTGCCCCGACTCCTCGCTCGACGTTGAATCTGGCTCCGTCGGAGTCGTTACCGAATCCGCCGACTTCGATTCGAATAGAGTGGTCGAGACGAAGGGCTCAGCGTCTTCTTGAACAAAGGGAAGATGAAGATTCAGATGTGGAAGAAGGTGAGCTTCCTGATCATGATGATGATTTTGAAGACCTTCGTGATGCTAGTGGTCTGGAGCTCTCTCCTGAGTGGGGCCTACCTTCGGCTTCTGATGCTCCTTCTAGGGATGTGGCACCCTATCACGTTGTTATTAGGAAGGCTGCTGATCTTCTCAACTCGAAGCTGCCCACAGTTGAGTACAAACCCAACATCCTTACTGAAGTCTTACACTCTCCCTCTTCTATTGTTGAACCTACACTGCCGTTCACTGATGCTTTAACGGATCCAATAAAAGAAATTTGGAAGAGACCGTTGTCTGCTCCTGCGGTTTCGAGAGCTATTGCAAGGCGCTATAGGGTGGCTCCTGATGACCCTGCTTTCCTTTCTTCACACCCCTCTCCAGAAAGTCTTGTGGTGCAGGTGGCATGTTCTAACAGGGCTGCTGGCTCTTTCCCTCAAGTACCAGCGGACAAAGAATCAAAAAAATTGGATCAGTCTGCAAAGAAGACTTTCTCTTCAGGGAGCATGGCTCTTAAATCAGCTAATGCTACTTGCCTTTTAGGAAGGTATGTGATTGCGTTGATGGATTCAGTGAAGCAGTTATCACCCAAGCTTCCTGAGGAAGATAGAAAGAACTTTAATGAGGTGGTATCTGACACTCAGGCTGCTGCACGCATGGTCATTCAGAGTGGCATGGACACTGTTGATTCTGTTGCCAGAATTATGGGCTCTTCTGTTGCGACCAGGAGGGCTGCGTGGTTAAAGTCCTCTGATTTCTCTGCGGATGTGCAGTCTACGTTGCTGGACTTACCTTTTGAAGGGACTGGCCTTTTTGGTAAAAAGGCGGATGTAGCCTTGGAAAGGTTTAAAGATAGCCGTGCCACTGCAAGATCTTTGGGTCTCCAGATGAGAGGGTCGACAACTAGAAAGTTTAGAGGCTTTGGTAGATCCTCTTTTCGTCCCTTCAGGCAAGGCCAACAACAACAGCAGCAACAGCAGAACCCTCTATATAAGTCCTATAGAGGTAGACAGAAGGGTCGTGGACGTGGGCGTCAAGTCTCCTCTTCCTCCACTTCCTCCAATAATGCCCAACCCCCACCCGCATCAGCAAAGCAGCCCTAGATTCACCATTCTGGATCATGTAGGGCCAGTAGGGGGTCGGCTTACTCATTTTCTACGAGATTGGGAATCGGTTACATCAGATCTTTGGGTTCTCAATCGCGTAGAGAATGGGTATGCACTTCCTTTTCAGGAGTTCCCTCCCAATTACCCTCCTTGCCAAGGTTATTGTTCAGAGGATCACCTGCTTCTCCTGCAGGAAGAAGTCCTGGCTCTGTTCCGAAAGGGTGCAATAGAGGTGGTTCCAGAGCAGGAGAGGGGTCAAGGGTGCTACTCCCGGTATTTCTTGATTCCCAAGAAGGATGGCAGGCTTCGGCCAATCCTGGATCTCAGGATTTTGAACCTCTATCTCAAACAGGAGAAGTTCAAAATGCTCACCCTTGGTCAGGTTCTTCTGGCGCTGATGGAAGAAGACTGGATGGTGTCGATCGACTTGCAGGATGCGTATTTTCACATCCCCATTCTGAAGTCGCACAGAAAGTATCTCCGTTTTACGGTGGGATCGCAGCATTACCAGTTTGCGGTCCTTCCGTTTGGACTTACTACTGCGCCTCGAGTTTTCACCAAGGTGATAGCAGTGGTGGCTGCGCATCTCAGAAGATCGGGGATACCTGTGTTCCCTTATCTGGACGATTGGCTGATCAAAGCGGAATCGCCGGAGAAGGTGCTCCATCATCTGCAAGAGACAACTCAGTTGTTGCACAGGTTGGGTTTTTCGATAAACGTACCCATGTCTCACCTCGTGCCCTCCCAGCGCAACCTGTTCATAGGTGCAGTACTGGACACTACTGTATGTCGTGCATTCCCTCCACCTCAAAGGATTCACGACATACAGGAGATGATTCCTTTATTCTTCAATGGAGCGGTTGTTCCAGTCCTGAAGGTCCTTCGTCTGCTTGGTCTGATGGCTTCTTGCATTCTGTTGGTCAGTCATGCACGCTGGCACATGAGGGCACTCCAGTGGTGCCTCCGCAGGCAGTGGTATCAGCACAACGGAGATCTCAGGGAGTCAGTGAGGATCTCCAGAGAAGCTGCAGCGGATCTGTCTTGGTGGGGCGTGGAGGTCAATCTGTTTCAAGGAAAGCCTTTTCAACTGCCTCCATCAGTGGCCACAGTGATAACGGATGCATCCACTCTCGGGTGGGGTGCTCATCTGGGAGACCTGGAGGTCAAGGGCTTTTGGTCTCCAGAAGAAAGGTTGTTTCACATCAACCTTCTGGAATTGCGGGCGATACGTTTGGCGCTCAAGGTCTTCCTCCCTTCCCTTCGCGGTCGGTCGGTTCAAGTCCTGACGGACAACACGACCGCGATGTGGTACATCAACAAGCAGGGAGGAGTAGGGTCGCAGTGTCTCTGCAGAGAGGCTCTGCGTCTCTGGTCCTGGGTTCAGGACCATCAGATTTGTCTGGTGGCAAATCATCTGGCCGGGGTTCTGAACGTTCGTGCAGACCGTCTCAGTCGACAGCTCTCTGCCGATCACGAGTGGAGGCTTCACCCGGAGGTTGTTCACAGCATCTTTCAGATGTGGGGGACTCCTCGGGTGGATCTATTCGCCACTCGCGAGAATGCTCACTGCCCGTCATTCTGCAGTCTCCAGTATCCGTTGCAAGGAGCTTTGGGGGACGCGTTTCAGTTGAGTTGGGGAAATCAACTCCTTTACGCGTTTCCTCCCATACCCTTGATTCCTCGGGTTCTGAGGAAGATTCGTCAAGACCGGGCCCAAGTCATATTGGTCGCCCCGGATTGGCCAAGAAGGGTGTGGTACACGGACCTACTCCACCTCTCCTCTCACCCGCCGCTCCGTCTCCCTCACAGGGCAGACCTCCTCTCTCAGATGGAGGGGCAGGTTCTACACCCCCACCTCCAGACATTACACCTTCATGCCTGGAGATTGAACGGGGCAACTTGAGTCCTTTTTCTCTCCCTCACGATGTAGTGGATGTCATTCTTTCTGCCAGGCGCGACACCACTAAGTCCATTTATTCCTATAGGTGGTCTAAATTTGTTTCTTGGTGCAGGGAGAGGGATGTTGACCCTTTGATGGCTCATTTATCTGATATTTTACAATTTGCTCTTTCTCTGGCGCAGCAAGGTTTGGCTGTGTCCACGGTCAAGGGGTATCTTTCGGCCTTATCGGCGTTTCTCTGTTTGCCGGATCAGCCCTCTCTCTTTAAATCTCCGGTGGTTTTAAGATTCTTGAGCGGTCTCATAAATATGTTCCCTCCTACTCCTTTTGTTGTTCCTCGTTGGGATTTGAATCTTGTGCTGACCTTCTTAATGGGTTCTCCCTTCGAACCCTTGCACAAGTGTCCATTGAGGCTTCTCTCTTTTAAAACGATCTTCCTCGTTGCAATTTCCTCGGCAAGGAGGGTAAGTGAGCTTCAAGCTCTAAGTTCCAAACCCCCATTCCTGACCATTCATGCTGAAAGGATGGTTCTCAGGACCAGGGCTGCTTTTCTGCCTAAGGTGGTGACTCCTTTCCATCTTGGGCAGTCCATTACCCTTCCTACCTTCTATCCTCCCCCTCACCCGTCTAAGGAGGAAGAGAGACTGCATCGCCTGGACCCTAAGAGGGCGGTGTCTTTCTATCTGGACAGGACTAAAGACTTCCGGATGGACGACCAGCTGTTTGTTGGTTTTGCTGGCTGCAAGAAGGGCAGAGCGGTGCACAAGCGCACACTTTCCAGGTGGATAATCCTGTGCATCAAGATCTGCTACTCCCTTGCGGGTAAGGACCCTCCTGAGGGTATTAGAGCACATTCAACTAGAGCAAAGTCTGCAACATCTGCTTTGTCTAGAGGTGTACCTGTTGAGGACATTTGCAGAGCTGTGACTTGGGCCTCCCTCCACACTTTCGCGAAGCACTACTGCTTGGATACCGAGGTGAGGAGGGACGGCCACTTCGCGCGCTCTGTTCTCCAAGATTTCCTGGTATAGCGGAGTGGTCACCCTCCTCCGGGAGTGGGGACTGCTGTGGGACTCTATTCACAAGGTGAGGAATCCACACGGCAGATGTATCTATCAGAAGAACAAGTTACTTACCTTCGGTACCGCTTTTTCTGGTAGATACTATATCTGCCTGTGGATTCCTCACATGCCCACCCCCCTCCCCGTTGTCCACTCTGCTATACCTGGTTTTATTGTTTGTATATATTTTGGGATTTGATACCTTTGCTATGCACTGTGTGCTATGATGGTTTGTATGTACTGTGTACATTGTATATATGCATTTTTGCTGTCGTTGGTCCGTCCGTGTGCCTCGAAGGCATGGAAAAAAGGGCGGA
The DNA here is from genome assembly GCF_964261635.1 of Lissotriton helveticus. Taxonomy (NCBI): domain Eukaryota; kingdom Metazoa; phylum Chordata; class Amphibia; order Caudata; family Salamandridae; genus Lissotriton; species Lissotriton helveticus. The sequence goes on from NC_136070.1 coordinate 418,991,483, forward strand.
ACTGACGTCATCACGCCGGCGTGGGCCTGATAAGGGGTCGGTGACGTCAGACGGAGTCGCGCGCGATGCCGTGCTCCTGTGACGTCGTCCACGTCGGCGTGCTACGAAGAAAATTTCCGAACGTTGCTGACGCAAGGGGGATATTCACAAGGTGAGGAATCCACAGGCAGATATAGTATCTACCAGAAAAAGCGTTACCGAAGGTAAGTAACTTGTTCATCTGGAAATGTGTTGAAGTGGTTCGAATCATTCCTGCAAAACAGAACACAGAGATTCCTGGTCAACCAAGCACTCTCATCATCATGCCCTAACTCAATTGGAGTCCCTCAAGGATCGACTTTATCCCCAGATCTATTTAACTTGTATGTTGAAACTCTTACAGAAATTCTCCGTAATTCACAGATATCCTATCACATGTACGCGGATGACACGCAAATATACATAAAGATCATGTCCATGGAAGACATTGAACGATTGAACGAGACATTAAAAATGACATTGGAATGGCTAACAACCAATCATCTGAAGCTAAATGCGAACAAAACTGAGTTCCTATTAATCGCACCACCAAGAAACCACACGGAAATGAAGGAATGGACCAAGCTGGTGACTGCGCTAAACTGCACCCCTACCCTAGTAAACTCAACGAAATCGCTAGGAATCACCTTAGATGAGAACCTCGACATGCAAGCCCACATTAAGTCAATGGCTAGAAATGCGCGTTTCCACCTGAACTACTTAAGGAAACTGAAAACATACATATCAGAGGCGGATCTTAAACTGGCAGTCCAATTATTAGTTGTTTCAAGGATTGAATATGGGTGCTCCACCTTAGCCGGTCTACCAAAAATGTCCACAGCACCACTAAAAGCTTGTCTCAACGCAGCGCCAAGACTTATCACTGGATCAAGGAAATTTGATCATTGCTCTCCTCACCTGAAAGCATTAAACTGGCTACTCTATGAAGCCAGAATTCAACTAAAAATAGCATGCATCACCCATAAAGCGCTCTACTACAACACACCCAGATACCTAGCAGGGAAAATTGAGCTATCAGGGAGAAAGAGACTAGCCAGGAGTGCCAAGGAGCTGCTGCTGCGACCAGCCTTTTTCCGGAAGAAATACACCTACGATCGAGCATTCTCGGGAGCAGCCCCCAGAATCTGGAACTCACTACCTCCAAACATTAGGAAGATTCAGAATACAGGAACATTTAAGAGGGAAGTGAAAAGCATTTTGATGATTAAATACCTTGCATAGTGAAGACTGATGATCACTGATTGGAACTATTGTTGTCCTAATTCATTGCATCAACATAACTAAAAGGGAAAGATGCTGACTTGATCAAAGATAATGCGGAACACTGATTTGGGTCAGGAGTCTCTCCTGAGACTTCGTTTTATCCTTACTATTACCTCGTGCTAATACTTGTACACATATTTTGTATCCTTCCTATTACATCTTGCTAATATGTATACGCATATTTACCTAATCTTCCTCCGGAATGCCTTATAACTACCTACCTTATAGTTATTATACGAGTGAACCATATGCTATATATCCTAACCTCTAATCTAACTCTTAATGTAAACGCTCATGCTATGTAAATTTATATATACTCCCAACCCCTAATGGCATATAAGGATCTACCTTAGTATTTCACACAAGTATCTACCTCATATTCTGATTGACTTTAAAAGTGTTACTTCATATGTGAATTATAACCGACCTCATACTGTGAAGCGCTCTGATACCCACGGGTCTTGTTCGCGCTATACAAAACTTTGCAATAAATAAATAATTCTATTCTGTCAGTGAGTGTTACATATAACAAACTATGATTATCTATCTTAAGCTGGGATTATGACGGTGCTTTCATTATGCCGCATTTTTGTGGCAGACACCATTGATCATCTTGTTCCTGCTGATTTCCCTCTAGATTAGCGGTCCGTTGTGAGTCCATAGTCCTCATTGTTTTGCTATCCAAAAACCTTACATTAGATTGGCGGTCCTTTCACCTTAAGACTTCCTAACCCATGGTTTCCATGCATCCTTTGGGCCCTGTACTTGTTGGTATGGCTAATGGTTGTGTATGGATGAAGTTGGCTCTCCTTCTCTGCAATCACAGTTTTCTGTGCCTACAGGAGGTTCCACTTTACTTACCGGGGCTGGTCTCTTTTTAGCATTTTCTTGGCCTATGAATACACGTTATGTGTGTGTTAACCGATAGTATTTAAGAACACATTATTGAATCTGTTGTTGTATGCTATTGTGTTCTTAAGTAAATGAACCTGGATTCTTTTGTTACAAATGAAATTTTGAAATAATTCTTAATTTGTTTTTAACGTACATCACGATGTATTATTTCTAATGCAAATAGATGTTTTTATGAGTATATGTTCTCTTGCACTAACTGAATAAAATCAAAAAATGTTTATCTTTTCTGAAATTTGAGTGAGAATTGACTTATTGGTAACTGAGATCCGGACCCGAGTTTGTTCTGAGTGGTATGTGTGTTGTGAGTGCATGACTGGTATGCTAACATGCCCCAAATCCTCTTTTTAGGTTAGTCCATTACTTTGCCCGCCTTCTTTGCTCCCCCACATCCCTCTAAGGGAGAGGAGCGTCTCCACCGACTGGACCCAAAAAGAGCATTGTCGTTCTACCTTGACCGCACAAAAGAGTTAAGTGGATGATCAACTCATGGTCGGATATGTGGGAGCAAAGAAGGGAAAGGTGATAATAAGCCGTCGGTAGGAGACGGTTGGAGACTAAGCCGTCCACTCGACAACAAAAGTGGAGGAGCCGGAGACTGACCCGAAGGCCAGGCAACACAAGGCGCTTGAACCATGGGCCCGACTTGGGGAATCCAGAGAAGCGTCAACCTCTTGACAAGAAGGGGTTGTTGCCGCCACCGGCGTCGATCAACATCGTGTGGATGTCACAGCGATGTCCGAGGAGTCGGGGGGGGGGGGGGCGGGGAGCAGCAACCTCTTGAGGAAGCTTGGACGTCTGCACCGGCATCGATGGATGCCGGGTTGGAGACATCTGAACTTCGCCAACCTCCAGAGGGGACTCGACCAGGACGCCGTCTGATGTCAATCCCACTGCAAAATGTGCACGTTTGGGCAAGCTGGGCGTCTTGCAGGGCGTCGGGGCCGGCACCGCCTCCGACGTCGGCGCAGGAAGCTGTTCGGGGCTTTGTGAAGACTGACTGGGTGGGCTGGACGGGCTACTGGGAGGACCCACTGGGCCGTATCCCATCTGCGTCGTATCGTCTCGAACCGGAGTCTATGCACACAGCCGGTGCAGAGGAAGAATCCGCCGGCGAGGACCCAACATGAGTGCCCTCCACCTGTTTTGGAACCGAAGGCGCTCCAGGGAGAGGTGGGGACCCAAATTACGACTGGAGTGCAATAGAATAAGCCTCCATTTGGGCATGCGTCGCTCCAACCCACGGAATAGGGAGGGTATGGAGGCAGCGACTGCCGGGCGCACTTACCTGGCATAGAGCAAGAAGAGTGGGCACCAGCAGTGCGCGACTGGGAGGAAGACCTCCGTGTTTGCCGCTTGTGCTTGGGCTTACCTGCCTTCGAATGACGTTCGTGGGAACGACCTCCTGGAACGAGCCTGAGCGGGAGAGCAGAGAGGAGAAGGTGCTGGACCGGACAGCCATGCGGCCAGCAGTGTCATACTGCGCTCTCTCAGGAACTTGGGCTTCATCCTCTGACAGGCGTCGCAATCTTTGGAGTCGTGGTGCACGCCGAGGCAACACATACAGATGAGGTGAGGGTCAGTACCAGACATCTGACGCGCACAGGCTTTAAAAGCCTTGAAACCCAAAGGCATTGCACACTGTTCCGGCAACACAGAAGGTGTCAAAGGCCTAAAAACCAGGCCAAGGAATTGCTGGTTTTCCAGGATCTGCGTTGGGACGCGGAAAAGGAGAAAACTGACGTCAGCGCGCCGGGAGGGGCATATATGGCTCCGCTGACGTCCTGTCCGTGGACGACGTCAGGACGGAGTCGTGCGGCGCCGCACTCCAGCGCGCAGAGGGGCTACTGCCAAAAGTTTTCCGGATCCAGTCTGATGCCTGTGGATATTCTAAGTTAAGGGAACTGCGGCTAGACTATGTCTCTACCAGATACTTCGTTACCGAAGGTAAATAACTCGTTCTTCACGGCCCTAGTTTTGCACACTTTTGTGTCAGTTACTGAGTGGCTCTGCGCTTTTGGCGTGGAAAAATGAAAAATACTGACGTCTGCGTGCCTGGGAGGCGCCTATGTAGACACCGCAACGTTATAACAGATGCCAACGATGTCACAGCGGAGCCGAATGGAGCCACCCGACCTCGCGAGCAAGGGGTATTGCTCCGGAAAAGTTTCCGGATCTAGCCTGACGCCTGGGAAATTCAAAGGTAAGGAATCTGCAGCTAGATAGTCTCTACCAGATAATGCGTTACCGAAGGTAAGTAACTTGTTCATCAAGAATGGTTTGAAAAATGTGTGACAGCTTGCTAAGACAACCTGCGCTGTAACTGCCTATCAGTTTACGTATATAGTTTTTTTGGAATACCTGCATATCCAGCAGTTTCTTCCTCTCCTGATATTGATTGAGAAGTTGAATCAGAGGTGCCTTCTTTTACTCAGAAGGATAGGCAAGGTTCGAGGTATATGAGCTGTAGATTGTATACTTGTGCATATATCGCCATCTGGTGTTGGGTTTGGATGGTTGCACTTTATTTTTGTCTTGTAGAAGTCTTTTATAGTCACGTGGTACTTGACTCCTCCTTAGGACGATAGTGCGCATGGGCATCGACTCCCTCTCCAGATTGTTTTTTTCCGCCATCTGGTTCGGATGGAAATTGCTGCGCTCTGGGTCGGTGTCGTACCCGATCCCCCTTCGATGCGCAATCCCTCACCGCTTGACTGTATTGTTTCGATCACGTTCCCTTTTGACGCGCATCCCGAAAAATTCAGCAAGACCTTCGATTCCGGTCGTCGACACGAGCCGTTGGGCCTATCTGCGCCATCAGGCCCTGTAGTCGATGGAAAGAACTCCATTTAAAAAATGCCCCCTGTGAGGTGCTAAATTCCCCCACTGTGATCTCCACGAGGTCTGTAACCTTTGCCTCTCCCCAGAACATGAGGACAAACACTGCAAGGCCTGTGCTTCCTTCAGATCGAAGAAAGCCATACATGATCGCCGGGCTCGACGTTATGTAATATCTCGATCAACTACCTTGGGGCCGGACGACATCGTCCATGCAGGCCTGATGTTCCAGAAGAACATCAACCAGAGGATGAAGACAACAGCATCTCCGAGCCCAACGAATCAGATGCCGAGGTTAAGACGATTACTCCAGGTCAACGGATCGTGAGTACCCAGATCCAGACCCCTGCCCCATCTAAAACAAAATACAAGGCTCCGGTGACACCTTTGCCTTCAGGCTCAGGTTGACACCGTGATAATACTTTAGATGCCCCACCCTCGAACCCGGCTCTGAAGTCCAGAGACAAGTCTTAAGGCGGCTCGGGATCGAGCCAGCCACATAGCGTTACAGAAAAACCATCTTCAGCACCGAAACAAAAGTCGAAACCAGACACAATGCCATGCCCGGTTCTATCTATACCGAAGACTGTTTCGACGTCGATCGCTTGGGCACCAAATACAGAGGACAAGCCCTCGGAACCGAAAAAAGTCTATAAATCTTCAGAGTCGAAAAATATTTCAGACTCAAACTCCACCGAAGGATAAGGAGACCAAGACCCCTCCTAAAGCTACAGAGCCTAAACCAAAGCACCACTCGGAACCAAAGTCGTTGGTGCCGAAAAAAGACAATACCTCTAAGGAAATGTTTCAACCAGATCCCTCGGATCCAAAACAAAAAAACTCTACACATGGACCCTGTTACTGGCCATGACATTACAATACCACTCCTAAAAAGAGGAAATTGGACACCTCCGAGGCACCTGAGATACCCTTAAAAAAGAAAGACATAGCAACTTCACCTTTCAGACCCTGCTCTTCCCTCCAAATCTTCCAACTATACCACTTTCTTCAACACAGTCTGTGAGAAGTTGGCCTGATATATGATGCTCACTAGTTCTAGTGATCACCTTGTATCAGTCCAAACAACCCTTATGGCGATTGGTTGTAAGTCAACCTTATAGACCAGCTATCCTAATGGTAGCATGGACAAAGCAGTCGTAGGCTAAACTCTTTTGGCATGTGAAGCCAGCTGTTTTACCACAATATAACCCCTTGAATATCAGATGAAAGGACACCACACAGGTTGTTATGAAAATAAACATTATATTTATTAATAACAACACCTCTGAACTCTTTGAGGTCAGAGGGCTAAGCACATGACAATCTCTTAAGAAAAATACGATAAGTTGCACAAAATTACAATGGTGCCCTAGGGGCACGACAAACCATATACTAAGTAAGTGGAATGTGAAAGTCGATAAAAGGAATGGAGCTGTCCAGAGGCTGTAGGATCGATGGGACCACGCTACACTAACCCTAGGTAAGTAATAGGAGGCCCACGGAACGCGTGTGCAGAGTGTGAACTCACACGCGAGATGCGTAACAACGTCTATGGACAGTACAGTTCAAGTTAAAGGTGAGTACGGACAATCCTGACTAGGTAGGACTAAAACGACTGTGGAACTGGACACTAGGACAGTTAAACTACCCTTGAGCACCGAAATGCTCTCTTTACCTCACCCACGGGCTGCGGGTGCATAGGTGTCAAAGTGTGTCGGGTTCTCGCGTTGAAGTCTATGGAGCCTGGAAGAAAAGATGCTGCAGGCGACCAGGAGGAAGATGTCCGGTGCGATCCAAGGGTGGATCGGTGAAGAAGAGGACCTGAAAGCAGAGGGGACAGTGTTCAGTCACTAGCCAGTGACCGGTGTGGAACCAGGAAGGAACCAGAGGCTGTCGTCGTGATCAGGTGAAGAGTGGACGCTTGACTCTGCAGCCACGTGGACCAGGAGGTGTCTTCGACGACCAGGATGGAGCACGAGCTGTCCCACGCATGCTCTCGCTGTCGGCAGTGTCGGATCCGGAATTGGAGTCAACAGGCCTTGGCAAAGGCAACCCACGCGGTGAGCGGAAAAGACGTCTGGTGCGGACTAGTAGAGTCCGGGGTGCCCCTCTTTTGGAAGGGAGCAAGGGCCAGTCTGGAGCAACCAGACCAGCAGTGAAGATTCAAAGGTTCGTCGTCTAGGCCACTAGCCAGCCGGCAAGTGACCAGACAACACGTCGAGCAGCAAACAAGCAGAAGGGCCCCACGCAGATCTCGTGGAAGCTGGAGGGCTGATCTTCGGTGCAGGGGTTGCTCGGGGCTGGGGCTTCTCAATCCCCAAAGCACTTGGTCGAGTTTATCTCGGGAGTCGTGCTGGAAGCGAAGTGCAGGTTCGTTCAAGATGGCCGGTCCCACGTGTCTCGTCGCACCCACGGGTCTCAGCTTTGCTGTAGAGGTGAGTTGAGGTCGGAGAGGTCTGGGAATCAGGGTCTCGTCGGGCTCTGAAGTCTGGATCCTCGAGGGAAGACGACAAAGTGAAGCCGCTGGACGCTTGATGGTGCCAGCAGTTGCAGGGTGGACACTCCTTGTCTACAAGGGAGATTCTTCAGTCTTCTGTGGAGCAGAACGTCGAAGTCCAGAGTTTCTTCTTGTAGAATTGTTCAGGATAATCTAATTTGGAATGGGGCCAGCTCCTACCTTTATCCTGCCAAAGGGGGCTGCACTACTGACTGGTCCCTCCCCTGGGTGGGACCAGGAAGGGGGGTGGTTACACCCCCTATCCTTTGTCCGGTTTCCCGCCAGAGCTGGGGCTGGAGTGCCCCAGCAACTGGTTTGAACCGGTGTATGCACAGGGCACCTTGTGTGCCCCAGGCATGTCTCATTCCTTTCAGGCCTCCCTACCTCAATACAGAAAATCCTGTCTGGGGTGGTGCTAGCACCTCCCCAAGCAGGAAACCCTTTGTCCAAGCCTCCCTCGCTGGAAGGACTCCCAGCAGCAGGAGGTCAGACTTGTGTCTGTGGTGGCAGCATCCATTTTGTGATGCTGAGGCTCGAGTTAACTTTAACCGGGGTTCACAGTTACATACATGTCGTGTCCCTCTAGAAGGGTGGAATGCTACCCCCGTCGCCAGAATTGGCGAGGGGGTAGTATTCCTATTCATATGACACCTTACTCGACATGTTTTGATAATGTTATACCAGAGTTAGCATTTAACCGCGAGGTTGATAATGCACTTAAGAGTATATGGCATAGCGTTATCATGGAAACCGCTAAAGGACTTGGTTCCGAAAGCTGTGGACAGGCTCAGCTCATGCTAGAGCACCATCTCACATAACTCCAAGCACTCTGCCTTCAGGATTGATAAGGCCTGCCATAGGAGTGACTGATAGGAGGATGTGTGTCCATTTTAGGGTTAGATATAGGCATACTATATCTATAGCAAAGGGTGATTACACCACCTTGCCCCAGCTGTCATGCCGCCAGTTGTCAGTTTTAGCTGGCCAGCCAGGGGTGGCATAATACATGCTTCAGCCCCTGGTAGGCCCTGGGTACACCTATGCCCTGGATACCTAAGGTACACTGTACAGGGACTGATAAGGTGGCCCAGTACCAATTGGTAAATTCACCTAAAGTACATGGTTGTCAATTTAGAGAGAGAACAGCTAGGCTGTGGGTCTGATTAGCAGGCCCACAGCCAGGGAAAGTCGTAAACCAGTGAAGCAAAAAGCAAAAATCTGGGGTGACCATAGGATTGCAGACCCCACTCTCCTACACAGTCTTCACAGCTTCCTTCTTCACTTGCACCACAAGAGGATAAAGAGGAATTTGGGGTGGGGATGGCGATGAAGACCCACATGGGTATGATGATGATGTTATCCTCAGTCTCCCACCACCTGACCCTTGGAAGGATTATACTAATATCCCAGATATACCTGAACCAGACTCATCCATCTAAACCATCCCCTCCAGACGACAACATAGGGTTTGCTCAGCTCCTAAATAGCGGTACAAAAGGGGGTGGTGATGGACGGAGCATCTGAACCAATCAAACACTCACACGCAGTCAACAGATCTGGGTTTAATCCATCACCGTTCTTTAGCCCACTCTGCCACCCCAGTTCAGACATGGCCATATGCAAATCAGTCTGACTCTGTGCCTCATGGGAACAGTCCAGCCCAAACTGCCAAGCCATGCCTTACCTCGACCGGAAACAAGCTTCCTAGGACCGGTTTCTGGCATTACAGCCGTCTTCAGCCAGGCTTGCTTGAATCCAGTGGCAAAGTGAGCAAGGGACTCACGTCTGAGCAAACCCTGCCAACTTATGGCAAACAAAGCGGTACAAAAGGGGGTGGTGATGGACGGAGCATCTGAACCAATCAAACACTCACACCCAGTCAACAGATATGGGTTTAATCCATCACCGTTGTTTAGCCCACTCTGCCACCCCAGTTCAGACATGGCCATATGCAAATCAGTCTGACCCTGTGCCTCAAAAGGGGGTGGATTCAAGCAAGCCTGGCTGAAGACGGCTGTAATGCCAGAAACTGGTCCTAGGAAGCTTGAATCCGGTCCAGGGAAGGCATGGCTTGGCAGTTCGGGCTGCTTCCATTCAAAACATCATCTGTGTCCTTTTGCATCTACAACAATGTAACCTAGCGTATACATCCATTAGACTACATCTTGCGGCTATAGCAGCCTTTCTCCAAAGCAGACGTTTGTCTTTGTTTAGGGTACCAGCTGCTATTAAGGCATTTATGGAAGTGCTTAAAAGAATAATTCCACCTACAGTTCCACCCGCTCCAGTATGGAACCTAAATGTGTTACTTACCAGGCTCATGGGTCCCCCATTTAAACCTATGCATACATGCGAATTACAATTTCTCACCTGGAAAGTAGCTTTCCTGGTTGCCATCACCTCTCTCAGAAGAGTCCCCGAACTCCATGCATTAACCATACTAGAACTATTTCTCCAAGTCCATCATAACAAAGTGGTTCTTAGGACTAATCTAAAATTTCTACCTAAAGTTTTCTCTGCTTTTCACCTTAACCAGTCTGTAAAACTCCGTGTTTTTCCCTCTACCAGACTCAGTAACAGAATGGGCTCTTCACACACTGGACAAAAAAAGAGCGATACTTTTCTACATTGAAAAAACTAAATCCTTTACAAATACGCCAACAACTTTGTTGCTTTCTCCCCACCTCATAAAGGCAATCCTATCTCTAAAACGGAGATTGCAAGGTGGATTGTTAAATGCATCCAAATATGGTATGCTAAAGCCAAACACTCCTTAACCATTGCCCCTAGAGCTCACGCCACACGTAAGCTAAGGGGCATTCTTAGGGAACATTCCCCTAGATGACATTTGCAAAGCAGCAACTTGATCTACACCACACACGTTCACAAAACACTATTGTGTAGACGTGCAAGCAAAACAACAAACTAGTGTGGGCCAGGCTGTATTAAGAACCCTTTATCAAACTACTACAACAGATCCAGGTAGCCACCGCTAATGAGGTAACTGCTAAGTAGGCTATGCACAAGTATACGATCTACAGCTCATATGCCTTGAACGGAAAATGCTACTTACCAGTATGAATCTGTTCTTGGCATGTAGAGCTTTAGATTCGTATACACCCACCAACCTCCCCAGATACCTCTATCTGTTCCAGTACTATCTTACTTAGATACTTTACACATGGACATTCTTTTCTATTTCTTACTAACTCCATCATAACTCTCCATGGCAAAACAATCTGGAGATGGAGTTGATGCCCATGCGCACTATCGTCCTAAGGAGGAGTCACCTACCTCTTGACTACAAGTGCAAACATCCGAGCCCAACACCAAATGGTGATGTATGCTCAGGTATACAAATCTACAGCTCTACCTGCTAATAACAGATGCATACTGGTAAGAAGCATTTTTCTCATCTGTCTGCTCATGTGTGTTTCAGCTCAGAGTTTGTCCTGTTGTCTTAATCTATAGTCATCAGATCTACTTTTGAAGTATCTTGTGCTTTTACCAAAGTTTGAATGTTACCCACAGCATTTGAATTGTGTTTTTAATACTTGCTGCAGCCTCCAATCAAGACCATCAAGCTGCTCGTTCCATTAGACGTAGTAAGACCTATCCAGGCAATGATGCAGGTATTTTACAAAGGGTTTCCAGATCCTCATCAACCTCAAACAACTTCATCTTATTCACCCCCAGTACCACCTCTGATGCAGTGGATGATGCTTCCAGAGCTGGTGCAGCCACTTTCTTTCCCATCTATCATAGTACCTGCAGACAGATGCTTACATTACAGAAGAGAATGATGAATTATTTGCTCACTGGAATTCAGTGCATATATTATGCCATCCCAGTTTCAATGCTCACCAGACGCCACTGCTCTAAGGATAGCACAATACATGCTGCAGCCCATAGAGACCCTCTCTGTTCACAAGGCCCTTGGTACCACTGGTACCTTTTACAATGGACTTGTATGTGTGCCAGAGGTGTGCCAATTGTGGAGACAAGGTACAGTTTAGGGAAAGAACAGTCACTAGGAACCTGATCAGCTGGTACCCAGTGCACATTCAGTCAAAGTACATCAGAAATCAGGTAAAAAGTTGGGAGTAACCATGCAAAAAGGGGCACTTTCCTGCACATAGCCCAGCCACACTCTCCTTACTGACCCACCCACTCATCCTCCTCGTTCTGCAAACTTTATTCTGCTTAACTTCAAGATCCGTTTCTTGAAATTATTATACATTACGTTACCACTTGTAGTGGTTATTTCAAAGATATATCTGGGTTTTTGGCACACCGTTTCCACAGCCATGTAGGAAAGGATTTGCTTTCCTGGTTATCCCCCGTGTCCACCCCACCCCCTATTATGCTTGTAGTCAGTGTGTTTTTGACCTAGTCTGCTGAGATACTGCTAATCGGGACCTCATCAACTATGCGTGGTCAGTACTCCACGTTTGGCTACTGGTGTACCCTTATTAGTCCCTAGTATGTAGTATTAAGGTAACCAGGGTATAGGTACACAAGGGGTCTCTCATGGGCTGCAGCATGTATTGTGCCAACCATGGAAATCCACTTAAACTGTGACTACTGGCCTGCCAATGTAGCTTGTGTGAGTAGGGTGCCTGCACCTCTTGCGACAGATCAACGTTTCCTTATATCTGAGTCCACTGCACTTTAAAGCTATTAATCAATCCTATATTAGGCTCTTCTGTCCTGAGGGCAGGGTGCTTGGTTATAAGTGTGAGGGTGCCCCTGCATAAGCAGCACACCTCTACAAACCCTTAAGTCGTTTTTCTAGGATTTGTTAGTGTGGTCAGCCATTAGACCTATAGTGGACATCAGTCATTACGAGATGTCTAACTATATAGTGGCTGCACCGAACCTGGTTATGTTTGGTATCAAACATGTTGGAATCCTACCCCAACACCGATTATAGTGTTGGAAGTTTGATCCCATGTAATGGGGGCTCCTTAGGACACCCATATACTCCAGTTAACAGCTTTTCAAGGTCTACAAGCAAGCTGATGCTGCTGCTGAACACACTTGATTCTTCCCTCCTCCTGCTGCTTCGCTGAGCTCGAGCAGGGGAAGGTATTGGATTAGGTTTCCTGTCACAGGAAGATGTGACCACCTCCCAGACAGGACTTAGTGTGTTGGGCTGTGGTGGGAGTGTTTTCCAGCACCACCAGACTGCTTTGAAGGGCACATTTGGTGCCCTTCTTGCATACTCCAGTTTGAGCCAGTTCAGGAACCCTTGGTTCCTGCTCTGGCGCGAAACTGGACAAAGGTCATGCAAGTATACTCCCCTCTGTCCAGTCCTGCCTTTAAGAGGGACCCAGAGAAGTCCCAACCCTTTCCTTAGGGTACTTAAGGGCTCCCCTGTGGGTGGGTCCTCAGATTCGTCGTGGGCCGAGACTCGAGCCTGAAACTATGACTCTTCAGTCGTAGACACTTGGAGTTCGAAAGAGTCCTTTCCCTGCGCCTGCAGGCACTGCAACAAAGCTGACCGGTCTGCTGCTCCTGCCGCCCTACGGACTTCCCGAGGCCCAGTGTTGGACCTGGGGAACCCCAAGTCACATAAGGTAGCTTGGCACTAAGTGAGAAGGCCCAACTCCAAGGAACATGTGCTAAGTTTGCGTCACACCCATCAGTAACATAACATCCAACCACTCAAAAATAAGGACACTACACCATTATTAGAAAAATATGAGCTGTTTTATAAAAGTTTTCTTTAAATTTCCGTAGTTCCTTAACTCTCTTTTAGTCACAGTACATAAGTTCAACTCTGCATCAAAGAAATCAGCACTAAACAGTGTTTACAGAAGAGAAATCATCACTACTCAATTTACAAGCAAAAGTGTTCAATACAAGGTCACTAAGTGAGAATCAGTGGTTCACTTTGTGAATTCAGGTAACCTTTGGTTTCCACGAGTGGGAACTACTGACTATTCCCCTGCAGCATCAAAGAACTATGGCTACTAACCCCCACCTCACTGTTCCATGAAAGTTCTCCTCTAATCCTGAACAAGGAGGTTTATTTACCAGCATATCAATAATCAGTTTCCAATAACTGCATTAAGGTGATCAGGTAACTAGTGGAAGTCTTGAAGGCTTCTGGCTGAAATTAGCCACTCTTACTTAGTTAGACCCATAGAAAGAAACCGATCCTCAGCCCCTTGGTCGGTAGTACTCTGCTCTTTAGATTTCCCCCAACACACACTCCTTACTTTTTAGAGATGGGCCCTCGGGGCCATAGTCTCGGAACGCCGGGGGAGGGAAAGATCACACCAGTGGTCTCTGTCAGTGTCTGCCCGCTGTTCGTCTCACCTCACCCGCCAGGCCAGCCGCTTGAGGACAGAGCTGGCGCGGGGTAAAGAGAGCCACACGGGCTGAAGGGGCCGATTCTTGCCTCACCCGCCTCACCAGCCACTCGAGGTCAGAGCTGGCGCGGGGTGAAGAGAGCCACACGGGCTGAAGGGGCCGATTCTCGCCTCACCCGCTTCCTCGTTGGACGCTGACTCCGCCTTTCCTGAGGAAAACGGCCCAACTGAGCAGGCGCGAGAGATTAGCGGCTCCAAGACCGAGCCCGCTCAGCTGCGGCAATACTTCTTCCTTTGCTCCGCCCTCGCTCCTAGGCCAGTGTTCACTCTACCGGGCCTGCGCGGATTGGAGAGAGGCTTTCCTTCACAAGCCTCCGATCATCCTCGCCGGCCCAAGGAAAGAATGAGGTCGCTTCCTCCCCTCGACCACACTACCTGCGGTCACTGCCCCGATCACACGGTCCCTGTCTTCTCCTCCTGGCCAGCCGCTATTCACAACCCAGAAGCCTGACACCACAGGTACGAGGAGGGATTCCGGTTGGAATGTCTGTGGGGGGGGGGGGCGGAAGGCAAATAGGTCCTCAGTTCACTTAGGGAGCTGAACGAGGAGGTCACAAGAATCGATTTCTCCAATTTAACCCTTCCTTCTTCTTGGTAATATGCTACCAGAGTCTTACTGAGGGCTTTCCTACTGGGCAATGGACTGAGCTCCTCAGTAATTCAGTCACCCTTGACCACTCCTAGCCCCTTCTTCTAGGCTATGGATCTGTCAGGCGCCCAGGGTCTCCAGGAATACCTCGAGGCAGGGTCAAGTCAGTAACTACAAGGGGAGAGGGGTGGTGAAGCAGTAAGGAAGCGTCCCTACACTGGGAGATCAACCCTCTGGATATCCTACCCCCACCTTGTGCTACAGCCTGTACTCCAGCGGACTCTCTCTGGTAAGACAAAATGCCTGCTCCGCAGCTGACCTTTTATAGACTGGCCTCAGAAGGTCCAGAAGGTTCTGGAAGGTCCCTATGCTAGTCTATGGGTCCTGTCTAGAGATGACCGTTATGGCAGTTAAGGGCGTCCATTTTGTGGGTCCCATACTCTCTAGTCAGAAAAGGCACCTAGGCCTCAGGTAAAAACTATGAGGGTAAAAGAGCATCTAACCCCTGCCAACACCACAAAAAATCCAGTGGACACAAAAAGATTGAAAAGGTTTTGAGGGGCAAAAAGGGGACAAAATAAATAATTAACAGAAGGGCTACTCAAAGGGCAGACAGGTGTAATACCCAGCAACACATGTGGTTCTGCAGCTCCCTAGAAGCCTTACCTGTCTTCTCAGCAATTTTGAGTACCGTATCCTTCTTTGGGGCCATACTAGTGTGCACTGTGACTTGCAGTTGCCAAGGCTTGTTGACTCTGCACTCGAGATCTTCGGGCTACAAGAAGGTCCAGCCACCAGCATCTCTTCCCTCCAAGATCAGTGTCCTCACTGCATTCTTGGCACCCTGGGTGTTCTTCTTTGATGAGCTGCTCAAGGTCCTCTTGCGACTCCTGTGCCTTCAGCCTGTGGGTTTCCTTGAAGGTCTTCCTTTGCTTCAGTGGGCTTTCCTATTTGCATAGGGCCTGCTTTCACTCTCCTGCTGTTGGTGAGTCCCTTGGACCTTGCCGGTCCCAATGTTTGCTGCTTTTCGTGTTCCATGCCAGTTGTGGTTACCAAGGCTTGTTGGTGCTCTCGCCGGACACCGACCTCCTAAACACTGACATCCAACATGGGACAGCTCCTGCATGGTTCCTGGTCTTACTTAGTCCTTGGTCCTCACAGCTGCAGTGACAAGGCCTCAGACTACTCTTCAGAACACCTCGACATCTGTGGGCATTGTGCTTAGGTGCCTACTGGTCACCTCTAAGTGGCATAGACTCTGTCCCCTACAGGGGGTACCCCAAAGTAGCCCCCTAGTACATTGGATCATGTTATATCTGAAAGAAACAGGTTAGTATTAGATTCCTTACCTTAGAATATCCCCAGGCGTCAGTCTGGATCCGGAAACTTTTGCGTAGCAGTACCCCTGCGCGTCGGTAGGCGTCGTCTGCAGGCATCCCCTGCGGCTCCGCGTCCGTCGTCGTGCGCCGTGATGACGTCGCTGGAGTATATAGACGCCGCCTCCGCGCGCTGACGTCAGTTCTTCTTTTTTCCGCGCCAGTTAGCGCAGACCCGAGAAGTGCAGTACTCCGGTCTTTTGACCAAAGTTTTTGTGTGAATCTTTGCTTCTTATTTCGGTGCCGGTAGGATGCCCGGTTTTAAGAACTGTGACGGCTGTGACCGCACGATGTCGGTCACGGATCATCACCGACTCTGCCTCCGGTGTCTAGGCCCCGACCACGCCGTGGACGACTGCGTCGATTGCCGGGCCCTGACAAGTAAGGCTAGGCGGGAGCGGTCCCGCAAGCTACTCGAACTGCGGGTGTCGGCCCCACGTCAAGAGCGGTCCCGGTCCGGCCGGAGGTCGAGGGAGCGGTCGAGGGAGCGGTCGCGGAGCCATCGCGAACGCTCCGGAAGTCGTCACCATTCCTCTGGTTCCTCAGGTAGGAAACACAGGAAGTCGGGGCGTCGTCATCGTACCCCCGACTCCCCCCGACGCTCGCGCGATGCCCCCGGGGGTTCGGGTGACCCCACCCCCGCGGCTCCGCGTGAGTCGCCGGCGCGGCCTGCTCCATACCCTCCGGTCCCTGGGCACGGCGCGTCGCGTGAGGAGATAGGAGTTCCTCATGGCCATGAGGGCACTGTCTCCTCCGACGGGGCCTACGGCGCCTTCGGGCCCTGTGCTCCCGTCCGGGGGCCCTAGCGGTCCGGGTGTCCCTGCCCCGACGCCGTCGGGTGCTCCGGCTCCGACGCCGCCGGCGGCTCCGACCCCGGCGCCGCAGGGTCCTTCAGGGTCGACGCCGGCTAGTCTACCGGCCTCTCCGGCGCCGATTCCATCGGGGTTGCCCCCGACGCCGCCCCCGCGCGGCGCCGGTGCTCCGACGCCGATGGGGCCCATGAACCCCGAGGAGCCGGTCTACATTGTTGACTCCGAATATGGGGATGATGTAGAATACGGAGAGGGTTGGGAGGGGTCTGAGGACCCTCTGTCACGCGAGTGTCAGTACGACGTGGACTGGACAGGTGATTTGGGTGACGCCAGTGGTCTGGACGACTCTCCTAACCCTGGCTTTGTCTCGCCTCCTACTGTGGCTTCGGAGGCTGGGGCTGCTTATTCAGTGGTGTTGATGAGGGCTGCCAAGGCTTTACACCTTGAGCTCCCCGTCGCGGTCGTGAGGCCTAACATCCTCACTGAGGTCTTCAAACCGCAGTCATGCCCACAGGAGCCTCTGCTGCCGTTCAACGAAGCCTTGACAGACGTTCTTTTGGGCACGTGGTCCAGGCCTGCTTCAGGTTCGCCTGTTGATAGGAACGTGGCCAGACGCCACCGTCCGTATCCGGACGACCCCAAGTTCCTGTCCACCCATCCCACCCCTGAGAGTCTGGTGATCCAGGCCTCAACTTCCCAGACCGCATTCCCGTCGGCCCCGCCCGACCGGGAATCAAAGAGGTACGACCAGTATGGGAAAAAGGTCTTCTCGTCCCTGAGTTTGGGACTGCGGTCTTGCAACACCGCATGCCTCTTGGGCCGCTACACCCACTCTCTGTGGGATACGGTCGCGGAGTGTCTGCCAGAATGCCCGCAGGAGGTACGGGCAAAGCTCGGCAAGGCTATGATTGAAGGCCGAGACGCAGCACGATATTCCATCAGGTGTGGTCTTGATACGACCGACTCGCTGGGCAGAGCGATGTCCACGACGGTGGCGATTCGTCGCCACGCCTGGCTGAGGTCCGCCAACTTTTCGGCGGATGTCCAAAATACTTTGATGGACATGCCGTTCGATGGCAGTCGCCTGTTTGGCGACAAAGCGGACCACGCGCTGGAGCGCTTCAAGGACTCCAGGGTCACGGCCAAGTCCTTGGGTCTCTCGACCCAGCGCCAGCAAACGGGTTCGTTTCGCTCCTTTAGTGGCCAGGGAAGGGGCGGTCCCACACGTGCTGCCAGCCACGCGCCGCAGAACACTTCTCAACGCGGTGGCGGCCGTGAATTCCGTCGTGGAGGCGGTCGGGGACAACGGCGAGGTCAGACCACACCTCCCCCCGCAGCATCAGCCTCCAAATCCTCCTAGTCCGAGCTTTCAGGCCCATGTGACGCCAGTGGGTGGCAGGGTTCGCCATCACCACTCCCGCTGGCGCACTATCACATCGGACAGGTGGGTGCTGCAGCTCGTCCGAAGGGGCTACTCCCTCCCCTTCGAGACCACTCCTCCAGCCATGCCACCGCAGAACCACCGTGTGTCGGGGGACCACTTGACACTTCTGCAGGAGGAAGTTACGGCCCTCTTGGCCAAGGGGGCCATCGAGCGCGTTCCTAGGCCAGAAGTAGGGCGTGGTTGCTATTCCCACTACTTTCTGGTACCCAAGAAGGACAAGGGGGGCCTACGTCCTAACTTGGATCTACGGAACGTCAACGGCTTCCTCCGGAAGGAGAAGTTCAAGATGTTGACTTTGGCTCAGGTCTTGGCTGCTCTAGACCCGCAAGACTGGATGGTGGCGTTGGACTTGCAGGATGCGTATTTTCACATCCCCGTCCTGCCGGCCCACCGGCGTTACCTGCGGTTCACGGTAGGCCACGAGCACTTTCAGTTTATCGTGCTCCCTTTCGGCCTTACCAGCGCCCCACGGGTGTTCACGAAAGTGATGGCGGTGGTCGCAGCTCATCTGCGCCGGTTAGGGGTTTCAGTCTTCCCCCTACCTCGACGACTGGTTGTTGAAGGCGGGCTCGCCCCAGACAGTCGTCCACCACCTTCAGATGACGGCAGACCTCCTGCACGAGCTGGGGTTTTCCATCAATGTGCCGAAATCACACCTGTGTCCCTCTCAAAAGCTCCTTTTCATCGGAGCGGTTCTCGACTCTGCGCAGTTTCGGGTTTATCCTCCGGAACGGCGAGTCCGGGATATACAGGCTTTGATTCCCATCTTTCAGCCGTTATCCCGGGTTTCGGTCAGGTTGACGCTGCGGCTGCTGGGGCTGATGGCTTCCTGCATCCTTCTGGTGCATCACGCCCGGTGGCGGATGCGGGCTCTGCAGTGGGACCTGAAGTTTCAGTGGGCCCAGCATCAAGGCAACCTATCCGACCATGTCCTGATCTCGGATGGCACTGCGAGACAGTTGCAGTGGTGGCTTACGGACCGCGATTGGGTCAGAGGCAGATCCCTCTCCCTTCCCCAACCGGAGCACGTTGTTGTGACGGACGCGTCCCTCCAGGGCTGGGGAGGCCACTTGGGAGAGGCGGAGATCAGAGGCATCTGGTCTCCGGCGGAGTCCCGGCTCCACATCAACATGTTGGAGCTGCGGGCGATTCGCCTAGCACTGAAGGCATTCCTCCCCTTTGTCAACGGGAGTGTAGTGCAGGTGTTCACGGACAACACCACCGCCATGTGGTACTGCAACAAGCAGGGCGGAGTGGGGTCGTGGACCCTTTGCCAGGAGGCTCTGCGTCTCTGGCAATGGCTGGAACGTCAAGGCGTGACTCTGACGGTTCAACACCTGGCAGGTTCTCTGAACGCCAGGGCGGACGAACTCAGCCGTCGGTGCTCGGTGGATCACGAATGGCGTCTGAACTCGGACGTGGCGAAAGGCCTCTTTCTGCAATGGGGAGAGCCTTGGTTAGATCTATTCGCCACAGAAGAGAACACGCAATGTCATCAGTTCTGCGCGTTGGAGTTTCCAAGACGGCACTCGCTCGGCGACGCCTTTCGGCGCGAGTGGAGCTGCGGTCTGTTGTACGCCTTTCCGCCTATACCACTTCTGCCCAGAGTGCTGAAGAAGATCAGGCGCGACCGGGCCCAAGTTATCCTTGTGGCTCCGGACTGGGCTCGAAGGTACTGGTATCCCGAGCTACTCAGCATGTCAGTCGGTCCCTCGATCCGCCTGCCCCTTCGGGAGGACCTTCTGTCGCAGCAGCAGGGGACAGTCCTCCACCCGAACCTGTCCAGTCTCCACCTCCATGCGTGGAGATTGAGCGGCGACAGTTGAGGCCATTTGACTTGCCTCCTGAGGTTTGTGATGTGATTCTGGCAGCCAGGCGTCCCTCCACAAAGTCGGTATACGCCTGCCGGTGGAACAGATTTGTGGCATGGTGCACAGCAAAGGCTGTGGACCCTCTCTCTGCCCCTCTTTCCGAGGTTCTCCTCTTTCTTCTCTCTCTTGCCCAGCAGGGCTCTGCTCTGGGCACTATCAAGGGCTACCTTTCTGCCCTTTCGGCCTTTCTAAGGCTGCCTGATCAACCTTCTTTGTTCAAGTCCCCTATTGTAACGAGATTCTTGAAGGGCATCACGCACATGTATCCACCTGTTCCGTTCGTGATGCCTCAGTGGGACTTGAACCTGGTTCTGACCTTCTTGATGTGCGCTCCCTTTGAGACACTTCATTCCTGTCCTCTCCGTCTCCTGACTTTAAAGACGGCCTTCCTGGTTGCCATCACCTCTGCCAGGAAGGTGAGTGAGCTCCAGGCTCTTTCTGTCAAACCTCCTTTCATGTCCATTCATCCAGACAAGGTGGTTCTGAGAACTAGACCTTCTTTCCTGCCCAAAGTAGTCTCTGCTTTTCACATCGGGCAGTCCATCACCTTACCCTCCTTCTTCCCGCCTCCGCATCCTTCAAAGGATGAAGAGCGGCTCCATCGTCTGGACCCAAAACGTGCGCTTTCATTTTATATGGATCGCACACGCCAGTTCCGGGTGGATGACCAACTATTTGTTGGCTACGTGGGTGCGAAGAAGGGACGGGCGGTACATAAACAGACCATCTCTCGGTGGGTTGTTCTGTGCATCAAAGCGTGCTACTCTTTGGCTCGGAAGGAGCCTCCTGTTGGGCTGAGGGCCCATTCCACTCGGGCCACGGCGGCTACTACTGCCCTGGGCCAGAGAGTCCCTTTGCAGGACATTTGCCAGGCGGCTACGTGGGCCTCGCTGCACACCTTTGCGAGGCACTACTGCCTGGACAGTCAAGTCCGGAGGGATGGCTTCTTTGGCCGTTCGGTCCTCCAGGACTTTCTGGTGTAGGCTTGTATTGGTTTGCAGACCCACCTCCGGGGTTGGTATTGCTGGGGTATCTATTCTAAGGTAAGGAATCTAATACTAACCTGTTTCTTTCAGATGAACAAGTTACTTACCTTCGGTAACGATATATCTGTAAGAAACAGTAGGTCCGAGGCATGTGGGCTGCTAAATTCATATCTTAGCATTAGATCGCCGCCTAGTGTTGGGTCCGGATGATCGCACATTGTTGTCCTGGAAGAGTCTTCGAAGTATCCTGAGATAGGTGGCTCCTCCCCTGGACTACAGTGCGCATGGGCATCGGCTCCATACCCAGATTGTTTTTTTCCGCCATTGGGTTCGGATGCGGTCTCGACGTCTCTCTGTCGGAACCGAGAAAAACTAACTTTTTACGGCCAAAAGGCCTTGTATTTTTTGCGTCGGTATTGTTTGCGCACGGTCTTGAGTTCTTCCGTCTCTTGGAGTCGGAATCAACGGAGTGCTTGCACTCTTCGGACATCGAGGCCTTCTCATCGCGACACGACGCAACTTTCCAGCATGGAGCGGAGTCCGTTTAAGTACTGTCCGCTCTGTGGGTCCAAATACCCACATATCGACGTGCACCCGGTCTGTAACAAATGCCTTTCACCAGACCATAACGAAGACAACTGCAGGGCCTGCGCAAAATTCAGGTCAAAGAAGACACTCAAGCTTCGGCGCGCGGTGCGCCTTGAGGCCAGACAAGCGGCCCCGGATCCAGAAAACATCTTCGGCGACCGAGAAGAGGAGGACCAGAGCCATCATCTTCAAATCTCCCCGCCCGAGACGGAGGTCGAGGCAGATCCGGAAGACGACGACGGAGTCGTAGATCAAGGCCTTGAATACGTCGACGAGGTAGGGGACGTCGAAGAGATTTATGGGGCCGCGGAAGATAGCTCAGGGGACGAGCTATGCCCCGAAGGTTACGAAAATCAAGATCGGGTCACGGGATCGCCTGTCGGCCTTACCCAAGACCCCGTACCGCAAGCCACGGCCCCGCCTTCAGGCCCGGCCACGGACATACTTGCTGCGCAGCCCGTATCGAAACCGAAACTGAAACCTACGGTATCGACTACACCTAAAATGGCCGAAACGAAACCGAAACTTATCGATTCGAGCGACCCTAAGATGGCGGCCGTACCACCAAAAACGACTACACCCGCTGCTTCATCGACTCCGTCGACCTCCGGTCCACAAAAGTAGAAGAAATCTGTCGATTCCACAGGGTCGAAATCGGCGCCAGAGGAGGGATCCTCTAAGAAGGGTGGTCGGCACGGGTCAACCGCTGCGACGCCGTCAAAGCCCGCTAAAGCCGGCGACACGGCTCCGGTTCCGACTGGGATTCCGTTAGTCGGACGCGTGGTGGTGACGGAGCCGACAAAATCACACGGATCGAAGGCTGGCACGTCTGCGCATCGGTCCAAGGACTCTGGGTCGGCGGCTGCGGCATCATCGTCCAAAACTCAGAAGGGCCGACACGACGTCGGATCCGAGGGCAAGGTCAAGACCTCCTCGTCGGCGCCAAAGGCCACTGTAAGTGACGCGTCCCCCATCGCCTCTTCACTACAGAGAATCAGGGATATGGCCTCTGCTACGCCGGCTCCGATGCCATCGCCACAGAAGCCGATGGACATTCCGGTGAAGCCTGCGGGTAAACTTCTCTTCCTTCTGCCGCCAAAAGAGACGCCAAAGGCCTTTTCAACGAAATCAACGCCAAAGAAGTCGGATTCTTCAACGGCAGGGGCACTTTCAAGTCGGGTACTCGACTCTGAAGAGGATTCTGAGCGTTTTATCGACGCAGACACGGGCAAATTGACCCTTTACAAGAGGAGGATCACTTCACAGCCAGTGGACTCCTATGTCATCCCCCTAAAGAAAAAAAGGCTTCCTCAAGACGCTTCAGGCCTCATGGAACCTATCCAGCCTCCTCCAAGAAGGAGCCCAACTCCTTCCCCAGAACACTCTGAGGGTGAGGGATATGTTGAAGATGACCAATACACTTTCCCCATCAATGAACCAGATGCACAGCCGGATTCATATGATGACATTGGTGACCAAGGCACCCAAGATGTGGGGCAAGACCCACAGCCTTTCACTGCACGTGCATCCCCAACAGAAGATTCTGCAGGTTTTCATGCACTCATTGAAAGGGCAGCTGCTAATCATGATGTGGACATGCATGCTGACCCAGTAGAAGAAGACTTTCTATTTGACACTTTTTCAGTCTCTGAACGGACAGTAAAGACACTGCCTATGCTCAAAGGGGTCCTCAAACATGCTGCGGACATCTTTAAGGAACCTACCAGGGCGAGAGTGGTCAATCCACGTATCGAAAAGAAGTACAGACCAGCACCTGCAGACCCTGCATACATTCGGGGACAGTTGCCGCTTGACTCCCTGGTGGTCGCAAATGCCCGCAAAAGGGCCAACTCCCAAACAACGGGTGAAGCTCCTCCCCCGGATAAGGAGTCCAAGGTGCTAGAGGCAGGAGGCAAAAGGGTAGCTGCACAGGCTGCCAATTTTTGGCGTATTGCAAATACACAGACACTCTTGGCACGTTATGATAGGGCGCATTACGACACCCTAGAGCGGATTTTAGAACACCTGCCTTCGCAGTTTCAAGAGGGCACCAAACTGCTTATAGAAGAGGGAAAACTGATCTCCAACGCAGCCATAAAGTGTGCACTTGATGCCGCAGACACAGCAGCTAGGGCCATTAACACTAGCGTCATGCTGAGACGACAGGCGTGGCTCCGCATATCGGGGTTTAATCCTGACATTCAGACAACCATACTTAATCAGCCAGTCAATCCTGATAGACTGTTTGGTCCAGATGTGGACACCACCCTAGAAAAAATTAAGAAAGACACCGAAACTGCTAAGTCTATGGGGGCCCTACAATCACAACAGTTTCGTGGCAACAATTTTCGTCGCTCAGGTGCACGTGGAGTCACCAGAGGACAGATGGGTCAACAATCACAATTCTCTAGAGGTGGAGCACAATCCTCGTACCCCAAACAGAACAAGGGGAGTTACCGAGGAAACAGCACCAGAGGACGTGGCAGAGGGAACAACAACTCCCTCTCCTCTGCCCCAAGCAAACAGTGACTCTCTGTCACTGCCCCCCGACCACTTAACACCTGTCGGGGGGAGACTACAGCAGTTCCTGCCCGTCTGGAGAAACATCACCACAGACAGGTGGGTGCGACAACTTGTCCAGTACGGTTATTGTCTAGAGTTAAAATCCACTCCACCCAACATCCCACCAAGGCAACGGCCTATGTCCGCAGAGCACTTGCACTTATTGCAGCAGGAAGTAGTGGTGATGCTGCAAAAAGGCGCAATCGAGCTCGTGCCAGTAGAGGAGGAAGGCACAGGGGTATATTCCCTGTACTTCCTTATTCCGAAGAAGGACGGATCTCTCAGGCCCATTCTAGATCTACGTCCCCTCAACCTGTATATACTGTCAGAACATTTCCATATGCTCACACTGCAACAGATTCTTCCCTTGTTAAACCAAGGGGACTTCTTAGCAACCTTAGACCTCAAGGATGCTTATTTCCACATACCACTACACCCGTCCCACAGAAAATACCTCAGATTCACTATCCAAGGCAGGCAGTATCAGTTCAAGGTCCTACCCTTCGGAGTGACCACAGCCCCAAGAGTGTTTACCAAGTGTCTGGCGACAGTGGTTTTGGAGATGGGCTAACAGTCGATTTCCCCTTTTGTGCTTATTTTTCTGCAGGTGTATCGCCCAAATGATCTGGCCTTGTTACACCGCCACAGTCTTTGCCGTGGTAAAGTACCCAACACCCCCTCTTTACTAAAATTTTTTTAATGTTAACCCCTTTAGAAGTAAATATAATTCATTTATACTTACTTTACAGGTGCTCCCCTCTCCCCGCCCCCATCTGTCCTGAAGAAGACCCGTAGCAGAGGTCGCAACTTTCCCGTATTGCGCCAGGGTCGAAACGTCGACGGTTATGCCCCCCTTTTAATTTCCTAAAGCCTGTACCATTTTCCCAGTCCCCGTGTATAATAGTGTGTATATACTTTGTAGGGGTAGGCTTTACTTTTGTGCAATGTAAATATAATTCTTGTTTTGCACTGAACCTATTCTAAATCCTGTGCTTTCAGCCTTTCCTTCTCATCACTTGAGCACCCCCCTTTTTCTAATTCTCTTATTGCCAAATTTTTTATCAATATGTAAATAAAACTGCAGTATAAATTGTTTTGGTACTGTTTTGTTGGGTTCTTTCGCATTGATAGCAGCATTAGCTAATAATACATCTCCTTTTGTTTGTTCAGATTAAATCTGACCCCTTACTTAGTGTGAATAATTAACACTTACATTGATTGTGTCTGGTTTAACAAATTGTGTCTAGGACCACTTTTTCTATAAATATAATGGCGACAGTAGCAGCGCACCTCAGGAGGCAGAACATCCATGTCTACCCCTACCTGGACGACTGGCTCGTTCAAGCCAAGTCGGAACAACAGTGCGCCGCGGACATGTCGACTACCATTCACCTCCTTCACGATCTAGGTTTTTCGTTGAACTACCCAAAGTCGCATCTTCAGCCGGCACATGTCCGGCAGTTTCTAGGTGCGACGATCAATACCCTGACGGCCATGGCTCAACCAAACCAAGTCAGGATAAACAGCATGCAGTCTCTGATCCAGAAGTTCAGACCACAACACTCACTTCCAGCGAGAGTGTTCATGCAGTTGATAGGCATGATGGCCTCCTGCATCTTCATAGTCCCTCACGCACGGTTGCATATGCGCCCGCTCCAGGAGTGCTTAGCAAATCAGTGGACACAGGCTCAAGGACAATTAACAGACCTAGTGTTGGTTACCAGTCGGGCATACGACTCTCTGCATTGGTGGACTCCACACAACCTTTGCAAGGGCCGACTGTTCCAGGAGCCAGTGCCACAGATTACCCTTACAACGGACGCATCTCTCCAGGGATGGGGAGCTCATCTGCTCACTTACACAGTGCAGGGACTATGGACGACGCAGCAACAGAAGATGCACATCAACTATCTAGAACTGATGGCAATCTTCATGGCGCTCAAGTCCTTCATTGTACATCTGTGCAACAAGGTAGTGTTAGTCCGGACGGACAACATGACCGCGATGTACTACATTCAAAAGCAGGGAGGCACCCACTCGCCACAGCTGTCTCATCTGGCTCAGGGCATGTGACGGTGGGCCATTCAGAGGAACATCTTCCTCATGGCAGAACACCTCCCGGGCAAGGACAATCAGATGGCGGATCTGCTCAGCAGATACAGCCATCAAATGCACGAGTGGGAGTTACACCCATCTGTACTCCACCCGTACTTCCAGCAGTGGGGTCATCCGGAGATAGACCTGTTTGCAACAAAAGAAAACGCAAAATGCCAACACTTTGCCGCCAGGTTCCCTCACCCACAGTCGCAGGGGAATGCGATATGGATGAACTGGTCAGGCAAATTTGCGTACGCTTTTCCGCCAGCCCCTCTGATACCGCTGGTGGCAAGAAAGCTAAGGCAGCACTCGATGACTCTCATCCTGGTTGCTCCAACGTGGGCGCGCCAAGCATGGTACACCACGTTCCTCGAACTCTCAGTGGTGCCGCATCAAAGACTGCGCCTCACGCCCAGACTTTTAACGCAGAACCATGGAGACATTCAGCATCCAGATCCGCAACAGCTCAACCTGGCGATCTGGCTCCTGAAGTCCTAGAGTTTGGATACCTCCACCTACCTCCAGAATGCATGGACATCATCAAGGAGGCAAGGAAGCCTACTACCAGAGCATGCTATGCTGCAAAATGGAAGCGTTTTGTCATTTACTGTACAGCCAATGACATCAACCCGCTAGATGCATCTATCCCTAACATCATTTGCTATCTGCTACATCTTTACAAGTGCAATCTAGCGTTCACTTCTATTCGGATACATCTATCCGCCATTGCAGCTTATCTTCAGAATAGGCAGCATCTCTCTGTCTTCAGGGTGCCTGCCATTAAAGCTTTCCTTGAAGGTCTGATACGAGTCATTCCCCCAAGAACACCGCCAGCTCCGGTGTGGAACATCAATGTGGTCCTCACCAGACTGATGGGACCACCCTTTGAGCCACTGCACTCATGTGAACTCCAGTTCCTAACGTGGAAAGTAGCTTTCCTCATTGCTATTACGTCACTGAGGCGTGTTAGTGAGCTACAAGCGCTCACAATCCAAGAGCCATTCATTCAGATTCATCCAAATAGGGTAGTGCTACGTACTAACCCCAAATTCCTTCCGAAGGTGGTGTCACAGTTTCATCTCAACCAAACTATTGACTTACCGGCATTCTTCCAAAACCCACAAACGGTAGCGGAAAGAATGCTCCATATGTTAGAGGTACGGAGGGCGTTGATGTACTACATAGACAGAACACAACACTTTAGGAAAACAAAACAACTTTTTGTTGCCTTCTCACCACAGCACAAAGGCAACCCTATTTCCAAAGCAGGAATAGCCAGGTGGATCGTTAAGTGCATCCAAATCTGTTATCAAAAGGCCAAGCGCACTTTAACAATACCCCCAAGGGCGCACTCCACACGCAAATTGGGGGCATCCATGGCTTTCCTGGGGAACATTCCTTTAGAAGACATTTGCAGAGCAGCCACGTGGGTTACCCCACATACCTTTACAAAACACTACTGTGTTGATGTGCATTCCAAGCAGCAAGCTGCTGTAGGACAGGCTGTTCTCAAGACACTTTTTCAGGTTTCTGCAGCTGGCACGGGCAACCGCCGCTGATGGAGGGACTGCTATGTATTCTATGCTAAGATATGAATTTAGCAGCCCACATGCCTAGAACTGAATATGCTACTTACCAGTATGCATCTGTTCTTGGCATGTAGGGCTGCTAACATTCATATCGCCCACCCTCCTCCCCGGTGCCTGTCGCAGCTGCAGATATACTATTGTATTCAATCATTAGCATGGGCATCCTTTACACTTTTCACTCCATCCTTTGCCACAATGGCGAAAAACAATCTGGGGATGGAGCCGATGCCCATGCGCACTGTAGTCCAGGGGAGGAGCCACCTATCTCAGGATACTTCGAAGACTCTTCCAGGACAACAATGTGCGATCATCCGGACCCAACACTAGGCGGCGATCTAATGCTAAGATATGAATGTTAGCAGCCCTACATGCCAAGAACAGATGCATACTGGTAAGTAGCATATTCATTAGTATTAGATTCCTTACCGCCCCACCCATCCTCCCCGTTCTGCGAACTGATACCTAGGGTTAAGGACATCCCTTTCAGGGCCCTAGTTTCAGATGGCACCAGTGTTGGTTCTCACATGGCTCTGCGTGTTCTGGCGCGGAAAAGCTGTGTACAAAGAACTGACGTCAGCGCGCGAGGCGGCGTCTATATACTCCAGCGACGTCATCACGACGCCGACGACGGACGCGGAGCCGCAGGGGACGCCTGCAGACGACGCTTACTGACGCGCAGGGGTACTGCTACGCAAAAGTTTCCGGATCCAGACTGACGCCTGGGGATATTCTAAGGTAAGGAATCTAATACTAACTACTGTTTCTTACAGATATATCGTTACCAAAGGTAAGTAACTTGTTCGTTATGTTATGTTACAGGAGTTTGTAGATGCTTCTAATACTGGAATTGTTGTTGAGGTATGATTCCAACATGTTTGATACCAAACATGACCGGGTTCGGTGGAGCCACTATATAGTTAGACATCTCTTAATGACTGGTATTCACTATATGTATTAAAATGGCTGACCACACTTACAAAACTGGAGAATAGACTCCGGTTTTTGTAGGTGTGTTCTAATCATGCAGCAGCACCCTCATACTTACAACCAAGCACCCTGCCCTTAGGACTGAGGAGCCTGCCATAGGAGTGACTTACAGGTTTTGAGTGTAGTGACCTCAGTGCAATAGCAGGCCTTTAGTCACAGTTTGAGTGGTCTCTCATTGATGGCACAATACATGCTGCAGCCCATGGGACACCCCTGGTGTACCTATGCCCTGGGTGCCTTAGTACAATTTAATAGGCACTTACAAAGGTACACCGGTAGCAATTGTGGATGTACAGAAGTACTTCCCATATTCAATTTAGGGAGAAACACATTGCCTGGGGTCCTGATTAGCAGGGCCCCAGTCGGACTTGTAAAAAACAAAAAACATACTGACACCAGTAAGAAGTGAGGGTACCCATGAAAGCAGATCCTACTTTCCTACAGATGTCTTCGAAGAAGGCCGGCTTCAAGCCATGTGGCGCCTGTCACAACTGGCCTGCACCTTGTATGGTTTTGGTGCCTCAAGCTGGACTATGACGCGATGGCCTGACCAGACTGCCACGCCATGTACCTGAAGGCCTTGAGGGGGTAATCAGTCAAGCTTATGACTGCTCATCGTTCAACGCAGCGACGTTAACGGTCTTAGTTGAGAGGAAGGTCTCTGGAGTGGTCACGGAGCCCAAGGTCGTAATCGCTTTCGAAGTCGTCGAGACACTTGGGTAAGTCAAAGTCCCACAAGAAGAAAAAAGTCAAAGCGCGCATCGACTTAATCACGTCCGTCGGCCGACGAGACAAGTGAGCACCGCCACTCGAGATCTGGTTCCTCGGTTGACCAGTGTCTGTGTCAGCTCAGCTCCTCCCCGCGTTTCCAGGAGCCAAAGCGCTCCTTGCCCATTTGAGCTAATTTTATGAGACCATGCACCTAATCTTTGAGCAGCCCATTCCCTCCGGCATGCTTACGACCCCATGGATTCAGGAGGGTCCCCCTACTGGATCCGCGCCAGTTGCTCCAGCGCCACTCGGGCCCCCCATGATCCATAGATGGATCCGGATACAGGCCAGTTGTTCCACCTCAACCTTCCTTGATACCCATTCCAATCCAGCAGCTCCATCCCTATTCTCATCCCGGAAACGGACCGCAATCGAAAACAATAGCGACAGTATCTGAGAAATTACCTAAGACGGTATTGAACCGGAGCAAACGTCCGAATAAGAAAGTGGGGGAAAAAGAATCAACAGTGGAGTCAAGGACAATGCGCATTGCAAGCAAGAGTAGCAGTCACACTCGAAAAAGACACTGAGATCGGAGGGCTCGACGACTTGAGATGTCTCAATGCATTGCTGAAGACACACTGGACCTCTTTGGTTCGGAACACAAGGTGGAGTACCATCCATCGGCTGTTGACGAAGGTAACCTTTTTACTGATGAGAGCTCCAGATCCAATGTAGAAATGCACAACATCACTCCAGGGCAAACCGGGAGTACTGTGCACTTGCCACCTCCACCCTGGTTAGTGCAAATGTTGATAAACTTCACTGCCTCCACACCAAAAAAACAAGGCTGTTGTTGGGCCACCACTGTCTTTGAACCCTGGTCCACACCAAGCAGCTGCTTTGGACACGTCCATACTCGGCTTACAAAAAACAGCCTATACAAGCAGATCGGCTCCAAGAATCACCTAGCACTTGAGCCGACCTTCAGCGCCAAAAGCTTCAGAACCGAAACACCATTCCACCTCGGCTCAGAGAAAATCTGCTTTAGAGCCAAAAGCATCAGCACCAAAAATTACATTGGCTAAACCTGCGTTGGAGTCCAAAACAGTTGCCACACACTTCTTGGAAACCGTAGAACCGGTGCTTGAGTGACTTCATCAGAAGTTGGGCACAAGTCAAAAGCACCTAATGATTCATCTAGATACTGGACGTATCCTCACCAGACTCCCACACTCAGGGTCACAACCTGCAAAAAGACAGCTGTTTTTTTAAGGAGGCTTTGAACATTCCTCTAAAGAAGAAAAAGGGGGATAAAGCTACCAGCCCACTGCGAACCAGCCCATCACCATCACAGCCTGCTGTGCACACCCCATCACCACAGCTCTCACCTGCTCACTCTATTACTGAGTCACCTGAGGATTTACCTCACTCCTACACAGGTGATGGGAGTGTATGGAGACCAATTATCAATCCCACCTCAAGATGATCCGTGAGAGTCATATGATACAGACCCACCTGATAATACAGACCTGGATCTATATCTGGTCAGACCTCCTAATCCCCCCAATGATGCAACAACTTATGACCAGATAAGTAGGGTGGCTACATTCCATAAAGAACCTCTGCATACTGATCTTTATTTTATTTGAAATTCTCTCATCCAATCAGCGTCTGGCACAATATCTGCCAATGCTTAAGGATATGCTCAGGTACACTCAAGACATTTTCAACCACTCCATTAGGGCTAGAGTTATCACTACCAGGGTCGATAAACAAATACAAGCCCTCGCCAATTGAACCTATATATATTAAGAGACAACTTACACCTTACTCATGGCCACAGCCCATAAATGGGTAAACTCTCAGATATCTGCCAACCATTAGAGGATTGCAAACGCCATTGGTCTCTTATCGTGCTATGACAGGGCCCACTGAGATGAGATAGAGGAGATTCTCCAGCATCATCCCGAAGAGCACAAAAAGCATACGATTTCCTGGGTGGCAAACTTGTATAAAATACAACAATACGCTGTTCCCTTGATACAGCTGACACAGCAGCTAGGGGCATTAATTCAATTCTGCTCCTTAGGTGACATGCCTCGCTAAGGGTGTCGGACTTTATGCTTAAAGTTCAACCGAACTTACTAGCTCTCCCTTGACGAGGGAACATCTTTTTGGTCCCCTGGTAGACACCCTTCTAGAAAACATAAAGATAATGCAACGGCAAAAGCAATGAGAGCATTGCAAAAATCACAGCGCGTGGAGCCGTTCGCCACTCATCCTATCGTGGAGGGTCCAAGACAACCTCCCCTGAGACATTACCTCCTATCATAAAACCCAAACCTAAACATCATCCCCCAGTATGATGTAATACGTGGTCATATATGGGAAGTAATTCCAGAGGCAGAGGTAAAGTAGGTTTTACTAAACCTTCCAACTCCACCACCAAGCTGTGACTTACGTACAATTCCGCCTGATCATACCACACCTGCTGTTGGGGAAGACTTCAACAGTTCTTTCCCGCATCATGGAACATCACCCGACCACTAGGTGTTGGATATTATCTAACGTTATTGCCTGGAGCTCACTTCCACACCTCCAAACATTCCACCTTACACCCACACACACTCAACAGCCCATCAGCAGCTGCTTAGAGGAAGGCCACGTCATCCTGGAGACGCTGACGACGGACGCGGAGTCGACCGACTCCACCTACTGGTGTACAGGGCTTTTGCTAAGAAAAAATTCCCAGGTCCAATCTGACGCCTGAGGGAAATTCTAAGGTAAGGAATCTATAACTACCCTATGTCTTGGACACATGCATTGTTACCGAAGGTAAGTAACTTTTACTTCTCTGACAGCTCCTTGGACCCACTCATGGGAATCCCACTGGTAAAGCTTTTATATTAAGCTATACCTGAGGAAGCCTATTCACAGAGGAGTACATTAGAAATATAGATTTTCTTTCTACACCCCTTCCACGCTTTTTGATTGAGGTGTAAAGTGCACCACTGTAAATTACAATCAGCACCTGGGATAGTCTGGCATTCACTTGTCTGTACTCATTCCTTGGCCGTACTGCTGACTCACTTGCATCTGTCAGTTTCCCCCCACATTCATAACTTTAAAGTACTAAAATAAACAATTTGACACAAGTTTGACAATTTATGCCTTAATTGACTAAAATAACCAAGTGTTTAATTTTGCATATTCTACATTCTCAATTGCATTTTCCATTTATCAGGAATGTTTATTGCAAATGTATTGACAGTGTGGCATTTTCAGGTCTTGCGCTGCAGTGCGCAGCATTTCTCGCTCAGAGTAAGACCTCTTTTACGGGCTTCAGAAAGCTGACCACATGCTCGTGTGTGTGGTTTTGCTTTCGCAGGCTGGTATTGGCTTTAGCATGTTTTTAATAAAGAAAAATACGGCACGCAATTGGGCAAAGGCGGGCGCATGTCCTGCCTTTGCTCCGCCCATTACCACCGGTATCTATTACGTGCAGCAGCGCGCGTTCGCCTCGCTACCGCGCTCCCTTACCCCCGGAGGATGAATAACTACAATACAGTGTGATAGTCGCAGAAGGAGGGGTAACTGTACCTGTACTGCAAGCCTTTGACGCCGCTGCAGCCAGAACCTCCTAGCCCTCGAGGCCCGGGGACGCTCTTGTTCAGCAGCTCCAGAACCCCCTGCATCGCGACTCCGTGGACGCTGACCACACTGCAGCCCCCACCGCCGGGAGCTGCAGCCTCCTGTGGTCCTCTCACTGCAGTCTCCTCCTCGTCCTCTTAATTCCCAGGGCCTCTACAGTACAGCAACTCAGAGAAGGGTCTCGGAGCCTGGATATTGCCTCCTTTCCAAAGTCTGCCCCGGCTTGGCGAACCTTACACCCGCCTCCCAGGGAGACACAGGGAAAGCAGGAGGTGGGACAAGTAATGACACCACAGCCACTACGCTTCCGGAGCCCTGCAGAACAGACGCTGGGATACCCGTCTGAAGTCAAAATAGCGCCATTTTGGTTAATGAGCAATACATGAACAATAGAACCAAAAAATGCTAGAATGTCACGATTTCACGGGAAGATCGGAAACCAAACTTGAAAAACACCTTCTTTAAGAGTGAACTGCTGAAAATACGAATGGGAGACGCGCTATTATGATAGCAGCTTCCAACGTTGAATTAGTTGGGTATTTTATTTTTACCGTAACAGTTTTGATTGCATTTCAAAATCATAGCCACTTCAAAACATAAGTTGATTTTGAGTTAGTGAGCTCGATATTCGTAGATAATAGAAAAGGTAGAAAAAATACCAGACGTTTTAACTTGTATAGAAGATTCAACATTGGCGGTAAAACTGAAATCTTTTAGTGTTATGGCATGAAACAAGAGCTTTAACTGGAGTCAGTCCTGCCACTCCAGAGCACCAGTCATTAATAGAAAAGCTATGTGCTTTATAAAATCCTAAAATGGGAAACTAGAAAAACAAAGACATTAGCTTAAGCAAGCATTGGCATAGCCAATAGGTCTCGTTCATTGAATTACTGGTATGTTGGCCCGGATTGATAGATGTTTTTACCAATAAACCTTTATTTTAATCATTAATGACTTGGGATACTGAGACTGCATTAGATAGGTGCTTTGTCACTGGCCTTTGTTGTTAACATTTACACTTTGGCGTTGATGAATGACCCTCCCTGCCTGAATGAGGCCTCGACACTCCCCGCAAAAGTTGTCTTACTAACAATGAAGCACACGTAGAAAGAAGCGAAGGATTCGTAGCTACTTGCAGCGTCACTTCCTGATAAGTTATAAAACGCTGAAACCACCTCCTCTCGTGGTTAATAATATTGGGACCCTCCCATCGCTTCATCCACGGACCCTTCCATACGCACCAGTTTCTTAGGTCTCACTAAGCTGTTCACGTATAGAGCCCTTCTCTTGCAGGGGTTTGATGGTGGTCCCTTTTCCTATGCCCAGCCCTCATGTCTAAAGAGGCGGGCCGCCACCGTGTTTAATAACACATGCTAACCAGTGATGGGCACACAAACTGTAACCCACTGATCCTGAAACAAGCCAAAGAAAAATAGGTTGTAATATAATTAACGCAGGCAGTAATGTAACTTTGTTATGGCAAGGTCTATTGCAACCACTAACAATTCCAGTACAAACCACATAATTCCAATACACAACACATACATTCACTACACTCCAAACCAAAATACATAAGTAAAAGACAGTCATTTACAATGCCAATAGCTCTAACTCTTGCAAATGCGAGACCTATTGCATTGCAAAT
Source organism: Lissotriton helveticus (assembly GCF_964261635.1). Classification (NCBI taxonomy): domain Eukaryota; kingdom Metazoa; phylum Chordata; class Amphibia; order Caudata; family Salamandridae; genus Lissotriton; species Lissotriton helveticus. The sequence continues at coordinate 419,026,320 of NC_136070.1, forward strand.
GCTTGTTAAATAATTTGTGGTTTGAAACACTAGCAAGATTTGTTTGAGAAAATCTTATGTTTTTTTCTGTTGTATGCAATTTAGCCTTGTTTTAAGTATGGCTTTACTGTCTTCCAGGGAAAAACTAAAATTGAAAGAACGAGAAGAAGCTTGGGTTAAAATAGAGACTCTAGCCAAAACAAACCCAAAGGTATGTATTCAGTAACATTTTTATTTATTTTATTGTGGTAATATTTCTCATGAAACTGGAGTGTTTTTGTTAGCAGGTGCTTTGTAGATCATAAACCTGTTGAAGGCATTTCAGTGCATCCTACAGCCTTCAATCCCAGTAGAATTCTTCCATGCTGGGATCTATTGAGGTACTTTCATTGAGTTAACAGTAAGATGTTTACAACTATGTGAGTCTGTGGATGCTGTAACAAGCAATGTGTTTAAAAAAAACTTGTACCAAAGATATAATTAGAAAGGTTCCAAGATTTCCTCCTCATAAATGAAACCGGTGTGGATGATCGATGTGCATGAGGATTGTTATCTACTCATAGTTTCTAAGACTTCTTCCTGCTCCGCATCCAAATTTCACTGTCTGTCCCATTTACGTTTCTGGATCCGCTCCAGAGGTTGTTCTTCATCACGCTCAAAGTCCTCAGGTAAGGAATCTGCTCCTGCTTGTCTATCACATTCATCTCTATCCAGGAGTATATCTGATTTCTACGACGGCCGATAGCAGACGCGAAATATAACTAAATCAGGGCATCCATCCCTGTTCATACGTCGTACCTGCTGACCCCTGGATTCTCCATAGCTACAGACAATATTCTCGCTATAGGATTGTCCATTTTAATAAACAAGATTTCAATACTTTGATGTCTATGTTCCATTAAAAAGACCACTCGTCTGTACCTCAGGACCCGATGTACCATCAGCAATTTGATATTTAAGGTCCATGAAACCCTTTCTTATTTTCAATATAGAATAAGAATACTAAAGCCTTTTAAACATAGGAGCATTATTTGCCCAACGGTCATCTAGGCTTCCTGTCTCCATCCACACAGGAATTTGTGGCCTAATTTCCTGATGAAGGCGTCACTTTACGCCGAAACGTGCATCTAACCACACACAGTTTTGCCACACCATTAACCATTGGATTGTATTTTTTTATATCAACTGTTGCACCTATGAATTGTACATTCTTTCTTTTAAAGAAAACTATGTTATTAAGAGTGAATATTATATGTTGATCACGTATTTTGTTTTTAACTTGATATTTTAAGTATTAAATAAACTAGAATATTTGTATTGCCTTTGTTTGCTTGAAACTTTCTGTACAGGTTATATGAAACGCACATTATCCAGTATTATAGTTGTCTTTCATAGATTCACATGCCTGAATCATTCCCCGTCGTCGAGATGGGAGTCCCCGGTACATAAATAAGTAATGTCCCATAGACATATAGAGAACAGTAGGCCATAGGGCCTCACTTTTGTAAGATATCTAGGTCCTTTTGTAAAAAGGACCAAACTCTAGAAAAGAGCCAATCAGCTGTCACATCCCTCTAGAACCTTCCTGGCAGGAGCCTCAGTCCCTCAGATTTTCTACCGCACATTGTGCTAAGGGAGTCTCCCCTGAGCTCTGCTCAGGTTTGTTGCTTTACAGCATTTTCTGCAGTTTAGGATATTGTTTCCTGTTTTTCTCTTCAAAGAAAATTAATATGGCTGATGCTCCTACGAAGGGTCTCTTCAGAGCTTGTACCTCTTGTGGAAAAAAGAGGTTACACATTGATGACCAACACAAGGACTGCCTGTACTGTCTATACCGAGATCACGTCATTAAGGACTGCAAGGTATGTCGAACCTTTTCTACTAAGACTCTAAAAGACAGAGAAGGACGCCTTTTGATCTGGCTCCAAGGGCTTAGTGATAGAGACAATCTGGATTCCTCTGAGGGAAGAGAGGGTTCTTCAATCTCCTCAAAATTGTCTCTCAAAAGACCTAGGGTAGCTTCCCCTGGCCCCTTGGATACTCCTCAAAAGAAGGCAGCTAAAAAGTCTTCAGAGGTCAAGGCAAAAACAGCTTCAGAAAAGGAAGTTCATACCTTTAAGAAGCCTGCACAGTCGACGACAACGGTATCGTCGACGACATCATCAGGGATAAAGAAAGCAGTATCTCCTGTTTATGTATCTACGTCGACGACGACAGTCTCGACGGAGTCATCGTCATTATCATCATCGACGACAACAACTCCATCGTCGACGGCGGGTAAGGCTGTATCGTCAACAATTGTAATTAAAAGATCGGCGTCGACAATAGCCTCGCCGACAACAACATCTATACCGTCTACGGCAACATCATCGATGACGGCTGTCGTCGCTACTCCGTCAACGATCTCACCGTCGACGGGACCGTCGACGGTGATTGATTCTGGCTTTCAGTCAGCTTCGGTGTGTCTGAAGATTACCAGAAAGACGCTGACGCCAGAGCTAACTTCCCCTAGCGGTGTGCAGCTATTACCACCAGCACATCTACTTCAGGATGAAGATTCTGACGATGGGGATATGTTCCAATTGGCGACTAGCCCATCAGAGCTAAATGCCAAAGCTCGGATGAGGAGGAAGTTGAGGAGCAGGTGAATCGTCCGCCACCTACACCTATGGTCTGCCTGCCAGCTTCCCTGGTTACAGATCTAAGATACCTTATAGAAGACTACAAGCAGAGGTTCCCAGAATCTCCCGGCACCTCAAGCTCCCGCAATGGCTCCATCGCCGAGACCAAGACCCCGCCCCTAATCATTCAGAAGGAACGAGTGGATATACCAGGTCCTCAATCTTCGGGGGGCGAAGAAGAGGAAGAAGAGCAGGAGGAACAGCAAGAAGAAGGGGAGCTGCAGGATGATCAATCCGTCAATAATGACGGGGAGGATTATGTCGCAGCCTCACCAGCATCTCCGGATCCTGCTCCATCAAATTCGCCACCATTTGATATAGGTGGTTTCCATAATGTGTGTGGAGAGGGCCGCTAAGCGGTTCCAGATTACAATGGAGTCTCGGGAACAGGAATGTTTCCTGTATGATTTTAAGGAGCCATTAAAGAAGTCAACGAGAACAATTCCTATGATTGATTATCTCTGGAAACAGGGGGAGCAGATCATGCAGAATCCCCCCTCAGTTTCACCTGTAATCCCTAGATTAGACAAAAAATACAAGGCTCCAAATTCGGCAATGGCCTGTCTGACAGGTCATCCTAAACCGGATTCTGTGGTGACGCAGGCGGCCCAGAAAAATTCTAGAAATCCTTCTTCTCCTGTATCGGCTCCTCCGGTTAAAGACGGAAGAAAGCTGGACAACATAGGAAAGCGTTTTTCAACAATGTGGGCAGTGACTGTCAAGGCTGCAAATGCCTTAGCGCTTCTCGGGCGCTATAATAGACAGCTGTGATCAGACATAGCCCCATACCTGTCTGAGTTACCTGACGCGTCCAAAGAAGAGGTGAAGAAAATACTCATAGAAGGGGAAACATCAGCATCAGAGATTATAGACTGTGCTATGGATGTTGCAATGACAGGATTTCGACAGCTGGCTGGTGCAGCAGTTTTAAGACGTCAAGGATGGTTAAAAGCGACCTCATTCCGTCCAAAAGTGCAGTCAAAGATCTTGGAGATGCCATATGATGGCCAGCTACTATTTGGCCCCACAATTGATGAGGCGTTACAAAGCATTAAAAAGGATACGGACACTGCAAGGGCCTTAGGCACACTTCAGTATAAATCTCAGTCCTTTCGAGGAAATAGAGGAAGAGGACAATCTTCCTACAAAGGAGGTTTCCAGTACAGATCCTCTTATTCGTCCAACCAGAATAGGCCGCAATACCAACAGCGCCAGCAACAACAACAAGGCCAACAGTCCTCATACGGAAAGTCGTCCTTTCGAGGCAGAGGACAGAGAAGAAACAACGGGCGAAGACAATGACATCTTACTTCGGCCAGTCCACACTTCATTTACCTTATTAAAAATTGGAGGAAAAATTACCTATTTCCTACAGAATTGGAAAAAGCTTATACGGACCGGTGAGCCCTTCAATTAATACAATTCGGCCACTCCATGGAATTCATGAGCATCCCTCCACGAACCCCGCCTCGCCCAATGCATCACAAAAACCTACGACTGCTTCTGCAAGAAATCTCTTATGTTGCAGAAAGGAGCGATAGAGAGAGTTCCACCATCCCAAAGAGGGAAGGGATTTTATTCCAGTTTCTTTTTAATCCAAAAGAAGAAAAAGAAATGGAGACCAATCCTAGATCTCAGGGCTCTCAACAAGTTTCTGAAGCAACAGTCGTTTCGCATGGTAACGATCCAGGAAGTTTTGCAGCTTCTGGAGGAAGGGGATTTTATGGCGTCATTGGACTTACAAGACGCTTACTTCCATATACCAATTCACAAAAATCACAAAAAGTACTTGAGATTTGCAGTAGCGGGCAGGCATTTCCAATTCCGTGTCTTGCCCTTTGGACTCAAGTCTGCGCCCCGCATCTTCACCAAATGTCTCTCCCCAGTGTTTTTTTGCCACAAGCCGCCGGCGAGAGCAACCGACTAGGCGCGTAGCTACCCAACGAACGGTATCTGACACGGACTTTGGACGTGACAGCGCCTTTCACCTTCCGCCTCAGGACGTTTTATATACAAATAAACTCGACACTGGGACCAATTGTTTAACAATCACTCGCTCAAGGATATTACTCAAAACCATCCCCAGATCCACAAGAAAGGTTGACACCCATTGATATGGACAACACTCCTTAAAGACCAGTAACTCTGGTCCGTTTAGTTCCCTCGGATAGGATCTATTCTGCCCTGATGATGAGAGTCTTCTGAATAATACAGGGAGACTCGAAACGCGTCGGCATTTCATTGATTCATTAAAGGAATTGTGGCATTCATTTATTCATTAAGGAACCGTACTAGTGCCACTTGTGACATTTCTTGTGTTTAAGAAGTATTCATATACAATAATATTTGAACAAAAGTGTGGGAGGGATCACACAACGTTACACTCCCTGGACATTTAACTCAAGTACTGTCCCTTGGTAGCTGTTTAATGATTTAGTTAAATTTTTTCATTCTTGCAATTTTAGAGCACATTTGCATTGTATGTTTTTGTATTTACATTATCATTTCTTACATGTCAATTGCATATATTGTTGTATACTTAACAATGGTGTATGGTTTTATGTGAAGTTGATATTGTTTTTTCTCTGTCAACAAAAAGTGATGTTTTTCAAAAAAAGTCAATGAGAAGTAAATGACATAAATGAATTGTCCGGGTAAACAAATAAATTTTGGTTTATCCGCTTGTATGAATTAATTGTTGTTTTCAAACAAGATCAGAGGCATAGGTAAAATTCCCTTTGTACCATCTCCCCAGTGGCGGCATATCTCAGGCAATGCCGTCATCAAGTCTTTCTCTATCTGGACGACTGGCTAATCAAGGTACCATCCTTTGAAGACACGCCCAGGTCTTCAAACGCCTGTCTGAATCTCTTCAATTGACTGGGTCTCACGATCAATCAGAAAAAATCAATCCTGCGACCATCTCAAACTATCAACTTTTTGGGAGCAACCTTGAACATGACCTCCGCAAGAGCATTCCCCTCTCAGGAGAGGCAAAACAAGCTTCTAGGGCTAGCGTCTACAGTAGCCTCAAACAGAGTGTTGAAGGTCCGACTCTTCAAGTACCTTTTAGGGATGATGTCTTCGTGCATCCTGTTGATCCCTCACTGTCGCCTACGGATGCGTCCTCTGCAGGAGGCACTTTCGAGACAGTGGGCCCAGTGCACGGGGTCATTCGACGACCACGTGAGAGTGACTTCTCAGATGGTAAAGGCCCTAAGATGGTGGATGTCTTCACGGAACCTGTCCCTAGGTTTGACATTCCTACTTCCAGTGGCTCCTCATGTAATAACGACGGACGCTTCCAAAGAAGGTTGGGAAGCTTTCCTGCAAGAACTGCAAATGAGCGGAAAGTGGTCAACCACAGAGAGAGAGCTCCACATCAATCTGCTCGAGTTGAGAGCGGTATTCTTGGCTCTACAGTCGTTCCTACCAAGAATCAAAAACTCCCTAGTGCTTGTCAGGACGGACAACACCACGACAATGCACTATCTCAACAAGCAGGAGGGACGCGCTCGCTGACACTCTCGCGCAAGTCGCAAAAAATCTGGAACTGGTTGATAATGAACAATGTAGCCCTAAAGGCGGAATACGTTCCTGGTATGGACAATGTGCTCGCAGACTCGTTGAGCAGACAAAAATCATCGTCTCACGAGTGGAAGTTAGACCAGAAGATTCTCAACCAAATCTTGTCGAGATGGGGCACACCACAAATAGATCTCTTCGCTACGAGGATCAACGCCAAATGCCCACTCTTCGCAAGTTGGCATCCCCAATCAGGGTCTCTAGGGAATGCATTTTCCATCGCATGGCGCAACGTCTTTGCGTACGCCTTTCCGCCATTTCCGATTCTTCCCAGAGTCCTCACGAAGATGAAGGTGGAGCCGTGTACTCTCATTTGAATAGCCCCAACTTGGCCAAGACAGCATTGGTTCACAGAGCTACATAGTCTATCCCTGGAACCGCCAGTCCGTCTGAGGCAGAGTCCATCTCTACTCACTATGCACAGCCGGCAAATTCAACACCCGGATCTGAAGTCTCTCAAGTTAGCCGCCTGGCTCCTGAGTTCCGAGAGTTTCGGGATTTAAACATTCCGCAGGATTGTAGAGACATTCTAGCCAAAGCACGAGCAGATAGCACCACCAAAACGTATTCCCTGAAGTGGAAGAGATTTTGTGTTTGGTGTGCAGATCAAGGGATACATCCCTTCTCTTCTTCGCCGGAACAAATCCTGCCTTAACTGTTACATCTGGCGAAGGCAGGCCTAGCCCACTCTTCAATTAAAGTACACTTGGCTGCGATATCCCGTTATAAAAGAACTGCAGCGGGACCTTCCCTTTGGTCAAGCAGATTAAGCAAACAATTCTTGAAGGGACTATACAGATCTTTTCCTCCAGTGAGGATGTTGCCACCTACATGGCATCTGAATGTAGTCCTTAATCAACTTATGAAGCATCCATTCGAGCCGGTGCACAGAGCTGACTTGAAATACATCTCTTGGAAAACAGCGCTACTTCTTGCGCTCACTTCCGCAAGGAGAGTGAGTGAGTTGTAGGCACTTTCAATTCAGGATCCCTTTATGCAATTTAAAAATGACAGGGTGATCCTTAGAACCAATCCGAAGTTCATCCCAAAGGTTCCGTCGGATTTCCACCTGAATGAACCTGTGATTTTGCGTTCCTTCTTCCCAAATCCCAGTACAGCAGCGGAGAGGGCATTACATTCTCTGGATCTCAAGCGATGCTTGAAATTTTACATCGACAAGACAAGGGAGTTTAGGAAATCGAATCAGCTTTTTGTGGCCTACAGCAACCTAGAAAGGGTCTCCCACTTACAAAACAAAGCATCTCACGCTGGATTTCGGCAGCCATCTCCTTCTGTCATGAACAAGCAGGACTGCCTCTGTGCTCTAAGGTGCGAGCCCACTCCACGAGGGCTATATCCACTTCCATGGCACTCTTTGCGGTGGTGCCAGTGATTGACATCTGCAGGGCGGCAACATGGAAGTAGCCTCATACCTTCACTAGGCATTATTGCCTGGACACAGAGCTGATGAAGGATGCTGCAGTGGGACAAGCAGTGCTTCGCCATCTATTTCATTGAGGTGAGCCTTCTTTCATCCCTCCATCCTTCTGTTATATGCACATTTCTTTGCTTATGGTATTGGTTGCATATATGGGCTGTTACTAATTGCAGGATATGTTATTGTCTAATAACTTGCATATACTGTGCTATGCGAAATGTGCTTTCTGTATTGCTTGCTACTCTGATTCAGGCATGTGAATCTATGAAAGACACCTATAATACTGGATAAGAAATGTGTTACTTACCTGTAACTGCAGTTATCCAGTATTGGTGTCTTTCATAGATTCACATGCAACCCTCCCGCCTCCCCTGGAAGGACTCACGTACTTCTCTCAGTAACGCGCCTACTTAGCTTAGTGCGCACGAAAATCTGAGGGACTGAGGCTCCTGCCAGAAAGTTTCTAGAGGGAGGTGACAGCTGATTGGCTCTTTTCTAGAGTTTGGTCCTTTTTACAAAAGGACCTAGATATCTTACAAAAGTGAGGCCCTATGGCCTACTGTTCTCTATATGTCTATGGGACATTACTTATTTATGTACCGGGGACTCCCATCTCGACGACGGGGAATGATTCAGGCATGTGAATCTATTAAAGACACCAATACTGGATAACTGCAGTTACCGGTAAGTAACACATGTCTTCTATATTTGCTTATAACTATTTATTACTGTCTAGGAAGATACCTACATTGTATCACATTCACCTGAACAAGCTCCATCTTTCTTGATCTCACTCCTGAAATCGGTCAACTTCTGAGCCAATTCCACAGCTTGTTCCGGCACAACCAGATTTTCCAGGGCCTTCAGCCACGCCTCTTCGTATTGAAGAGTTCTGCACAACCATGCCCTGACTCTTTGGGTCTCTGCTGAATCCTGGTGATGCACCTTTGGGCCCCAAGGAGCTGAGAGACAGCTGTGGGTTCACCCTCTGCACCAGTTTGCCCCTCCACTCTTACTTTGCCCTCATCTCTTATTCCAACTCTGCTGCCCACGCCACAACGCACGCTTGCCCAGGGCACCCTAATGTCCACTTCCCTGCATGAAGACATGGCCTGAATTGTCCTTTACAACTACAGTCCTACCTCTGCTAACGTTGCACCCAAATCTGCCCAAGGTGCTGCGGCAGCTGCTGGATAAACAGCCTAGACAACATTCTCTCCAGTCCCTCTGGGGACTGACTGATAATGATTATGACCTGGATGATGAGTTTGTTCAGCCCTTGCAAGATAACAATTAGTATGAGGACTCATGAGGTCAGTGTCCTTGATAACTCTCCGGAAATGGGTCTGATCCATCCGCAGAAGAATCCTCGATGTGTAGGGCAGCAGAAGTACTTGACCTCCGGCTCCCCACCTTGGAGCTTAAAACTAATGTCTTGACAGAAGTCATACAACTGGGGCATACATCTTCAGAGTCCATTCTTCCTTTTAATGAGGCACTGACAAATGTCTTATTGGGGCTTGGTTTCAACTATAGGGGTTACGTCCGTTAAGGGGGCCGGGTAGGACGTACAATACTTTTTTCTAAAATGGGTTACCTTGCCACCAGTTTAAGTACTGCTAATTACTTCAGCAGATTCAAAAATACAACGCAACAAGTCATTGCACTTTACTTTAACGATTGTAATGATTCCACTTCATTTGTAACAACCTTTCATTATTTTTTGTTGCAATACAAGAATCCACATTTCATTCATTATATTCACTATTGTATGTACATTCCTAGTAAACGTCTATTAGTAAAATCATAACAAAATAGACAAATCATAACAAGAGAAAACAATAATGGATACAACTCATACAGTTACACCAGTCGGTAATTCAAACACTGCCTGTAAGTGCTGGGACAATTGTCATTATGCAGTTCAATGTGGCGCTTATTGCAGGCAGACTGCGGTTTAAAAAAAAAATTATTGGGGCTTGGGCCAGACCTTGCTCTGCCTCCTCCCTCTTCCCCCTATGTCAATAGGCAGATTGCCACATGCCATTGTCCTGTTTCGGATAATCTGGCTTTTCTTTCTAAGCACCCCTCACAAGAAAGCCTAGTGGTGCGGTCTTCCACCAGCCATTCTAACCCCAATTCATTTCTCACATTTCCCCTGTGCCATCGTTCTGCAAATATGTTTATTTTTTCTACCAGCTTGGCCCTCAGGTCTAATAATGTCAGCTGTTTGTTGGAATTCGGTGGCACAGGTCCTCCCTGGTGCGCCTGAAGTCCTTTGCCCTGTTCTTTCTTAGGTGATCCAAGATGGCCGTGATGTTGCCAAGTTCAGAATTTCGTTTTGGCTTGGAATCCACTGATTCCATCGAGTGGGCCATAGGTACCCATGTTAAAACTTGCCGCCATATTTCATATTTGTAAACCGCAAATATATTGTGCATTGCTGCGGTCGACTGGGTTCTCGGGCAAGGTCCTGTCTTTGTTAATCAGCATGCCCTTTGATGGGAGTCTAGTGTATGCTGAGAAATCTGATTCCGTTCTCTAGATCCCTTTAAGGAGGACAGGGCTACTGCTCGCTTTTTGGGCATCTCTGCCGGGCCGCACCAACCTTAACAGTTCCACTGTTTCTTTCGCTGCTTTGCCTGTGGCACCCCTTACCATCAACCCATCTAGCCCCCACAAGGAACCCAGCAGTTTCGTGCCCACTGCTCCCGGCTCCACCTGCTAAACCTCTTTCGTGTTTCCTTTTAAGGACACCGCCACCCTGTGGGATGCCGAATCCACAGTTCTCTTCCAGGGTGTGAGAAGTTGGCCTGATGTGCAGTGCTCACTATTCTAGTGATCACTATATATCAGTCCAAACAACCCTTATTGATGATTGGTTGTAAGTCAACCTTATAGACCAGCTATCCTAGTAGCATGGATACGAGCAGTCTAAGGCTAAGACTCTAGAGGGCGTGTTAAGCCAGCTGTTTTACCATCACATTACCCCTTGAACACCCAGTGAAAGGACACCACACAAGTTGTTATGAAAATAAACAGTGTATTTATTTATAACAAGACTACCCTGGCTCTTTATGAGACAGGGAGCTAAGCACACAACAAAACTCTTACGAAAATACTTTTAAGTTAGCACGTTACACAAATGCCCGAGGGGCACGAAAAACCATATACGCTAAAAGTGGAATGCGAATTACTAGCAGGTAAGTAACAGTTCTAATAGGCTTTGGAATCGCTAGGACTGGACTAGGGAATCGTTAGATTACTACTAGGAGGCCTAGGGGACTCGGGTGCAGAGTGTGCACTCTCACGCGGGATGCGGGACAAAGTCTATGGAAGCTAGAATTCACAAAGTTAGTGTTCACGGGCGAACCCGACCTGGTAGGGAGAAAACGACAGTGGATCCTGACCCTTGGATAGTGAGGCTATGCTGGGACACCGGAGTGCCGAAGTTACCTAGCCCAGGGGCTGCAGCTGCATAGGTCTGAAAAGACGTCGGGGATCTCGTTGCCGGACCAGGAGCCTGGAAGGAAGAAGTTGCTGGCAGGCGACCAGTGAAGGAAAGTTCGATGGATCCAAGCCTGGATCAAGGAAGAAGAAAACCTGAAAGCAGAGGGGACCAAGTTCTTGAATCACTAGCCAGTGATTAAGTGGGCACCAGGATGGCACCGGGCGAAGTCACCGCAGTCAGGTGAGTGGGCACTGCTGGGCTCTGCAGTCTCTCGGACCAGGAGGCGTTGTCGGCGACCAGGATGGAGGTGCGAGCTGTCCCACGACGGATGAAGTTGTCGGCGTCGAAGTTACCCAGGATTGGGCAACAAGCCTTGGCTAATTCAAGCCCACGCGGTGGACTCAAAATGGCGTCTTGAGTGGACCAGGAGGGTCCGGGGTGCTCCTCTTCTGGAAGGGGGCAAGGGCCAGTCTGGAGCAACCAGACCAGCAGCAGAAATGTCGTCGGGCGTCGTCAGGAAGGCCACAAGCCAACGGGCTAGTAGCCAAACAACGCGGTGAGCAGCGGAAAGCAGAAGGGCCCCACGCAGATCGTGGAGATGCTGGGGGGCTGCTCTTCGGTGCTGGAGCTGCTCAGGGTGGGGGCTTCTCGGACCCCAAAGCACTCACCAGGAATTCACTCGGCGGGCTTGCTGGAAAGAAGTCGTGCAGTCTTGCAGATGGCCGGTCCCTTGAGGTCTCGTCGCACCCACGGTTCTCAGCTGGGCTGTAGAGGTGGGTAGAGGTCAGAGGTGCCAGGGAAGCCGGTTCTCGTCGAGCTGGGCAGTCGGATTCCGGAGGAAGGACTTGCAGCAGACCGCAGTGTTCTTAGATGGTGCCTGCGGATGCAGGGTGACTACTCCTTAGTCACAAGGGAGAATCTTGAAGAAGGAAATCTTGAAGTCCTTTCGCAGAAAGTCGTGTCTTGATTCCAAAGATGATCTGATTTGGAAGGGGGCCAGTCTCTACCTTTATCCTGTAAAAAGGGGCTGGCACGCGACTAAGTCCTGCCCTATGGGTGGGACTAGGAGGGGGGTGGTTACACCCACTTCCTTGGCGGGCTTTTCCCCAGCACAGGGTCTGGAGTGACCCTGGAACTGGTTCCAGCCAGCCTATGCACAGTGAGCACCGGGGTGCCACGTGCAGTCACCTTCCTCTAAAGCCCTGCCTACCTACAATACACAAAACCCTGTCTGGGACGGTGCTGGCACCGCCCCTGGCAGGAAACCCTTTGTCCTTATCTCCTGCTCTGGGAGGACTCCCAGCAGCAGGAGGGCAGACTTGTGTCTCGGTGGCAGCATCCATTTTGTGGATGCTAAGGCTCTGTCTGACTTTTAACCGGGTTATAGGTTACAGGCATGTCGTGTCCCTCTAGAAGGGTGGAATGCTAACCCCGTCGCCAGAATTGGCGAGGGGTTAGTATTCCAATTCGTATGACACCTTACTCGACATGTTTTGATAAAGCGATACCAGAGTTGGCACATAACCGCGAGGATTATAATGCACTTAAGAGTATATGGTATGCGATATCATGGAAACGGCTAAGGGATGGATCCCGAAAGCCGCAGACAGGCTCAGCTCATGCTAGAGCACCATCTCACACGATTCCAAGCACTCTGCCTTCAGGATTGTTAAGGCCTGCCATAGGAGTGACTGATAGGAGATCTGTGTGTCCATTTTTAGGGTTAGATATAGGTATACTATATCTAAAGCAAAGGGTGATTACACCACCTTGCCCCAGCTGTCAAGCAGCCAGTTGTGTCAGATTTGGATGGCCATCCAGGGGTGGCATAATACATGCTGCAGCCCCTGGTAGGCCCTGGGTACCTAGGCCCTGGGTACCTAAGGTACACAGTACAGGGACTGATAAGGTGACTCAGTATCCAATTTAGATATGTACCTAAGGTACATGGAATCCATTTTACAGAGAGAGCAGTGGGCCTGAGGTCCTGAATAGCAGGGTCTCAGGTCAACTAAGTCAGAAAACCAGCAAAACACCAGGCAAAAAGTTGGGGGCAACCATAGTCAGGGGTCAACCTTCCTACATAACCCCCCCCCAAACGAAAGGAGATAAGGCTATCCTTGTCCAGGTAAGCCTATATTGCCTAAGTGGCCATTTAAGGAAGTACCAGCACTGGCGTGGTTACCCCCTATGTCATGGTCCACTAAGCAATCCCTCACCCTAAGGGTGTCTGAGGGTCTCCACCATAGGGAATCTCTACCTGTGGTGTGTTTTGTCAAAGAAAAAGGCTGGTGCTGAAATGGAGTACTGAAGTGAGGCTCCACTAATTTTGGGCTCAGCTTCCTCCAATCATCTTCCACCCTATAGGCCTTTCTTTCCAAGACTGAGTTGTTTTGGGCTCTCAGGGTCAACCTCTGGCTACCTACAGCTGGAGGTTGGGTCCCTCTGTTTGGCTTACTGGAGGGACAGGTCAGGTCTGGGGCCCTCAGGTCCCAAGTTTGGCTGTGCCCAACAGTGTCCATCTGTGGGAGGTCCCTAACTAATTTTAAGGGGGATCCCTCAGGAGTATGTTTTATTTTCACTTGGCTAGGACTACTAGCTTCAGTGCCCTTAATCTGCTGATTGGGAAATTATTTTGGACAGGGGGCCCTTTGGGGTCCAACACTGGCCTCCCTGACCTCTACAGCCCTGGGCTGACTGAGGCAGGGTAGAGAGGGGCAGGTCACCTGCTCCAGACTGGGTCCCATCTTGGAAGGGTCCACTGACATCAGGGGTTCTGCCAGGCTAGGCCTGCCTACCTCTGTGGCAGTTTCTTCACAAGGGGTCAGATCAGTTCCCTGAGGAGGCTGATCCTTTCCTAAAGTCTGGTGGGAGGGAGATTTCTCTTCCTCCTCAATACTCTCTGTCTGAGTGGAGTGATCCATAGTTTCAGGCTTCACAACACTGTCATCTGTCTGAGTTTGAGCTGTGGCCATCACAACTCTCCCAACCTTTTCAGGAGGGGGCTCAGTTTGGGTGTGGGCTGTTACCATTACAGCCTTGACAACCTGTTCTGGGAAGGAAGTTGTCTGAGATGGGGTTGTGACTGGCACAACCCTCCTGACCTGTTCAGGGAGGATCTCTTGGACTGGGGCTGTGGCTACCACTGCCCCACTAACCTTACCATGGATGTTTACCATTCTAGAATGGGTTTCTTGCTCTACTTCAGCCCAGGCTGAGAGCTCTAAATCATTCCCCAGTAGGCAATCTACAGGCAAGTTTGGTGACACTGCCACTCTCTTGTGGCCAGTGACACCTCCCCAGCTGAGATTGACCACTGCCATGGGATGATCTCTCTGCACTCCATCAATATTGGTCACCTGGTATGTGGCACCAGGTAAAAGTTGCCTTGAGGGGACTAGACTCTCAGTCACCATAGTGATGCTAGCCCCTGTATCTCTATAGGCCTCAACTTTTATACCATTGATGAGGGGCTCCTGTCTGTACTTGCCCAAAGTGTTGGGACAAGTTGTGAAGTTGGCAAACCCCATGCCAGTCTCACAGACAAGAGTATCTAAGTTTGGGGACCTGGTTAGGCCAGAGTCCCCAGGAACTCCCAAAGTAAATGCACCCAAATTCTTGGGGGCACTCCCACCACCTGGGGGATTACTACTAGTAGTAACAGGAGGTTTGGGAATGTTACTTGGGGGTATGTTTTCCTTATTGTTATTCTTTGGGCAACTGCTGTCAGTTTTTAAATGACCCACCTGTTTACAGGGATAACAATAAGGTTTCTTCTGGTTGTTGGAAGGATTCTGGGACCCACCCCCCTCAGAGGATTTTTGGGGCCCTGATGTGGTTTGATCTGTAGATTTATTCCCACCCTTCTCTTGAGGCTTGGTTGATTCCTTTTTCTGGTCACCACCTTGGTTCTTGGGCCTAATCCTGGTTCTGACCCATTTGTCTGCCCTCTTACCCAATTCTTGTGGAGAGGTCAGATCAGAGTCTACCAGGTGCTGGTGTAATAACTGGTTCTGACAATTATTTAAGACTTGCTCTCTCATAATTAGATTATACAATCCCTCGAAATCAGTAACCTTACTACCCAGTAGCCAGCCTTCCAGAGCCTTAGTGGCACAATCAACAAAGTCAGACCAGTCCTGAGACTGAGTTTTCTGGGTGTCTCTGAACAGCAACCTGTACTGCTCAGTGGTTAAACCAAACCCATCAACCAGTGCATTTTTCAGGACCTGGTAATTGTTAGCATCCTCAACTCTAGTAGTGAGGAGCTTATCTCTACCTTTGCCATCAAAGGAGAGCCACAGTATAGCTGCCCACTGACTCTGGGGAATGCACTGCACAGTGCAGGCCCTCTCCAGAGCAGCCATCCATTTCTGGATGTCATCCCCTTGCTTAAAGGGGGGCACTATTTTAGTCAGGTGTTTAGTATCTAAACCCTTCTCTCTATCTCTTGGGAGATTGCTGCCACCAGTGGGAGCTAGCCCACTCATCTGCTGCTCTCTTGCCAGGGCAAGCTTCTCTTTGGCCAGGGCAATTTCTTCCCTTTCAATCCTCAGTTCAGCTTGTCTCATCCTAGCTTCATGCTCCTTTCTCTGAGGGGAAGTAAATCTCCTCTGTGGAGGATTCCTTCTCCCCTGAGAAGAGGCATTAGAGTGCAGAGATCTATTGGAGTCCCTAGAAAGAGATCTATCTCTCCTAACTCCAAGGTTAGGCCCACTTCGGGTTAGTACTGGGGGGCCCCCAGATCCTAGCCCAAGTAAGTCTAAGTTGGTCCTAGTTAGCCTTCTGACTACCTCAAGACCCTTGTCTACCTCATCCCCAGAGAGTACCTCCTGATCCTCCTCCTCAACTGCTGAATCAGTGTTGGGGAGGTCTGGATCCCCAGAGGTTCCCTCTAAGGCTGGCATGCTCTCATGTAACTGAGAGAGCTTTCTGGCATCATATGTCTCTAAGAGACCTATCAGAAAGGGAATGGTGGGGTTAGACCCCTGCTTCAGTTTCCTAGAGACACAGATTTGTCTCATCTCCTGAAAACTGAGAGCTGCATATCTTGAAGTGACCTGTGGAGGGTCAACACTGACCAGGGGAGTCTCAGTAGAGTCCCCCTGAGTCGACATGCTTTTCTAGTGAGGTGTAAGTGGTGCACTTACCTACACTATATGTTTGCCTACTGATCCCTTGCTAGAGTTGTAGTTTAGGGTGTGCTAGGCCCTAGGAGCTACAACAGCTGGTTCAGTAGAACTCAGAGTATTCTAAGCTAAGTTATATGTACCTTTAGTACTTATGTGATCTTTCACAAGATATTCTTAGGGCATGTGTGGTAAAACAACAGCAAGCTCAAATCCCAACCGCTGCTCACCAATGTGAGAAGTTGGCCTGATGTGCAGTGCTCACTATTCTAGTGATCACTATATATCAGTCCAAACAACCCTTATTGATGATTGGTTGTAAGTCAACCTTATAGACCAGCTATCCTAGTAGCATGGATACGAGCAGTCTAAGGCTAAGACTCTAGAGGGCGTGTTAAGCCAGCTGTTTTACCATCACATTACCCCTTGAACACCCAGTGAAAGGACACCACACAAGTTGTTATGAAAATAAACAGTGTATTTATTTATAACAAGACTACCCTGGCTCTTTATGAGACAGGGAGCTAAGCACACAACAAAACTCTTACGAAAATACTTTTAAGTTAGCACGTTACACAAATGCCCGAGGGGCACGAAAAACCATATACGCTAAAAGTGGAATGCGAATTACTAGCAGGTAAGTAACAGTTCTAATAGGCTTTGGAATCGCTAGGACTGGACTAGGGAATCGTTAGATTACTACTAGGAGGCCTAGGGGACTCGGGTGCAGAGTGTGCACTCTCACGCGGGATGCGGGACAAAGTCTATGGAAGCTAGAATTCACAAAGTTAGTGTTCACGGGCGAACCCGACCTGGTAGGGAGAAAACGACAGTGGATCCTGACCCTTGGATAGTGAGGCTATGCTGGGACACCGGAGTGCCGAAGTTACCTAGCCCAGGGGCTGCAGCTGCATAGGTCTGAAAAGACGTCGGGGATCTCGTTGCCGGACCAGGAGCCTGGAAGGAAGAAGTTGCTGGCAGGCGACCAGTGAAGGAAAGTTCGATGGATCCAAGCCTGGATCAAGGAAGAAGAAAACCTGAAAGCAGAGGGGACCAAGTTCTTGAATCACTAGCCAGTGATTAAGTGGGCACCAGGATGGCACCGGGCGAAGTCACCGCAGTCAGGTGAGTGGGCACTGCTGGGCTCTGCAGTCTCTCGGACCAGGAGGCGTTGTCGGCGACCAGGATGGAGGTGCGAGCTGTCCCACGACGGATGAAGTTGTCGGCGTCGAAGTTACCCAGGATTGGGCAACAAGCCTTGGCTAATTCAAGCCCACGCGGTGGACTCAAAATGGCGTCTTGAGTGGACCAGGAGGGTCCGGGGTGCTCCTCTTCTGGAAGGGGGCAAGGGCCAGTCTGGAGCAACCAGACCAGCAGCAGAAATGTCGTCGGGCGTCGTCAGGAAGGCCACAAGCCAACGGGCTAGTAGCCAAACAACGCGGTGAGCAGCGGAAAGCAGAAGGGCCCCACGCAGATCGTGGAGATGCTGGGGGGGCTGCTCTTCGGTGCTGGAGCTGCTCAGGGTGGGGGCTTCTCGGACCCCAAAGCACTCACCAGGAATTCACTCGGCGGGCTTGCTGGAAAGAAGTCGTGCAGTCTTGCAGATGGCCGGTCCCTTGAGGTCTCGTCGCACCCACGGTTCTCAGCTGGGCTGTAGAGGTGGGTAGAGGTCAGAGGTGCCAGGGAAGCCGGTTCTCGTCGAGCTGGGCAGTCGGATTCCGGAGGAAGGACTTGCAGCAGACCGCAGTGTTCTTAGATGGTGCCTGCGGATGCAGGGTGACTACTCCTTAGTCACAAGGGAGAATCTTGAAGAAGGAAATCTTGAAGTCCTTTCGCAGAAAGTCGTGTCTTGATTCCAAAGATGATCTGATTTGGAAGGGGGCCAGTCTCTACCTTTATCCTGTAAAAAGGGGCTGGCACGCGACTAAGTCCTGCCCTATGGGTGGGACTAGGAGGGGGGTGGTTACACCCACTTCCTTGGCGGGCTTTTCCCCAGCACAGGGTCTGGAGTGACCCTGGAACTGGTTCCAGCCAGCCTATGCACAGTGAGCACCGGGGTGCCACGTGCAGTCACCTTCCTCTAAAGCCCTGCCTACCTACAATACACAAAACCCTGTCTGGGACGGTGCTGGCACCGCCCCTGGCAGGAAACCCTTTGTCCTTATCTCCTGCTCTGGGAGGACTCCCAGCAGCAGGAGGGCAGACTTGTGTCTCGGTGGCAGCATCCATTTTGTGGATGCTAAGGCTCTGTCTGACTTTTAACCGGGTTATAGGTTACAGGCATGTCGTGTCCCTCTAGAAGGGTGGAATGCTAACCCCGTCGCCAGAATTGGCGAGGGGTTAGTATTCCAATTCGTATGACACCTTACTCGACATGTTTTGATAAAGCGATACCAGAGTTGGCACATAACCGCGAGGATTATAATGCACTTAAGAGTATATGGTATGCGATATCATGGAAACGGCTAAGGGATGGATCCCGAAAGCCGCAGACAGGCTCAGCTCATGCTAGAGCACCATCTCACACGATTCCAAGCACTCTGCCTTCAGGATTGTTAAGGCCTGCCATAGGAGTGACTGATAGGAGATCTGTGTGTCCATTTTTAGGGTTAGATATAGGTATACTATATCTAAAGCAAAGGGTGATTACACCACCTTGCCCCAGCTGTCAAGCAGCCAGTTGTGTCAGATTTGGATGGCCATCCAGGGGTGGCATAATACATGCTGCAGCCCCTGGTAGGCCCTGGGTACCTAGGCCCTGGGTACCTAAGGTACACAGTACAGGGACTGATAAGGTGACTCAGTATCCAATTTAGATATGTACCTAAGGTACATGGAATCCATTTTACAGAGAGAGCAGTGGGCCTGAGGTCCTGAATAGCAGGGTCTCAGGTCAACTAAGTCAGAAAACCAGCAAAACACCAGGCAAAAAGTTGGGGGCAACCATAGTCAGGGGTCAACCTTCCTACACAGGGGATACTCATTAATAGTCATAAGCACTGAATTATCTCCGCCCATGAGCGGGAACCCGGAACACATAAACAATATACATATATATGTGTAAATATATCAAAAAGTACATAGTACTAAACTAATTATACACATATAAATGTATAATAACCATAATATGCAGCCTAACATATATATATATATATAGGCTAATAAAGCCAAAACTTACACACGTTCTGAAGCATGAAAATATGCTGTATATAAATGCAATAAACAGGCATGAGCCTAAAATGCATTTCATAACCATGAAAACCTTTTATTTTCATCAAAGAACCTGTTGAAAACAGTTATTAGCCTAAAAGGCTGCATATGAAAAAATGTCTGTGTACAGAAAATCAGACTGGCACCCTGCCTTTAAGGCCCCAGAGAATCTGCACACTTTGCCTTTAAGGCCTCCAGGAGAACTCTGTTCCCATCATGCACCACAGGTGACAGTTGTGTCAGTTCTTTTTTCCGGCTTGTTCTGTGAGGAACCTGGAACTTGAGCTTTGCTAGTTTAGCAGTTTTTCTGTCAAAATTTGGTTTTTTCTTCTCTTTTTTGACAAATTACTACTTTGGTGGTGGTTTTATACCTTTTTCTGACTAAACTGTTGGTGATTTTTTAGTCAGAATGCCACCTTTATTTTACAAATGTCCTTCCTGTGGGAAGAAGATGGCAAAAACTGACCCACACTCTGTGTGGTTTGTCTTCCAGCTTCTCATAAGGTGGAAGATTGTTATCACTGCCTCAACCTTTCTAGTAGGACTTTGCGAGAAAGGGAGAAAATGAGGTTGCTGGGCCTTCTGGAGAGAGAAAGTCGTGGTGAGAAGGTCTCCAAGAGCTTGTTATCACCTGCCAAGCCATCTTCTCAACACAAATGTCGAAGATCAGCTTCTCCTGAAGGTAGAACTAAGAAAAATCGACTCCAGGAAGCGTCGCCGTCAAAAAAGGGGCGCTCGACGTCGAGATCCAGATCGCCATCAGCATTGTCGGCGTCGAGGAGGGCTCCATCGACGTCGAGGACTTCGCCGGTGAGGCAAGGTTCAGCGTCTCGACACTCGCCGTCGAAATCTTTCTCGACGTCGAGACATCTGGTGTCGATTGCAGTAAGGGCGACGTCGGGGGCGAAAGGTTCGACGTCGAAGGATCGTAAGAGATCGACGTCTAAGGAGAGGCGTCCGACGTCGAAGGATCCAGTGTCGACGGTGAAGGATCCAGTGTCGACGTCGAAGGATCCAGTGTCGACGTCGAGAGGGAGTCATCGATCGACGTCGAAGGAGAGATGTACGTCGGCGTCGAGGAAAAGGTCGACGTCAAGAGGAAGATCGGCGTCGAAGAATTCGACGTCGAGACCTAAAAAGAGGTGGTCAAGGTCTCCGTCGCGACGTAAGTCGACGTCAAAGCTTGCTTCGGGCTCGAAGCATGGAGCAGAGTCTAGGTCTCCCCCACCTGATGAAAGGTCGGTTTCGAGACTATCAAGACCAGCCTCTCGGACCTCACTTAGGTCTTTGTCGAGGTCAGCAATAAGTCCACAACATTTAGTGGCGTCTTCACCGCAGGGTCAGCAAGATGACAGGTCAGCGGTGGGTCATGAGACAGTGCACCAGGACTCTTCTGTGGTGGCGCATTCTGGGTCAACTTCAGGGCAGGTGTCTGATGACAGGCAAGTGGTGCCCAGACAACAGACCCCATCTGGCTCATCGAACTCTGAGCACAGTGTAGTCTCCAGAGCCTCCAAGTCTTCAGCAGGGCTGCATATTGTGCAGGTTTCACCTGAGGCTTCACCTGAGCGTGTAGAGCGTCCTCTTAACATGTCCCCGAGGTGGCTGGAAAGCCTGAGACATTGGAAGATGCGTCCAGATGCAGGACTGATGGGGATGAGGGCTCCGGTCCCTCAGTCGGAGCTGCATAGAAGATCACGCTCTAGATCCCGAGTGAGAGAGCGTTCGAGGGATCGTAGGAGGCAGCGATCGGCAACTCCTCAGAGACGACTTAGAACCCCTTCACCATCTTCTACGTCTTCTGCGTCCTCTTCAAGGTCTTCATATAGAGACTATTCTCCCACTATATCATCTACTCCACCTTCCAGAGTGTCTCCAGTAGATGATTTGAGCACATTTAATGATGTACTATGTCGTGGGGCAAATAAGTTTAACATCAAGATGGCAGTTCCCCAAGTAACATCGTCAGTCATCTTTGAAACCCTACATCACAAAACGTCTGGGAGACCTCTTCTGCCGCTAGTGCCCGGTTTGATAGAACCAGCAATGAGAACATTCTTGACGCCGGCTACTGTGGGTTCAGGTCCTTCTAGGATTGCGAAAAAGTACAAGGCTCCAGAAGAGGATCCAATATTTTTGAGCTCTGACCCACCTCCAGACTCTCTTATTGTGGTGGCAAGCAGAAAAGCGCATTCTGCAGCATCTACCTCTTCTGCTCCACCTGAAAAAGATAGCAAGAGCATGGATTCCTTGGGGCGTAGAATGGCTAACACCTCTGGTTCGGTCCTGAGAGTGGCCAGTGCTTCAGCCTTACTGGGCCGCTATGATCGTCATCTATGGGACTCGGTGGCTCGTTTTGCGGATAAACTCCCTAAGGAAGATCAAAAGGATTTCCTGGAGATTGTGGAAGAAGGCGGACTGGTGGCTAACCAGAGCATTAGCGCGGCTGCTGATTCGGCGGATCTGGCAGCGCATGGCTATGCTCACGGTATTTGTGCTAGGCGTACGGCTTGGCTGCGACTTACTGGGCTAAAGCCTGAGGCCCAGAGGAAAATAGTGAATTTACCGTTCAATGGTTCGACTCTGTTTGGATCTCATGCTGACGATGAGATGTCCAAGATGAAAGTGGAGTTGGACACCCTGAAGGCCGTAGGTCTAGAGAAAAGAAAGCATTTAAACGTCGGAGTAATTTTCGTCCCTATGACGAGATCTTTCCAGCAGAGGAGCCAACAGACAAATTGGTCCTCGCAAAACCAAGGCCAGAATCAACAGAGGTCGCAATTCCAACAGCGGCGGCCTGGGCGAGGCAGAGGCAATGGTAATAGGCAGCAGTCATCCGCTGCCAAACAGCCTCAGAAACAATGAACGGAGGATTCCTCCACAACCGTGTGCCACTCTGGTTGGAGGAAGTATTGTGTGGTTTCTGGAGGAGTGGAAACAGATCACAAAGGACAGATGGGTGATGAGTATCATTCAGAACGGATACGTTTTGAGATTCAAGAAGGCCCCTCCTGTCATGCGTCCTCTAAAAATGTTACAGTGGAATGTGAAACGTTTACAACAGGAAGCGAACATTCTTCTGAAGAAGGCCATAGAACTAGTACCTTCTCAGCAGAGAGGTCAAGGCCTGTACTCTCGATTTTTTTCTCGTAAAGAAAAAAGGTCCAGCTACGGAGTTCAGACCTATTCTGGATTTGAGACGGTTGAACAAATTCATTCGAAAGGAGAACTTTTGAATGCTGGCGCTTCATCAGGTCTTCCCCCAGTTACATCAGGGGGATTGGATGTGCTCCATCGATCTGAAGGATGCTTATTTTCATATTCCGATATCCAGAAAACATCGCAAGTTTCTCAGGTTTCAAGTAGCTGCTCATCACTATCAGTATGCAGTACTCCCGTTCGGCCTGAGATCAGCTCCCAGAACATTTTCCAAATGTATAGCGGTAGTGGCGGCTTGTCTTCGAAAGAGACGGATTTTCATATATCCATACTTAGACGACTGGCTTCTGAAGAGTTCATCCCCATCTCTACTGGAAGAACATCTATCGATATGCCTCCAACTCATGTACAAGTTGGGTCTTCAAGTCAATTACAAGAAGTCCATAATGAACCCCACCCAGAAGATCCACTACTTGGGTGCTCAACTGGACACGGTAAACGAAAACGTGTGTCCTTCGGAGGAGAGGTGGTTATCCATCAAGGCGAAGTGTATTCTTCTCCTTCAGTCTACACGTCCGACAGTTCGGCAAGTGTCCTCTCTTCTGGGGTCCATGGCATCGTGCATCTTCATCGTTCCAAACACACGTTTGCATATGCGTCCTCTACAACAGTGTCTGGAAGATCAGTGGAAGCAGAGGACGGGATGCTGGGAGGATCGAATCCATCTCCAACAGTCGACAAGAGATTCCATCCGGTGGTGGATGAAGAAGACACACTTGATGAAGGGAGTTCCTTTTCATCAGGACCCACCAACGCAGACTCTGATCACAGACGCCTCTCTCCAAGGTTGGGGGGCGCATATGGGCCCTCTTCAGGTACAAGGGCTATGGTCAGACTTCGAGAAAGGATATCACATCAATCTACTCGAACTCAGAGCGGTCCATCTTGCTCTCAGGTCCCTGGCTCCATCTCTACAAACTCGGCCCCTCCTGGTGCAAACAGACAATACAACTACAATGTATTACTTAAACAAGCAGGGGGGTTCCAGGACTCTGTCCATAGAAGCCCAGACCATCTGGCATTGGTTGTTAGCACGAGACCTGTCAATAACAGCGGTTCACCTGCCAGGGAGCCTCAACTCGCAGGCGGACGACCTCAGCAGAGACTTTGTCGAAGCGCACGACTGGTTTCTTAACGAGGAGGTCGCGCACAGCATTTTCCAGGCTTGGGGAACACCAGACATCGATCTGTTCGCAGACGCGGCAAACACAAAATGCCCCGTCTTCGCGTCCAGGTTCTCCCATAGAGGGTCTCAAGGGAATGCCCTTTTGATAGACTAGTGGCAAAACTTGCTGTACGCCTTTCCACCGACACCGTTGATACCAGCAGTGATCAACCGGATGTACAAGACCGACTCCAGAATGATACTGATTTGCCCAGAGTGGCCACGCCAGTGGTGGTTCCCAGATCTCCTCCAGTTGTCAGAAGTGCCACACAGGAGATTGCCTTGTCGCCCGGATCTTCTGTCCAAACGGGAGGGGCGAGTGTTTCATCCCAATCTGCCCTCCCTGCGCTTGGCAGCATGGCTCCTGAAGTCATCCAGTACGGGCATTTGCAGCTGAATCCGGAGTGTATGAACATCCTTAAGGAGGCAAAGCGACCCTCTACAAGACAATCCTATGGATTTAAGTGGAAACGCTTTTACCTTTGGTGTCAGAGTAAGGGTCTTGACCCTATTCATGGTCAAGAACAGGTGATCTTACCTTATCTACTTTACCTTGCTGAATCTGGCTTGTAGTTTAATTCCATCAAAGTCCATCTTGCTGCAATTACTGCTTATAGAAAATCGCCAAGACCGATATCTTTCTTTCGGATGCCTGTGGTGAAGGATTTTCTAGAAGGTTTAAGGCAGGTGTATCCTCCAGTCAGGTCTCCTTCTCCACCTTGGGAGCTTAATGTGGTGTTGACCAAGTTGATGGGTCCCCCCTTTGAACCCATACATAAAGCGTCTTTGCAACACTTATCTTGGAAAGTAGCGTTCCTGGTGGCCATCACTTATGCTCATAGGGTGAGCGAAATCCAGGCTCTGTGTTGCAATGAACCGTACACTATTTTTCATGGAAACAGAGTGGTGCTCAGAACTCATCCTGCTTTCCTACCCAAGGTGGTGTCGGATTTTCATATTAATCAAACCATAACATTGCCTACTTTCTTCCCAAACCCTTCGAGTCCGGCTGAACGGGCTCTACATTCATTAGATCTGAAAAGGGTTTTGAAATTTTACTTAGATAAAACAAAGTCTTTGAGGCACACGGACCGTCTTTTTGTGAACTATGGTCCTACAAATACTGGTTTGGCAGCGTCCAAGAGATCCATTTCTAGATGGATAGTGTCATGTATCCTACTGGCTTATCAGCTAGCCCACAAGTCTTTGTCAGGTAGACCTAGGGCGCATTCTACGAGGGGTAAAGCTTCTACCACAGCTCTCCTTAGGAATGTGGCTATGTCAGAGATATGTAAAGCAGCTACTTGACGTTCAGTGCATACGTTTACACGCCATTACTGTATAGATTCTGATGCGCAGGTTGATGCACAAGTGGGACAAGCATCCCTCAGAAATTTGTTTGCTAATTCTAGCTAAACACTATGGTTTTTAAGTGTGGCTATGCATTTATCTGTCCGCCCGCTTCCAGTGGGTATGAGCTTGCTACTCTATTCAGTGCTTATGACTATTAATGAGTATCCCCTGGAAGAGAAGGATTAGTTACTTACCTGTAATCCTAGTTCTCTTCCAGGGATATACTCATTAAAGTCATAAGCACCCTCCCGCCTCCCCGGGCGAGCAGTAGCATTGAGGTTTTCAATATATGAAGTTTTTAAGTGCAGATTCCTGCTAAAGTTTTACTGTACCGTACCAAAGAACTGACCTAACTGTCACCTGTGGTGCATGATGGGAACAGAGTTCTCCTGGAGGCCTTAAAGGCAAAGTGTGCAGATTCTCTGGGGCCTTAAAGGCAGGGTGCCAGTCTGATGTTCTGTACACAGACATTTTTTCATATGCAGCCTTTTAGGCTAATAACTGTTTACAACAGGTTCTTTGATGAAAATAAAAGGTTTTCATGGTTATGAAATGCATTTTAGGCTCATGCCTGTTTATTGCATTTATATACAGCATATTTTCATGCTTCAGAACGTGTGTAAGTTTTGGCTTTATTAGCCTATATATATATATATGTTAGGCTGCATATTATGGTTATTATACATTTATATGTGTATAATTAGTTTAGTACTATGTACTTTTTTTATATATTTACACATATATATGTATATTGTTTATGTGTTGCGGGTTCCCACTCATGGGCGGAGATAATTCAGAGATTATGACTTTAATGAGTATACCCCTGGAAGAGAACTAGGATTACAGGTAAGTAACTAATCCATTTTTAACGGGCTGGCAGGCGATCAGGTCAGTCAGGTGGGTCCTAGAAATTGGTCGTAAGGGATGCACCTTTTACCTGTCTCTTGGCTACTGCACCTACCACTGCCCACTCAGCGACTGACGGAAGACCATCTCTCCACTTGATGTTAGGAACTGCAAGCCGTTTTTGGCCAGAGTGGCTGTCAAGAGGGTGCCGGTCCAGAAAAAGGGCGGAGTTGTTATTCTCTCTACTTTATTGTGTCCAAGATGGCCAGTTGCTCACCCTGGCACAGGGCTTGTCTGCCCTCAACCGTGTAGACTGGATGGTGGTGTTGGACCGGCAGGACGCCTATTTCATGTGGTTTGTGGTAGGAGAGGAGCATTTTCAGTTTGCTGGGCTTTCTTTGGTCTCCACAGTGCCCCTCGGTTTTACACGAAAGTGATGGCAGTGCTCTTTCGGAGGTCAGGGGTACCAGTCTTTCCCTACCTAGATGACTGGCTGCTGAAGGCAGCCTCGCCTCAGGCAGACATCAGCCATGTTCAGACGACGGTAAACTTCCTGTCATCACTGGGGTTCACTATCAGTGTGCCGCAGCTACAACTGACACCTTCCCAGGTGCTTCCCTTCATCAGAGCCATTCTGGACACAGTTCATTTTTGTGCTTTTCTTCTGGGACAGCGAGTGTCCACGACATTTACGATATCATCTAAATATTTCAGCTTTGGCCCTGTATTTCACCGAGATGACCCTTAGACTCCTGGAATTGATGGCTGTTGTCAAGTGCCCCTTTTGACATGGTCACTCCCACTTTTTGCCTGGTATTTGATATAATTTTGACTTGAAGTGCACTCGGTCCCTGCTAGCCAGGTCTCCAGGGCCAGATCTCTTTCCCAAAACTGTACAATTGTTTCTCCGATTGGCAATTCATTAGTACTCCTTAGAAGTCTCTAGTAAATGGTAGCTCTGGTACCTAGGGCAAGGAGGCTAAAGAGGGTCCTTAAGGGCTACAGCATGAATTGTGCCACCGTAAATGACCCTTCACAAAACTCATACAGGCTGCCACTGCAGTCTGCGTGCCTTGGTGCAGATAAAAGTGGAAACAAGACATGGCCTCTGTGCCATGCCTGCAGACACTACATGCAGTTTAGGTAAGTCGTTCCCACCCCGCCCCCAGCAGCCCTTGCAGCCCTAAGGCAGGGTGCACTACACTACATGTGAGGACATATCTGCATGAGTGGATATGCCCCTGTGCTGGTCAGCTCTTTTGCTGCTTGTACAAGTGAACATGGTAGCCATTTTAAGTAAATGTGGTGGACACTGGTGAAAATGAGTGCCCCAACTGTGAGAAAGTGCCATCTTTCTTGCATGGTGTTGCCCCACTTTTTGCTGAATTGCTGATGTACTTTGACTGAGTGTGCCCTGGGCTCCTGCCAATCAGGTGCCCAGGGCCTGTCTTCCTTCCCTACAACGGGGATACCAAAATCCAATTGGCATCTCTGGCCACATGTCAGCCCCTGGTAAATGGTACCCAGGGCACTGTGACCAGAGAAGACCCCTAAGTGCTGCAGCACTTATTGTGCCACCCTTAGGGGGCCTGTACTCTGACACACACACACTGCCTTTGCAGGCTGAGTGTCTTGGTGCAGAACAAACCACAGAGTCGACAGCACACATCCCTGTGTGCCATGCCCACCACACACTGCCCTGGCATACCTCAGTCACCCCTCTAGCTGGGTGCCCTATGCTAGTGGTGTGTGTACAAGGGCATGAGCCCTGTACCCCTGCAGTACCCAGGTCATGTGCACTGTAAGTGCAGTGCTGCCATTAAGAGTATATGGTGCTGGAAGGTCGTCATCACGAACTCCACAGCACCATGATGGCTACACTGAGTACTGAGAAGTTTGGTATCAAACGTCTCAGCATATTAAACCCACACTGATGCCAGGGTGGTATTTAATGTAAAGTGCACGCCAGAGGGCAACTTAGAGTTGCCCCCTGAAACTAACCCACAACCCGTATCCTGACTGAGAGGCTGCCTAGGCTGCTCCCAGCAGACATGTTGGTGGACCCCTGGTTAGAGAGCCATCCGCTCTCCTGGGCCTGCAACAATGCACATCCTTGGGCGAAGTGCTAGGCCTCCGCCCCCAGGATGGGCAGGGGGAGCTTCAAAGGCATGCCGCCTTTGTGAGCTTGCTGTACTCAGCAACTGGCCCCCACCGGTACTGACCCCCACTCTGAAAGGTAGACAGGCGGGAAAAACAAGGGAAGGAAAGGGGGTGTGCTAGCCTCTGCCAACCCCACCCCTCAAGTGGGGGAGGCGAGGTAAAGCACAACTCTGGGCTCCCGCCATCTTGAAGATGGGAGCCTTACCCAATCAGAGCTAGGCTCCTGCCCCCCTCCCACTGGAGAGTGGCAGGGTAGGGGGTGTACTCACCCCAGGAAAGGGACCCATTGGTTCCTGTCCTTGTCCTACCTGTAACGCCCCTAAAGTTAGTATTTAGGGGCACCCTGAACCTTCCTTCCTCAAATCCCGATTTTGAAACAAGACTTACCGTGTAGCTGCTAACAAGAGGACGACACCAACTGACTTGGCCCCAGCCCTACAGGCCTGTCAATCCTTGAACCTGCTCCTGCTAAACCCCAGTGTCTCCAGTGGTCAGCAACCTCGAAAACCCCGGAGGACCGGACTACCATGCTCATCTAAAGACTGGGACACCCACGAGCAGTGGTTCTGCTCAAACAGCAACAACCCCTGGTGCCAGCCAGAAACCGTGAATCCAGCCGACTGCACCCGCCCGGCCCGTGCCTGAGAACATAGATCACGAGGACGTCCACACCGCCCCGCCCCCCCGGCGACTGTGACCAGGAATCCAGCACCCAAGGACGCTCCTGACGACGCCTGCAGCCTCACAACAAGGGACCCCTCCAACCGCGACCAGCTGAGGGTAAGATTTCCCGACGTTCAAAGACACCCCTTTGCCCAACTCCTGGGTGTTTACCTATCCTCCAAGATCCCAACTTACCTCTCAAAGTGGTGGTCGCACCTGAAGAATCTCCGTCCCCGAGCCTGCAGTCTTTGTTCAACTTCCAGCTTTCCCATTGAAATACATTGGGCGCCCGAAGGCCCTAAAGCACCCTGCACCAGCCGCCCGAGTGCTACTGGAAGTGCAGCATCTGTCCTATTCTACTTCCCCACTTGCTCTGTGTGAGTGACCAGCAGCTCAGCTCCCACAGCTGCGTGGCCTGCCTGCTAGCAGCCACCAACCTAGGGCCCTCCATAGGATAACATTGGGCCTTCTCACTCTGCACCTGGCTGCCCCTGTGCCGCTGAGGGTGTAACAACTGCACCTACCTGACCCTGGAAGACCCCTGAGTCTACCCCCAGAACCTTAACTCTGCCAGCCGACTACTTACCCAAAGACCAACAACTTGATTTTCTCCATAGGGTAACATTGGCTGGGTTTCACTTAGAATTTCTTCTTAGTGTTGAGTTTTGCAACTTTGAAATATTCCTTAAAAATCATCCGATCAGCGAAAATGAAATGAATCACCTGCTATCAGGAGAGATCCTAGTGCTGTATCTTTGAGCCCAGCACTGAACCTAAAAAGTAATTACAACTGTGATTTTCCGATAACCTGATTTCCTCCCATAAAAGAATATCTGGCAAAAACCAGGCAAAGTTATCCTAAGTGTCGATTTTCAAAACATTCAAATATTCCTTAAAAATCGCCTGTGTAACAAAAGCTATTTCTTTCAACTGTTTACAGGAAATGCACCAGTGGCTGAATCCATGATCCAGCCCTGAGTAAGAAAAACATTTGTAAAGTGATTTTATTGCATTTACTTAAAACTTCCCATTGAGCTCAATGTTATTTTGTGTTTAACTTGTGTTGCATATTGCAACAACTGTATCGATTGCATTTAAAAGTTTATTGCTATTTGAAAGTATTCAATTGCAACATCTCATTCTGAGAAAGTATTTGATACCTACTGTGAGAAGTTGGCCTGATATGCAGTGCTCACTATTCTAGTGATCACTATGTATCAGTCCAAACAACCCTTATTGATGATTGGTTGTAAGTCAACATTATAGACCAGCTATCCTAGTAGCATGGATACGAGCAGTCTAAGGCTAAGACTCTAGAGGGCATGTTAAGCCAGCTGTTTTACCATCACATTACCCCTTGAACACCAAGTGAAAGGACACCACACAAGTTGTTATGAAAATAAACAGATATTTATTTATAACAAGACTACCCTGAACTCTTTATGAGTCAGGGAGCTAAGCACATAACAAAACTCTTGAGAAAATACTTTAAGTCGCACAATTTACACAAATGCCCTAGGGGCACGAAAAACCATATACACAGTAAGTGGAACTTGAACTTGCTAGCAGGTAAGTAATACTTTTCTAGACTTAGGAATCGCTAGGCCTACAATTCTAAACACTGGGATTAGATGCAGGAGGCCTGTGGACGTCGTGTGCAAAGTGGGAACTCTCACGCGTAAGGCGGGAAAAAGTCTATGGAGGCTAGCAGTTGCAAAGTTACTGTTCTCGGGCGAACCCGACTAGGTGGGTCGAAAACAAGAGTGGATCCGAACACTTAGGGTGTTGGATTATGCTGGAGCACCGGAGTACTCAGGTTACCTAGCCCAGGGGCTGCGGCTGCATAGGGTTGAAGTTGCGTCGGAAACCCTCGTTGAAGATCCAGGAGCCTGAAGAAAGAGTTGCTGGCAGGCGGCCAGTGAAGAAAGTTCGGAGTGATCCAAGCCTGGATCAGGGAAGAAGAAACCTGTAAGCAGAGGGGACCAAGTTCTGAATCACTAGCCAGTGATTTGAGTGGGCACCAGGATGGCACCGGACGAAGTCACCTCAGTCAGGTGAGTGGGCGCTGCTGGGCTCTGCAGTCTCACGGACCAGGAGGCGTTGTCGGCGACCAGGATGGAGGTGCGAGCTGTCCCACGAAGGTTCTTGCTGTCGACGTCGCTGGACCCAGGATTGGGCAACAAGTCTTGGCAAATGCAAGGCCCACGCGGTGGACCTAAAATGGCGTCTTGAGTGGACCAGGAGGGTCCAGGGTGCTCCTCTGTTGGAGGGGAGCAAGGGCTAGTCTGGAGCAACCAGACCAGCAGTAGTTGTCGTCGTGGAGCGTCGTGAGAGGGCCACTAGCCAATGGGCAAGCGACCTGGACAACGCGGTTGGCAGCAAAGAGCAGAAGGGCCCCACGCAGATCTCGTGGATGCAGGGGGGCTGAACTTCGGTGCTGGAGCTGCTCAGGGTCGGGGCTTCTCTTACCCCAAAGCACTCAGTCGAGGGTCACTCGGGAGTCGTGCTGGACAAGCGTCGTGCAGTTCTGAAGATGGCCGGTCCCTCGGTCTCGTCACACCCACGAATCACAGCTGGGCTGATGATGTAGGTTGAGGTCAGAGGTGCCAGGGAAGCCGGTTCTCATCGTGCTGGAGCAGTCTTGATCCGAAGGAGAGACTGGCAACAAACCGCGATGCTTGGTTGGTGCCTGCTGCTGCAGGGTGACTACTCCTTAGTCACAAGGGAGAATCTTGGGAAGAAGTCTTGAGTTCCTTTGGTAGAAAGTAGTTTCAGGATTCAAAGATGATCTGATTTGGAAGGGGGCCAGGTCCTACCTTTATCCTGCAAAAAGGGGCTGGCACGCGACTAAGTCCTGCCCTATGGGTGGGACTAGGAGGGGGGTGGTTACACCCCTCTCCTTTGGCGGGCTTTCCCCAGGCCAGGGGCTGGAGTGCCCCTGGAACTGGTTTCAGCCGGCCTATGCACAGTGAGCACCGGGGTGCCACTTGCAGTCAACTTCCTCTAAAGCCCTGCCTACCTAGGATACACAAAATCCTGTCTGGGACGGTGCTGGCACCGCCCCTGGCAGGAAACACTTTGTCCTTGCCTCCTGGGCTGGGAGGACTCCCAGCAGCAGGAGGGCAGACTTGTGTCTCGGTGGCAGCATCCATTTTGTGGAGCTAAGGCTCTGTCTGACTTTTAACCGGGGTTACAGGTTACATACATGTCGTGTCCCTCTAGAAGGATGGAATGCTAACCCCGTCGCCAGAATTGGCGAGGGGTTAGTATTCCAATTCGTATGACACCTTACTCGACATGTTTTGATAAAGCGATACCAGAGTTGGCACATAACCGCGAGGATTGTAATGCACTTAAGAGTATATGGTATGCGATATCATGGAAACGGCTAAGGGATGGATCCCGAAAACCGCAGACAGGCTCAGCTCATGCCAGAGCACCATCTCACACGATTCCAAGCACTCTGCCCTCAGGATTGTTAAGGCCTGCCATAGGAGTGACTGATAGGAGATCTGTGTGTCCATTTAGGTTTAGATATAGGAATACTATATCTACAGCAGAGGATGGGTACACCACTCTGCCCCAGCTGTCAAGCAGCCAGTTGTGTCTGATTTAGTTAGTCAGCCCAGGGGTGGCATAATACATGCTGCAGCCCCTGGGAGACTTCTGGGTGCACCTCAGCCCTGGGTACAGGGACTTGAGGGCCCAGGGCCAATTCAGTACCTGGGTACAATTTGGAGTAGAGAGAACAGCTAGGCTGTGGGTCTGATTAGCAGGCCCACAGCCAGGGAAAGTCGTAAACCAGTGAAGCAAAAAGCAAAAATCTGGGTGATCATAGGATTGCAGACCCTACTCTCCTACACCTACTTGTGGTTCTAAAATAAACAACAATATTTTTTTATTTACAAAACAATTGGCCTAGAGTTCAGTTCTTGAGTGTGGAAGACCATTTGCTGACTGAGTATGTACAACAAATGCTTTACACTGTCCTCTGATGCTGCTCGACCAAGCTACCACTTTAGAGAGTAAGGTTATATCTAACTTTAGCCTCTGTCATACCTCCGGGGACTGGGGACTCTGTGCACACTGAACCTTACTTTGGTGCAGTATATACAGAGCAACTTTCTTACACCAGCTACTTGATGGCTTCACTGAAAAAAGGGATGTTTGGATTCAAGCATCCCATATTAATAAACCCACACTGATGCCAGTGGTGGATTTATCTGATAGACATCTAGCCACAGATTACTTAACTTAGAGTATCCCCAGGCGTGAGACTGGATCCGGATGTTTTTGCAGCAGCACCTCTGCGCGCCGGGGGACGGCACCACACAACCTTGCCCTGACGTCGTCCACGTAGGTGACGTCAGCGAGGTCATATAAGTCCCTCCCGGCGCGCTGACGTCAGTTTTCCTTCTTTTCCGCCTGCAACGCGGATCCGGAGTGAGCAGTTCCTCTGGCCTGTTTTCATGCCTCCTTTTCTACGCTTCGCGTCAGGAACAGTGTGCGATGCCTTCGTGTTTTAAAACTTGTAGTTCTTGTTTGCAGTAGATGTCCACGACCGACCCACATCGTATTTGTATGTGGTGTCTGGGCGAGCACCATGGTTCCATGGACTTCGAAGCTTGCCAACGCCTGAAACCGAATGTGAGAAGTTGACCTGATATATAGTGCTCACTATTCTAGTGGTCACTGTGTATCATACCAAACAACCCTTATTGATGATTGGTTGTAAGTCAACCTTTCAGACCAGCTATCCTAGTAGCATGGACACGAGCAGTCTTCAGGCTAAACTCTAGAGGGCGTGTTAAGCCAGCTGTTTTACCATCACATATACCCCTTGAACACCAAGTGAAAGGACACCACACAAGTTGTTATGAAAACAAAGGATATTTATTTATAACAAGTCTACCCTGAACTCTTTATGAGTCAGGGAGCTAAGCACAATACAAAACTCTTACGAAAATACTTCAAGTTGCACAATTTACACAAATGCCCGAGGGGCACGAAAAGCCATATACACAAAGTGGAATGCGAAATACTAGCAGGTAAGTAACAAGATCCAGAGGCTTCAGGATCGCTAGGACTACACTACTGAACCTTAAGATTACGAGCAGGAGGCCTAGGGAGATCGGGTGCAGTGTGTGCACTCTCACGTGGGATGCGGGAAGAAGTCTATGGATGCTAGCGTTTCTAAAGTTACTGTTTCCGGACGAATCCGACTAGGTAGACTGAAAACGACAAAGGATCTGGACACTTAGATAGTGAACCTGTGCTGGGGTACCGAAATACTCAAGTTACCTAGCCCAGGGGCCGCGGCTGCATAGGGTTCAAAAGACGTCGGGAATCCTCGTTGAAGTCTATGGAGCCTGAAAGAAGAAGTTGCTGGCAGGCGACCAGTGAAGAAGTTCGGTGTGATCCAAGGCTGGATCAGTGAAGGAGACGACCAGAAAGCAGAGGGGACTCAGTTCTTAATCACTAGCCAGTGATTATGTGGGCACCAGGATGGCACCGGATGAAGTCACCTCGACCAGGTGAGTGGGCGACGCTGGACTCTGCAGTCACACGGGCTAGGAGCCGTTGTCTGCGTCCAGGCTGGAGGTGCGAGCTGTCCCACGAGGCTGTCGGCTGTCGGCGATGCTGGACTCAGGATTTGAGCAACAAACCTTGGCAAAGGCAAGCCCACGCGGTGGAGTCAAGATGGCGTCTGGAGTGGACCAGGAGGGTCCAGGGCACTTCTTGTTGGACAGGAAGCAAGGGCCAGTCTAGGGGACCTAGACCAGCGGTGAAAACGTCGTGGTACGTCGTCAAGAGGGTCACTAGCCAACGGGCAAGTGACCGGACAACGTGGCAAGCAGCAAAGAAGCAGAAGGGCCCCACGTAGATCTCGTGGATGCTGGGAGGCTGGACTTCGGTGCTGGAGCTGCTTAGGTTTAGGACTTCCCAAACCCCAATGCACTTACTCGAGGGTCTCTCGGGGGTCGTGCTGGTGAAGCGTCGTGCAGGTCTTGAAGATGGCCGGTCCCACGGGTCTCGTCACACCCACGAATCTCAGCTGGGCTGGATGATGTAGGTAGAGGTCAGAGATGGCAGGGAATCCGGGTCTCGTCGAGCTGGGCAGTCTTGATCCGGAGGATGGACGTGCAGCAAACCGCAAGAGCTTCGATGGTGCCTGCTGGTGCAGGGTGGCTACTCCTTAGCCACAAGGGAGAGTCTTCAGAAAAGTCAAGAGTTCCTTTCGTGGAAAGTAGTTCAAGATTCAAGATTATCTAAATTGGGAAGGGGGCCTGCTCCTACCTTTATCCTAAGAAAAGGGGCTGGCACGCGACTAAGTCCTGCCCTATGGGTGGGACCAGGAGGGGGGTGGTTACACCCCTCTCCTTTGTCCGGTCTCTCCCCAGCTCAGGGGCTGGTGTGCCCCAGGAACTGGTTTGAGCCGGCATATGCACAGTGAGCACCGGGGTGCCACTTGCAGTCACCTTCCTTTCAGCCCTGCCTACCTGGGATACACAAAATCCTGTCGGGGATGGTGCTAGCACCGCCCCTGGCAGGAAACCCTTTGTCCAGGCCTCCGTTGCTGGAAGGACTCCCAGCAGCAGGAGGGCAGACTTGTTTCTCGGTGGCAGCATCCATTTTGTGGAGCTGAGGCTGTGTCTGACTTTAACCGGGGTTCACAGTTACATACATGTCGTGTCCCTCTAGAAGGGTGGAATGCTAACCCCGTCGCCAGAATTGGCGAGGGGTTAGTATTCCAATTCGTATGACACCTTACTCGACATGTTTTGATAATGCTATACCAAAGTTAGCATTTAACCGCGAGGATTATAATGCACTTAAGAGTATATGGTATAGCGTTATCATGGAACAGCTATTTGGACTTGGTTCCGCAAGCTGCAAACGGGCTCAGCTCATGCCAGAGCACCATCTCACATAATTCCAAGCACTCTGCCTTCAGGATTGATAAGGCCTGCCATAGCAGAGACTGATAGGAATATATGTGTCCATTTTAAGGTTAGATATAGGAATACTATATCTAAAGCAAAGCGTGTTTACACCACCTTGCCCCAGCTGCCGTTCAGCCAGTTGTGTCTGTTTGGGTGGCCAGCCAGGGGTGGCATAATACATGCTCCAGCCCCTGGTAGGCCCTGGGTACCTATGCCCTGGATACCTAAGGTATGCTGTACAGGGACTGATAAGGTGGCCCAGTACCAATTGGTAAAATGCACCTAAGGTGCATGGTTGTAATTTAGAGAGAGAAGAGCTAGGCTGTGGGTCTGATTAGCAGGCTCACAGCCAGGGAAAGTCGTAAACCAGTGAAGCAAAAAGCAAAAATCTGGGGTGGCCATGGGATTGCAGACCCCACTCTCCTACACCGAAGTCTCGGCGGGAACGACGTATGAAGCTTCTATAGGCATGGCTGTCCCGGTCGGAGTCGTCTCGCCTCCCGGCTTCATCCAAGGCAGGTCCCTGTTCTGTCCAGTTCTGCTGTTGCTCGCCCTCTGGGGTCCAGGGCCGTCGTTCGCCACTTGGTAAGTCAAGGCGCTTATTGGCGAGGTCTTCGACCTCTCCTTTTTCTGTTGTTAAGGGTGCTGGTTCCCGGAACATTCTGGACGTGCGCTCCCGACATAAGTGACCATCATATACTAATCAGCCTCTCACAAATTGCACCTTGGATTGCTAAAGCAAGCCCCTGTCCACTCATAAGGTAATATTGCGACTCTTTGCACGATATACCTCATTTTGGCATATCATGTAAAGAGCCAGCTTCCTATAATGGCCTCCTGCATCCTGCTGGTCGAGCGCACCACATAGCATATGCAGGATCTGCAGAGGGATCTGAAGTCCTTGTGGGTCCAACATCAAGGAGACCTCTCTTACCATGTACAGATTTTGAGAGACTGCAAATCAGCAATGGTGGTTCCTGGATCACGATCGGGTCAGTGAGAGAGACCCATCTCCCTTCCCCCCACCCAGAACGAACGGTGGTGACTGATGCTTCGCTTCTGGGATGAATCAGCCACCTTGGAGAGTTGAAGATCGGAGGTCTCTGGTGGAGTCATGGTTCCACATCTTCTAAAGCTGAGGGCCATCCGTTTGGTGTTGAAAGCCTACCTGAAGTTCATCTAAGTGAGATTGGCCTAGGTGCTTCTGAATAACACCATCACCATGTGATACTGCAGCAAACTGGGCAGGGTAGGGTCACAAACCCTGTGCCATGAGGCCTTGCCCTTTTGAAAAAGACTGGACCCTGAATAGCGCTCTACGCGGATGACGTCCTCTTCTTCCTTACAGAACTTCATAGATCAGGGCCTGGCCTTCTAGAAATTCTACAGATCTTTGGTGAGAACTCAGGCTTATATATGAATCCCCGCAAATCTACCCTGTGGGTCTTGGGCGAGCAGACGTCGGTAGTTGGGCCTCTTCGCTTTAGGTAGCAGTTGGAGGGCTCCAATACTTGGGGGTCTTCCTGTCAGATGCCCAGGCTGTGTCTTAGGGACGGAACTTGGTGCCTGTATGGGATCGGGTACGAGCAGACATTAAGACCTGGGCGCGTATACCACTTACCATTTATGGCAGATCTGCCATCTTTAAGATGGGGGCGCTCCCGCGCCTGCTTTATCTGAAAGAGACACGTTAGTATTAGATTCCTTACCTTAGAATATCCCCAGGCGTCAGACTGGATCTGGAAATTTTTGCGTAGCAGTACCCTTGCGCGTCGGTAGGCGTCGTCTGCGGCTCCGCGTCCGTCGTGGGTGCCGTGATGACGTCGTCGGAGTACTT
This sequence comes from Lissotriton helveticus, assembly GCF_964261635.1. Classification (NCBI taxonomy): domain Eukaryota; kingdom Metazoa; phylum Chordata; class Amphibia; order Caudata; family Salamandridae; genus Lissotriton; species Lissotriton helveticus. The sequence goes on from NC_136070.1 coordinate 419,063,980, forward strand.
AGACGCCGCCTCCGCGTGCTGACGTCAGTTCCTCTTTTTTCCGCGCCAGCAAGCGCAGATCTGGAAAAAGCAGTAACCCTAGTCAATTTTTTACTAACTTTTTGATCGTTTTTTGATCGTTTCTCGAAGTCTTTCGACTCCGATTGGTGCCATAGGGATGCCCGGCTTTAAGCACTGCGAGGATTGCGACCCCACGATGTCGGTCACGGATCCTCACCACCTGTGTTTAACTTGTCTAGGCATCGATCAAGACGACAAGGCCTGCTCCGACTGCCGGGCCCTCTCTTCGAAAGCCAGGCAGGCGACTCGAACTCCGGCAGTCGGTCCCGCGCCGCAAGAGGTCTCGGTCCCACGGGAGGTCGAGGGACAGGTCGCGGGCTCGGAGCCACCACAGCTCCGAGACTAGGCCGCACTCCTCCGGGTTGAAGTCGTCGTCAGGTAAGAAGCACAAGATGTCCAAGAGGCGTCATCGCTCTGCGGACTCCCCCCGACGCTCGCGCGATGCGGCTGGGGGTTCGGGTGACACCGCCCGTATGGCTCCGTTGGAGCCGCGGGCGCCGCGTTCAGCTCCACACCCTCCGGTCCCTGGGCTCAACGCGACGCCAGAGGAGATCGAGCGCTTCCTCATGGCCATGAGGAAACTCTCTCCGACGGGCTCCGCGGCGCCTTCAGGCCTAGCGGACCCGTCTGGGGCCTCCAGCGGGTAGGGGGCTTCGGCCCAGACGCCGTCGGGTGCTTAGGCCCCGACGCCGCCGACGCCTTCGGGCCCGGCGCCGCAGGTTCCCACACTACCGACGCCGCCGGTGCCTTCGGGCGCCGCAGGGTACAGCGGCCCCGGCGCCGCCGGCGCCTTCGGGCCCGGCGTCGCGGGACGCCGCTATACCTTCTTAGGGATCTGGATCGTCGCCGGTGGACCTTACGACCTCCCCGGCGTCGGACCATCAGGTGTCGCCGCCGTCCTCGGGCGGCGCCGTCCCCGATGCCCCCGTCCCCGATGCCCCCTTCATTCCTGTTCCGACGTCGGGACGGCCCCGATGGGCGCCGCTCCAGACGTCGTTTGGGGAGTTTCACTTCTATGAGCAGGCCCCATTAGTTGAGAACCCTGAGTTTCAGGAGATGGGTGATGAAGGGGATTGGGAGGGGTCTGAGGACCCTCTGACCCGAGAGTGTCAGTCTCATGAGGACTGGGCAGGAGACCTTGGGGAGGCCAGTGGTCTGGACACCTCTCCAGACACTGGTTTTGTCTCCCCTCCTACCGTGGCTTCGGAGGAGGGGGCAACCTACAGTGTGGTGTTGATGAGGGCTGCCAAGGCCTTGGGCCTTGAGCTCCCCGTCGCGGCCATGAGGACTAATCTCCTCACTGAGGTCCTTAAACCGCAGTCAAGCTCGGCCGAGCCTCTGCTGCCCTTTAATGAGGCCTTGACCGACGTTCTTCTGGGCACTTGGTCCAAGCCCGCTACGGGTTCGCCCGTAGATAGGAACCGTGGCCAGACGCCACCACCCAGCACCGGGCGACCCATGTTTCCTGTCCACCCACCCTACCCCCGAGAGCCTGGTCATCCAGGCCTCCAATTCCCAGACCGCATTCTTGTCGGCACCGCCGGACAGGGAATCCAAGAGGTACGAGCAGTACGGCAAAAAGATCTTCTTGTCCCTTAGTCTGGGACTGTGGTCTTCCAACACCGCATGCCTCTTGGGCCGCTACACCCACTCTCTGTGGGATACGGTTGCGGAAGTGCTGCCATAGTGTCCGTTGGAGGTACGGGCCAAACTCAGCCAAGCCCTTGTGGATGGCCGGGGTGCATCCAAATATTCTATACGGTGTGGGCTGGATACCACCGACTCACTGGGTAGAGCGATGGCAACGACGGTGGCGGTCAGACGTCACGCCTGGTTGCGGTCCGCCAACCTTTCGGCCGATGTCCAGAACACCTTGATGGACATGCCGTTTGATGGCCGTCGCCTCTTTGGCGACAAGGCAGACCATGCGCTCGAGCGCTTTAAGGACTCCAGGGCTACGGCCAAGTCCTTGGGCCTCTCGGCCCGCGCCAGCAATCGGCTGCCTTTCATGGCCATGGAAGGGGTGTACCCACACGTGCTGCCAGCCACGCTCCGCAGGGTAATACCCAACGCGGTGGCGGCCGTGGGAACCGCCGTCCCGGCGGTCGGGGACAACGGCGAGGTCAGTCCACAACTTCCCCCGCAGCATCCGCCTCAAAACCCTCCTAGTCCGTGCTTTCAGGCCCATGTGACGCCAGTGGGGGGCAGGGTTCGTCATCACCACCTCCACTGGCGCACCGTCACTTCGGACAGGTGGGTGCTGCAGATCGTCCGAAGGGGCTACTCCCTCCCCTTCGAGGCGACTCCTCCAGCCATGCCACCACAGAACCACTGTGTATCGGGGGATCATTTGCGACTTCTGCAGGAGGAAGTTACGGCCCTCTTGGCCAAGGGGGCCATCGAGCGCGTTCCAGGGCCAGAAGTAGGGTGTGGTTGCTACTCCCACTACTTTCTGGTACCAAAGAAGGGCAAAGGGGGCCTACGCCCTATCTTGGACCTAAGGAACGTCAACGGCTTCTTCCGGAAGGAGAAGTTCAAGATGCTGACACTGGCTCAGGTCCTAGCTGCCCAGGAGACTGGATGGTAGCGTTGGACTTGCAGGACGCTTATTTCCACATCCCCGGCCCACCGGTGCTACCTGCGGTTCACGGTTGGCCACGAGCACTTTCAGGATACCGTGCTCCCCTTCGGCCTTACCAGCGCCCCACGGGTGTTCACAAAGGTGATGGCGGTGGTCGCAGCTCATCTGCGCAGGTTAGGGGTTTCAATCTTCCCCTACCTCGACGACTGGTTGTTGAAGGCGGGCTCGCCCCAGACGGTTGTCAGCCACCTCCAGACTACGGCAGATCTCCTGCACCGGCTGGGGTTCTCCATCAATGTGCCGAAGTCACACCTGTGCCCCTCTCAGAAGCTCCTTTTCATCGGAGCGGTTCTCGACTCGGCGCGGTTTCGGGTTTATCCACCCGAACAGCGGGTCCGGGATATTCAGGCTCTGATTCCCATCTTTCAGCCGTTATCCCGGGTCTCGGTCAGGTTGACGCTGCAGCTTCTGGGGCTGATGGCCTCCTGCATCCTACTGGTGCATCACGCAAGGTGGCGGATGCGGGCTCTGCAGTGGGACCTGAAGTTTCAGTGGGCCCATCATCAGGGCAACCTGTCCGACCACGTCCTGATCTCGGAGGGCACTGCGAGACAGCTGCAGTGGTGGCTCACGGACCGCGATTGGGTCAGCGGCAGATCCCTCTCCCTTCCCCAACCGGAGCACGTAGTTGTGACGGATGCGTCCCTCCAGGGCTGGGGAGGCCACATGGGAGAGGCGGAGATCAGAGGCCTCTGGTCTCCGGCGGAGGCCCGGCTCCACATCAACCTGTTGGAGTTACGGGCGATTCGTCTAGCACTGAAGGCATTCCTCCCCTCTGTTCGGGGGAGTGTAGTGCAGGTGTTCACGGACAACACCACCGCCATGTGGTACTGCAACAAACAGGGCGGGGTGGGGTCGTGGACTCTTTGCCAGGAGGCTCTGCGCCTCTGGCAGTGGCTGGAACGCCAGGGCGTGACCCTGGTGGCTCAACACCTGGCAGGATCTCTGAACGCCAGGACGGACGAGCTCAGCCGTGGGTGCATGATGGATCACGAATGGCGTCTGAACTCGGACGTGGCGCAAGGCCTCTTTCAGCAATGGGGAGAGCCTTGGTTAGATCTATTCGCCACCGAAGGGAACTCGCAATGTCATCAGGTCTGCGCGTTGGAATTTCCAAGGCGGCACTCGCTCGGAGACGCTTTTCGTCGCGAGTGGAGTTGCGGTCTTCTGTACGCCTTTCCACCTATACCACTTCTGCCCAGAGTGCTGAAGAAGATCAAGCGCGACCGGGCCCAAGTCATCCTTGTGGCTCCGGACTGGGCACGAAGGTACTGGTATCCAGAGCTACTCAGTATGTCAGTCGATCCCCCGGTTTGTCTGCCTCTTCAGGAGGACCTTCTGTCGCAGCAGCAGGGGACGGTCCTCCACCCGAACCTGTCCAGTCTCCACCTCCATGCTTGGAGATTGAGCGGCGACAGTTGAGGCCATTTGACTTACCTCCTGAAGTCTGTAACGTCATTCTGGCAGCCAGGCGTCCCTCCACAAAGTCGGTATACGCCTGCAGGTGGAACAGATTTGTGGCATGGTGCACAGCAAAGGCTGTGGATCCTCTTGCTGCCCCTCTTTCTGAGCTTCTTCTCTTCCTTCTTTCTCTTGCCCAGCAGGGCTCTGCTCTGGGCACTATCAAGGGCTACCTTTCTGCCCTTTCAGCCTTTCTGAGGCTGCCTGATCAACCTTCTTTGTTCAAGTCCCCTATTGTAAATAGGTTTCTAAAGGGCATCACTCACACATTCCCTCCTGTTCCGTTTGTGATGCCCCAGTGGGACTTGAACCTGGTTCTTTCGTTCCTGATGTGCGCTCCCTTTGAGCCACTTCACAACTGTCCTCTTCGCCTTCTTACTCTGAAGACTGCTTTTCTGGTTGCCATCACCTCTGCCAGGAGAGTGAGTGAGCTCCAGGCCCTTTCTTGTACTCCACCCTTCCTTTCTGTCCATCTGGACAAGGTGGTGTTGCGTACTAAGCCATCTTTCCTGCTCAAGGTTGTCACGGCCTTCCACATTTGGCAGTCCTGCCAACCTTCTTCCCGCCACCGCATCCCTCTAAAGAGGAAGAGCTGCTCCACCGTCTGGACCCAAAACGTGCGCTCTCATTCTACTTGGATCGCACACGCCAGTTGCGGGTGGATGACCAACTCTTTGTTGGTTACGTGGGCGCTAAGAAGGGAAAAGCGGTACACAAGAGGACCATCTCCCGGTGGATCATCTTGTGCATCCAGACATGTTACTCCTTGGCTAAGAAGGAGCCCCCTGTTGGATTGCGGGCTCATTCCACCCGAGCCACGGCGACTACCACTGCACTGGGCAGTGGAGTGCCCTTACAAGACATCTGTCAGGCAGCTACGTGGGCATCGCTGCACACGTTTGCAAGACACTACTGCCTGGACAGCCAAGTCCGGAGGGTTGGCTTCTTTGGCCGTTCCGTCCTCCAGGACTTTCTGGTGTGATTATTGGTTCGCAGACCCACCACCGGGGTTGGTATTGCTGGGGTTTCTATTCTAAGGTAAGGAATCTAATACTAACGTGTCTCTTTCAGATGCACAAGTTACTACTTGTGTAACGATATATCTGTAAGAGACATTAGTTAGTATTAGATTCCTTACCGACCCACCCATCTTCCCCGTTCTGCGAACCGATATCTAGGGTTAGGGTTGTCCCCTTTCAGGGCCCTAGTTTCAATGGCACCAGTGTTGGTTTTTAACATGGCTCTGCGTTTCTGGCGCGGAAAAGCTGTGTCTAAGAACTGACGTCAGCACGCGGAGGCGGCATCTAAGTACTCCGATGACATCATCACGGCGCCGACGACGGACGCGGAGCCGCAGACGACGCCTACCGACGCGCAAGGGTACTGCTACGCAAAAATTTCCGGATCCAGTCTGACGCCTGGGGTTATTCTAAGGTAAGGAATCTAATACTAACTAATGTCTCTAACAGATATATCGTTACACAAGTAGTAACTTGTGCATCAGCTCCAGAACCACCCCTATACGATTCCTCCGAGCTGGTTTCGTCAGGTCAATTCTCACTTGGGACAGTTCTTATGGGAGGGGGGTGCGGTTCGGGTGGCGCTGCGCACGTGTTTCCTCTCCGCACGTGTTTCCTCTCCACTTACTGTGGAGGACTGTGCACGTCGGATGTTCTCTCCTACTATCAGGCCTCTCATTTATTGGTGTTGAATGAATGGTGGTATGGTGACCGTGCGGATCCGGCTTATGCCATGGAGCGCTTCTTGATGGGCTCCAATACGCTTCATACTATCCTTTACTCTGCGCCCCTGCGTAGTGCACTGCCCACAGTTACTCGGGCGGTATTACTAATCTGGAAGCAGGCCCTGCGCCACGTGGGGTGGTGGAATGTCCTGACTACGGAGACGCCTTTATGGCACAATGGCCGATTCCCAGCTCTGGTCTCCCTACAAGGTTTTGCGGGGTGGATCTGAAAGAGACACGTTAGTATTAGATTCCTTACCTTAGAATAGAATATCCCCAGGCGTCAGACTGGATCCGGAAATTTTTGCGTAGCAGTACCCTTGCGCGTTGGTAGGCGTCGTCTGCGGCTCCGCGTCCGTCGTCGGCGTCGTGGGTGCCGTGATGACGTCGTCGGAGTACTTAGACGCCGCCTCCGCGTGCTGACGTCAGTTCTTCTTTTTTCCGCGCCAGCTAGCGCAGATCTGGAAAAAGCAGTAACCCTAGTCAATTTTGACTAACTTTTTGATCCTTTTTGATTGCTATTTCGAAGTCTCTCGACTCCGAAACGGTGCCTATAGGGATGCCCGGCTTCAAGCATTGTGACGATTGCGACCGGCTGATGTCGGTCACGGATTCTCACCGTGTGTGTTTGTCGTGTTTGGGCGTCGACCACGACGACAAGGCCTGCTCCGACTGCCGGGCCCTCTCTTCGAAAGCCAGGCGGGAGCGTTCCCGTAGGCGCCTCGAACTCCGACAGTCGGCCCCGCGCCGTGAGAGGTCCCGATCCCATGGGAGGTCGAGGGACAGGTCGCGGGCCCGGAGCCACCACAGCTCCGAGAGTAGGCCGAACTCCTCCGGGTCGAAGTCGTCGTCAGGTAAGCGGCACAAGAAGTCCAAGCATCGTCATCGCTCCTCGGACTCCCCCCGACGCTCGCGCGATGCGGCCGGGGGTTCGGGTGACACCGCCCACGCGGCTCCGTCGGAGTCGCGGGCGCCGCGTACAGCTCCACACCCTCCGGTCCCTGGGCTGAACGCGTCGCCGGAGGAGATCGAGCGCTTCCTCATGGCCATGAGGAAACTCTCTCCTCCTACGGGCTCCGCGGCGCCTCCGGGCCCAGCGTACCCGTCCGGTAGCCCTAGCGGGTCGGCGGCCCCGGCCCCGCCGCCGATGCCTTCGGGCCCGGTGCCGCAGGTCCCTGTTATCCCGACGCCGCCGGCGCCTTCGGACCCGGCGCCGCAGGACGCCGCTGGTCCTCCTTCGGGATCTGGTTCGTCGCCGGTGGATCTGACGGCCTCCCCGGCATCGGACCCTCAGGTGTCGCCTCCGGCGCCGTCCTCGGGCGGCGCCGACCCCGGTCCTCCTTCCGTTCCTGTTCGGCCGTCGGGACGGCCCCGTTGGGCGCCGCTCCAGACGCCGTTGGGTGAATTTCACTTTTATGAACAGGCCCCATTGGTTGAGGACCCTGAATTTCAGGAGATGGGTGAAGGAGAGGACTGGGAGGGGTCTGAGGACCCTCTGACCAGGGAGTGTCAGTCTCATGAGGACTGGACAGGAGACCTTGGGGAGGCCAGTGGCCTGGACACCTCTCCAGACACTGGGTTTGTCTCCCCTCCTACCGTGGCTTCGGAGGAGGGGGCAACATATAGTGTGGTGCTGATGAGGGCTGCCAAGGCCTTGGGCCTTGAGCTCCCCGTCGCGGCCGTTAGGACTAACCTCCTCACTGAGGTCCTTAAACCGCAGTCAAGCTCGGCCGAGCCTCTGCTGCCCTTTAATGAGGCCTTGACTGACGTTCTTCTGGGCACTTGGTCCAAGCCCGCTACGGGTTCGCCCGTAGATAGGAACGTGGCCAGACGCCACCGCCCAGCCCCGGGCGACCTATGTTTTCTGTCCTCCCACCCTACCCCCGAGAGCTTGGTCATCCAGGCCTCCAATTCCCAAACCGCATTCCCGTCGGCCCCGCCGGATCGGGAGGGGGGTGCGGTTCGGGTGGCGCTGCGCACGTGTTTCCTCACCACTTACTGTGGAGGACTGTCCACGTCGGATGTTCTCTCCTACTATCAGGCCTCTCATTTATTGGTGTTGAATGAATGGTGGTATGGTGACCGTGCGGATCCGGCTTATGCCATGGAGCGCTTCTTGATGGGCTCCAATACGCTTCATACTATCCTTTACTCTGCGCCCCTGCGTAGTGCACTGCCCACAGTTACTCGGGCGGTATTACTAATCTGGAAGCAGGCCCTGCGCCACGTGGGGTGGTGGAATGTCCTGACTACGGAGACGCCTTTATGGCACAATGGCCGCTTCCCAGCTCTGGTCTCCCTACAAGGTTTTGCGGGGTGGGACAGGGTGGGTATCTCGTCCTTAGGGGATGTGATGCATGACACCACAGTGAAATCTTTCCAAGAGCTCCGAGATGAATTTGATATGCCCAACTCTCAATTTTTTCGCTACCTTCAGTTTCGCCACGCCCTATCCCCCAGTTTGGTGGGTCTGGAGACGTTGACGGACTTCAATCCCCTGGAGGCTAAAGGATTTATGGGGGACCTGATAACAAAATAAATTTCCCCATATACCAAACGCCGGTCATTCATAGTTCTCCTACACTTCAGAAACTCGGGAAACACTGAGAGGGTGACGTGGGGGAGTTGGAGGAGGAGGACTGGAGGGAGGCACTGGATTCACCTAGGGGCACTGCTATTGCGATGCGCCTCCGCTTGGTCTAGTTTAAATACCTGCATAGGGTCTATTATACAAGAGTTTGTCTGTTTCGGGCGGGCCTGATTGCCTCGCCGGTTTGTCTTCGCTGCCAGAGTGAGGAGGGGACATTCCTTCATACTGTATGGAGTTGCGGGATCGTAGCGCGTTTCTGGAGAGGGGTTTTGGCCTGTTTAGCGGAGGTGTTGGGGTGGGAGTTCCCGAACACGCCACAGTTTGCCTAATTGCACGTCATGGATGGGGTGGGGGGCAACATATACAAGAGACACTTGATGTTACTAGGCCTTACCACTGCTAAGAGAGACCTAGCCAAAGGGTGGAAAGATCCCTGTGCCCCTAAGATGACGGTCTGGAAGAGGGGCCTAGATTTTTATATGGGTCTGGAGAGCCCGATCTTTATAGCTAGGGGTTGCCCTCGGAAGCATTTTAAAATTTGGAAACGCTGGGCAGATTACAGGGGGGTGTGGTTGGAGCCTCCAGTGGAGCAGGATGATCTCCCACAGGATGGGTGAGGGGGGCTGTGTGGGAGAGTCTGGAGTATGGTGGGGACGGGACGCATGGACTACATATGTACGATTATATGTATGGTGGTATACATGTTCAGGTGGTTTTCTTTTCCTAGCTATTTTCCCCTGGTCCTATTGAAAGCTGTGCGACTGTGGGGGGGGGAGGGGGTGGGGGTAAAGTTGGGTTGGTTGGGGGTGATTTATGTTTTCTTTGTAGTGTTTGTCTATACAGTGGAAAAGTCAAATGCTAATGTTTATTGTGATGTTTGTGACAGGCTCCCCTGGGAGTCAGGGCCCTGTGCTGCATATGCAACTATGACAATAAAAATGTTGTTTAAAAGAAAAAGACTGGACCCTCATGAATTTTCCTGGTGGTGAACCACCTGGCAGACTCATTGAATGCCAAGATGGATGAGTTCAGCCATCAACATCTAGAAGACAACAAATTCCTACACCAGGAGGTGACACTAGGTCTCTACTGCGGATGGGGAGAACCTTAGCTCAATCTGTTCACCACCGCCGAGAACACGCAGTATCAGTAGTTTCGCACATTGGTGTTTCTAAGTGGAACTTGAGACTCCTGTATGCCTTTCTGCTGATACCATTGTGCCGCAAGTTCTCAAGAAGATCAGGACCGACCTAACCCAAGTCATCCTAGTCACCCCGGGTTGGGAATGGAGAGCATGGCATGTAGAATTCTTAGGCTGGAGTATGTGTTCTCCAATCAGGCTGCCCTTCTGCAAGGACCTGCGGTTGCAGTGACAGGCAGGGTTCTGCATTAGTGCCTTCATAATTTCCACCTTCATTCATGGAGATTGAGGGTCAACTGCGGAAAACCTTAGATCTTCCTCCCGAGGTGGTTAATGTCATCTTGGCAGCTATATTGAAGAGCTCTGAGTACCAGTATCTTGATGGATTAGTCTTTGTAGATAAATCATTTACTTGTGCACCAGAAATCCAGTTCTCTTCCAGGGGATCTTCATCAATAGTCCTAAGCACATGAATATTCCCGCCCGTGCGCTGGACCCCGGAAACATATATCATATATGTGATAACCATAAATGCTGCTCTATATATATGTGTGTATATATATATATATATATATGTGTGTGTGTGTATATGTATGTGTATATATATATATATATATATATATATATATATATATATATATATATATATATATATATATATATATATATATATATAAACGTCGAGAGACAGGTCTACATCGAGGTGTTCAGAAAGGTCGACGCCAAGGAGGCGTTCAGGATCCAGAATCACTCCCATTATGGTGACGCAGAGCAGATCAACGTCAAGGCACTCGCCAGCGACGTCTCATCGCTCTTCGCGATGGAGGTCGCGCTCAAAAACCCATGGGGCCTCTTCACATTCCATCAGAAGTTCACCACAGACAATTGCGTCGTCTCGCAGCGCTTCCATTCATTCTCAAGAGTCTGCAGGTTCGCCACCAAGGAGTTCTCCGAGGAGGCAGAGATCCCCTTCTATGCATCTCTCTCCCAGATGGCTGCAACCCCTACATCACTGGAAACCAGCATCGGCAGGTTTTACTCAAAGGGCGGCTGAATACTTCGAGCCCGTTGCATAGATCTCCTTTGCAGCGCTTGGTGCAAGAAGCGGACAAGTCACCTAACACTTGCACCAGAGAGCACCGGGGCAGATCCCCTGATAGCAGGTCAGCACATGGTCATCGCAAAAGGCAGCGTACACCATCTTGGTGGTCATCCTCAACGCACTCATCTAAGAGGGATTACTCTCCTACCCTCACAGATAATCCGCCTAGCAGAGTGCCACCCATTGACGACGTGAACACCCTCAATGATGTGCTTGCCAGGGGGGCACAGAAGTTGGGCATTACCATGGCCACTACTCAGACGACTCAATCCATTATCTTTGAGACGCTACATCAAAGATCTGTGTCAAGACCGCTGCTCCCCTTGGTACCAGGAGTCGAACCAGTAATGGACGTGTTTATAGCTCCAGCTTCAGCAAATGCAGCTCCTGCACGTATCATAAAGAAATACAAGCCGGCTGCATCGGATCCTCTATTCCTGAGATCAGATCCGCCCCCCGATTCTGTTATAATTGCTGCAGCTAAGAAAACGCACTCAGTTGCATCTTCTTCCTCCGCTCCTCCTGATAAGGAGAGTAAAGCTGAAGACTCTTGGGGGATAAAAGTCAGTGGCTCGGCGGCTTCCTCCTTACAGGTTTCCAACGCTGCAGCCCTGTTGTGGCGATACGACAGATCCCTGTGGGATTCATTGGATCGTTTTAAAGAGAAGCTCCCAAAGGAAGATCAGCAGGACTATTCAAGAAGGCGCTCTGGTGTCCAACTAAGTGATAAGCGCGGCAGCTGATGGTGTATCTCTGGCGGCTCATTCATATGCGCATGGCATATGTGCACGTCGTTCCACTTGGTTACGCCTCACTGCATTAAAGCCTGATGCATAGCAGCGCATTATGAATCTCCCTTTTTTGGGTACTTCTCTGTTTGGGGACCATACAGACGAGGAGATGGGGAGAATGAAAGCAGAATTGGACAATTTGAAGGCGGTGGGCCTTGAGAAAAAGAAAGAGTTCAGGAAGTGTTACAGGCCCTATAATCGTAAAGGTAACCAACAGAGGGTTCAAACCCCTCAATGGTTACAAAGCAAGCAGGGGAAATCCCAATATCAGGGCCGACGCTCCTCAAGGGGAAGAGGAGAACACCAGCAACAATCTTCCCCCGCAACAAAGACCACGGGAAAGCAATGAGTCAATGCTTCCTCTAGCACCGTTGCGCACTCCAGTTGGAGGAAGTATAACACACTACGTTCAAGAGTGGCGCAGAATAACGAAAGATCAATGGGTGCTAAGTATACTAGACATTGGATACGCGCTACGTTTTTGTGCGGCTCCAATAGACTCTCCCCCGGTAAAATCTCGACAGCATCATCTGGACCTCCTGCGTCAGGAAATGTCGACCCTTCTCGAAAAACAAGCGATAGAAGAGGTCCCCCAAGGCATAGAGGGAAAGGAATCTATTCAAGATACTTCCTTGTCCGGAAAAAAGACCAACGAAAAAGTTCAGGCCCATCTTAGATCTGCGGATTCTGAAAAATACATCAAAAAAGAAAGATTTTGGATGCTGTCTCATCAAATGTTTCCACACTTGAAGAAAGGCGTTTGGATGTGCTCAGTAGACCTTCAGGATGCATACTTCTGCATCCCGATCACAGCACGTCATCGCAAATTTCTATGTTTCACGGTAGGAAAAGACCATTACCAATTCAAAGTCTTACCTTCCGGTCTGAAGTCAGCTCCAAGGGTATTCACGAAATGCGTGGTAGCGGCCGCTTTACATCGCCACGGCCTACATGTCTATCCATACCTAGGCAATTGGCTGATAAAGGAATCATCTCCTCTCATGGTGCAGGAACACCTTCTCATCTGTATGAACCTCCTTCAACTTTGGGCCTGCATGTCAATCTGGACAAATCGGTCCTTGAACCGACCCAGTCGCTCCACTATCTGTGCGCCAATATCAACTCCGTCCTAGGAAAAGTGTTTCCTTTGGCGGAAAGACTGTCATCAATGAGGGTCAAAGGCAACATCACCCTCCAAACTCCTCAGCCATCAGTAAGACAAGTGGCTTCTCTGCTGGCCTCCATGGCCTCCTACCCAACGCCAGGTTGAGGATGAGGCCACTTCAGCAATACCTAGAAGACAAATGGAGTCAGTCCTCGAGTCAATGGAACGACCGGATTCTACTATCCCCCATTGCGAAGAAGTCCATCCTCAGGTGGATGCATCCACAGAATCTCATGGTGGGAGTTCTTTTTCACCAGCCTCTGCCAATGCAATCCCTGATTAAGGATGCTTCTCTTCAGGGCTGGGGTGCACATCTAGGTCCACTTCAGACACAGGGCAGATGGACCCCAACATGCTGGAACTGCGGGCAGTTCACTTGGCTCTCAAGGCTTTTCAACCTTCCATACAGTCAGAATCAATATTGGTTCAAACAGGCAACACAACCACCATGTACTATTTAAACAAACAAGGTGGAACACGTTCTCGTCCTCTGTCTCTTGAAGCCCAAGCAATTTGGGACTGGCTGCTTGCCAGGAACCTATCGATCACGGCAGTCCATCTGCCAGGGGAGCAGAATGTTCTAGCAGACTCCCTCAGTCGTCACATCCCTGAGCAAGAAGACTGGGTGCTCAACGACGATGTGGTGGCAGAGATTTTTCAGCAGCGGGGGTCATCCCTGCATCGACCTCTTCGCAGATGAAGAAAACAAAAAATTCCACGCCTTCCCATCTAGGTTTTACCAAGCTGGAACGAGGGGGAATGCACTTTTGATAAACTGGTCTGGGGCGTTTGCATACGCCTTTCCACCCCTCCCTCTCATTCCGAAGGTAGTGGCAAAACTTCTGTGATCCAGGATGAGGATGATCCTAATAGAACTGGACTGGCCTCGCCATTGGTGGTATCCGGATCTGTTGCAGCTGTCAATTCACCCGCATCGGAGGCTTCCATGCAGGCTGGACCTTCTTACCAAGATGGGGGGGGGAGATCTTTCATCCCAGCCTTCCATCTCTCAGCTTGACAGTATGGCTCCTGAAGTCCTACAGTTCGGACATCTAAACCTTCCCTCAGACTGCATGGACATTTTACGGGAGTCAGAGACTTTCCACAAGAAGCTCGTACTCTCTTAAATGGAAGAGGTTTTACTTGTGGTGTGTACGGAACGGCTGGAGTCCAGTTAACGGACAGGAGGAGGTCATCTTGCCATACTTGCTCTATTTGGCCAAGTCTGGGTTAAAATACTCCTCCATTAACGTACATTTGGCAGCCATTACGGCGTATTGTAAATCTCCTAACCAACCTTCCTTTTTTCAACTAAAGGTGGTTAAGGATGTTCTACAGGGGTTAAAGAAAGTATACCCCCCCTGTAAGACCTCCTTCTCCTCCTTGGGAGTTGAACCTGGTATTGTCCAAGTTGATGGGCCCTCCTTTTGAGCCCATCCATAAAGCAACGTTGCAACATCTTACGTGGAAGGTGGTTTTTCTGGTAGCAATCACTTCTGCGTGCAGAGTAAGTGAAGTTCAAGCGCTATCTTCCAAAGAGCCCCATACAGTCTTCCACCATAATAGGGTGGTTATGCGAACCCACCCTTCCTTTCTACTCAAAGTTGTGTCGTAGTTCCATGTAAATCATTTGATTTCTCTGCCCTTTCTTTCCCAATCCGACACCACCAGCGGAAAGGTCTCTGCATTCACTGGACCTCAAGAGGGTTCTCAAGTTTTATTTGGAATCCACAAAATCCATGAGAAAGTTTGACCAATTGTTTGTGAACTATGGTTCTGTTAGAATGATTTTTCCAGCTTCTAAACGAACCATCTCAAGATGGATAGTGTCTTGTATAAAGTTATCTTACCAGTTGGCAAATAAACCTTCGTTCGCTTCTCCTAAGGCTCACTCGACTAGGGGCAAAGCTGCAACAGTAGCTTTCCTACGTAAATGTGCCGATGGCCGAGATTTGCGAAGCGGAAACTTGGAGATCGGTCCATACATTTACCAGGCATTACTGCCTGGATTCAGACTCCAGAGCAGATACCCAAGTGGGCCAAGCTTCCTTGCGGAATCTGTTCCAGTGTTGATTTTTCAGAGTCTGTGTTCGCCTAATGGCGGTTTTTCCTATGTCTGAATAGTTCTCTATTTACTTGCCTGCAGGATGAGGGGATGGGCTTGCTATTCTATTCATGAGCTAATGACTATTGATAAGGATCCCCTGGAAGAGAGGATTAGTTACCTGTAATGCTAGTTCTCTTCCAGGGAACCGGTCCAGTCCAGGGAAGACATGGCTTGGCAGTTTGTGCTGGACTGTTCCCATGAGGCACAGGGTCAAGACTGATTTGCATATGGCCATGTCTGAACTGGGGTCGTGTGGTGAGCAAAATAACGATGGATTAAACCCAGATCTGTGACTGCGGGTGAATGTTTTGCCATTGTGCAACATTCCGTCCATCAATTGTTGTTTTTGCATTCATCAATAGTCATAAGCACTGAATAATTCTTGCCCATTTGTATGACCCCGGAGAATATACAAAAATACATGTTCGAGGCATATGAGCTGCAGAATTCATACTTTTGCATAGATCGCCATCTGGTGTTGGGCCCCGGATGATTGCAGTTTGTTGTTGTTTTGGAAGAAGTCTTTGAAGTCACAAGATAGGTGACTCCTCCTTTGGACGATAGTGCACATGGGCATCAACTCCATCCTCAGATTGTTTTTTCCGCCATTGGGTTCAGATGTAAGTTTGGCAGTTCGGTATAGTGTTTCCAAACCTTTTTCGACGCGCAAAACATTATAAATCGGCGGTCTTGTTTTCGTTCGAGTGCTTCGACGCTCTAACTCAAGAATCCTCGGTTCCGGTCGTCGGCGCGGGCCTCTTGGGCCTTTGGACGCTATTTGGGACTGCGGCTAATAAAAAGGACTCCATTTAAAAAATGCCCCCAGTGTGGAGTTAAATTTCCACACAGCGACCATCACAAGGTCTGAAACCTTTGTGTCTCGCCAGAACACGAGGAAAAAGATTGCCAGGCCTGTGCCTCCTTTTGATCAAAGAAGACTATCCGTGATCGCCAGGCTCGACGACACGTCATGGTGCAACAATCTGCACCGGTGCCAGAAGACCTCTTCGATGAAGGCCCAGACGTTCCAGAGGCAGATGATTCAGAAGAGCTCGACATCGTATCCGAAGCTGATGACGGCGACTCCTATGACCACATCACTCCAGGTCAACAAGTGAGTAAAACTGCCCCAGACCCTACCCCGCCCGAAAAAAAGAAGGCTCCGGTCAAAACTTCGCCCGAAGGCCTGAGTCGAGACCGAAAGAAAACTTCAGAAGCCCCGCCTCCAGGCCCAGCTCCAAAGACAAAGGAAAAGCCTTCCGGCAGTTCGGGACTGTAGGAAGGTAGATCCCTGACTATGGTTGCCCCCAACTTTTTGCCTGGTGTTTTGCTGGTTTTCTGACTTAGTTGACCTGGGGCCCTGCTATTCAGGACCCCAGGCCTACTGCCCTCTCTGTAAAATGGATTCCATGTACCCTAGGTACATATCTAATTGGATACTGAGTCACCTTATCAGTCCCTGTACAGTGTACCTTAGGTACCCAGGGCATAGGTGTAACCAGGGCCTACCAGGGGCTGCAGCATGTATTATGCCACCCCTGGCTGGCCATCCAGATCTGACACAACTGGCTGCACGACAGCTGGGGCAAGGTGGTGTAATCACCCTTTGCTTTAGATATAGTATACCTATATCTAACCCTAAAATGGACACACAGATCTCCTATCAGTCA
Organism: Lissotriton helveticus; assembly: GCF_964261635.1. Classification (NCBI taxonomy): domain Eukaryota; kingdom Metazoa; phylum Chordata; class Amphibia; order Caudata; family Salamandridae; genus Lissotriton; species Lissotriton helveticus. The sequence goes on from NC_136070.1 coordinate 419,080,452, forward strand.
CTCCTATGGCAGGCCTTAACAATCCTGAAGGCAGAGTGCTTGGAATCGTGTGAGATAGTGCTCTGGCATGAGCTGAGCCTGTCTGCGGCTTTCGGGATCTATCCCTTAGCCGTTTCCATGATATCGCATACCATATACTCTTAAGTGCATTATAATCCTCGCGGTTATGTGCCAACTCTGGTATCGCTTTATCAAAACATGTCGAGTAAGGTGTCATACGAATTGGAATACTAACCCCTCGCCAATTCTGGCGACGGGGTTAGCATTCCACCCTTCTAGAGGGACACGACATGTATGTAACCTGTAACCCCGGTTAAAGTTAGACAGAGCCTTAGCTCCACAAAATGGATGCTGCCACCGAGACACAAGTCTGCCCTCCTGCTGCTGGGAGTCCTCCCAGCCCAGGAGGCAAGGACAAAGGGTTTCCTGCCAGGGGCGGTGCCAGCACCGTCCCAGACAGGATTTTGTGTATCCTAGGTAGGCAGGGCTTTAGAGGAAGGTGACTGCAAGTGGCACCCCGGTGCTCACTATGCATAGGCCGGCTGAAACCAGTTCCAGGGGCACTCCAGCCCCTGGCCTGGGGAAAGCCCGCCAAAGGAGAGGGGTGTAACCACCCCCCTCCTAGTCCCACCCATAGGGCAGGACTTAGTCGCGTGCCAGCCCCTTTTCAGGATAAAGGTAGGAACTGGCCCCCTTCCAGATCAGATCATCTTTGAATCCTGAAACTACTTTCCACGAAAGGAACTCAAGACTTCTTCCCAAGATTCTCCCTTGTGACTAAGGAGTAGTCACCCTGCAGCAGCAGGCACCAACCAAGCATCGCGGTTTGTTGCCAGTCTCTCCTTCGGATCAAGACTGCTCCAGCACGACGAGAACCGGCTTCCCTGGCACCTCTGACCTCAACCTACATCATCAGCCCAGCTGTGATCCGTGGGTGTGACGAGACCTCGAGGGACCGGCCATCTTCAGAACTGCACGACGCTTGTCCAGCACGACCACCGAGTGACCCTTGACCGAGTGCTTTGGGGTAAGAGAAGCCCCGACCCTGAGCAGCTCCAGCACCGAAGTTCAGCCCCCCTGCATCCACGAGATCTGCGTGGGGCCCTTCTGCTCTTTGCTGCCAACCGCGTTGTCCAGGTCGCTTGCCCGTTGGCTAGTGGCCCCCTCACGACGCTCCACGACGACAATCACTGCTGGTCTGGTTGCTCCAGACTAGCCCTTGCTCCCCTCCAAAAGAGGAGCACCCTGGACCCTCCTGGTCCACTCAAGACGCCATTTTAGGTCCACCGCGTGGGCCTCGCATTTGCCAAGACTTGTTGCCCAATCCTGGGTCCAGCGACGTCGACAGCAAGAACCTTCGTGGGACAGCTCGCACCTCCATCCTGGTCGCCGACAACGCCTCCTGGTCCGAGAGACTGCAGAGCCCAGCAGCGCCCACTCACCTGGCTGAGGTGACTTCGTCCGGTGCCATCCTGGTGCCCACTCAAATCACTGGCTAGTGATTCAGAACTTGGTCCCCCCTGCTTACAGGTTTCTTCTTTCCTGATCCAGGCTTGGATCTCCACGAACTCTCTTCACTGGCCGCCTGCCAGCAACTCTTTTTTCAGGCTCCTGGTTCTTCAACGTGGGTTTCCGACGCAACTTCAACCCTATGCAGCCGCAGCCCCTGGGCTAGGTAAACCAAGTACTCCGGTGCTTCAGCATAGTCCAACACCCCAAGTGTTCGGATCCACCCCCATTTTCGACCCACCTAGTCGGGTTCGCCCGAGAACAGTAACTTTGCAACTGCTAGCCTCCGTAGACTTTTTCCCGCCTTACGCGTGAGAGTTCCCACTCTGCACACGACGTCCACAGGCCTCCTGCATCTAATCCCAGTGTTTAGAATTGTAGGCCTAGCGATTCCTGAGTCTAGAAAAGTACTACTTACCTGCTAGCAAGTTCGCATTCCACTTACTGTGTATATGGTTTTTCGTGCCCCTCGGGCATTTGTGTAAATTGTGCGACTTAAAGTATTCTCGTAAGAGCTCCCTGACTCATAAAGAGTTCAGGGTAGTCTTGTTATAAATAAATATCGGTTTATTTTCATAACAACTTGTGTGGTGTCCTTTCACTTGGTGTTCAAGGGGTAATGTGATGGTAAAACAGCTGGCTTAACACGCCCTCTAGAGTCTTAGCCTTAGACTGCTCGTATCCATGCTACTAGGATAGCTGGTCTATAAGGTTGACTTACAACCAATCATCAATAAGGGTTGTTTGGACTGATACATAGTGATCACTAGAATAGTGAGCACTGCATATCAGGCCAACTTCTCACAGGGACCAAGCAAGCCGCATATTGGTGCCCAAAAAACACAGTCGGTACCGAACAATACATCCTACTCCCGTTACCCCCAAAAAGACCTCAGCATCGAGCTCTTCTGCAACGAAAGACCACAAGGCCTCGGATCCAAACAAACCCTGAAAACCTTCGGATCGACATCGAAGCCGAAGGAGTAGAAAAACATCTTCTAAGGCTCTAGACCACAAATCAAAACCGCGTTCGGAACCGAAAAAATCAGCACCGAAAGGAGACGCCAACCAGGAACAACTTTTTCAACCAGATCCTATCGATCCGAAACAAGACATTGCATGTGGACCCTAGAACAGGCCATATTGTTAGTCTCCCTACAAACAAGAGGGAATTCAACACCTCAATCTCTCCTGAGGTTCCTGTGAAGAAAAGAGACTTTGCAACTTCACCCCTACAACCCTCTTCTCTTGTTCTTTCTACTAAACCTCTACCTCCTGAAAGGTCTCCCATACACTCTCCTAGACTCAGTCCCCACGCATCACCACCACAGGATGATGACGACCTAGGGGATGGGGGTGGACATATTGACCCTCCAGATGACCCTGATGATGACACTACTATAACACATGACACATGGGCAAATTACAATGATCCTCCAGATCCTCCAGACCTTCCCGATCCAGAGGAATACCCAACACGTCCATCTCCCCCACATGACAACATAGGGTTTAGTCAGCTTGTTAATAGAGCTGCCCAATATCCTAACATGCAAATGCATTCAGACCACATGGAGGAAGACTTCCTGGTAGATACTTTTGCCCAGTCACAAAGGACAATACAAACATTGCCCATTCTCACAGGTGTCATTAAACACGCACCAGACCTCTTCAAGGACCTTATCTGAAAGAGACACGTTAGTATTAGATTCCTTACCTTAGAATATCCCCAGGCGTCAGACTGGATCCGGAAATTTTTGCGTAGCAGTACCCTTGCGCATCGGTAGGCGTCGTCTGCGGCTCCGCGTCCGTCGTCGGCGCCGTGATGACGTCGTCGGAGTACTTAGACGCCGCCTCCGCGTGCTGACGTCAGTTCTTCTTTTTTCCGCGCCAGCAAGCGCAGATCTGGAAAAAGCAGTAACCCTAGTCAATTTTGACTAAACTTTTTTTGATCCTTTTGATTACTGTTTCGAAGTCTCTCGACTCCGAAAAGGTGCCGATAGGGATGCCCGGCTTCAAACCTTGTGACGATTGCGACCGGCTGATGTCGGTCACGGATCCTCACCGCGTCTGTTTGTCGTGTTTGGGCGTCGACCACGACGACAAGGCCTGCTCCGACTGCCGGGCCCTCTCTTCCTGGGCCAGAAGTAGGTTGTGGTTGCTACTCCCACTACTTTCTGGTACCCAAGAAGGGCAAAGGGGGCCTACGCCCTCTCTTGGACCTACGGGACGTCAACGGCTTCCTCCGGAAGGAGAAGTTCAAGATGCTGACACTGGCTCAGGTCCTGGCTGCCCTGGACCCAGGAGACTGGATGGTAGCATTGGACTTGCAGGACGCTTATTTTCATATCCCCGTCCTGCCTGCCCACCGGCGCTACCTGCGGTTCATGGTGGGCCACGAGCACTTTCAGTTTACCGTGCTCCCCTTCGGCCTTACCAGTGCCCCACGGGTGTTCACGAAGGTGATGGCGGTGGTCGCAGCTCATCTGCGCAGGTTAGGGGTTTCAGTCTTCCCCTACCTCGACGACTGGTTGTTGAAGGCGGGCTCGCCCCGGACAGTCGTCAGCCACCTCCAGACGACGGCAGACCTCCTGCACCAGCTGGGGTTCTCCATCAATGTGCCGAAGTCACACCTGTGTCCCTCTCAGAAGCTCCTCTTCATCGGAGCAGTTCTGGACTCGGCGAGGTTTCGGGTTTATCCGCCCGAACAGCGGGTCCGGGATATTCAGGCTTTGATTCCCATCTTTCAGCCGTTATCCCGGGTTTCGGTCAGGTTGACGCTGCGGTTTCTGGGGCCGATGGCCTCCTGCATCCTACTGGTGCATCACGCCAGGTGGCGGATGCGGGCTCTGCAGTGGGACCTGAAGTTTCAGTGGGCCCAGCATCAAGGCAACCTATCCGACCACGTCCTGATCTCGGAGGGCACTGCGAGACAGCTGCAGTGGTGGCTTACGGACCGCGATTGGGTCAGCGGCAGATCCCTCTCCCTTCCCCAACCGGAGCACGTAGTTGTGACGGACGCGTCCCTCCAGGGCTGGGGTGGCCACATGGGAGAGGCGGAGATCAGAGGCCTCTGGTCTCCGGCGGAGACCCGGCTCCACATCAACCTGTTGGAGCTCAGGGCGATTCGTCTAGCGCTGAAGGCATTCCTCCCCTCTGTCCGGGGGAGTGTAGTGCAGGTGTTCACGGACAACACCACCGCCATGTGGTACTGCAACAAACAAGGCAGGGTGGGGTCGTGGATCCTTTGTCAAGAGGCTCTTCGCCTTTGGCAATGGCTGGAACGCCAGGGCGTGACCCTGGTGGCTCAACACCTGGCAGGTTCTCTGAACGCCAGGGCGGACGAGCTCAGCCGTCGGTGCATGATGGATCACGAATGGCGTCTGAACTCGGACGTGGCGCAAGGCCTCTTTCAGCAATGGGGAGAGCCTTGGTTAGATCTATTCGCCACCGAAGAGAACGCGCAATGTCATCAGTTCTGCGCGTTGGAATTTCCAAGGCGGCACTCGCTCGGAGACGCTTTTCGTCGCGAGTGGAGTTGCGGTCTGTTGTACGCCTTTCCGCCTATACCACTTCTGTCCAGAGTGCTGAAGAAGATCAAGCGCGACCGGGCCCAAGTCATCCTTGTGGCTCCGGACTGGGCACGAAGGTACTGGTATCCAGAGCTACTCAGTATGTCAGTCGATCCCCCGGTTCGTCTGCCTCTTCAGGAGGACCTTCTGTCGCAGCAGCAGGGGACGGTCCTCCACCCGAACCTGTCCAGTCTCCACCTCCATGCTTGGAGATTGAGCGGCGAAAGTTGAGGCCATTTGACTTGCCTCCTGAAGTCTGTAACATCATTCTGGCAGCCAGGCGTCCCTCCACAAAGTCGGTATACGCCTGCAGGTGGAACAGATTTGTGGCATGGTGCACAGCAAAGGCTGTGTATCCACTTTCTGCCCCTCTTTCTGAGGTTCTTCTCTTCCTTCTTTCTCTTGCCCAGCAGGGCTCTGCTCTGGGCACTATCAAGGGCTACCTTTCTGCCCTTTCAGCCTTTCTCAGGCTACCTGATCAGCCTTCTTTGTTCAAGTCCCCTATTGTTAACAGATTTCTTAAGGGCATCACTCACACGTTTCCTCCTGTTCCGTTTGTGATGCCTCAGTGGGACTTGAACCTGGTTTTAACATTCCTGATGTGCGCTCCCTTTGAGCCACTTCACAACTGTCCTCTTCGCCTTCTGACGTTGAAGACTGCTTTCCTGGTTGCCATCACCTCTGCCAGGAGAGTGAGTGAGCTCCAGGCTCTTTCTTGTACTCCACCTTTCCTTTCTGTCCATCCGGACAAAGTGGTGCTTTGTACCAAACCTTCTTTCCTGCCCAAGGTTGTCACGGCCTTTCACATCGGGCAGTCTATCACCTTGCCAACCTTCTTCCCGCCACCGCATCCCTCTAAAGAGGAAGAGCGGCTCCACCGTCTGGACCCAAAACGTGCGCTCTCATTCTATTTGGATCGCACACGCCAGTTCCGGGTGGATGACCAACTCTTTGTTGGTTACGTGGGCACTAAGAAGGGGAAAGCGGTGCACAAGAGGACCATCTCCCGGTGGATCATCCTGTGTATCCAGGCTTGCTACTCCTTGGCTAGGAAGGAGCCCCCGGTTGGACTGCGGGCTCATTCTACCCGAGCGACGGCGACCACCACTGCCCTGGGCAGAGGTGTGCCCTTACAAGACATCTGTCAGGCAGCTACGTGGGCATCGCTGCACACGTTTGCGAGACACTACTGCCTGGACAGCCAAGTCCGGAGGGATGGCTTCTTTGGCCGTTCCGTCCTCCAGGACTTTCTGGTGTGATTATTGGTTCGCAGACCCACCACCGGGGTTGGTATTGCTGGGGTATCTATTCTAAGGTAAGGAATCTAATACTAACGTGTCTCTTTCAGATGCACAAGTTACTACTTGTGTAACGATATATCTGTAAGAGACATTAGTCAGTATTAGATTCCTTACCGACCCACCCATCCTCCCCGTTCTGCGAACCAATATCTAGGGTTAGGGTTGTCCCCTTCAGGGCCCTAGTTTCAATGGCACCAGTGTTGGTTTTTAACATGGCTCTGCGTTTCTGGCGCGGAAAAGCTTTGTCTAAGAACTGACGGCAGCACGCGGAGGCGGCGTCTAAGTACTCAGACGGCGCCATCACGGCGCCGACGACGGACGCGGAGCCGCAGACGACGCCTACCGACGCGCAAGGGTACTGCTACGCAAAAATTTCCGGATCCAGTCTGACACCTGGGGATATTCTAAGGTAAGGAATCTAATACTAACTAATGTCTCCTACAGATATATCGTTACACAAGTAGTAACTTGTGCGTCAGGACCAGAATTCTCAATCCCGCTTTGATAAAAAATATAAATCCGCCCCAAATGATCCCACCTACATTAAAGGACAACTCCCTCTAGATTCTTTGGTAGTGTCCAATGCAAGGAAACGTGCCAATTCTCAAACCTCCGGTGATGCTCCACCTCCAGACAAAGAGTTTAAACTGCTAAACGCTTCAGGCAAACGAGTTGCCTCCCAAGCAGCTAATCACTGGAGGATAGCTAATGCACAAGCACTGCTTTCCAGGTACATCTGAAAGAAACAAATTAGTGTTAGATTCCTTACCTTAGAATATCCCCAGGCGTCAGACTGGATCCGGAAAGTTTTTGTCAGCAGTACCCCTGCGTGCCGGTAGGCGTCGTCCTGTGGCTCCGCGTTAGACGTCGTATTCGCCGGAATGACGTCGCTGGAGTACTGCGACGCCGCCCTCGCGCGCTGACATCAGTTATTCTTTTTTCCGCGCCAGCAAGTGCAGATCTGGGCAGAGCGTACCCTTAGTAATTTTTTTACTAACTTTTTGGACATTTTTGTCTGTTTTTCGAGTCGACTCGACTCCTGCTGCCAGTAGGAATGCCCGATTTCAAGCTGTGTGACGCCTTTCACTGACTGATGTCGGTTACCGACCCTCACTGCCGGTGTCTCTACTGTTTGGGGGCCGACCACGATGACAAGTCGTGCCCCGACTGCCGGGCCTTGATGTCGAAGGCTAGGCGGGAGCGTTCCCGTAAGCTCCTCGAGATCCGGCAGTCGGCTCCGCGCTGCTCGAGGTCCCGGTCAAGGAGGAAGTCGAGGGACCGGTCGCGGAGCCGCAGTCATCGATCGTCTGGATCCAAGTCCTTGCACTCTGGTAAATCGAGGCATGGCAAAAAGAAGTCGAAGATGCAACGTCGCTCTTGGACGATTCAGCCGAGGGTTCGGGTGGCGCCACCCACGCAGCTCCAGCGTGGCCCGCACAGTCGCATCCAGCCCCACACCCTCGGGTCCCTGGACTCGATGCGACTCTGGAGCAGATCCGAGACTTCCTCGTGGCCATGAGGAGTCTCTTGCCGCCGTCGAGACGCACCGGCGAGCTTTCGGGCCCCGCGGGTCCGACTGGGGGTCCTAGCCCTGTGTTGTACGGCGGCAACTTCGGTCCTGGCGCCATAGGACCACTTGGAATCCAGGCCTGGATCCCGGTCGACGCCAGTTGACGTTAAGACTCCTCCGCTGGCGTCGACCCCCTCGGTGCCATCCTCAGATGACAACGTCCCCGGCTTCAGCCCCAGTCTGGGCTCGGCGTCGGAGCGGCGCCGCTCGACGCGGACTGGTGAGCTTTTCACCTATGACCCGGCTCAGTCATTTTTGCCTGTTTATCAGGACACGGATGAAGGGGAGGACTGGAAGGGGTCTGAGGACCCTCTGGCACAGCAGTGCCAGTTAAGTCAGGACTGGGCAGATGAGCTTGGGGAGGCCAGTGGTGTAGACACTTTGCCTGACACTGGTTTTATCTCTCCTCCTTCCGTGGCTACGGAGGAGGGAGCAACTTATAATGTGGTGCTGCGCAAGGCGACCACGGCCCTGGGTCTTGACCTGCCTGCTGCAGCTGTGAGGACTAACCTCCTCACCGAGGTGCTTCAAACACCAGTAAGCTCTTCGGAGCCTCTGCTGCTGTTTAATGAGGCCCTCACTGACGTTCTGATGCCCACCACAGTTACTCCTGTGGATCGGAACATGGCCCGGCGCCACCGCCCACCTCCGGGCGACCCCTGCTTTCTGTCCACCCACTCCACCTCTGAGAGCCTGGTTATCCAGGCCTCCACATCCCAAACCGCATTCCCTACCGCACCCCCGGACCTGGAATCCAAAAGGCTGGAACAGTTTGGCAAGTAACTGTTTTCCTCTGTCAGTCTAGGTTGCGGTCCATTAATACTGCATGCCTTTTGGGCCGTTACACCCACTCTCTGTGGGATACGGTGGTGGTCGTGCTGCCCCAGTGTCTGGAGGAGGCCAAGACACGGCTCGCCCAAGCTCTTGCTGAGGGGCGGGATGCAGCACGGTATTCCATTCGATGTGAACTAGACACCACGGACTCGCTGGGCAGAGCGATTGCAACGACGGTGGCGATTCATCGTCACGCCTGGATGAGGTCCACCAACTTTTCAGGGGATATCCAGAGCACTCTCATGGACATGCCTTTTGCTGGCCGTCACCTCTTTGGCGACAAGGCAGATAGCGCGCTGGAGCGCTTTAAGGACTCCAGGGCTACAGCCAAGTCCTTGGGCCGGTCGGCCCAGTGCCAGCAAACTTCTGCTTTTCGCTCCTTTCGTGGCCATGCAAGGGGCCCCCCACTAGTTCGTCCAGCCACAGGCAGCAGAACCAACCTCAACGCGACGTGCATTCCGCCATGGTGGAACAGGGGGCCAGAGAGCCGGTCAGTCCACATCCGCTCCCGCAGCAAATGCCTCAAAGCCTTCCTAGTCAGAGCTTTCAGGCCCATTCCATGCCAGTGGGAGGCAGAGTTCGCCATCACCTGCTCCACTGGCGTACCATCACTTTGGACAGGTGGGTGCTGCAAATCGTCTGATGAGGCTACTCCCTCCCATTCGAGACGACCCCTCCAGCCATGCGACCGCAGTACCACCGCATGTCGGGGGATCACTTTACAAATTCAGCAGGTGGAAGTTGCGGCCCTCTTGGCCAAGGGGGCCACCGAGTGCCTTCCTGGGCCAGAAGTAGGGCGTGGTTGTTAAACCCACTACTTTCTGATTCCCAAGAAGGACAAAGGGGGCCTGCACCCTGTCTTGGACCTCAGGAGTGTCAACGTCTTCCTGCGGAAGGAGAAGTTCAAGATGCTGACTTTAGCTCAGGTTCTGGCTGCCCTAGACCCTGGAGACTGGATGGTAGCGTTGGACTAGCAGGACGCATATTTTCACATCCCCTTCCTGCGGTTCACGGTAGGCTACGAGCACTTTCAGTTTACCATGCTCCCCTTCGGCCTCACCAGTGCCCCTCGGGTGTTCACGAAAGTGATGGTGGTGGTCGCAGCTCATCCGCGTAGATCAGGGGTTCCAGTCTTACCCCATCTCGACGACTGGTTGTTGAAGGCGGGCTCACCCCAGACAGTCGTCTCCCACCTCTAAACTACGGCCGACCTCCTGCATTTGCTGGGGTTCTCCATCAACGTGCCGAAGTCACACCGGAGTCCCTCTCAGAAGCTCCTCTTCGTCGGAGCTGTTCTGTACTCAGGGTAGTTTCGGGTTTATCCTTCCGAGCAGCGGGTTCGGGATATTCAGGCTCTGATTCTAATCTTTCAGCCTTTATCCCGAGTTTCGGTCACGATGTCTCTACGGCTTCTGGGACAGATGGCCTCCTGCATCCTGCTGGTACATCATGCCAGGGGGCGGATACGGGCTCTGCAGTGGGACCTGAAGTTCCAGTGGGAACAGCATCACGGCAACCTATCTGACCACGTCCTGATCTCGAAGGGCACTGCGAGACAGTTGCAGTGGTGGCTCACGGACCGCGATTGGGTCAGTGACAGATCCCTCTCCCTTCCCCAACCGGAGCACACAGTGGTGACGGATGCGTCCCTCATGGGAGAGGCGGAGATCAGATGCCTCTGGTCTCCGGTGTAGTCCCGGCTCCATATTAACCTTTTGGAGCTGCCGGCGATCCGGCTTGCTCTGAAGGCATTCCTTCCCTCTGTCCGGGGTAGTGTAGTGCAGGTGTTCACGGACAACACCACCGCCATGGGGTATTGCAACAAATAGGGCGGGGTGGGGTCGTGGACCCTATGTCTCTGGACATGGCTGGAACACCAGGGCATCACCCTGGTGGTTCAACACCTGGTAGGTTCCCTGAACGCCAGGGCAACGAACTCAGCCGTCGGTGCATGATGGTTCACGAATGGCGTCTGAACTCGGACGTGGCACAAGGTCTCTTTCAGCTGTGGAGAGAGCCTTGGTTAGATCTATTCGCCCCAATGAGAAATCGCAATGTCTTCAGTTCTGCGCGTTGGAATTTCCACGGCGGCACTCGCTCGGAGACGCTTTTCGTCGCGAGTGGAGTTGTGGTCTATTGTACGCCTTTCCTCCTATACCACTTCTGCCCAGAGTGCTGAAGATCAGGCAAGACCGGACCCAAGTCATTCTTGTGGCTCCGGATTGGGCACAAAGATACTGGTATCCCGAGCTACTATGTCAAAAATACTAAGTATGTCAATCGATCCCCCGATTCAACTCCCTCTTCAGGAGGACCTTCTGTCGCAGCAACAGGGGGACGGTCCTCCACCCGAACCTGTCCAGTCTCCACCTCCATGCGTGGAGATTGAGCGGTGACAGTTGATGCCATTTGACTTGCCTCCTGAAGTCTGTGATGTCATTCTGGCAGCCAGGCATCCCTCCACGAAAACGGTATACGCCTGCAGGTGGAACAAATTTGTGACATGGTGCACAGCAAAGGCTGTGGATCCCCCCTCTGCTCCTCTTACAGAGTTTCTCCTCTTTTTTGTTTCCCTGGCCCAGTAGGGCTCTTCTCTGGGCACTCTCAAGGGATACCTTTCGGCCGTTTCAGCCTTCTTGAGGCCGTTTCAGCCTTCTTGAGGCTTTCTGATCAGCCCTCTTTTTAAGTCCCCTGTTGTTCATAGATTCTTGAAAGCCATTACTCACATGTTTCCTCCTGTTCCCTTTGTAATGCCTCAGTGGGACTTGAATCGGGTATTAACCTATCTGATGTGTGCTACCTTTGAGCCGCTCCATAACTGTCCTCTGTCTTCTGACTCTTAAAACTGCCTTCCTGGTTGCCATCACCTCTGCCAGGAGAGTGAGTGAGCTCCAGGCTCTTTCTACTAAGCCTCCTTTCCTCTCTCTCCATCCGGACAAAGTTGTTTTGAGGACCCGTCCTTTTCTACCCAAGGTGGTTACTGCCTTTCACATCGGCCAGACCATTACCTTGCCCACCTTCTTTCCGCCTCCGCATCCCTCGAAAGAGGAAGAGAGGTTCCACCGTCTGGACCCAAAAGGTGCGCTCTCTTTTTACCTGAACTGCACACAACAGTTCCGGGTGGACGACCAACTCTTTGTTGGCTACGTGGGCGCTAAGGAGGGATGGGCGGTGCACAAGCGGACTATCTCTCGGTGAGTCGTTTTGTGCATCAAGATCTGTTATTCCTTGGCTAAAAAGGAACCTCCTGTGGGGCTGCGCGCCCATTCCACTCGGGCCACGGCGGCGACTACTGCCTTGGGACGGGGGAGTCCCTTTGCAGGACATTTGTCAGGCAGCTACGTGGGCCTCGCTGCACACGTTTGCCAAGCATTACTGCCTGGACAGCCAAGTCCGGAGAGACGGCTTCTTTGGCTGTTCAGTTGCCCAGGACTTTCTGGTGTGATTTTGGTTCGCAGACCCACCACCGGGGTTGGTATTGCTGGGTTATCTATTCTGAGGTAAGGAATCGAACACCAACGTGTTTCTTTCAGATGCCCAAGTTACTTGCCTTCGGTAACGATATATCTGTAAGAAACATTAGTTAGTGTTAGATTCCTGACCGCCCCACCCATCCTCCCCGTTCTGCAACTGATATCTAGGGTTAAGGACTTTACCTGTCAGGGCCCTAGTTTCATGACACCAGTGTCGGTTTGTTGCATGGCTCTGCGTTCCTGGCACAGAAAGCTATGTACAGAACTGATGTCAGCGCGCGAGGGCGGCATCTAAGTACTTCAGCGACCTCTTTGCGGCGAACACGACGCCGACGACGGACGCGGAGCCACAGGACAACGCCTACAAACGCGCAGGGGTACTGCTGACGAAAACTATCCGGATCCAGTCTGACGCTTGGTGATATTCTAAGGTAAGGAATCTAACACTAACTAATGTTTCTTACAGATATATTGTTACTGAAGGTAAGTAACTTGTGCAATAGGGCTCACTACGATGAGCTTGAGGACCTAATTCAGCATATGCCTGACCAGTACAAGGCCAAAGCCCATGATCTGGTTCAGGATGGCAAATTAATTACAAATGCATCCATTAAATGTGCCCTCGATGCAGCAGACACCGCATCTAGATCTGTCAACACCAGTGTCCTACTACGCAGACATGCATGGTTGCGCATTTCTGGTTTTAAAGAAGTGCAAATTACCATCTTGACTCAGCAGTTTGACCAAGAACACCTTTTTGGCCCAGCTGTAGACCGCGCTTTAGAAAAAATGAAAAAGGACACTGACATTGCAAAATCCCCTTATGGTGATTGGTTGTAAGTCAACCTTATAGACCAGCTATCCTAATGGTAGCATGGACAAAGCAGTCTTAGGCTAAACTCTTTTGGCATGTGAAGCCAGCTGTTTTACCACAATATAACCCCTTGAATACCAGATGAAAGGACACCACACAGGTTGTTATGAAAATAAACAGTATATTTATTAATAACACCTCTGAACTCTTTATGAGGTCAGAGGGCTAAGCACATGACAATCTCTTACGAAAAATACTACAAGTTGCACAAAATTACAATGGTGCCCTAGGGGCACGACAAACCATATACTAAGTAAGTGGAATGTGAGAGTCGATAAAAGGAATGGAGCTGTCTAGAGGCTGTAGGATCGTTGGGACCACGCTACCCTAACTTTAGGTAAGTAATAGGAGGCCCACGGAACGCGTGTGCAGAGTGTGAACTCACACGCGAGATGCGTAACAACGTCTATGGACAGTACAGTTCAAGTTAAAGGTGAGTACGGACAATCCTGACTAGGTAGGACTAAAACGACTGTGGAACTGGACACTAGGACAGTTAAACTACCCTTGAGCACCGAAATGCTCTTGTTACCTCACCCACGGGCCGTGGGTGCATAGGTGTCAAAGTGCGTCGGGTTCTCGCGTTGAAGTCAATGAAGCCTGAAAGAAAAGATGCTTCAGGCGACCAGGAGGAAGATGTCCGGTGCAATCCAAGGGTGGATTGTTGAAGAAGGAGACCTGAAAGCAGAGGGGACAATGTTCACAGTCACTAGCCAGTGACTGGAGTGGAACCAGGAAGGAACCAGATGTCGTCGTCGCGATCAGGTGAAGAGTGGACGCTTGACTCTGCAGCCACGTGGACCAGGAGGTGTCTTCGACGACCAGGATGGAGGCACGAGCTGTCCCACGCAGGCTCTCGCTGTCGGCGGTGTCGGATCCGGGATTGGACTCAACAGGCCTTGGCAAAGGCAACCCACGCGGTGAGTGAAGAAAGCGTCTGGTGCGGACTAGGAGAGTCCGGGGTGTCCCTCTTTTGGAAGGGAGCAAGGGCCAGTCTGGAGCAACCAGACCAGCAGCAAAGATTCAAAGGTGCGTCGTCTAGGAAGCCACTAGTCAGCCGGCAAGTGACCAGACAACGCGTCGAGCAGCAACAAAGCAGAAGGGCCCCACGCAGATCTCGTGGATGCTGGAGGGCTTATCTTCGGTGCAGGGGCTGCTCGGGGCTGGGGCTTCTCAGTCCCCAAAGCACTTGGTCGAGTTTACCTTGGGAGTCGTGCTGGAAGCGAAGTGCAGGTTCGTTCAAGATGGCCGGTCCCACGTGTCTCGTCGCACCCATGGGTCTCAGCTTTGCTGCAGATGTAGGTAGAGGTCGGAGAGGTCTGGGAATACGGGTCTCGTAGGGCTCTGAAGTCTGGATCCTCGAAGGAAGATGACAAAGTGAAGCCGCTGGACGCTTGATGGTGCCTGCAGTTGCAGGGTGGACACTCCTTGTCCACAAGGGAGATTCATCAGTCTTCTGTGGAGCAGAACGTCGAAGGCCAGAGTTTCTTCTTGTTGAATAGTTCAGGATAATCTAATTTGGAATGGGACCAGCTCCTACCTTTATTCTCCTAAAGGGGGCTGCACTACTGACTAGGTCCCTCCCCTGGGTGGGACCTGGAAGGGGGGGTGGCTACACCCCCTATCCTTTGTCCGGTTTCCCGCCAGAGCTGGGGCAGGGATGCACCGGTGTATGCACAGGGGCACCTTGTGTGCCCCAGGAATGTCTGATTCCTTTCAGGCCTCCCTACCTCAATACACAAAATCCTGTCTGGGTTGGTGCTAGCACCTCCCAAGGCAGGAAACCCTTTGTCCAAGCCATCCTCGCTGGAAGGACTCCCAGCAGCAGGAGGTCAGACTTGTGTCTGTGGTGGCAGTATCTATTTTGTGATGCTGAGGCTCGAGTTAACTTTAACCGGGGTTCACAGTTACATACATGTCGTGTCCCTCTAGAAGGGTGGAATGCTACCCCCGTCGCCAGAATTGGCGAGGGGGTAGTATTCCAAATCGTATGACACCTTACTCGACATGTTTTGATAATGTTATACCAGAGTTAGCATTTAACCGCGAGGTTGATAATGCACTTAAGAGTATATGGTATAGCGTTATCATGGAACAGCTATTAGGACTTGGTTCCGCAAGCTGCAAACGGGCTCAGCTCATGCCAGAGCACCATCTCACATAATTCCAAGCACTCTGCCTTCAGGATTGATAAGGCCTTCCATAGGAGTATGGATATAGGTATACTATATCTACAGCAAAGGGTGTTTACACCACCTTGCCACAGCTGTCATGCAGCCAGTTGTGTCAGATTTCGATGGCCAGCCAGGGGTGGCATAATACATGCTTCAGCCCCTGGTAGGCCCTGGGTACACCTATGCCCTGGATACCTACGGTACACTGTACAGGGACTGATAAGGTGGCCCAGTACCAATTGGTAAATGCACCTAAAGTACATGGTTGTCAATTTAGAGAGAGAACAGCTAGGCTGTGGGTCTGATTAGCAGGCCCACAGCCAGGGAAAGTTGTAAACCAGTGAAGCAAAAAGCAAAAATCTAGGGTGACCATAGGATTGCAGACCCCACTCTCCTACACAGGCCCTTTCCTCTAAGCCTCCTTTCCTTTCAGTCCATCCGAACAAAGTTGTATTGCGGACCCGACCCTCTTTCCTGCCCAAGGTAGCCACAGCCTTCCACATCGGGCAGTCCATCACTTTGCCCACCTTCTTTCCGCCTCCGCATCCCTCGAAAGAGGAAGAGGCTCCACCGTCTGGACCCAAAACATGCGCTCTCATTCTATTTGGATCGCACACGCCAGTTCCGGATTGATGACCAACTCTTCGTTGGTTACGTGGGCGCTAAGAAGCGACGGGCGGTGCACAAACTAACCATTTCTCGATGGGTCGTCTTGTGCATCAAGGCTTGATACTCTTTGGCTTGAACGGAGCCTCCTGTGGGGCTTCGTGCCCATTCCACACGGGCCACGGCGGCAACTACTGCCCTGGGCCAGGGAGTCCCCTTGCAGGACATCTGTCAGGCAGCTACGTGGGCCTCGCTTCACACGTTCGCAAGACACTACTGCTTCGACAGCCCTGTCTGTATAGATGGCTTTTTCGGCCGTTCTGTTCTCCAGGACTTTCTGGTGTGATTATTGGTTCGCAGACCCACCACCGGGGTTGGTATTGCTGGGGTATGTATTCTAAGGTAAGGAATCTTATACTAACCTGTTTCTTTCAGATGCACAAGTTACTTGCCTTCGGTAGCGATATATCTGTAAGAAACAGTAGTTAGTATTAGATTCCTTACCGCCCCACCCATCCTCCCTGTTCTGCGAACCGATATCTAGGGTTAAGGTCATCCCCTTTCAGGGCCCTAGTTTTTATGGCACCAGTGTTGGTTTTTATCATGGCTCTGCGTTTTCTGGCGGAAAAGCTGTGTATAAGAACTGACAGCGCGCGAGAGCGGCGTCTAAGTACTCCGGCGACGTCATCCCGGTGCCGATGACGGACGCGGAGCCGCAGACTATGCCTACCGACGCGCAAGGGTTCTGCTACGTAAAAGTTTCCGGATCCAGTCTGACACCTGGGGGTATTCTAAGGTACGGAATCTAATACTAACTACTGTTTCTTACAGATATATAGTTACCGAAGGTAAGTAACTTGTGCTTATAGATTCCTTACCTTAGAATTACCCCCAGGCGTCAGACTGGATCTGGAACGTTTTTCGTCAGCAGTGCCCCTGCTCGTCAAAAGTTGGCGTCGGTCGGCTCAGCGTTCGTCGTTGGCATCGTGGTTGCCGGGATGACATCGCAATAGCTACTTAGACGGCGCCCTCGCGCGCTTACTTAAATTATTTCTTTTTCTGTACCAGCCAGCGCTGATCCAGAGAGAGCGGTACCTCCAGTCACTTTTTAACTAACTTTTTGCCGACTTTTTTCGACGTCGATTTTGAATCTTCAACTCCTGGTGCACGTCATGGATACCTGGTTTCAAGGCGTGCGGCTCCTGCAGCGGCTGATGTTGGTAACGTATCCTCACCGCGTGTGCCTGTTTTGCTTGGAGCCCGACTACGATCCCAAATCGTGCTCCAACTGCCGGACCATGAATCCGAAGTCTTTGCGGGAGCGATCCTGAAAGCTTCTCGAGGCCCGGCAGTCGGCTCTGCGACGTTCGAGGTACCGGTTGCTTGGGAGGTTGAGGAACCTTTAGCGGAGCCACCACCACCAGTCTTCTTCCAAGTCTTCGCACAAGTCGAATAATCACCGGGGCTCTTCGACTTCTCCCCGTCAGTCGGCCGGCCGACGCGGCGAGGGATGCTGGTGGTGCGGCTCCGCGTGCTGAGCTCCATGGGTCGACTCAAAGAACCCATCCCGCGACTCCTGCCCAACTTTATACGTTTTACAAAGCGATGCATGCCATCTTTGGGCAGCCCAAATCCACCGGCACTGGCTCCGCGGACTTGGCTGGGGGCCCTGGGCCTTCGACGCCAGCGGCTTCGGCACCACAGGGCCCCCTTGGATCTATTCTGGATCCGGATCGACGCCGGTCGACCTGATTACACCTCCCCCGGCACCGATTTCACCGGCACCACATCCGCAGACTATGCCGGTTGTGTCCCCAGCCGGTGTCGACCCCGGCCTCCTCCCTGTTGTAGACACGGAGCTGGACCAGAGTCGACCGATGCCCGATCTGTCCCCTTGATTTGATTTGATTTATTATTTGTATAGCGCTTGAATCACCTCCAGGGGGGTATCTCAGCGCTCAGGACGTGCATTGAAAGCGGTGGCTCTGGCTAGGCTGAGAACAGAGCGGTTTTCAGAGTTTTCCTAAACTTCAAGTGGTCAGGACATTGTCTTAAGGCAAGAGGGAGTTGGTTCCATATGAGAGGGGCTTGGTGAGGGAAGGACTTGCCTCCAGTCCTTGACTTTTTCATTCTGGGTGTATTGAGAAGGACTTTGGAACTTGAGCGTAGAGTCCAAAGTGGGGTGTATGGGTGGAGCCTCTCTGCCAGATAGGCGGGTCCGTTGCCCCATATAGCTTTATGGGTGATGCAACATATCTTGAATTTTACGCGTTGTCGTATGGGTAGCCAGTGCAGTTGGTGAAGGAGGGGGAGAGAAGCAGATCTGTGAGGGGCATTTAATATCAGGCGGGCAGCAGTGTTTTGTATCATTTGGAGTCGGTTTAGAGAGGACTCGGTGGCTGCGGTCAGTAGAGCATTGCAGTAGTCTATCTTACTCAATACTAGAGTTTGAGTCAAGGTCTTTCTGGTGGAGGTGGGTAGATAGGGGAAAGCTCTCCTTAAGAGGCCTAATATGTGGAAGCATGAGCCCACGGTGTGAGTAACATGCTTCTTCATAGTGAGGGCCTGTTCAAGGTACACTCCTAGGTTCTTAATAGTGGTTGCTGGGGAAGGGCCACCAGCGGGGTGACCATAGGAGTGGGGCGTCGCCGAAGAGCAAACCCTCTGTCTTCCCGGCATTCAGCTGGAGATAGTTGTTTTCCATTCATCGGGATATTGCTAGCATGCCGGAAGAGAAGGTGGATTGGGCGGTCTGAGAGGTTTTGTTGAAGGAGAAGGTAAGTTAGGTGTCGTCCGCGTAGGATATTGGCATGAACTCATGTTTCCTTGAGAGCTGCCAAGAGGGCTATGTAGATATGAACATAGTGGGGCTTATGCAAGATCCTTGTGGCACCCCCTTGGTAAGTTCTTGTGCTTTGGAGCGGAAAGGGCCAAGGTTGATGGTCTGGGACTGGTTAGAGAGGAAGCTGACCATCCATTTCAGGGCTACTCCCCAGATCCCTGCCTCCCTCATTCTCATGAGCAAAGTCTGGTGGTCGACCGTATCGAAAGCGGCAGAGAGGTCTAATAGCACTAGAAGAGTGGGCTGGTTCTGATCTAGGGTGAGCCTGATGTTTATTTTTATTTATTTATTTATTTAGTGTTTTATAGAGCGTGAACCAGACCCGTGAGGGTATCGAGCTCTTTACAGTAGTATCAGGTGGGATACAGAACAAAGGGGCGGGGGAGGAGAGTCCAGGGATAAGGAAACCAATAGAAACAATATATGGTAAAACAAACAGTCATAATATTCGACTACTATAAGGGATAGGAGCAAAAACGAAGCAATAAACTAGAAAAGCAGTCTCATCACCCTGAAGGATTGTTCAAAGTGCAGGGTGGGTAACATAGGGTAAGGCAGCTCAGGAATAGTGCAGTGATGATAGGTAAAGGCAGGTTCAGGGGGTGATTGTAGCGTGAGGTTTAGGAGCGGAATTTGTCCATTAGTAAAGAGTTGGTTTCCTTTTTGAAGTGGGCTAGAGACGGTATTCTTCTAACGGAAGGTGGGAGTGAGTTCCATATTCTTGGGGCTGCCCCAGAGAAAGCCCGATTGTATGTTCTTTTTTTCTTGAAGCGTGCGGGTTGGAGCAAAAGGGCTCTGGTGGACCGGGAGTTTCTGATTCCTCCGGTTAATACAAGCTTCTGTGTGAGAAAAGAAGGGGACTTGGAATAGAGAGCCTTGTGGGTGATGCAAGCCAGTTTGAATTGGATTCTGGCCTCAAGAGGAAGCCAGTTCAGAGCTTTAAGGTGGGGCGAGATGTGGTCAAACTTCTTAGAGCCAGTTAGAAGTCTGGCGGCGGTGTTGATGCAGGATTTCAAGGGTGCCAGAGAGGTCTTGGGTAGGCCTGCGAGAATGGAGCAACCATATTCTAGTCGAGAGATGACTAAGGGCTGGATAGTCTATTTTAGATCAGGAGGGTCGAGTAAAGGTTTCAAGCTTCGTAGGTAGTTCAGGGGAAATCTGGCGGTTTTGACCATTGCGTTGATATGGCCCCGCATGTTCAGGTTGCCGTCTAAGGTAATTCCCAGGGATTTAGCAGAGTCCACAATGGTAGGAGAGCAGTTTAGCGCTGTGGTAGCCGTGGTCCAAACTTGAATATTTGTATTAGCGTTGGGTGGAGAGATTAAGAGGAACTCTGTTTTTTTGGCGTTGAGTTTAAGCTGGTTGGATGTGAGCCAGTGAACAGTTAATTTCAAGGCCTCATTCAGGGAACGGATATCCTCTGGAGAAGAGATATTGATGTAGAGCTGTGTCGTCGGCATACATGTGGTAGGATATATTGGCAGTGCGCAGCACCTCTGAGAGCGGTTCGAGGTACAGATTGAAGAGGGTAGAGGAAAAGGTTGATCCTTGGGGGACTCCAACTGTGATCGGAGAGGAGGCGGATAGGTTGCCGTTGATCAGGACTCTCTGCGAGCGGTTCTGGAGGAAGGATCGGAACCAAGCCAGAACGGTACCATCCAGGCCCATCCTAAGTTTGAGGCGATTCAGGAGAATTTCCTGGTTAACCATGTCAAAAGCCGAGGATAAGTCAAGGAGGATCAAGAGACAGGTTTTGCCTTGGTCAAAGGCTTGAAAGGCATCATCCACAATGTGGAGGAGTGTGGTTTCCGTGCTGTGCCCAGGTCTGAAACCAGATTGCAAGTCATCTAGAAGGTGGAAGTTGTTGATGTTTTGGCTTAGCTGTTGCTGTACACATTTTTCCAGCACTTTAGCTAGGAGAGGGATGTTAGAGATAGGTCTGTAATTGTCAGGAGAGGCAGGATCTAAAGTGTTTTTTTTTAGAATGGGGACCTCCTGGCCGGCTTTGAGAGAGTCAGGAATTGATCCCTGTAGGAGAGAGGAGTTGATTATAGTCGTCCAAGAAGGGATGATAGCCTGAGGAACAGAGGCAAGGCAGTTTGAAGGGAGAGGGTGGTTGAAGTGATTGTTGGGGCTTAAGGAGGGAAAGAGTTTTTTAGATAGTGTTCATCATAGACTTTGAAGTTGGACCATGGCGCTTGGTTTTTGGGGGAGGTCTGGGAGGGCAGCTCTGAGTGGGGATGGAGAACAGGAGGGGTTTGGGAATAGGTAGCAGATATGAGTTCCTTTCCTATGGCAGAGATTTTATCACAGAAGGAGGAGAATTGCTCGCATAGGATTGTAGAAATAGGGGTTTCTTTGGATGGTTTAGCTAGTTTGTTTGATTGATGTTTGACCAACTCGAATAATTTGCAAGGTCTATTCTTAGCGTTATCCAGTTCATCTCTGAAGAATTCTTTTTTAGAATTGATGATTTTTTTGTTGTAGGCGTTTCTAGCCAGACGGAGAAGTTTAAGATGGTCGTCAGTAGGGTGCTTTTTCCAGTTCCGTTCTGTTTGTCCGAGGGACTGTGAGAAGTTGGCCTGATATATGATGCTCACTAGTTCTAGTGATCACCTTGTATCAGTCCAAACGACCCTTATGGTGATTGGTTGTAAGTCAACCTTATAGACCAGCTATCCTAATGGTAGCATGGACAAAGCAGTCTTAGGCTAAACTCTTTTGGCATGTGAAGCCAGCTGTTTTACCACAATATAACCCCTTGATTACCAGATGAGAGGACACCACACAGGTTGTTATGAAAATAAACACTATATTTATTAATAACAAACACCTCTGAACTCTTTGAGATCAGAGGGCTAAGCACATGACAATATCTTAGGAAAAATACGATAAGTTGCACAAAATTACAATGGTGCCCTAGGGGCACGGCAAACCATATACTAAGTAAATGGTATAAGGAAATCGATAGAAGGAATGGAGCTGTCCAGAGGCTGTAGGATCGTTGGGACCACGCTACCCTAACTTTAGGTAAGTAATAGGAGGCCCACGGAACGCGTGTGCAGAGTGTGAACTCACACGCGAGATGCGTAACAACGTCTATGGACAGTACAGTTCAAGAAAAAGGTGAGTACGGACAATCCTGACTAGTTAGGACTAAAACGACTGTGAATCTGGACACTAGGAGAGTCAAGCTACCCTCGAGCACCGAAATGCTCTTGTAACCTCACCCACGGGCCGCGGGTGCATCGTGCGAAGTCGTGTCGGGTTTCTGCGTTGAAGTCTATGGAGCCTGAAAGAAAAGATGCTGCAGGCGACCAGGTGGAAGATGTCCGGTGTGATCCAAGGGTGGATCGGGGATGCTGAAGACCTGAAAGCAGAGGGGACAATGTTCACAGTCACTAGCCTGTGACTGGAGTGGAACCAGGAAGGAACCAGATCAGGTGAAGAGTGGACGCTTGTCTCTGCAGCCACGTGGACCAGGAGGTGTCTTCGACGACCAGGATGGAGGCACGAGCTGTCCCACGCAGGCTCTCGCTGTCGGCGGTGTCGGATCCGGATTTGGAGTCAACAGGCCTTGGCAAAGGCAACCCACGCGGCGAGTGGAAACAGCCTCTGGAGTGGACCAGGAGGGTCCAGGGTGCTTCTCTTTTGGAAGGGAGCAAGGGCCAGTCTAGAGCAACCAGACTAGCAGTGTAGTTTTCAAAGTTCGTCGTCTAGGAGGTCACTAGCCAGCCGGCAAGTGACCAGACAACGCGTCGAGCAGCAAACAGGCAGAAGGGCCCCACGCAGATCTCGTTGAAGCTGGAGGGCTGCTCGGGGCTGGGGCTTCTCAATCCCCAAAGCACTTGGTCGAGTTTACCTCGGGAGTCGTGCTGGAAGCGAGGTGCAGTTTCTTTCCAGATGGCCGGTCCCACGTGTCTCGTCTCACCCACGGGTCTCAGCTGTGCTGCAGATGTGAGTTGAGGTCGGAGAGGTCTGGGAATCCGGGTCTCGTCGGGCTCTGAAGTCTGGATCCTCGAGGGAAGACGACAAAGTGAAGCAGCTGGACGCTTGATGGTGCCTGCAGTTGCAGGGTGGACACTCCTTGCCCACAAGGGAGATTTCTTCAGTCTTCTGTGGAGCAGAACGTCGAAGTCCAGAGTTTCTTCTTGTAGAGTAGTTCAGGATTAATCTAATTTGGAATGGAACCAGCTCCTACCTTTATCCTGCTAAAGGGGGCTGTACTGGTGACTGGGTCCCTCCCCTGGGTGGGACCAGGAAGGGGGGTGGTTACACCCCCTATCCTTTGTCCGGTTTCGCGCCAGAGCTGGGGCAGGGATGCCCCAGATACTGGTTTGAACCGGTGTATGCACAGGACACCTTGTGTGCCCCAGGCATGTCTCATTCCTTTCAGACCTATCCTACCCAATACACAAAATCCTGTCTGGGGTGGTGCTAGCACCTCCCAAGGCAGGAAACCCTTTGTCCAAGCCTCCCTCGCTGGAAGGACTCCCAGCAGCAGGAGGTCAGACTTGTGTCTGTGGTGGCAGCATCCATTTTGTGATGCCAAGGCTCGAGTTAACTTTAACCGGGGTTCACAGTTACATATATGTCGTGTCCCTCTAGAAGGGTGGAATGCTACCCCCGTCGCCAGAATTGGCGAGGGGGTAGTATTCCAATTCGTATGACACCTTACTTTGATAATGCTATACCAAAGTTAGCAATAACCGCGAGGATTATAATGCACTTAATAGTATATGGTAAAGCGTTATCATGGAACAGCTATAAGGACTTGGTTCCGCAAGCTGCAGACAGGCTTAGCTCATGCCAGAGCACCATCTCACATAATTCCAAGCACTCAGCCTTCAGGATTGATAAATCCTACCATAGGAGTGACTGATAGGAATATATGTGTCCATTTTAGGGTTAGATATAGGCAACTATATCTACAGCAAAGGGTGATTACACCACCTTGCCCCAGCTGTGTTAACAGCCAGTTGTGTCTGTTTAGATGGCCAGCCAGGGGTGGCATAATACATGCTACAGCCCCTGGTAGGCCCTGGGTACACCTATGCCCTGGGTACCTAAGGTACACTGTACAGGGACTGATAAGGTGGCCCAGTACCAATGGGTAAATGCACCTAAAGTACATGGATGTCAATTTAGAGAGAAAACAGCTAGGCTGTGGGTCTGATTAGCAGGCCCACAGCCAGGGAAAGTCGTAAACCAGTGAAGCAAAAAGCAAAAATCTGGGGTGACCATAGGATTGCAGACCCCACTCTCCTACAGGGACCTCCTCTCATTATTAAGGGATCCGTTGAACCAGGGGTTCCTGTTTTTGATCTGTGTTCGTTCCAGTTTTAGCGGGGCGAGGGCATCGATTATTATCGGTAACGGCACTAGAGCAGTCTCAGTACTGTATTTGAGCCGGAAGCCCGATTGAGCCGGGACCAAGTAGCCTGCCGCTAGTATATGGTCAGAAAGGTGTTTGCCATGTTTTTCCAAGACTTTGCTCATGTAAGGTAAGAGGGAGATGGGGCGGAGATTCGTTCGATTCTCCGTGGATAGTTTGGTATTTTTCCGTATGGGAATGATTTGGGCCATCTTCCATGAGGGAGGTAAATATCTGTCCTCCAGGGATTGGTTTAGAAAGGAGCAGATGGGCTCAGATAGTTGTTTTACAAGAGATGACGTGACCTTGGCGGGTATGAGATAAAGTGGGAATCCAGATTTTATGTTGCACATTATTATTTCAGTTTCCTCTTGGGTTAGAGGGGGGAAGTGCATCATGGTGTGTTTATTTTGAGTGGGGATGCAGAGGGGAGCTATGGAGGTGTCATTGAGGGGGGGTTGGTGGTAGCTATTTTATTGTATATGACGTAAATTTTCCGTATGAAGTGATTGCTAATGTTGTCACACAGCGCTTGGGAGAGGACTTCTTCCGATTCACAAGCGTTGGGGTTAGTGAAGGTTTTTAGGATTTGGTACAGGGCTTGAGGGGTGTTTTCAGCTTGGCTAATTTGTGTGGCTATATGTAATTTACGGGCGCGCTTAGTGTTTTTGTGGTAATGGGTGAGGGCGACCTTGTACTTCTCTTTGTGGGCTGTAAAGTTGGTGCAACGCCATTTTCTTCCCAGGTTTTTGCACCTGTTTTTTTTGTTGTGAAGTTCTAGAGAGAACCAGGCAGCCTTTGTGGCTCTGGGTTTAGTGGTGCCTAATTTTTCCAGGGCTATCAGGTTGATGGCAGCTAAGATGGATTTATTACGGTGGGCAAGGCTGTCTTCGGTGTTAGTCCCTGGCGAATATTTAGGAGGTGTAAAAGCAGATGCAAAGGTGGTTGAATTGACTTTATGCCATTCCCTGTAGGTGGATAGTTTTGGTGGAGTGGGCCGCGGAAGTTCTCTGGGTCCTTTTAGATGGAAGTTTATGATTGCATGGTCAGTCCATGTGACTGACTTCGGGGCCTCGCATGTGAGGAGGGGGGAGTTCGAGAAGATAATAACTAGGGTGTGCCCTGCTGTGTGGGTGGGGCTATTATTTGATTTTGTTGAGATTGAAAGAGGCGAGGTCTGCTAGGAAGGATGCAGTTTCTGCTTTTTCGAGGTTCTCACTGTGGATGTTAAATTTCTCCCGTTAACATGAAGCTGCTAGAGGAGATCCCTGTTCTACCCTGGCTCTTTGAGACCAGATTGGCACCCAGAGGAGGGGGAGGGTGAGGAGGGGTCTGGAGACCCTTTGACTGACCAGCTCGGACTGGAGAGAGAAACTGGGGAAAGCCAGTGGTCTGGATACCTCACCAGACCTTGGCATGTTGTCTCCTCCTACCGTGGCTACGGAAGGGGGAGCGTCTTATGCCCTGATGTTGTGTAGCGCGACCAATCCTCGAGCTTCCTTCGATGGCAGTCAGGACTAACCTCCTGACAGAGGTGCTTCAACCGGCAGTGAACTCTTCGAAGCCCCTGCTACCGTTTAATGAAGCCCTCACTGACATCCTTTTGGTCCAGGCCCAACACAGGGGCTCCTGTGGATAGGATCATTGCTCGACACAACCGCCCAGCTCCGGGCGCCCACTTTCCTCTCTCAACACCCCACCCCTGAGAGCTTTGTGGTCTAAGCCTCCACATCCAAAGGCGCATTTCCTAACGCACCACCTGGTAGGGAATCCAAAAAGCTGGACGATCTTGGGAAGATGTTTTCTTCCTCCAGCTTGGGAATACGGTATGTAAACACTGCATGTCTGTTGGGCCGTTACACACAATCCGTGTGGCATATAGTGGTGCAAGTGCTGCCTGTAATCGCCTGTGCAGTTGCCAAGGGGAGAGACGCAGCAAAGTTTACCATTCGCTGTGCACTGGATACCACCTACTCGCTAGGCAGGATGATTGCCACGTTGGTAGCCCTTAGACGCTACGCATGGCTGGGATAGCCTGGCTGGGATAGCCTGGCTTTTCTGGGGATGTCCAAGCTACCCTTATGGACATGCCCTTTGATGGCCGTCGCCTATTAGGCAACATGGCAGACAGCGCACTAGAGCGCTTCAAGGACTCCCGGGCTACGGCCAAGTCCCTTGGGCCTCCCCACCACTCACCCTGCGCAGTCTGCTTTTCGCCCCTTTTGTGGCTACGGAAGGGGTGCCCAACCACTTTCAACCCAGGGCCACAGGCCGGCGCAAGCTATTGAGCCTCTGCATGGCAAGGGATGTGGGAACCACTGTCGTGGTTCTGGGGCCAGCGAGCGGACCAGTCCACCACTGCCCCTTATGCAGCAGCCTCCAAACCTTCCTAGTCTGACCTTCCAGGGCCACAAATCGCCAGTGGACGGTAGGATTCGCCATCACCTCCCCCACTGGAGCGGCATCACATCGGGCAGGTTTGTTTTGCAAATAGTCCGAAGGGGCTGCTCCCTCCCCTTCGAGACTACAACCCCAACCATGCCACCTCAGTACCATCGCATTTCGGAGGATCATCTTGCCCTTATCCAACAGGAAGTTACGGCTCTCTTGGCCAAAGGAGCCATCAAGCGAGTTCCTGCCCCAGAAGTAGGTCGTGGTTGCTACTCCCATTATTTTCTGGTGCCCAAGAAGGACAAAGGCCTGCATCCTATCTTGGATCTCAAGGAACGTCAAACGCTTCCTCTGGAATTAGAAGTTCAAAATGTTGATGCTAGCTCTGGTCCATTCTGCCCTCGACCCTGGAGACTGGATGGTAGCGCTGGACTTGCAGTACGCCTAATTTCACATCCCCGTCCTGCCGGCCCTCTGGCGTTACCTACGGTTTACGGTAGGCCACAAGCATTTTCAGTTTACTGTGCTCCCTTTTGGCCTTACCAGTGCCCCTTGGGTGTTCACGAAAGTGATGGTGGTGGTCGCAGATATTATGCTCAGATCAGGGGTTCCATTCTTCCCCTATCTCGACGGCTGCCTGTTGAAGGCAGGCTCGCCCCAGGCTGTCGTCTCCCACCTCCAGACTACGGCTGACTCCTGCATTCGCTAGGGTTCTCATCAACGTGCCGAAGTCGCACTAGACTCCCTCTCAGAAGCTCCTATTCATCAGAGTGGTTCCGGACACGACAGTTTCAGGTCTATCCTCCCGAACAGCGAATCCGGGATATTTGGGCTATGATTCTGATCTTTCAGCCTCTATCCCGGGTTTCGATTGTAGGAGAGTAGGGTCTGCTTCCTATGGTCACCCCCACTTTTTGCTTTGCTTTACTGGTTTTCGACTTAGATGTGGCTGTGGGCCTGCTAATCAGACCCACAGCCCAGATGCACTCTCTCTAAATTTACACCATGTACTCTAGGTACATCCACAATTGGGAATTGGTTCACCTTGTCAGCCCCTGTAGAAGTGTACCCTAGGTACTCAGGGCATAGGTGTAACCAAGGCCTACCAGGGGCTGCAGCATGTACTATGCCACCCCTGGCTGGCCACTCAAACTGACACAACTGGCTGATCACTCAGCTGGGGAAAGGTCGTGTAATCACCCCTTGCTTAGGTATAGTATTCCTATAGCTGCCCTTATATATAGACACACAGTAACCTATAAGTCACTCCTATGGCAGGCCTTAACAATCCTTGAGGCAGTGCTTGGTTATGTGTGAGATGGTGCTCTAGCATGAGCTGAGCCTGTCTGCAGCTTTCGGAACCATGTCCTTATAGCTGTTCTATGATATTGCCATACCATATACTCTTAAGTGCATTATAATCCTCGCGGTTGAATGCTAACTTTGGTTTGGCTTTATCTAAACATGTCGTGTAAGGTGTCATACGCTTTGGAATACTACCTTCTTGCCAATTCTGGTGACCGGGGTAGCATTCCACCCTTCCAGAGGGAGAAGACATGTTGTTGCTGACTATCCCGGTTAAAGCTAACCAGAGCCCCAGCGTCACAAAATGGACGCTGCTGCCACAGACACAAGTCTGACCTCCTGCTGCTGGGAGTCCTTTCAGTCACGGAGGTTTGGACAATAGGTTTCCTACCTGGAGAGGTGCGAGCACCACCCCAGACAGGACTTTGTGTATTGGGACAAGGAGGGCTGAATAGATTGAGACACTGCCTGAGGCACACTAGGTGCTCCATGCATACCCCAGTTCAAACCGGTTGCTGGGGCACTCCAGCCCCAGCTCTGGCGCGAAACTGGACAAAGGAAAGTGGGTGTAACCACCCCCCTTCCTGGTCCCACCCATAGGAGGAACCTAGAAAGTAATCCAGCCCCTTTTAGTTGTATAAAGGTAGGAGCTGAGTCCTAGGAGTTTAGATTAATCCTGGAATCGAAACTCTGGACTTTCGACGTTCTGCTGAAGCTAAAGACTGAAGAATCTCCCTTGTGGCCAAGGAGTGACCACCCTGGGCAACCAGGCACCATCCAGCAAATCAACGGCTTGCTTTGTCGACTCTCCCGCCGGGACCCGAGCACAGAGCCTGACAAGACCCAGACTTCCAGACCTCTCTGACCCTCTCTTCACGACTGCAGCATAGCTGAGATCCGTGGAGGCGACGATACACGTGGGACCGGACATCTTGAAAAGCCTGCAACTTGCTAACTGTGCAGCTCCTGAGGTATCCTTGAAGCTGTGCACTGGGGATTGAGAAGCCCCGAATCCGAGCTCCACCTGCACCGAAGATCAGCCCTCCACACTCCACGAGTTCTGCGTGGGGCCCTTCTGCTTGTGTTCTGCTCGACGTGTTTTCCGGTTGCTGGCCCGTTGGCTAGTAGCCTCTGTGACGACAATCCTTTTGAACCAACTCGCTGGTCTGGTTGCTCCAGACTGGCCCTTCCCTCCCTGCAAAGGTGAAGCACCTCAGACCTTGCTGGTCTGCACCAGAAGCCTTCTTTGAATCCTGCGTGGGTCGCCTTTGCCAAGGCTTGTTTACTCCAATCCAGCAGTCGACCCCTCCATCTGCGAGAACCTTCGTGGGACAGCTCGCCTCCAGCACCTGGTCGTCCTCGACGCCTCCTGGTCCGTGTGGCTGAAGAGACAAGCTTCAAGACAGCACCTGATTGCTCCTCGACGTCGTCTGGTTCCTTCCTGGTTCCACTTCCTGGTTCCACTCGGTCACTGGCTAGACTCTGTCCCCTCTGCTTTCAGGTCCTCTTCATCCTCGATCCACCCTTGGATCCACCCGGACATCTTCCTCCTGGTCGCCTGCAGCATCTTTCTTCACAGGCTCCATAGACTTCAACGGCGAAACCCGACACATCTTCACACCTATGCACCCGCTGTCCGTGGGTGAGGTAACGCGAGTACTTCGGTGCTCCCAAGGGTATTGACTATCCAAGTGTCTAGGTTTTTAGTTGTTTCCTTCTAGCTCAACCGGAAGTGTCCTAAATCCTTCTTTATCTAACTTCTAAGTTCCCATTGTCTTTACATTTACTCCCGCGTGTGTGTAAAGACACTGCACGCGCCGCCTGTGGGCCTCCTACTTCTAAACTAAGGTTCAGATAGTGTAGCTATTACTCACAAAGAGCCCTACCAAGACAAGACGCATCAACGATTTAGACCAAGCGGGGGATCTGATATGTCATCAAAAGTCTAGAATCCCTTGACGAGTGATTTAACACTGTACCCAAGGTCAAGATGCATAGATTTATAAAAATAGATAAGCACAGGTCCCTGTACATTGACACCCAAAAGTGAGAACAGAGAGAGTGCCTCACGGTCGAAACACCCGAGGGGGTTCCTCGTTGACAATCACCAGTTTACCCACTTCTCATCATCGGTCACTCTCTCTGGGTGAAGAAAAAAGAGACGCACACAAACATGTATATGTGCACAAATAAGAATACTGACAAATACACCAATAGTAGACCATTACCAACACTTATTGTGCGAAATAGTAATACCAAACCACATGAAAAAATGAACCAAAAAGATAGGTTCTAAACAGGAATAAAAATGAAGAGGTTTGCTAGCTATCTATTTTTATTCTGGTGCTGCAACTCTTCTATTAAAAATGGTTAGTTATATACCATCATTATTTGTTTGCTGCCGACATGTTTAGTTGCTCCAACCTTAGCAACTTCATCAGGGCAAAAGATGGGGTGCACTATTCACAATCTTCGCACCTTGTCAATTTGAAGGACCTGTGTAGATAAAAACCGGGGTGCAGCAATGAGTATACCGCAATATACAACCCTACAGCCAAAGGATTTAGTATATTCCAGGCAAATTCATCCATACGAACGCCACGCATTAATTTGACAGTCGTTTACCTTATGATCGCCCAGGCATGAAGTACCAGCGATCATATGGTGGACCCCGTGTCAAATGATCACATGTCCTTCCAGTGCTCAACTTGTCTATAGTCACCTAAATAAAAAACATACAATGCAGCCACAAGATAGAGTAAGTACCACTAGAATGGTTTTCGTGTCTTTGTTTAATGAGGCCAAGATTAAAAAGCCCCCGAGGAGCTGCGATCCCCCAGAATGGTACATAGTGCCTGCACCACTGCAGTCATGCCTATACAGCTTTCATTACTCGATAGGGCAATGTTTCAAGTGGTAAATCACAGATTCTGTGTCGTATCAAAACACATACACATACACAACACATCAAATATTCTTAGGTGCTAAAACACCGAGGTATTATTCTCACGTTCTACCAACCGCTGTAACTTGTAACTCGAATACTAAAACAGGCGCCGTGATGGTAGGCGTCAGTATCAGCCAACTAGTAAGTGGCTGGCTGCCCGTATAGCGATACCTTTCTATCACTGTATTCCACTCATTCAAATGCGCACAGACTCCCTTACTGTTGCCGCGTCCCTCCGGTGCTTCCGACGGTCCACATTGCGACCATCAGGGCAAATGCGGAAGTAGTCAGGGGACGCGGCTCCGCCCCCGTTCAGTGACGTGGTGTGCGTGAGTGCCGCCATTTTAGATCGGGATAGATGCATACGGACGAGCACCCAAAATGGTAATAAAGTTTTCAATAATATGCAATGCTCAAAGACAACAAAACACAAGCAATGATCAAAGCATTGCCTGACGCGATCTTTACCAACAACGCTAAAAAATAACGATAAGTCTCCATTGGGTGTCCACTCACTAATCAAAACAATCCAGACAAGAGTGTTTTGTTTGTCCTAAGAGGTTGACAATCAAAAGACCAATCATTGGAAGGATTAAAAAATTTTGTTGAAAAGCTTGGTAACTAAGTGACCCAGCCAACAGTGGGCAACTCAGTACACTCGCTCGAAAAACAGAAAAGGGGAGGAAAAAACACACGTAATTTATACTGGGCCCTCCCACATACAGATATCATACTTCGCAGGGGGGAGTGTGTGAACGGGGACCCAGTACCCATGAATACTATCTATCTAGTGGGTCCGTCATCAGACAGGGCTCCCTACAGTTAGTACTCCTAGCAGGGGATTCACCTCCTGCTTACCTTGTTCCACTCAATATTCTCATTCAACCCCTCTAGGTCTGCCTTTTCTGAGAAAATCCATTTCGCCTCCTTTCTTGCAAGGATAGTCTCCAAATTATAATTCTCTCCTTCCACCTTCTCCAACAGTCCATTTCAAATCTTTCTGGTCATGACCCTTTTCAGTACAATGTTGCACCAACCGAGTTGTAAGTTTCTTAGCTCTAATTGTGCTCAAATGTTCCTGTATGCGGACTTTGACTTTGCGGGTAGTTAGTCCAATGTAATGCAACCCGCAACTACACGTCAGTCTGTAGATTACGTGCGTGGTATAGATAGTGTAGCCCCAGCGATGCCCTAGGCCTTTCCTTTTCTCGTGACGTGGTACTTATACCACTTTCTTAATATATGGTTTGCTTCGCCCCTAGGGCCTAACTGTAAATTGTGCAACTTAACGTATCCTGATTAAGTAACGTGTTATGTACTTTGGCCTCTGATCTCATAAAGAGTTCAGAGGGGTATGTTAGTAAATAAATACATAAATATTTTATATATATCCTGTATGATGTCCTTTCATTTGATATTCAAGGGTTACATATGGTAAAACAGCTGGCTTTACACGCCCTCAAGAGTCTTTTAGCCTAAGACTGTTCTGTCCACGCTACCACTAGGATAGCTGGTCTATAAGGTTGACTTACAACCATCACCATAAGGGTTGTTTGGACTGGTGCACGGTGTTCACTAGAATAGTGAATATCATATACCAGGCCAACTTCTCACATCGATCAGGATGACCCTCCGACTACTGGGCCTGAGGGCCTCCTGCATCCTGCTGGTGGACCATGCCAGATGGCATATGCGGGCTCTGCAGTGGGACCAGAAGTTCCAGTAGGCACAACATCAGGGGACTCTGTCTGATTGCATCCAGAACTTGGAGGGCGCTGCATACCAATTGCAGTGGTGTCTAACGTACCAGGATTGGGTCGACAGCAGATCCCTCTCCCAACCAGGGTTCACATTGGTGACCGATGCATCACTTCTGGGATAGGGCGGCCACATGCGGGAGGTGGAGATAAGAGATCTGTGTTCTACGGCGGAGTCCGGGCTCCACATCAACCTTCTGGACCTTCAGGCGATTCATCTTGCACTCAAAGCATTCCTTCCCTCTGTCCGGGGAAGAGTAGTGCAGGTTTTCACGGACAACACCACCACCATGTGGTACTGCATCAAACAGGGCAGCGTGGGGTCGTGGACCCTATGTCAGGAGGCTCTTCATCTCTGGACATGGCTTGAACATCAGGGCTTACCCTGGTGGTTCAACACCTGACAGTTTAGCTGAACGCCAGGGCGGTCAAACTCAGCCCCAGTGGGACTTTAATTTGGTTCTTTCATATCTTATGTGCGCTCTCTTTGAGCCGATACATAACTGTCCTCTCAGGCTTCTGACTTTGAAAACTGCCTTTCTGGTGGAGATCACCTCTGCACGCGGGGTGAGTGAGCTTCAAGCTCTTTCCTCTAACCTCCTTTTCAGACTGTTCATCCGGACAAGGTTGTCCTTAGAACTCGTCCTTCCTTCCTTCCCCAAAGTGGTTACTACTTTACATATTGGACAGGCCATCACTTTGAATGAATGGGGAACTTGTATTGCGCATACTTAACCCCGAGGGGCATCAAGGCGCAAGGAGCACAGACAGACATAGAGAATAAGAAAACAGATAATGCAGTTAGTAAGACTGAGAGAAGAGCCATGTCTTTAAGAGTTTACGGAAAATCCTCAAGGAGGGTTGGCTAGAAAGTTCGAGGGGGAGAGTGTTCCATAATTTCGGGGCCATAGTGGAAAAGGCTCTTCCTCCCCATTTCGCCTTTTTTAATCTGGGGACAGCAAGCAGATTTCTAGAGGCCGAGTGGAGGGTTCTATTAGGGGTGTAAGGACTGACAAGGGTCTTGATACCTTCGGGACCTGATCCAAACACAGCCCTGTGAGCCAGACAGATAATCTTGAAGGAAATCCTGGCTTGTATAGGTAGCCAGTGGAGGTCCTTCCTGGCCTGGGTTGCAGATGAAAGCCTGGGTAGGTTTAAGACCATCCTGGCTGCGGCATTCTGAACCATCTGGAGGCGATGGAGAGATTTCTTGTTAATGCC
This sequence comes from Lissotriton helveticus, assembly GCF_964261635.1. Taxonomy (NCBI): domain Eukaryota; kingdom Metazoa; phylum Chordata; class Amphibia; order Caudata; family Salamandridae; genus Lissotriton; species Lissotriton helveticus. The sequence continues at coordinate 419,114,199 of NC_136070.1, forward strand.
ACCATAAAGCGCATTGCAATAGTCAATCCTGGAAGAAACCAGGGCAACTGTTGACTGTTTGCGGGCGTCGGGCGATAGATATGGGGCAATCTTTTTCAACATCCGGATGGTATTACAGCAGGTGGATACAGTTCTATTGACCTGGAGGTCAAAGGAGAGAGCAGGGTCTATGAGAACTCCAACATTTTTGGCCGAGTTGGTCGGGTGTGGGCAATCTCCCAAGGAGGGGGGCCACCAGTCCTTCGACCAGATGTCCTGGCTTCCTCCAGAGATTAAGACCTCCGCCTTCTCCCCATTTAATTTTAGATAGTTACGCTCCATCCATTGCGAGACTGCCTCCATACATGTTAGAAATTTGAAGGCAGCATCTTTTATCGGTAGGGTGGTGGAGACGATGATCTCTGCATATGACAATATTTGGTATCCAAAGGATCTTACTGCTTCGGCAAGTGGGGTTACATAGATGTTAAATAACAAGGGGCTCAACGCAGAGCCCTGAGGAACCCCACATTGCACGGCCAGGGAGGGAGACAGAAAGTTGCCAAGCTTTACTCTTTGCTGTCTCTGGTGAAGGAAGGAGGATAGAAGATTAAGGGCACTTCCTCCCACCCCTATCCCCTTCAGCCTGTCTACCAGGATTGAGGGGGACAGGGTATCAAACGCTGCCGTAACGTCAAGCAGCACCAATAGAGTGGTCTGTCCCCTGTCCACCTCAGATCGGATGTTATTGACCACGACAGTAAGGGCAGACTCGGTGCTATAGGTTGCGCGAAACCCATGTTGGGAGACGTCCAATAGGCTCATCCTTTCTAAGTAGATGGTCAAGTGATGATTAAGGTGGGCCTCGAGTATCTTGGCCGGTGCTGGAAGTAAAGATATGGGCCAGAAGTTTTTTAGGACTTCAGAGTTCAGAGAGGGCTTTTTAGAAGAGGCTTTACAACTGCCATTTTCCATGGAGTAGGGAAGATCCCCTCAGTAATGGCCCTATTCATAACCTCTAGAAGAGGCGGAAGGACCACCTCTCTACATGCCTTCAGGATTTTTAAAGGTCAGGGGTCCAGAGGCGAGGATGATTTGGTGGCATCTAAAAGGCGATTGTGTTCATCCTGAGTCAGATGGGGAAAGCTAGAAAAACTGGGAGTGGAACCTGGTTCCGGGGTCTTGTTATAGGAGGGGAGATGGGAAGGAGGCCGGGATGCCCTTTTGGTGTCCAGCTCCGAATTGAGGGCTTTAATGGAAATATAAATGTCCGAGATTTTGGTGTGAAAGAAGCTCGCGATGTTATCGCAGAGCTCCTGCGACTCAGCAACGGAATCGATGATTTTAGGCGTCGACAGAGTGTCTATAATTTTGAAAAGCTCTCTCAACGATTTCAGCGAGGTGGTGATCTTGCTGAAGTAAATCTTTTTTTCCTCAACTATGGCCCTTTTGTATTCCCTTAGGGCTAGCTTATGTTGGCTCTTCCCCTGTGCGTCAGGGCAGGCATACCAGGCTCTTTCTTTTTGCCTACATTTCTGCCGAAGGAGTCTTAGGTGCTCAGAAAACCAGGGCGACGAGGGACACTTCCTAGCCGAGTAGTGTTTTTTAGGTGGTGCTAGAGTGTCCATTGCGTTAGATAGGGTATTCGACAGACCGAGAGCTGCTTCATTCGTGTCTGACTGAGAGAGGGAACTAATGTCTGCCTTGAAAGGGGCAAGGGTGGTGTTAGAAACCTCGTTATATTTTCTCCGGATTTCCCATGGTTTCCTATTCACTTGGTCGAGCCAAAGGGAGTCGTGTTAAGATGGAATGGTACTGCCCTGTGATTGGACCAGGGCAGGGGAATCGGAGTTCCCGTCACCAGTCTGGCATCATTTGAGAAGATGCAATCTAGTGTATGTCCAGCGAGGTGGGTGGGGCCGTCAACCAGTTGACTCAGCCCACAAGTAGTTAGACCCTCTATCAAAGAATTAGTATCGTTGTCGTCATCTATCTCCAGATGAAAATTGAAATCACCAAGGAGGGTGAGATTAGGTCTACTAATAAAGGGCTCTAGCAGTGTAAGTAATTTGTGGGAGAAGGTAGTCCTAGAGCCTGGTGGCCTATAGCAGAGGATACCTGCAAAGGAGGCTGAAGGAGCAAACTGTGTAGTGAAGTACAGTGCCTCGCAGTTATCCGAGAAGGGCAAGAGGGGGTCAATACGACATGTAAAGCAGTCTTTACATAAAATACCCAGCCCACCACCACTGCACCCAGCTCGATCCATTCTGGTTAGGGTGTAACCATCAGGAATGGCCTCTACTAGGTCAGGACCCGATGAGTCCGTACCCCAGGTCTCTGTTATAAAGACCCAGGGAGGCTTCCTCTGTGCTACAAATTCGTTAAATGCTATCTTGTTTTTAACCAGAGACCTGGCATTGATAAGAAAACCTGCCTCATTTATCGGATGTTCTGAAATCTTGGCTATCCCCGACCTGACCCGATGCCTTCTAGGATGTCTAGGGCGAACAGGTCTGAGTGGATTACGACCACAGATATTAGTCAATATGTCCTCAGGACGTATAGTATGGTGACATGCCATGGGGGGAGGTCTAAGGGTAAGCAGGGTGGAGAGTATACCAGACTCATACTTCGCAAGGGAAGGTGAGAGCGGTCCGTCTTGACCGTCCTGAAGCGCGGACGGGCGCACACGGGTTTGACTCTGGCGAGACTCCGGCGCTGATCCGGCGCGTCCGCTGCGCGGAGGCATCGCCGTTTCTTTATATGTGCTTATCGACTAGAGCGCTGCAGGAGTATCCTCCCACCCACCTAAGATGGCCGCCACTAGTTCCAAAGTCCGTGTGCCTCAGCGCCTAAATCGGCTGGGCACCAGTAATACGTGAAAGTGAGCTAGTGATTGGGAATGCCGACTGGTCGATAGCAGGCAACAACAGTTTTAAACTTTCTAGCTGCGTTTTTAATTTTACTCTTAAAAACACGACGAAGTTAAAAACAGGTATTTAACTTTTTAAATCAAGCAAAACAAAGCATAGAAGTAAAATTAGCACACACCACACCGCCTCCCGGCTTCCGCCTCAGGAGGGAACAACATACAGCCTCCTTCTTTCCGCCTCTGCATCCTTCCAAAGAAGAAGAGAAGCTCCACTGTCTGGATCCAAAGCGTGCGCTTTCCTTTTACTTGGATCACACAAAACAATTCCAGGTAGATGACCAGCTCTTTGCTGGCTGGTCGGGCCGTGCATAAACTGACCATTTCTAGATGGGTCGTTTTGTGCATCAAGGCTTGTTATTCCTTAGCAAAGAAGGAGCCGCCAGTGGGGTTGCGTGCCGATTCCACAGGGCGATGGCAGCTACCCCTGCTTTGGGACGTGGAGTCCCCTTAATGACCTGTCAGGCAGCTACGTGGGCATTGCTGTACACATTCACAAGTCACTACTGTCTGGACAGCCAAGTCTGTAGAGACCGCCTCTTTGGCCGTTCTGTTCTCCAGGACTTTCTGATATTAACTTGGTTCGCAGACCCACCTCTGGGGTGGGTATTGCTGGGGTATCTATTCTAAGGTAAGAAATCTAGAACTAACTGTTTCTTTCAGATGAACAAGTTAATTACATTCGGTAACGATCTTTCTGTAAGAAACATAGGCTAGTTATAGATTCCTTACCGCCCCACCCATCCTCCCCGTTCTGCGAACTGACTTCTAGGGGTAAGGATTTCCTTTCAGGGCCCTAGTTTTGTGCACCAGTGGTCAGTGTCTTGCATGGCTCTGCGCTTCTGGCGTGGAAAGTCATGTACAGAACCTACATCCGGGCGCGAGGGCAGCGTCTAAGTAGCTACCGCGACGTCATCCCGGCGACCCCAACGACTAACGCGGAGCCGACCGAAGCCACCTTTCAACGTTATGGGGTACGGCTGACGCCTGGTGGTAATTCTAAGGTCCGGAATCTATAACTAACCTATGTTTCTTACAGATATATAGTTACCAAAGGTAAGTAACTTGTTCAACTGGACTTAAACCAAAGGACTGAGAGGAGCTTGGAAAACCAGGAACCACCCAAGATAAGTACCCAGGATCCCATGGAGGCTGAGTGCAGAGTGGAAACACAGCTGCGTACCCAATAGAAGTCTATAAAGAAGTTGCTGTTGAAGTTTTAAAGAAGGACCCTTCCCAGAGGACCCCGAAGAATTCCCTTGGAGGACAAAAAGTTGGCCAGCCACCCCACCCATTGTTGCCTGGGAAACAGGTTACCTAAACCAAGGAAGCCAGGTGTATTTGGGTGAATATACGTTAGAAACCTCTGTAGACGACAATGGAAGACTTGGAAGAAAGTGTCTCTGGAGCATTTCAGGAAGAAGTCTGATGGAATCCAAGGGTGGATTCTGAAAGTGAAGAACCTGCACTCAGAGGGGACAGTCTATGCCGCAGAGTCTAAGTTAACGTTGCCGCTGTGAGAACCAGGCGATGCTAAAGAAGACCAGGAGCCGTGCCTGATCTGTGCCTCGTCTGATGTTGGGGACTAGGTGGTCAGTGTTCGCCTGGGAGCACCAACAAGCCTTGGTAGCCGCAACTGGTGTGGAGAAAGGAGGAGCAAAGTTGGGACCAGCAAGGTCCAAGAGACTCGCCGACAACAGGACAGTTAGAGCTAGCCCAGAGCAAGCAGGGGAGCCCACTGAAGCAGAAGACAACCATCAGGAGGACCCACATGCCAAAGTTACAGGAGTCGCTAGAGGACCTCGAGCAGCTCACCAAGAATGAAGTCCCACGGTGCAGAGGATGCTCTGAGGACCCTGAGCTTGGAGGGGAGAGATACTGGAGGCTGGTGCTTCCTGTAGCCCGAAGATCTCTGGAGTGGAGAGCCAACAAGCCTTAGAAACAACAAGTCAACGCGGTGCACAGGTGTTCAGTCCCAGCAGTTCCAACGAGGGATACTGGCCTCAAAATTGTAGAGGACAGGTCATGCCTAGAAGGAGTTGCAGAACCACCACCTGTGTTGCTGAGCCTTGGGAAGTCCGTAGGATGACAGTAGCAGCAGACTGGTCAGCTTTCACTCCTACACTCCAGGAGAGATCACTTCGGGTGTACTTGGTGCCCATAGGTCTAATGAAGAATCTGGGAAAAACACGGACAACGAATAAGACTTGCAGAACAGCAAGACCAGGAGCAGCAGGAGTCTTCCGTGATGCAGTCTTGGTTCCAGGCAAAGTCCAAGTGTCCAGACGGTCAAAGAGTGACATGGTTTCAGTATTGAGTCTTGTCCCACAACAAATCCGAGGGCCCACCCATGGGTAAGCCCTTAAGTACCCTAAGGAAATGGTTGGAACAACTCAGGGTCCCTTCCAAAGGATAGGTTGGACAGAGGGCAGGATACTGCCATGTCCTTTGTCCAGTTTCACACCAGAGCAGGAGCCAAGGGCTCTCTAAAATGGCTCAAACAGGAGTATGCAAGGATGGCTGACAAGTGCCCCCAGCCCATCCCAATACATTAAGTCCTGTCTGAAAGCAGATCCTACTTTCCTACAACGGAGAACAGAAAGAAACTGACATCAGCGCACAGAGGTGGCCCGACATCACTTCTGGGGCAGGACGACCCAACACTGAGCTACCTGACGCTACCTGTCCACATGCGAGGAAATTGCTTCAAAAGTTTACTGATCCATTCTGGCACCTGGGGAAATTCACATGGTAAAGAGTCTGCCTTTAGGTAGAGTCTCTAACAGAAAAGTAGTTACCGAAGGTAAATTGTTGTTCTTTTGTGCAAAATAGAAAATTAAGGGCTGCTGGTTGGTGCCAGTGGAAGAGCAAGTGGGTAAGTAAGGTTTAAACAGCACATAAAAGAGAGCAACCCGGGGGTAACGGTAAAAGCACACAATTGAGAGAACAACTCATAGTGCAGGGGTGAGGAGAGTGGCGGGGAGGATTATCAAAGAGAGCGAGCATCACACACAAGGGAAAAACAACATGGGTGCATACAGAGAAGTGCACAAAGGATAGAGCTAAACAGAGCCTGTAAGAGTTTGACGGGCAGAAGCACCCAAGTGAAGAGAGAAGCACATGAAGGAGAGAGCATCACTGAGTTCAGGGGAGTTTGGGAGGGAGAAGCACATGAAGGAGAGAGCTAGTTGAAGCGATGCGGTCAGTATTTGGCAGAGGGGGAAGCATACATGGCGATAGCTGGAAAGTACTGCACGCTCATGGAAGTTTTAACATTTGACATTTCACTAGTCTCAATTAGTCCTGGACTTGTGTGTTCTGCAGCTGCCTTGTGCCATTTATGCATGCACTCTGCAGTGGAACCTTTTCTCTGTGGGTTTAGCATTGGAGTCCCTTCAAGGCAGCAATGATGTGTCATTTGAGGCATCTTGAGACCTGCGATGTTGGATGAAGGGTTCCAGCTAGACTTCACCCTACGTCATTGAGAAACCACATTTGTGATGAATGTGTCAACTGAGCTGGAGCAGCACCGTGCCTTGGTGGAGATCAAGGACCAAGGTCTCTGTTTGAGCAGAGGCCCCACACCATTGTTTTGGAACTGGAGCCCATCAATCTGGCTTTGAAGTCCTTTCTGTCTCCCATTGAGGACAATTATGTGAAAGCCCTGATGGGCAACACAATCATAAGGTGATATTGCAATAAATGGGCCAGTGTTTAGGTCACACACACATACATTGTGCCAGGAGTGCTGAGGCTGTGGCATTGGCTGAACCTTTAGGGAATTTCCATGACTATCTTTCATCTAGTAGGATCCCTGAACGAATATAGCACCTTACATCGCATGCGTTTACAACACATGCATTTACAACGTGTTCATTACAACGACCGTGTTGTTACATAGCAGTACATTACAACGCAAGTCGTTGCATCAACTTGCTGTAGGGGGCGCACTGGACATAGGAATAGTATAATTTACCATTCCAGCTCCAGTGTGCGCAGCAGTAGGGAAGGTGTTGGAACAGTAAATTATACTATTCATTAGGTTAGCGCTCCCCCTACAGCAAGTCGATGTAACATCATGCGTTGTAATGTACTGCGATGTAACAACGCTGTTGTTGTAACACATGCAGTGTAATGACTGTTTCCCTTCCTGAACAGCAGGGGGGTGAGCTCAGCAGGCACCATCTAGCAGTTGAGTGGCATCTGTATCCAGAGATGGTTCAAGGTGTATTCGCCCAGTGGGCTATGGCTTGGCTAGCTCTTCATCACCTCCAAAAATGACCAGTGTCGAGTTTTCTATGTAGAGCTTCTGCCTCAAGGTTCCCTGGGATACCTTTGTCTACTACTAGGGGACTCCGGTCTATTTTTTGTTGTTGCTGCTTCCCTGAGGTTTGAAGAAGGCATGGAAAGACCGCATTCAGCTCATCCTGAGAACTACGGACTGGGCTAAAAATGTCTAGTATTCCCTCCTGCCGAGTCTCAGCTTCCTCCCCCTGTTCTGTCTGACACTACGAGCTGACCTATTTTCCTAACAGAACATGGTTATACACTCAAAACTACACCATGTGTGGAGATTAAACGTATCCAGCCGAGTGGCTTCAGTCGAACTGAGAAAGTAGATTTCAACTTAACTACTTGCCATCCTTCCATGAGGTTGTTCCATTCTGGACATTGGTCAAAGATTATGACCTTGTGAGGATTGTTGGGTCAATCCATTGCAGGCTAAGCTATCTGATGTTCTTCCGTTTGTCCTAATAAGTCCTTGCTGTGGGCACTGTTAAAGGTTATTTGCCAAGCCTTTTTAGGTTTGCTGGATCAGCCCTCTTTATTTAAGTCGCCAATTGTGATGTATTTTTTGAAAGTGTGTGTATGTATGTGGGTGTATATATATATATATATATATATATATATATTTGTGTGTGTGTGTGTGTGTGTGTGTGTGTGTATATATGTGTGTGTGTGTGTGTCATGTGATCAAGGCAGGGATCTGCCGAAACGCGTTGTGATGGCGGCTGGTGGTGTTTCCGAATAAATTAAAAAAGCACCGTACCTGGGTCTACGCTCGTCTTTCGTGGTTCTAAAGTAACGGTGCGAGGTTCGTGGTGTGTGTGTGTATATATATATATATGTGTGTGTATATATATATACACACACACAAAAGAGTTACCCTCATGGAAGAGCCACCAGGTAAGTGTTAGTTGCACGCTTTCAATGCAATGCTGCAGTCATTCAGTCAGGAAAACAGGCTTGAAAATCATCCACGACCTTCGCCAGACACGTTTCAGGTTTCCCCATAATCCTTGGCATTGATACAGCGATGTTACAAGGCTGCAGGAGCGGCCACGCCCACTGGGGGAGGTTCAAGGACATAATTAGCAGCACCTTTTTGCCTTGTAACATCGCTGTACCAATGCCTATGATTAAGGGGAAATCTGCAACTCGTCTGGCTAAGGTCGTGGATGATTTTGAAGCCTGCTTTCCTGACTGAATGACTGCAGCATTTTCTTAAAAGCGTGCAACTAACACTTACTTTGGTGGCTCTCCCATGGGGGTGACTATTTTTTTGTGGATATATATATATAATCACATCACGATCACATAAGGGGGAGGAGCTTCAGGCGCTGCAGAGTATTTTAAACAGGAAGGAGCCATTTGGGAGGACATGTCACTGTGTTTGGGCGCTGAGGAGGCCAATATCGCCGAAATGCATACGCCGCCACCGGGAACCTAAGAAATAAATGAGCTGTCTGCCCTGAACTCCCTCTGGCCTCTGAGTTCTTCTTTTGGGAGGTAACTGATACGTCGTGTATACTGCGCCAGCCAACGACGCAGAACAGATGGCCCTGCTACATTAAGTTGTCCTGGAGCAAAGTTGGACACCACGCTGCTTGCAGCCTATAAACTTTCGAGGGATCGAGAGCTCCAGTGACCGCCAGAAGACACACAGCGCCATTGGGGAGTTTAGGTATTTCACCTAATTGGGATTCCAGTCCGCATTGACTGCCTCTGCCCAGCGGACCGTTTGAGTGTTACCTCTGGCAGTAGCGGTATGAGGGACCAAGGGCGACGGCCGTGAACTTTCAGCGGCTCCAAGACTGCGCGCCTTCCAGACCTACCTGCTTGCCAGCGCGAACCTACAGTTACTCACTCCTCCACGCCACCCGCCCGAAATGCCCGTCACAGTGCATTCTGGGATCTGTGGTTCTACATTGTGCACGGACTGCAGTGGGTGTGTCGATCACATAAGGGGGAGGAGCTTCAGGCGCTGCAGAGTATTTTAAACAGGAAGGAGCCATTTGGGAGGACATGTCGCGGTGTTTGGGCGCTGAGGAGGCCAATATCGCCGAAATGCATACGCCGCCACCGGGAACCTAAGAAATAAACGAGCTGTCTGCCCTGAACTCCCTCTGGCCTCTGAGTTCTTCTTTTGGGAGGTAACTGATACGTCGTGTATACTGCGCCAGCCAACGACGCAGAACAGATGGCCCTGCTACATTAAGTTGTCCTGGAGCAAAGTTGGACACCACGCTGCTTGCAGCCTATAAACTTTCGAGGGATCGAGAGCTCCAGTGACCGCCAGAAGACACACAGCGCCATTGGGGAGTTTAGGTATTTCACCTAATTGGGATTCCAGTCCGCATTGACTGCCTCTGCCCAGCGGACCGTTTGAGTGTTACCTCTGGCAGTAGCGGTATGAGGGACCAAGGGCGACGGCCGTGAACTTTCAGCGGCTCCAAGACTGCGCGCCTTCTAGACCTACCTGCTTGCCAGCGCGAACCTACAGTTAGACTCACTCCTCCACGCCACCCGCCCGAAATGCCCGTCACAGTGCATTCTGGGATCTGTGGTTCTACATTGTGCACGGACTGCAGTGGGTGTGTCGATCACATAAGGGGGAGGAGCTTCAGGCGCTGCAGAGTATTTTAAACAGGAAGGAGCCATTTGGGAGGACATGTCACGGTGTTTGGGCGCTGAGGAGGCCAATGTCGCCGAAATGCATACGCCGCCACCGGGAACCTAAGAAATAAATGAGCTGTCTGCCCTGAACTCCCTCTGGCCTCTGAGTTCTTCTTTTGGGAGGTAACTGATACGTCGTGTATACTGCGCCAGCCAACGACGCAGAACAGATGGCCCTGCTACATTAAGTTGTCCTGGAGCAAAGTTGGACACCACGCTGCTTGCAGCCTATAAACTTTCGAGGGATCGAGAGCTCCAGTGACCGCCAGAAGACACACAGCGCCATTGGGGAGTTTAGGTATTTCACCTAATTGGGATTCCAGTCCGCATTGACTGCTTCTGCCCAGCGGACCGTTTGAGTGTTACCTCTGGCAGTAGCGGTATGAGGGACCAAGGGCGACGGCCGTGAACTTTCAGCGGCTCCAAGACTGCGCGCCTTCCAGACCTACCTGCTTGCCAGCGCGAACCTACAGTTAGACTCACTCCTCCACGCCACCCGCCCGAAATGCCCGTCACAGGGCATTCTGGGATCTGTGGTTCTACATTGTGCACGGACTGCAGTGGGTGTGTTGATCACATAAGGGGGAGGAGCTTCAGGCGCTGCAGAGTATTTTAAACAGGAAGGAGCCATTTGGGAGGACATGTCACGGTGTTTGGGCGCTGAGGAGGCCAATATCGCCGAAATGCATACGCCGCCACCGGGAACCTAAGAAATAAATGAGCTGTCTGCCCTGAACTCCCTCTGGCCTCGATACGTCGTGTATACTGCGCCAGCCAACGACGCAGAACAGATGGCCCTGCTACATTAAGTTGTCCTGGAGCAAAGTTGGACACCACGCTGCTTGCAGCCTATAAACTTTCGAGGGATCGAGAGCTCCAGTGACCGCCAGAAGACACACAGCGCCATTGGGGAGTTTAGGTATTTCACCTAATTGGGATTCCAGTCCGCATTGACTGCCTCTGCCCAGCGGACCGTTTGAGTGTTACCTCTGGCAGTAGCGGTATGAGGGACCAAGGGCGACGGCCGTGAACTTTCAGCGGCTCCAAGACTGCGCGCCTTCCAGACCTACCTGCTTGCCAGCGCGAACCTACAGTTAGACTCACTCCTCCACGCCACCCGCCCGAAATGCCCGTCACAGTGCATTCTGGGATCTGTGGTTCTACATTGTGCACGGACTGCAGTGGGTGTGTTGATCACATAAGGGGGAGGAGCTTCAGGCGCTGCAGAGTATTTTAAACAGGAAGGAGCCATTTGGGAGGACATGTCACGGTGTTTGCGCGCTGAGGAGGCCAATATCGCCGAAATGCATACGCCGCCACCGGGAACCTAAGAAATAAATGAGCTGTCTGCCCTGAACTCCCTCTGGTAACTGATACGTCATGCATATATATATATATATATATATATATATATATATATCCCCCCACACCATTCCTCCAGCTGGAGAAACAAATCGGGTCGCACTCCACAGGTCGTTTTGCAGTTTTTCTTTATTTTTCTTACATTCTCTTAGAGTTTTACAAGGGCAGCTGTAACGATCTACGCGTTTCGGTATTCCAGATACCTTGCTCACGATCAACCGACCACTTGGCCCCCCCTCCTTGTTATACTAAATCACATTCCACATCATTTCCTGTTTGGGGTTTGCCAGCGCCTCTATGCTTTCTGGGAGATGTAGTTTTTATGTTACTTATACAGTTCTTTTCATTTCATTTGCTCATTATTGTACTTGTTACCATTCATTTTATATTCATTAAAACTTATGTGTGTTGGCGAATTACAAAATTCTTCCAAATTGGTTCCCTCTAGTGGGATTACTTTACTTTTCTATACGTTGTTGACATCATTAATCAATTATTTTCAACATTGCACATACCCTCCAGTGGGTTAACTGTGTTTACACGTATTTAAACCAAAGGTTCACCACTAATACCTACCAGCAGAAAATCTACTCTTATCACACATAGTTTAAAGTTTATATCTATTGTCATACCAACTATTAGTATGTTACACAGTTAAGTATAAATATTGGCAATTATATTTCTCAAAGCGAAGTCATTATAAATGTATATATAACTCTTCCGACTGATTTAGCCCATACGGGCTCAGGGGTCTTAGGTTTAGGATGTGACGTGACTCCTTCTGTCTTAAGAGTCTTTCTCTGTCACCCCCTCGTTCTTTTTTGGGGACTCTTTCAATTCCGAAGAATTTCAGTTGGTTCCAATCACTTTGGTGGTATTGTTCCATGTGCTTGGCTACCGCATTTGCCCTGTCTTGATGGATGGTAGCTCGAACGTGCTCCAGTATTCGTTTTTTTAATTCACACACAGTGCTGCCCACATACTTCAGAGAGCACGGGCATTCCACTACATATACTACGTGTGTTGTTTTGCAGGTAATAAGTTCTCTGATCTCCCATGTTTTTTGTTTGCCATTTGCACTTTCTTTGTGGGTTTTGCTATTTGGCACGCCTTACATGCATAACATTTGACAAATCCTGTTGATTTCAACCATATGTCTGATTTTGTCTTTGTAGATTCCCTAAAAGGGCTGTGAATTAGGTGATCTTTCAAGATTTTTGCCCTTCTATACGTAATTGTTGGATGATGCCCCACAATGTTTTTAACTGTTTCATCCAATTGTAAAGTAAACATTTTCCAATTACGTTTCATGTCTATGCAAGCTGTTCTTTGAGACTAATGACAGAGTTCTTCTTCCTTCTGCACACCATATCTGTGAACTGCAGTGAAACCACTACATACTACCTTCTATCCAGACTAGCTGGTGGTTTGGACTCTGACTTAATTTCTACCAAAAGTGGGTCAGTCCTTCATGCTGCCCACTTTCTTCTTACCGCTACATCCCTCCACAGAGGAAGAGATGCTTCAGTAACTATGTAACGTGAAGCATCTGCCGTTGGAGTATGCACCAAAAAAAGCATTACTGATAACTTTTTTTAGTCTGCTTTATTTTCCCAATGCAAATAGATCTTGATTCAGATGTCGTTGCAAAGCTTTTGTAAAGGTATCCATAATTAGCTTCCCAGATATCTCTGAAGTTCTTCAGTGTCTGTGGTTCTGTTCTCTGTAAGGTTTGTTTCCTGCTAAAGGAACCATTTAGGACATCTAATGCCAGTTTCTTGAAGCCACACATCCGAGTGTGCTATCCAGCTTAGTCTTTGTTAATGGATACATCTTCTGAAGATTCCTCACCTTATAAACACTCTTCAAACTGGTCTAGACAGTGATTTCCCAGAGCTGTGATGTGACGCCGCATGACCCCAGGCCTGAATCCAACTCCTGACGTTACATCACCAGGGTGTTTTGAGCACCAACTGGTGCATTCTTGTTTTTGCACACATCATCAGTTCAGTCAGAAGCTCTCTTGTTGTCTCCCCAACAAATTCCTTAGCATCCGGCAGCAGTTAGGTCATTTGTTTACTCAAAGAGCTTCATGGTTTACGCTGTGCAAACTGCTGCAAGATGTCTCTTTCAGACCCCCACAAAAACTACAAGTGGTGTCTGGGGTCGTGACATGCTGCTGCCTGTAACTCTTGTGTCTCCACGTACCCAAAGGCTATCATGGAATAAGATTTCACGTTATTTTCTCAAACTGCTGCAAGACGTCTCTTTCAGACCACCATCTGTGGTGTCTGTGGTGTCTGGGGGTCATGGCATGCTGCTGCCTAGGAGACTGGTGCCTCGATGTACCCAAAGGCTATCATGGAATGAGAAGCCAAGTTACTTTTGTAGAAGACCTGCAGCAAGACCCCTTTCCCCCAACCAACTAGACTCCTTCACCAAGGGGTAAGTCTCTTCACAAGGAATATTCTAATAAGAGATCTCCCCATAAATGAAAAGCCCAGAAATATCTTTGGAAGGAGCAGTCCTCTTCCTGGTCCTTGATGTCCCCAACACTTTAAAAGTCAAGACTGAGTTATCTCGTCCTTTGTCCGACCCCACGCAGATTGAGGCCTTTTCAGCTACCAATGCTGAATCTTATTAGAGCTCCTCTGGGATGCTCCCCCAAGTGGCATCCATATCTATGGGCTTGTTGATTTTAGCAGCTTGGTTTCCCATTGCCTCCTGACTCCAGTCCTTCTCAGGTACCAGCACTTAAGGCGAAGCCAAAGGCAACAAAGTCACTGTCCACCACTCATTTGCACCTGTCATCCTCTATAAATGTATGCTCTGTCCTGGCCAAGAAAACACCCTCCGACCCCACCCCCAGAGGGCATTTATCCTCATTCCGCTTGGGCCTTGGCTCCTTCTACAGCTCTTGCCAGAGGCATGTCTGTTACCAGCATCTTCTGGGCATCTACATGGCCATCCTTGCAAAGCAGTACTGCCTTACATCTTAAACCATGCAGTAACTGGTTGAATGATTTATTTTAACTGGTTCTACTCAAACCTACTTCCAAGGCAGATACTGCTTTGACACATATTTATAAAGTGAGGAATCAGAAGGAATATATATCCCTTAAGAGAGTTACTCTTAGTAACAATATTTCTGGTGGTTACTTCACTCAAATTCCTCTCTGCTCTCCCTTTCCTTGTGGCAAGCATGCTATTCGCCACCTAAATTACTCCGGTGAGTGGTGATAATGCTTCCGGAGGCAGAGTCATGATTGGAGCTGGTTGACAGCTCCTGGTGGCACTGGAGAGTAGTTTCTGGGTAAATAGTTTTACAGACCTGTCTGAAGCCTGAAAGGAGTATTTGTAAGGTGCGGAATCTGAGTGACGTTTATGTATCACCAGAAACATTGTTACTGAAAGTAAATTCTTTTCTGATGGATACATCTGCCTGTGGATTCCTCACCTTTTGAATTACTCCATGCGCAGCATTCCACTGAATCTTTTCTCCATAGCTCTCCCATGGCGATTGGAATGCCACAATAGAATAGATCCTCACGTGACTCAGAGGGATGTCATCGGAACCATAAGACGACCTAGTCGGCGCCCTGATGTCAGTTCCCTTTTTTCTGCGCAGTCGATGCGCAACTAGTTTTCCAGGCTCTCCATTTCTGGGAGTTTCTTTGTTGCAAGTACTTGGTGTAATTGTAACAGTGATCATGGTTACCCAGAGTAAGTCCGGTTTTAAGCCATGCAGGGAATGTGGGGTTCAGATGTCAGTTTCTGACCTCCATGAAGATTGTTTATGGTGCCTCTCTTTGGACCACAACATCTGGGAATGTTCGTCATGCAAGCGCATGAACCCCAAGGCCTTAAAGGAGAGGGAGACAAGCTGTTTATGGCTAATGCAAAAAACAGAAAAGAGGTAGGAGGTCAAGGTCTCCATACAAGTCACTGACTCTGCATGCCTCGAAGTCGTCGAGAAACATAAAAAAGAAGCGGCGCCATGGGGCTCGATGTCATTCCAAACCCTAAAGTTGGGGTCTCCAGTTCTCCAAAATCGCAGCAAGGATAAAGTCTCTCCTTCTCAGGTGATTCCAGCCCAGTTTCTGGCTCTGAGAGCTTCACCAGCACTGAGAGATACGACGCCTCCACAGCCGGCCACTCCAGGGTCTCCGGCGCCACAACCAGAGCCTATTAGGTTGCCTCCATGAGTGGTCTCAGTACCGGATCCAAGATATCCTGCCTTTCCGACTCCAGGTACGGGTCCTTCGCATTTCCTCAACGCGATGTTTGGCTTGTTTGCCAGAGCGGCCCACACTGCTGGTGTGCCGATTGGCCCCATCGATCTGCTGGCATACTCCCTGGGAGATTTGCCACCTCACTTCCCTCAGGCACCTCTCATGCCTTTAATGCCAATGGCTCTGTGGAGTTGGCCTTTCCCGATGCCTAGGTTCTAGACACCGGTGCAGCCCCTGGAGGGAAGAGTGCCTTTGGACGGATCGTCTCTGATACCGTCTGGCTCTGGTCGGGCGCCGGTATGACCTCGTCTGGTGTCTTCTACTATCGAGCTGGAATTTCCATCGACCCGAAGTCACTGGCACCACGTCTGGCACCTTCGATGCTGGTCCCAAGAATGAGGTCCAGAAAGGAAGCACAAAGGCTGATGGAAGAGGAGGAGTATCAAGAGGAGCAGGAGGAGGCTGAAGAGGGTGAGATTGTCGACCCTGTACAAGAGTTCGGGGGCCTGCGGGAGGCTAGTGACCTGGATACATCTCCTGAATGGGTACTCTCCTCAACAAAAGGCCTTCCAACACAAGAGGTGTCTTAATATAATTCTGTAATTAGGAAGGATGCGGATCTGCTAGATGTGCTATTGCCTACAGCAGAACTCAAATCTATCATCATAACGGAAGTGCTTCATTCCCCTTCTTCTATCTCTGAGCCCATGCTGGCTTTGACTGAGCCTATCTTGGAGGTGTGGCAGAAACCAATTATTGCTCCTGCAGTGTCCGGGTCTGTGGCAAGGAGGTATAAGGTGGCTCCAGGAGATCCTGTTTTCTATCTACCCACCTGTCACCAGAGAGTTTGGTAGTTAAAGTGTCATGTTCCTCTAAACTGTCTGCAAGCTCATTCCCTTCTACACCTGCAGATAGAGAATCTAAACGAATGGAGCAATCTGCAAAGAAAGTATTCTCGGCTAGTATGGCTCTAAAGTTGACAAATGCGATATGCCTGTTGGGTTACTATATCCATGCTCTGACGGACTCGGCGAGGGAGGTGCTTCCGGAAGATGTTCAGGGTCATTTCTCTGAGATGCTTTCTGATACTCAATCTGCGGCCCACCAGGTCAATCAATCTGATCTGAACACTGCGGACTCTGTTGCCAGGGTAATGGGTTCCTCTGTTACAACCAGGAGGCACGCTTGTCTAGGGGGGTCTGGGTTTTTACCGTATGTTCAGGCTACGTTATTGGACTTACCTTTTGATGGTACTCGTCTTATTAGTGCCAAAGCTCTTTCAAGATAGCAGAGCCACATCAAGGGCGTTAGGTATCCTGTCCCAGTCCAGGGGTTGTGAATAACGCAGATTTTGCGGTATCTTTTGAGCCAAGCAGCAGCAGCCGCAACAGCAGCAACAGGCAAACCCTCTGTACAGGTAAATCTGAAAGAGACACGTTAGTGATAGATTCCTTACCTTAGAATATCCCCAGGCGTCAGACTGGATCCGTAAGATTTTTGCGTAGTAATACCCCTGCGTGCCGGCAGGCGTCGTCTGCGGCTCCGCGTCGGTCGTCCGCATCGTTAGCGCCGGAATGACGTCGTCGGAGTACTTAGACGCCGCCCATGCGCGCTGACGTCAGTTCTTCTTTTTTCCGCACCAGCTAGCGCAGATCCGGAGAAGCTCTACTCCTTAGTCTTTTTTGACTAAACTTTTCGATCTTTTTGATCATTTTTCTACTTGAGTCTTCGACTCCGACGGTGCCGGTAGGGATGCCCGAGTTCAAACCCTGTTCCAAGTACGACCGACTAATGTCGGTTACCGACCCCCATCGCCGGTGCCTGAAGTGTTTAGGCCTCGACCACGACGACCGTACCTGCTCCGACTGCCGGGCCCTGATGTCGAAAGCTAGGCGGGAGCGGTCCCGCAAGCGGCTCGAGCTCCGGCAGTCTGCCCCGCGCCACTCCAGGTCCCACAGGAGGTCGAGGGACCGGTCGCGGGGTCGGAGCCCTCGCAGCTCCGGGAGTGGACATCGGTCATCGGGATCCAAGTCCTCAGGTAAGAGGCATGAGAGGTCGGTGAGGCGTCATCGTTCCTCCGACCCACCCCGATGCTCGCGCGATACGGCCGGGGGTTCGGGTGACACCACCCACGCGGCTCCGACTGAGTCGCAGGCGTCGCCACCTGCCCCACACCTTCGGGTCCCTGGGCATGGCGCGATGCCGGAGGAGATCGAGGGGTACCTCATGGCCATGAGGTCCCTCCCTCCTCAGCCGGGTCCCGTGGCGCCTTCGGGCCCAGCGGCCCCAGCTGGAGGCCCTAGCGGGTCGGGTGCTTCGGCCTCGACACCGTCGGGTGCTTCGGCCCCGGCGCCGCAGGACCTCACCGGATCCGCATCCGGGTCGTCGCCGGTCGACCTCACCGGCGCCGGCCCCGCTGTGTCACCCCCGGCGCCCCTTGTGGACGCCGTCCTCAATGTTCCCTTCGGTCCGACTCTGGCGCCGGAACTCTCCTTCGCTTGTACTCCGGTGAAAACGGAGCTGAAGACTCTGACCTTATTGCTGTGATTTGCCTTCTGTCTTCAAAGTTACTGTTCGCCGGACCCGCTTCGCGGGTCCCGCTTCACCTGGTCATTCTGTGGGGGTTTGTGGAAGATTACAGGGCTGCGAGCGTGACTGCAGGGACTCAAACTACCAGGAGTCCCTGCGAGGCCAAATCTTGACACCTGGCCCGCTCTCCCTGTAGCCACGCCCACAGTGCATACGTTTATAAACAGCACAATACCCACGCTCGCAGGACGCGCGCGGAACGAAGCGCGGAGCGAAGCCCGGGCAAAGGGCGGGCCGTCTGCGGCCGTCAGAGGCTGAAGTAGGCTGGGCTGGGCCCTGTCCTTTTGGCTTTTGTTTTCATATATTTTATTGAATTAATTCCCTTTCTAGTTAAGAGTTTTATATTACTGTTTTATATTTTAGCCGCATCCCTTTGTTGGTTTTTCGTTTGTCTTAAATATGACGGCTAAAAAACTTCGTTCAGGCCGAGTATTAGTGGGGAGGTCAGCTTCTAAAACGAAATCTAACCCCCTGCGGAACAAAATTAACTCTTCCCTGCAATTGAAAGGTCAATGTCAACTGTTTAATTTATGGGAAAGGGGAAAGGATAAAATCTCGTCAGATGTTTCAAATCCCGACGAACTAAAGGGCAAAGACTCTGAGGTCCTCCCTCTTCCTGTTAAAGATATTATTAATTTGTCTGAGATTCCATTATTGCTTCATCTTGGAAACACCATCTCTGAAACAGTGGGGGGTCCCCCTCCCGTACAGAGGCAAATGGAGCTTTCTTTTGGGGTTTCTGGCTCTAATAACTTAAAATCCTCTAATGACTTATTTTTAAATTTTCCTGAGTCAACAGCGTTTAATCCAACTCTTCCGATTAAGGAGGATTTAAAAGTCTCTCCTGGCTCTTCTCATTCCAAGTTAATTACGGAGGGTGACTTTACCTTACCTGATATCGATTTACAGGTGCAAAAGAGGTACTCTGAATCTGTCCATGCTAAAGCTACGGTCACGACAATCGATAATGAAGCTCCCTTTACCCCTAGGCTCCATCTCTACAGCAGTACACCTTCTAATAAATCTGATTTTTCTCTAGCTCAGCTAAACCTCTTTTCTAGCCATGGCACTAACTTGAATGACATCCTACCGAGCTCTCCGATTGGCAATGATAATTTAATATCTAAAGCTTTGTCTTCTTTGGAATATTTGTTATCTTCCATTCTCCGTTTATTGGAAAAATTTGTTGGAGGCTCAGACTGCGTCCTAGATAAGGTAACCCAAATCCTTAGGGTTTTATTACATAATAAAGGGGGGACCGTTCTTGAGTCGCATCTTGAGTCTGTCAACTTATTGTTGAATACAAATAATGACAGGAGGATACCCAAGGAGATGGACATTTTAGACCCAGTCCAAAGGGTCTTGAACCCCGTTTCTGATGGCGGACTGGAAATAAGCTAGCAACTATTCCGGAGGACGTCATTGTTAACAATGTAGTATCTGCTGGAAGCAATTGTATTGCCATTCTTGATGATGTGATAGAACCCATGATAGACTCAGTTAATACACAAAATACAGAATTTCCCCCTGTATTTCCTATATTTACTTCACATTTAAAAATAGGAAACGAGGCAGTCATTGAGCCTCCAAATAATGATGTTAAGGTAGCTCCTACAATACAAAAAAAGAATAGAGCAAAAAAAAGGAAACCTGTGCGAAGATTCTAATAAAAAAGACAGAAGAAACTTAATTTTGAAAATAACTTAGAGGCCTCTCTAGAAAAATCTTGCCAGAAAGAGCTATCTCCTAATTCTCTCAATGACTTAACTGGGGTATCACAAGGAGAGCAGGTAAATATTACTATTGATTGTGAGAAGTTGGCCTGATATATGATGTTCACTAATTCTAGTGATCACCTTGTATCAGTCCAAACAACCCCTTATGGTGATTGGTTGTAAGTCAACCTTATAGACCAGCTATCCTTGTAGCGTGGACAAAAGCAGTCTTAGGCTAAACTCTTTTGGCATGTGAAGCCAGCTGTTTTACCACAATATAACCCCTTGAATACCAGATGAAAGGACACCACACAGGATGTTATGAAAATAAAACGATATTTATTAACTAACATACACCTCTGAACTCTTTATGAGGTCAGAGGGCTAAGCACATGACAATACTACAAAAGAAATAAGAGTTTGCACAATATTTACACGAGTGCCCTAGGGGCACGACAAACCATATACTCAAAACAATGAAATGCGAGGAAGGAAAGTACTGTAAGGAGATCCAGAGGCGGGAGGATCGGTGGGACTACACTACGAACTAGGTAAGTACGGAGCAGGAGGCCCACGGGACTCACGTGCAGAGTGGGAACTCTCACGCGGGATGCGTACCAACGTCTATGGATCTTACAGTTTAGAAAGTTACGGATTCCGGACGAACCCGGCTGGATGGAGGGAAAACAACAGTGGACCTGGACACTAGGATAGTGGACCCAGACTTCAGCACCTAGAAGCTTTAGTTACCTAACCCACAGGCTGCGGGTGCATAGGGCTGAAGTTGCGTCGGGTTTGCTGCGTTGATCCCGGTGATGCCTGAAACAAGGAGTTGCTGGCAGGCAGCCAGAAGGAGTCCGGTGGTTCCAAGGATGGAACTGGAAGGAAGAAGTCCTGAAAGGGAAGGGGACAGAGTCTTGGTCACTAGCCAGTGACGGTGCTGGAACCAGGAGGGAACCAGATGCTGTCACTGCGTTCAGGTAAAGGAAGGGTCGCTTCTCTCTGTAGCTGCGCGGACCAGGAGCTGCTCTTCACGACCAGGCTGGAGGCACGAGCTGTCCCACGTAGTCTGCTGCTGTTGGCGGCGTCGGATCGTCGATCTGGACAACCGGCCTTGGCTAAAGCAAGCCACGCGGTGGAACAAAGATGGCGTCTGTAGTGGACCAGGAGGGTCCGGGGTGCTTCTCTTTCACAAGGAAGCAAGGGCCAGTCTGGGGGACCAGACTAGCAATGTCGAAATCTTCGGGTCGTGGTCTCAGAGGTAACAAGCCAGCCGGCAAGTGACCAGACAACAGGAAGGGCAGCAACCAGGCAAAAGGGGCCCCACGCAGATCACGGGGATGCTGGGGGGCTGGTCTTTGGTGCAGGAGCTGCGTCGGTGTGGGGCTTCTCAGTCCCCAATGCACTCACTCGAGGAACCCTCGGGGTCGTGCTGGAAGCGCTGTGCACGTTTCTTCAAGATGGCCGTCTCCACGTTACTCGTCGCACCCACGGGTCCCAGCTGTGCTGTGGATGTGGGTAGAGGTCAGAGAGGTCTGGAGGTCCGGGTCTTGTCGAGCTGGGTCGTCGGATTCCGGAATGGAAGGACTTTGCAGCAAACCGCACAGGAGCTTGATGGTGCCTGCGAAGCAGGATGGTCACTCCCTGACCATAGGGGAGATTCTTCAGTCTTCTGGTGTCCAGGAGGTCGAAGGTCAAGAGTTCTTCGTGGAAGTTGTCAAGATTAATCTAACTGGGAATGGGACCAGCTCCTACCTTTATTCAGCTAAAGGGGGCTGCACTACGACTAGGTCCCTCCCCCGGGTGGGACCAGGACGGGGGGTGGTTACACCCCCTATCCTTTGTCCAGTTTCCCGCCAGAGCTGGGGCTGGAGTGCCCCAGCAACTGGTTGGAACAGTGTGTGCCCCAGGCATGTCTCATTCCTTTCAGCCTTGGCCTACCTAATACACAAAATCCTGTCTGGGGTGGTGCTAGCACTTCCCAAGGCAGGAAACCCTTTGTCTGAGCCTCCCTTGCTGGAAGGACTCCCAGCAGCAGGAGGTCAGACTTGTGTCTGTGGTGGCAGCATCCATTTTGTGATGCTGAGGCTCGAGTTAACTTTAACCGGGGTTCACAGTTACAGACATGTCGTGTCCCTCTAGAAGGGTGGAATGCTAACCCCGTCGCCAGAATTGGCGAGGGGTTAGTATTCCAATTCGTATGACACCTTACTCGACATGTTTTGATAATGCTATGCCAAAGTTAGCATTTGACCGCGAGGTTCATAATGCACTTAAGAGTATATGGTATAGCGTTATCATGGAACAGCTATAAGGACTTGGTTCCGCAAGCTGCAAACGGGCTCAGCTCATGCCAGAGCACCATCTCACATAATTCCAAGCACTCTGCCTTCAGGATTGATAAGGCCTGCCATAGGAGTGACTGATAGGAATATATGTGTCCATTTTAGGGTTTAGATATAGGAATACTATATCTAAAGCAAAGGGTGATTACACCACCTTGCCCCAGCTGTCGTGCAGCCAGTTGTGTCAGATTTGGGTGGTCAGCCAGGGGTGGCATAATACATGCTGCAGCCCCTGGTAGGCCCTGGGTACACCTATGCCCTGGATACCTAAGGTATACTGTACAGGGACTGATAAGGTGGCCCAGTACCAATTGGTAAATGCACCTAAGGTACATTCTTGTCAATTTAGAGAGAGAACAGCTAGGCTGTGGGTCTGATTAGCAGGCCCACAGCCAGGGAAAGTCATAAACCAGTGAAGCAAAAAAGCAAAAATCTGGGGTGGCCATGGGATTGCAGACCCCACTCTCCTACATTGATTCTGCAGGTCCTTCGAGAAATTCAGAACCTGTTGAATCAATTTTTCCCGTAAATGTTGCACCTCCAATTCTTAATCCTTTTCAGGATTTTCCTGTAATTGAGCCTGTCCCCTCTTCGTCTACCCAGGAGAAAGAAAGTGTTGACACCACCTTCTTGGATTTTATTCCTCTTTTTGATACCGATCTTATTTTAAATAGATCGGCACTTCTCAAGTGTTTCCGAGACATCGAAAGTCTAAAACTAATTCAAACTTCTGATTTGGACTTAGTAACACTTCTGAATTCTACTATGGGGAAAACTGCCAGGGTTAAGTTTCATTCTAAATTGGTATTAAATCACATCCTACATTGGGCAGAGGAATTACAAATTAGAGGGATAGATGTTGCCCCTTTCTTCATGGAGGAACAGGGTAACAAACTGTCCACTAATTTGTCAACCATCCAAGGAGTAAAGTCGATCTCTACAGACTGGTCAGCTAAGACTAAGGATTTAAAAATTCGTGTAGCAAATAACGAACGTCAAGTACTTTATAAAAATCCTCCTCCTTCCAAACCAGTTTTGATGAATGACTTATCTAAATGGAGTTGGTTGCCAGGTGTCCTCTCAAGCAAATCCACCTCTACCGTTGAACCTCATTTAAATTTTTAACATTGATTTGAAGATTATTTCTTGGAACATTGCGGGTTTGAAGAATAGTCCAGATATTTCGTCTTAGATGGTAGTGCACTGCCCTCCAGGAGAGGCCACGCGAAGGGCGGAATGGCATGTTTACTCTCCAACAAGATTAATTGGAATTTTTCCCACTTCCTAGACCCGAATAAATTGTTCCAGGCAATAACCTTGAAAAATCTGGTTAAAGATGGTTCAAATAAATCAGTTGTTTTAATAAATACTTATATTCCCCCGGATACTTGCTTCAATGTTGGCCTAAAGTCGCTTTTTTCTTTTATATCTAAACTCATGGACGACCCTTCCCCTCCATATATATTGTTATTGGGGGATTTTAACTGTAAAATTTCTAATTGTGGTCTTGATTTATTCAGGAACAAGTTTAAGGAAGAGTCTCTAATTATCCCACAAGCTCAATTCCCGGCGAATATTAAGTCCAACAAAAGAGGGAAACTAATTTTGGAAGGTCTTTCTAAAGTGGATTGCATAGTAATAAATGGTAGGCTTCCATCTGACATCCCCGCTCCCTTTACTCATAAATCAAAAAATGGAGAATCAATTATTGATTATGTGGTGGCTGATAGCTCCTTTTTTCCTTTTATGAAGGATATACTGGTTATCAATTCTGTATTAAGTGACCACAAGTTACTGTCTTTGACAGTCGATCTCAAACCTCCCCTGTCGGACTCTTGGCACATTGATACTAATTTGGTGAATTTTGGAGCTAAGACAGGGAAATGCTATTGGAATTTTAGGGTCATTAAGAATTTGCTGAGTCTTTTGGTATTTACTGTGGAGAATTTGTTCCAATGGGACGGGAGGGAACTTCTAGGTTTTTCGGATTTTTTGGATTTAGTAACCTCAACTGCTAAGAAAGTTCCTCCTATTAAAAAACCTACAGTATTACCCAAACCACTTCGGCAACTAAATATTGAAATAAATAAATTGATATGGGGGCAATATTTACTATTTAACAAGGAACGGCATCATAAATTAGTCCTGTTAAAAAGGAGATCAAGGTTGAAGGCTAGATTAAAAAGTGACAAGGATGATTCTCTATGGATCAAACTCCGGGAATCCTCTCATAAGGGTCAAGCTAGGACATTCTGGTCTTTAATTGCTGAAGGTTGTGGCTCTAGATCTAGTCCCACACCAATCTCTATTGAAGAGCAGATTTGGGTTCAATACATTAAGCAATTGTATAGCAGTAATGGCTTACAACGGGATAATGATTTTCTCTGAGAACCATCTCCCCTCTGACCCACCGTCCGAAAAGGATATCGAATTAGCTATCAAGGGCATGCGCTCTTCTGGCGCGATGGGTCCGGATGAGGTCCCGATCTCTGCTCTAAAACAACATAGCGAACTATGGAGTAAAATCCTCTATCCAGGGTTTAAATTTTGTTTTATTAGCGGTACTGTTCCTCCATCCTGGAAAGGGAGCATACTAGTTCCTCTCTTTAAAAAAGGGGCTAGAGATCTCCCTCAAAACTATCGCCAAATTGCACTATTAGACGCAATTGGTAAGGTTTTTGCAAAATGTCTTCTTAATTTAATTAACGATTGGGTGTCTCTGGCTGAAATCTTACCCTATGAACAAACCGGCTTTAGGAAGAGGCATGGTACCCTTGATAATTTGACTGCACTCCAGGTTTTAACAGAGAAATATGTTAGGTCCGTGTAGGGCGAGTTTATGGCGCCTTTATCGATTTCTCCACAGCTTTCGATAAAGTGGATAGATCAGTACTTTGGGGAAAGCTATTCGATTTGGGGATGCCACCCCCTCTTATTAGATTGGTTTGTGCTTTGCATTCGGATACCTGGTGCAGAGTGTTGTTGGGGGGGGGGGGGGGGGGAAAGAGGTCTGTCTAGAATTATTTCTACATCCAATGGGTTAAAGCAGGGTTGCCTGTTGGCTCCTTTGCTGTTCTCCCTATATGTAGCTGATCTTCCCCGGGTTCTCTCTGCAAGTACAGGTATTGCTCCGAATTTGGGGGTTCTCCAGTTATATGTCTTATGTATGCTGATGACATTTTGATTCTTGATTTAACGCCTAATGGGTTGAATAATCGACTGCATGCATTACACAAATACGCAGGAAAGCATCATCTGACAATAAATATCGCAAAAAGCAAAGTGATGTGTCTATCGGGCAGGAAAAATCCTAAATATGTGAACTTTCATTGGACTGTGGGGGGCCAAAAATTGGAAACAGTAAAATCTTATACTTTCCTTGCAAAATTGTTATGAGCAACTTAAGTGAAAAAGCTCACATAGCTAATAACATCCGGAAAGCTATTGTCCAAGGAAAGAGTTTGGTGTCCCTATATAAGGCCACAGGCAGAAGGCATTTTTCGATATTGTTGGAGGTATTTAGAGCAAAAGTACCTGCCTCCCTACTTTATGGAATGGAATTAGTTGATATAAAATGTTGGAGTTTCTTAAACTCCTCTGAAGGTAAAATCCTACGCAGCCTTTTAACTATCAATACAGCTAGTTCAACAGCTGCTCTTAGACAGGAACTCAGTTTACGTAGCAGCTGGGTTCAAGGCTTAGCGGGGAGTGTTCGCTGGGTTTTTAGCCTGGCTAAGGGTGAACCCGGCACGTTAAGATATCTCATTAAAACTGAGCTGCTGGGGAATCTTAATGAATACTCCTTGATCCTAAAATTTTTTAGATATGCTGTGAACCATTTACAATTAGATGAAGATGTTTTATTCTCTTTATCGGCATATCAGTTGAAATCACTTCTGAAGTCAGCATCTTGGGAACTAGGGTCTAGATTAGATAGAGTTTCGCATTCTGAATAAGGGCACCACTCCAGTTATTGATTCGTGTATGATTAGGAAAGCGCAACCTTATGTTCATTGGAATATTCCTCATGCAGTTAGGCGTCTGGTGCTACTATTAAGGCAGGATTTACTCCCTGTGTAATCCCTCTTATCAAGATGGTATGGTTCACCAGCCCTATGAGACCTTTGCAATATGAAAAATCAGGATTTGCTTCATGTTATCTTTGTCTGCCCAGCTTTAATGTCGTACAGGCGAAAGTGGTTAAGACTGATCTGTTTTCAATTGAACATTTTATCTGCTACTGCTTTCATTGCGGCCATGAATAATCCTCCCAATGAAATGTTTTGTTTTAAATTGTACAATTTTTTTTAATGTTTCTTGAATCTGTATTAGGCGAAGGTTTTGATGTTCAGTTTTTTTATGTTCATTTTTATATTTTTATTTTCCGATGTATATATAATGTTCCTTATTGAAGACTTTTTGGAATGTACTACTTTGTCTTTTATGTGGATCTCATGTGAGTTCCGTAATCATATAATAAATAAACTTGAAACTTGGCGCCGGAACGGCGCCGCTGGGCACCGCTTCCGACGGCCTTTGGAGATTTTTATTTCCATGAGGAGGCCCCGTCTGTTGAACCTGTTCTACAGGAGATGGGTGACGAAGGTGATTGGGAGGGGTCTGCTGACCCTCTGGCAGAGGAATGCCAGTCTCAAGAGGACTGGACATATGAGCTTGGGGATGCCAGTGGTATTGACACTTCGCCAGACACTGGATTTGTCTCCCCTCCCACCGTGGCTACGTAGGAGGGGGCTGCTTACAGTGTAGTGTTGACGAGGGCGGCCAAGGCCTTAAACCTTGAGCTCCCCGTCGCGGCCGTGAGGACTAACCTCCTCACTGAGGTCCTTAAACCGCAGGCAAGCTCCAGTGAGCCACTGCTGCCGTTTAATGAGGCCTTGTGTGACGTTCTTGTGGGCACTTGGTCCAAGCCCGCCTCAGGTCCGCCTGTGGATAGGAACGTGGCCAGACGCTACCGCCCGGCCCCGGGCGACCCTTGCTTTTTGTCCACCCATCCCACCCCCGAGAGCTTGGTCATCCGGCCTCTACCTCCCAGACCGCATTCCCGATGGCCCCGCCCGATCGGGAATCCAAGAGGTACGAGCAGTTCGGGAAGAAGGTGTTCTCGTCCCTCAGTTTGGGACTGCGGTCTGTCAATACCGCATGCCTCTTGGGCCGCTACACCCACACTCTGTGGGATACGGTCGCGGACGTGCTGCCACAATGCCCGGAGGAGGTCCGGGCAAAACTCACCCAAGCCCTTGCGGAGGGTCGAGATGCAGCGCGATATTCCATCCGGTGTGGGCTGGATACCACGGACTCACTGGGCAGGGCGATGGCAACAACGGTGGCGGTTCGATGCCACGCCTGGTTGAGGACCGCCAACTTTTCGGCCGATGTCCAGTCCACTCTTCTGGACATGCCGTTCGATGGCCGTCGCCTCTTTGGCGACAAGGCAGACCATGCGCTTGAGCGTTTTAAGGACTCCAGGGCTACGGCCAAGTCCTTGGGCCTCTCGGCCCCACGCCAGCAATCGGGTGCCTTTCGCTCCTTTCGTGGCCACGGAAGGGGCGCCCCCACACGAGCTGCCAGCCACGCACCGCAGAATGTTCAACAGCGCGGTGGTGGCCGTGGAAACCGCCGTAACAGCGGTCGGGGACAGCGGCGAGCCCAGTCCACACCTCCCTCCGCAGCACCTGCCTCAAAACCTTCCTAGTCCGTGTTTTCAGGCCCATGTGACGCCAGTGGGTGGCAGGGTTCGCCATCACCTCTTCCACTGGCGCACTATCAAGTCGGACGGGTGGGTGCTTCAAATCGTCCGAAGGGGCTACTCCCTCCCCTTCGAGGCGACCCCTCCAGCCATGCCACCGAGTATCGGGGGGATCATTTGCGACTTCTGCAGGAGGAAGTTACGGCCCTCTTGGCCAAGGGGGCCATCGAGCGCATTCCTGGGCCAGAAGTAGGGTGTGGTTGCTACTCCCACTACTTTCTGGTACCCAAGAAGGGCAAAGGGGGCCTACGCCCTATCTTTGACCTACGGAACGTCAACGGCTTCCTCTGGAAGGAGAAGTTCAAAA
Organism: Lissotriton helveticus; assembly: GCF_964261635.1. NCBI lineage: Eukaryota > Metazoa > Chordata > Amphibia > Caudata > Salamandridae > Lissotriton > Lissotriton helveticus. The sequence continues at coordinate 419,142,381 of NC_136070.1, forward strand.
TGCTGACACTAGCTCAGGTCCTAGCTGCCCTGGACCCAGAAGACTGGATGGTAGCGTTGGACTTGCAGGACGCTTATTTCCACATCCCCGTCCTGCCGGCCCACCGGCGCTACCTGCGGTTCACGGTTGGCCACGAGCACTTTCAATTTACCGTGCTCCCCTTCGGCCTTACCAGCGCCCCACGGGTGTTCACAAAGGTGATGGCGTTGGTCGCAGCTCATCTGCGCAGGTTAGGGGTTTCAGTCTTCCCCTACCTCGACGACTAGTTGTTGAAGGCGGGCTCGCCCCAGACAGTCGTCAGCCACCTCCAGACGACGGCAGACCTCTTGCATCAGCTGGGGTTTTCCATCAATGTGCCGAAGTCACACCTGTGCCCCTCTCAGAAGCTCCTCTTCATCGGAGTGGTTCTCGACTCGGCGCAGTTTCGGGTTTATCCTCCCGAACAGCGGGTCCGGGATATTCAGGCTATGATTCCACTCTTTCAGCCTTTATCCCGGGTATCGGTCAGGTTGACGCTGCGGCTCCTGGGGCTGATGGCCTCCTGCATCCTTCTGGTGCATCACGCTCGGTGGCGCATGCGGGCTCTGCAGTGGGACCTGAAGTTTCAGTGGGCCCAGCATCAAGGCAACCTTTCCTACCATGTCCTGATCTCGGAGGGCACTGCGGGACAGCTGCAGTGGTGGATCACGGACCGCGATTGGGTCAGTGGCAGATCCCTCTCCCTTCCCCAGCCGGAGCACGTGGTTGTGACAGACGCGTCCCTCCAGGGCTGGGGAGGCCACATGGGAGAGGCGGAGATCAGAGGCATCTGGTCTCCGGCGGAGGCCCGACTCCACATCAACCTTTTGGAGTTCGGGCGATTCGTCTAGCACTGAAAGCATTCCTCCCCTCTGTCCGGGGGAGTGTAGTGCAGGTGTTCACGGACAACACCACCGCCATGTGGGACTGCAACAAACAGGGCGGGGTGGGGTCGTGGACCCTTTGCCAGGAGGCTCTGCGCCTCTGGCAGTGGCTGGAAAGCCAGGGCGTGACCCTGGTTGCTCAACACCTGGCAGGTTCTCTGAATGCCAGGGCGGACGAGCTCAGCCGTCGGTGCATGATGGATCACAAATGGCGTCTGAACTCGGACGTGGCGCAAGGCCTCTTTCAGCGATAGGGAGAGCCTTGGTTAGATCTATACACCACCGACGAGAACGCGCAATGTCATCAGTTCTGCGCGTTGGAATTTCCAAGGCAGCACTCGCTCGGATACGCTTTTCGTCGCGAGTGGAGTTGCAGTCTATTGTACGCCTTTCCGCCTATACCACTTCTGCCCAGAGTGCTGAAGTAGATCAAGCGTGACCGGGCACAAGTCATCCTTGTGGCTCCGGACTGGGCACGAAGGTACTGGTATCCAGAGCTACTCAATATGTCAGTCGATGCCCCGGTTCGTCTGCCTCTTCAGGAGGACCTTCTGTCGCAGCAGCAGGAGGGAACGGTCCTCCACCCGAACCTGTCCAGTCTCCACCTCCATGCTTGGAGATTGAGCGGCGACAGTTGAGGCCATTTGACTTGCCTCCTGAAGTCTGTAATGTCATTCTGGCAGCCAGGTGTCCCTCCACAAAGTCGGTATACGCCTGCAGGTTGAACAGATTTGTGGCATGGTGCACAGCAAAGGCTGTGGATCCTCTTGCTGTCCCTCTTTCTGAGGTTCTTCTCTTCCTTCTTTCTCTTGCCCAGCAGGGCTCTGCTCTGGGCACTATCAAGGGCTACCTTTCTGCCCTTTCAGCCTTTCTAAGGCTACCTGATCAGCCTTCTTTGTTCAAGTCCCCTATTGTTAATCGTTTTCTGAAGGGCATCACACACACTTTCCCTTCTGTTCCGTTTGTGATGCCTCAGTGGGACTTGAACCTTGTTCTTACGTTTCTGATGTGCGCTCCCTTTGAGCCACTTCACAACTGTCCTCTCCGTCTTCTTACCTTGAAGACTGCCTTCCTGGTTGCCATCACCTCTGCCAGGAGAGTGAGTGAGCTCCAGGCTCTTTTTTGTACTCCTCCTTTCCTTTCTGTCCATCCGGACAAGGTTGTGTTGCGTACTAAGCCATCTTTCCTGCCCAAGGTTGTCACGGCCTTCCATATCGGGCAGTCTATCACCTTGCCCACCTTCTTTCCGCCACCGCATCCCTCTAATGAGGAAGAGCGGCTCCACCGTCTGGACCCAAAACTTGCGCTTTCATTCTACTTGGATCGCACACGCCAGTTCCGGGTGGATGACCAGCTCTTTGTTGGTTACGTGGGCGCTAAGAAGGGGAAAGCGGTGCACAAGCGGACCATCTCGCGGTGGATCATCTTGTGTATCCAGGCATGTTACTCCTTGGCTAAAAAGGAGCCCCCTGTTGGATTGCGGGCCCATTCCACCCGGGCCACGGCTACTACCACTGCTCTGGGCCGGGGTGTGCCCCTGCAGGACATTTGCCAGGCAGCTACGTGGGCCTCGCTGCACACGTTTGCAAGAAACTACTGTCTGGACTGTCAAGTCCGGAGGGGTGGCTTCTTTGGCCGTCCGTCCTCCAGGAATTTCTGGTGTGATTATTGGTTCGCAGACCCACCACCGGGGTTGGTATTGCTGGGGTATCTATTCTAAGGTAAGGAATCTATCACTAACATGTCTCTTTCAGATGCACAAGTTACTACTTGTGTAACGATATATCTGTAAGAGACATTAGTTAGTGATAGATTCCTTACCGACCCACCCATCCTCCCTGTTCTGCGAACCGATATCTAGGGTTAAGGTCATCCGCTTTCAGGGCCCTAGTTTCATGGCACCAGTGTTGGTTCTATCATGGCTCTGCGTATCTGGCGTGGAAAAGCTGTGTATCCGAACTGATGTCAGCGCGCATGGGCGGCGTCTAAGTACTCCGACGACGTCATTCCGGCGCTAGCGACGCCGACGACGGATGCGGAGCCGCGGACGACGCCTGCCGGCGCGCAGGGGTATTGCTACGCAAAAATCTTCCGGATCCAGTCTGACGCCTGGGGATTTTCTAAGGTAAGGAATCTATCACTAACTAATGTCTCTTACAGATATATCGTTACACAAGTAGTAACTTGTGCATCAGGAGAAAAGGCAGAGGTCGTCTGGGAGGCACGGCTCAGCAGCAAGTCTCCTCCTCCTCTCCTGCCCCTCCAACTAGTACGGCAGGGAAGCAGCTCTAACTCTTCCATCCTCGAGCATGTTTGTCCAGTGGGAGGACCGGTGTCCCATTTTCTACGGGATTGGAGGTCTGTTACTTCAGATCTCTGGATGTTGAACCTTGTGGAGAATGGGTATGCCCTACCCTTCCGGGAGTCCCTGCCCCCTCAGCCCCTCCCAACTCCCCTTCCCCTCAGCCCCTCCCCTCCCCCTCCTCGGTTGGTGCGCAGAAGAGCACCTGTTGCAACTATAGCAGGAGGTTCTATCTTTACTGCAAAAAGAAGCGATAGAGGTGGTTCTGGAGCGGGACAGAGGTCATGGATACTACTCCCGGTACTTCCTGATTCCCAAAAAGGTTGAGGTCGATCCTAGACCTCAGGGTCTTGAATATTTACCTCTAGCAAGAGAAATGTAAGATGTTGACCCTGGCTCTGGTTCTGGTTCTTCTGGCATTGCAGCAGGAGGACTGGATGTTGTTGATCGATTTGCATTATGCATATTTTCACACTCCCATCCTGAAGTTGCATCGGAAGTATCTCCGTTTTACGGTGGGTTCTCAACACTACCCGTTTGTGGTCCTTCCGTTCGGTCTTACTTCCGCACCTCGGGTCTTCTCACAGGTGATGGTGGTGGTAGCAGCACATCTCAGAAGGTCGGGGATTCAGGTTTTTCCCTATCTGGACGACTGGCTACTCAAAGCAGTCGCCAGAGATGGTGCTGCATCATTTGCAAGTAACAACACAACTATTGTTCGACTTGGTTTTTTTCAATAAATGTACCCAAATCTCACCTGGTGCCCTCTCAGTGCAACCTGTTCATAGGGGCAGTACTGGACACTACTGCGAGTCGTGCCTTCCAGCCTCTGCAAAGGATTCAACATTTCCAGGCTATGATTCCACTTTTCCAGAATGAAGCAGTTGTTCCAGTCCTGAAGGTCTTGCGCCTGCTAGATCTGTTAATTTCCTGCATACCGTTGGTCAACCATGCACGCTGGCACATGAGGGCCCTCCGGTGGTGCCTCTGCAGAAATTGGTTGCAATACAACGAAGATCTCAAGGAGGTGTTCAGAATCTCCAGAGACACTGCAGTGAAGCTGTTATGGTGGAGTGTTTCAGACAACTTGTGTCAACCTTCTGTGTCCACAGTGATAACAGATGCCTCTACTCTAGGGTGGGGAACTCATCTGGGGGATCTGAAGGTCAAAGGCCTTCGTTCTTCAGAGAAACAATTGTTTCACATCAATCTTCTGGACTTGCAGGTGATACGTTTGCCTCTCAAGTCCTGTCTTCCCTCTCTTCGCGGTCAGTCAATTCAGGTCCTGTCGGACAACACTTCCGCAATGTGGTATATCAACAAACAGGGAGTAGTGTTGTATCGTCTCTGCAGAGAGACTCTGGTCCTGGGCTCATCAGATTTGCATGATTGGTATTCATCGGGCCAGAGTGCTGAATGTGTGTGCGGACAGTCTCAGTCAGCAGTACTCGACTGATCACGAGTGGCGTCTCTTTCCGGAGGTGGTCTGCCACATCTTCAGGATGTGAGGGGGTCTCCTCCGTTGGACCTGTTTGCCACTCACGAGAATGTGCACTGCCCGTTGTTCTGCAGTGTCCAGTGTCCAATGCGGTGAGTGTTGGGGGAAGTGTTTCAGTTATATTGGGTCTCGCAGCTTCTTTACGTGTTTACTCTCATACCCTTGAATGCTCAGGTTGTGAGGAAGAGTTGCCAAGACCGGGCCCAAGTCAAATTGACCAAAGAGGGTGTGGAACACTTATCATCGCACCCTCAGCTCCGTCTCCCTCTGAGGGCAGACCTCTCACAGGAGAAGGTTCCATCCCCCCCTCCCCCCCACCCCTTTCAGAGCCTGCACCTTCATGCCTGAATATTGAACGGGGCAACCTGAGCTCTTTCTCTCTCTCCTGCCGGACGTGGTTGATGTTATTTTATCGGCAAAAAGACACTCCACCAAATCTATCTATTCTGGTAGGTGGGCCAAGTTTGCTAAGTGGTGTGGAGAGAGAACGATTGATCCTTTGCAAGCCCATTTGTCTGATATTCTGAGTTTCTCTTGTTCCCTGGTTCAACAGTGTTGTGCAGTAGCTACTGTTAAAGGCTACTTGTCTGCCTTGTCTGCTTATCTCTGTTTACCAGATCAACCCTCTTTATTTAAATCTCCAGTAGTTCTGATATTCATTAAGGTTCTTACCAATAGGTTTCCTCCCACTACCTTTATCATGCCTCAGTGGGATTTGAATTTAGCTCTCACTTTCTTGACGGGGGTCTACCTTTGAACCATTTCATAGTTGTCCCTTAAGGTTCTTGGCGTTTAAGACAATATTTCTGATTGCAATCATTTCCACTAGTAGGGTGAGTGAGCTGCAGGCTCTTAGCTCCAAACCTTAATTTACCTCATTTCATGCGGACAAATTGGTTCTTATGACCTGAGCTGCTTTCCTGCCTAAGGTGTTCACTCCTTCTCACCTAGGGCAATCCATCACTTTATCCACTTTCTATCCTCCCCCTTACCCTTCTAAGGAGGAGAGACTTTACCGCCTGGACCTTAAGAGGGCGGTCAACTTCTACCTGGATAGGACTAACGACTTCAGGTTGGATGACCAACTTTTCGTTGGATATGTGGTCAAGATGAAAGGCAAGGCTGTCTACAAAAGAACGCTCTCCAGGTAGATGTCCTCTGTATCAAAATCTGCTGCACCTTGGCCAAGAAGGAGCCTCCCAATGTATTCAAGCTCATTCCACCAGAGTTAAGTCTTCTTCTTCAGCTTTAGCTAGAGGTATCCCTGTTGTAGACATCTGCAAGGCGGCAACTTAGGCCTGCCTCCACACTTTTGCGAAGCACTGTTGCTTAAACTCGGAGATGAGGGGGGACGGCCATTATGCACTTTCTGTGCAGCTGCAGTTTTTTGGTATAGGTAGGCAGATACCCTCTGCCAGGAGCAGGACTGCTTGGGGATTCAATTCAAAAGGTGAGGAATCCACAGGCAGCTGTATCCATCAGAAGAATAAGTTACTTACCTTCGGTAACGCTTTTTCTGGTGGATACAGTATCTGCCTGTGGATTCCTCTCACCCTCAGTGTTGCCTGCCTGTTTATACCCCAAAATGATGGCATCAAATGTATATATTTTATTGTTGGAATAATGTGATGCTTGTCTCTAGGAAATGTCTATATTTTAGAATTTCCAGCTTTAAATGGGTTTGTATCCTGTGTATACTTGTGAAAATGTTGTTGGTTCACCTGTTCGCCTTGAAGGCACGGAAAAAAAAGTGTGGAACGGACATCAGCACATCATCGAGGTCTTCTTATGGCTACAATGACGTCACTCAGAGCCGCGTCCTCGTCGACATGGGAGGGCTATGGATAAAAGTTTGTGGAATGCTGCACATAGGGTAATTCAAAAGGTTAGAAATCCACAGGCAGATACTACATGCTCCAGAAAAAGCGTTACCAAAGGTAAGTAACCTTTATTCTGGTAACTTCACCATATCCGGTTCACACTTTGTTTTTCAGGAAGAATGTATCTGTCTCTACCATAGGAGGGACCTGCTGTCCATTGCGTGCAAATAAATCCTCCACCCCTTCTTTCCACCTATTAGCTGTTATTTAGGAAATTGCTCTCAGGAACCTCCTTTCAGATTCCGTGAATGTTCTGGTGGCTGACAATAGGGGACAGTGTAGGTGAGATTCTGCTATTGAGCCCAGCCAAAGAACATCAACTGGCTTCCTTGCTTGGTGGGCAATGTGTCTTTTTCCACGACATGTCTCTGAATAAACATACTTTTTTTTATTTTTATTAACAACAAAGGAAAAGAAAGACAAAACACCACGCCATTGATTACTACATCTGGGTGGTCACTGCTACCATGATTAGGTCTCGCCTGTCGATGCGCATGCGCATCGAGCTTGCGAGACTATTGCGGCTTAACCACTCTTTAACTAACAAGCAAGGAATCGTGGCGATTCCTTGCAGTGCCCGTGACTTTTAAGCTCAATGCGCATGTGCATTGAGCTTAAAAGCGCGTGCACATCAGTTCCCTCAGCCGCAATCGCCGTCTGTTCCCTCAGCCGCATTCCTCCGACACCTTTTGAAGTGAAGCTTAGCTTCACTTCAAAGGCCCCGGCTTCTTCACACCCACATGCCGCTCTCCCCGCTCCGCCCCCTCCCCTGCCCGCCGTGTGCATTTCTCCTCCACCCCCTCCCCACAGCAATGCCCTCCGTCTTGTTATGACTATGTACTTTATATGTCACGAATGCATAGTTGGATTCGGTAATCACATAATACGATATACATTTTTTCAATGCTAATGTGCGGTGCGTGCAGGCATGGTTTAGTTGAATTGTTATTATGACTCTGTACTCCCTATGGTAATTAGTCCAGTTACGAGCGTTTCCTTTTTGAGCTCACTGATGCTCGTTCCTGACTGCTCTATTTTTTGGACGCTTACGGAGTTCATAGGAGTGAGACCCATTAAACTATACATTCCATTTCCCCGTAATAGAATTGTCACATACTGTATATTATTTTAAATGGTATGGTGAATTCAACTCAGTTGGGACTCTTCACCCGACTTTACATACACCGACAATTGTCTTACTCTACACACAGTGCCTCTAGGTGCATCTTTGAACTTTGAAACTTGAGTGGTTCCCAGATCATTTAACTTAGTCTATTGTCCCGGTCCATGAGAATCAGCCCGCCGTGACGCGGTTCCTCGCCAGCACTTAGCGGCTGCAAGCATTCGCGTGTCACAGAGTTTCGGGACCGGCTTCTGTTCCTACGATTTATTCAGTGACTAGCAGCACCTGCCTCGCGGTAAGCCCATCTATAGCGCACGTTAGGCTGTGCATTTGTTTAAACTTTTCAATAGTGCCATCATGTTTCTGATGACAAATAGGTAACGCGCCCTTTTGTTTCAATGATAACATTTTAGATTCATGCACGGGGCTGCCAGCCTGAATATAACGGGACCGCAGAGGAGCGTTGAGTTACTGTTTCACTTTTGTAATGTATATACCATACCTTGCTGCATATCGGGATGGAAGAGTGATGCTTCCTTTCCTCTTTTTCCCTTAGATTGTGCGCCCTCGTGCTTTAACAGTGAACTTACATCAGATTGGGTATTATGCTGTCGGATATTAAACTCCTTGCCCTGCAATAGCGCCAATCGCTTTATTTGTTGGATTTACTATTTTCTGTCCTTATTAATTTACTCCCATCTCCGTTTTTAGATTTCTTAATTGAATGGCCAGTCTTTTAAATTACACGTGCCACTTTTCACGGTGTTGCACTTTGAGCTATTGGCATTGTTAAATGACAACGCCTTTTATTTATGTTTTTAAAATCAAAACATGAATAAAAGGCATTGTCATTTAAAATGCCAATAGCTCAAAGGCGTAAATGCAAGACCTATTGCATTGCAGACTTTAGTGGTGCCTTTTGTTACTTTAACAACCTCAGCGTCCTGCTGTCCTTCATTTGCATGCCACAGATGCTGCAGACAAAAGATTACAATCTTTCTCATTCAGCTACTTCACCCTTAATTAGCCTGCCTGGTTTCCTTTCTCAAGTGTAGGGATTTACACATAAAGTCACACTCCAGTAGGCTTTCAGTCTGCGTTTTTCCCCCAAACAATTTGAGTTTAGTTGCAAACACGTAGCTTCAGCTTTCCTTTTAAGAAAAGAAGTGCTGGTGTTGTAAATAGACAGCAGCTTTACATTGTATATGTATTTTAGTACAAACATGCATGTAACTCTACATTTGTTGTTTTGTTTCTTAAATAAAAAGGTTTTTTTGTGTGCTTCTTACTTTAAGGGAATAGCAGTACTTAGTAAAAAATGCACATGATCCAAAACTATCGCCTTTAGTGGAGCCACAATACCAATTCTATGTATGTGTACCTACAAACACTCGGCTACAGCCGCTGTCCTAGTACATAACTTGCAAGAAATAAAAGGCCGGTGCTTTTATGAGGCAGCACCTTTACACTGTATTTATTTTTTAATTAGCAGAACGAAGGGCATATAAGCTAAAAATGTAAACTATATTAATTGCAGTGTTTTTTCTACTGCGTAATTTGAAAGGAAACCTGTGCGAGGGCTATTATCAGAGGGCAACTGTCTGCTGCTGCTGAGCGCCACAACCCACCAGTTTATATGTAGCATTGCGCGATCTTTGTTTATTTTGAGACGGAAATGTGCTGTGGCTTTGGACATGCAGCAGCTTCACGCCAAGTATTTTTGCCTGTCTAGAAAGACGAATATAATGGAAGGAAGGCACTCCTTTCTTTTACAATATATAATTTGTTCCTCTTATTTTTCACATGCGTGCTGCAGCGGTGGCACGTTTGTCCTACTCCCGTGCCTAATTATCTACCAACCTAACTTGAGTGGATCAACCACTCAACCTCTGCGCACTGTTGCTTCTAGTGAGTCACACTAGTTAAATCATCATTTTCAATTTCATTGTAATTCTCTCACAAAAAATTTTTTCAACATAACCACATTCACCTTTCTCCTTTGAAAGTGTGATATTTAATCATCAATTCTTTACAAAAAATTCTAACATATATTCACAAAACAACAGTTCATAATTTCACTGTATCAGCAAAATACAATCTTTTCTTTGCAACTTTAAAGTTGATGTAGCCCGATGCATTTCGAGTCCTAGATGGACTCTTCCTCAGGGGCCTAAAAATGTGAAAATCTTAAGTCAAGGGGATAAGCGGTAGTTACGACTATAGTTTGCAATACGAAGCTAAGGACTGCAATGTTTTCGTTGTAGGTGGCAATTTTGAATAGAGACGAAAACGTGGCGTTTTTACATTCCCAGAGACTCGAGGTAAGCAGAAGCTCGACGAGGTGGTTTTTAGATTTAGGGCATTTGGTGGAACGTTGTTAGCGTGTATTAACAGTCAGAACTCTCGTTTTACAGGTACCACAACCTCGTGGTTTGGTTGTGAGTATATATTGTTTCAGCACATTCACGTTTTAAGGTGCAATGGTGGTGGTTTTTACATGAAAAAGGTGTAAAAAGTGCATGCTGCAGCCATTATTATTCTTGTACATGATATTATGTTGTAGTGAGCATCTGTGGGTTTTTGAAACTTGAATCTGACAAAAACTGGATATTATACTGAATTTGCTGACTTAAGATTTTCACATTTTTAGGCCCCTGAGGAAGAGTCCATCTAGGACTCGAAATGCATCGGGCTACATCAACTTTAAAGTTGCAAAGAAAAGATTGTATTTTGCTGATACAGTGAAATTATGAACTGTTGTTTTGTGAATATATGTTAGAATTTTTTGTAAAGAATTGATGATTAAATATCACACTTTCAAAGGAGAAAGGTGAATGTGGTTATGTTGAAAAAAATTTTTGTGAGAGAATTAAAATGAAATTGAAAATGATGATTTAACTAGTGTGACTCACTAGAAGCAACAGTGCGCAGAGGTTGAGTGGTTGATCCACTCAAGTTAGGTTGTCTAGAAAGACGACCATAGATAGACCTGTTTTACCCCATCCTTGTTTCATGTTGGGTTAAGTCTTCACAAGGACGTCAGGCTTAAACCCGTGCCCCCTCTAACACAGCAAAGGCCGCATCTGTGGTTTCTAGAAATGGGTTCCAGGTATAGGATTCATTGTCTGACTTCAGCATGCACCTTCTCACAACCCCTTCGAGCACTGTTATCTTAACATTTGTGTTTCTCTCTCTTACGATGTCTGCCCTGCCACTATTTACTTGGTACCCTCACACCTCCTCACCCTCACACACCCTCAAACCCTCTCACCCCCTCACTCACCTTCACCCCTCACACACCCTCACTCACCCTCACCCCCACACACCTTCACCCACCCTCACTCACCCCCTCACCCACCCTCACACATCCTCACACCCTCTCACCCTCTTACACCCTCACACACCCTCACACACCCTCACCCTCACTCACCCTCACCATCACACATCCTCACACCCTCACTCACACCCTCACCCACCCTCACACCCTCACTCACCTTCACAGCCCCTCACCCACCTTCACACCCCCTCACCCTCACACCCTCATACCCTCAACCCCTCATCCTCACACACCCTCACACCCGCACCACCCTCACAACCCTCACCCCTCACACCCTCACTCACCATCACACCCCCTCACACCCCCCTCACTCACCATCACCCCTCACACACCCTCACTCACCCTCACCCCCACACACATTCACCCACCCTCACTCACCCCCTCACCCACCCTCACTCACCCTCACACATCCTCTCACCCTCTTACACCCTCACACACCCTCACCCTCACTCACCCTCACTCACCCTCACTCACCCTCACCCACCCTCACCATCACACATCCTCACACCCTCACTCACACCCTCACCCTCACACACCCTCAAACCCTCTCACCCCCTCACTCACCCTCACACCCTCACTCACCTTCACCCCTCACACACCCTCACACCCTCACTCACCCTCACCCCCACACACATTCACCCACCCTCACTCACCCCCTCACCCACCCTCACTCACCCTCACACATCCTCACACCCTCTCACCCTCTTACACCCTCACACACCCTCACCCACCCTCACCCACCCTCACCATCACACATCCTCACACCCTCACTCACACCCTCACCCACCCTCACACCCTCACTCACCTTCACAGCCCCTCACCCACCTTCACACACCCTCACCCTCATACCCTCAACCCCTCATCCTCACACACCCTCACATCCGCACCACCCTCACAACCCTCACCCCTCACACTCTCACTCACCATCACACCCCCTCACACCCCCTCACTCACCATCACACCCCCTCACACACCCTCTTACCTCACACACCCTCACTCACCCTCACACACCCTCACTCACCCTCACACCCTCACTCACCTTCACCCCTCACACACCCTCACCCACCCTCACTCACCCTCACTCACCCTCACCTCACCCTCACTCACCCTCAACGCCTCACCCTCACTCACTCTCAACCCCTCACCCTCACTCACCCTCAACACCTCACCCTCACTCACCCTCAACCGTTCACCCTCAACACCTCACTCACCCTCACTCTCACTCACCCTCACTTACCCTCAAACCCTCAGCCTCACCCACCCTCACCCACCCTCAACCCCTCACCCTCACTCACCCTCAACCCCTCACACTCACTCACCCTCACTCACCCTCAACTCCTCACCCTCAACACCTCAGCCTCACCCTCACTCACCCTCAACCCCTCACCCTCAACTCCTCACCCTCACCCTCACTCACCCTCACCCTCACTCACCCTCAACCCCTCACCCTCAACACCTCACCCTCAACCCCTCACAACACATATTGTGTTACAATAGGTGTCACATTTGCGGAAGATAAAACTATCTAGAGATGTAGCATAACGACCAGAGCTGCCATATAAGTCACGTAAATACAAAACATGTTGCATTCCAAATGCTATAGATGTCACATTTGCAAACGTTATAACTATTTGCAAAACGAAAAATGTAAAACTCTTCTATTGCGAGACCTATTGCATTTTCAATGCTTGTTTTTATACAGTCATCATACACAATCTTCCCCCTCATCTCAGACCTTCGTGTAGCTAGTTCCAGGTTATTCTCTGCAATTTAAACGGTCTGTTCCATATCCTGTTGAATTTCCGCTTTGTGTTCTTTTATATTTGACTCTCTCTGCTGCAACAGTCCATATTCTATCACCTTTCTCTAAAAGCACTTGCCTGTGATCTTCCTTACACTCTAGCTATAAATCTTATGGCATATCTAGGTGGGGTGTGACCCTGCCCACCTACCAAGTAGCATCGTATTTTGTTCGTGGTCTGTTGTGGCTCCTAATACACACGACACACCTTCCTGAATTAGTTGTCCAGGTAGACAATCTGCTAGTCATACTTTGTGGCAATTGGTGACTATCGAATAGGCTCTGTTAACGCTCCACAGCCATGACGGTTATCAAGTGTCTTATGACTCTCCTATTGTACAGTATTCTTCTTGGTAGGCACCTTGTGGTTGGCTGGGATTTAAATCTCGATTTGGCCAGACTTGTTTACACTCTTAAAACCTGCCGTCTGGTGTGCTCTGCTTTTATCTGATGGAGCAAGATACCCAGCATTCTGGAAACTGACATTTTGTTACTTTGGGAGGACATTAAAACCAGCCAATCTGCAATTATGCCCATCCATTAATATTAATTTACTCAATGCTGTGCTTTGAATTGGATGTAAACGTTTACAGAGCTTAGACACTTTCACTGACTTTCTCCAGGTGTGTCTATCGGGCGTCTATGAAGGGCACCTACATTGGCAAATCCACATTCGCTATGCATGAATTATGCTTTTGAGATCTCCTACTTATGCTGTGATATATTAAACAGTTTTTCTAAGGTTAAACTGTATGTTTCTGCCCTCTCATTTCTCGTAACTCTTGCAATCTAGCTATATGCTGAGAATGGGAGAGAGCCATTAAATAGAAAAAGGGTAAAGGTTCCTTTATGGTAACTTCTATACTTCTCAAGAGGCTATCTCCAGTTCACAACATCCTCCCACCAACCCTCAAGAAATATCTAATGTTCACATTGGTTCCTTTCAAGATAGAACCAGGCACGGCTGTGCACGGTGCTTTACTTGTAAAAAAAATATATATATATTATTTCCGGGGCCCAGAGCTTTCCTCAGAAGCTTATGCTTGCTGCGTTGTCTTTATTCCTCCTCATGCTTCTTTAATCCACCACCAGATATTCATGCCCCTTTATTTCATTCTTGCGGGTCCTGCTTTCTCCCCTTGTCACTGTTTGTCTTTCTCGTCCTTTGATGAGAAAAAATAAGTGTTGATCCCCCAAAATGAATGCCGGAGCGGCACACCTGCAACCACTAAGTTAAATTAAGCACTGGCTGCGCATCTGCTGTGTCCTTGTATGGCATGCTTCCAGTTTCAGCATTGAGTGACTTAGTACTTGTATGTTTAGAAGTAGAGCCTCTGTGCAAAAAGTAGCAGTTATCATAATGCTGAAGTTTTCCCTTGTCATGCTTTCATTCAAGTAACAAAATGTTAGTGGTTCTTTGAGTTTTGTGGTATAATAGCTATATTACCAACAATGACACCTTAAACAATTTCCCTTTTAGTACTCTGCACGTTCTGACAACAGTACTTTCAACAGTCCGGTTGCAATGGAAACAGATGGTCCCTTAATTGAAGATGTTCAAATGCTGAAAAAGATTGTGAAAGAAGAGGCTTCTCTGGTAAACTTAGAAATTCTTGCTTTTGTTTGAAATACAGTTCTTTTTTTATTTATTTGTATTCAGTAAGTGTTTTTCATGTTGCCAAGAAAGTACCTGTATAAATATGGTAGGTAGGTCTCCATGTTGTGTGAAAACTGCACCAGGAATTTATTTTATGTGGCACAGTCATTTGTTTAATATTTTAAGTTCATTAGTATTGATGGGTATTTCTAACTGCAGATGCCCTCATCATGTGCATCTTCCTAGGTGCCAGACTAGATCCAGAAAAAAAAGCTGCTTACCTTTACACTGTGGTTCTCCAGTATTGATAGATGTTCGAGGCATATGAGCTGCAGATCACCCACTGTGCATATAGATCGCCATCTGGTGTTGGGCCCGGATGTTTGCACTTAAGTGAGTCCTTTGGACCATAGTGCGCATGATCATCGGCTCCATCTTCAGATTGTTTTTTTCCGCCATCGGGCTCGGATGTGTTTATCACGCTCCAGTTCGGTGCCGTTAACGATCCAACTTTCAACGCTATCCTTCACCCTATTCTCCGGTATTGTTTTCGATCGCGAGCACTAGTCGACGCGCATCTCTACAAGCAGAAGACTTCCAATCGTCGACGAAGGCCTTCGGGCCTACCTAAGCCAAGATATCTGGCTCATGGAAAGGACTCCATTTAAAAGGTGTCCTCAATGTAGATCCAAGTTTTCACACCCAGATCTTCATGAGGTGTGTAACCTCTGCCTTTCCCCGAAGCTCGAGGCCAGAGACTGTCCAGCTTTCGCCTCCTTCCCCTCCAAGAAGACTATTTCGGATCGTCGAGCTCGAAGAAGCATGGCTCGATCGTTGACGTCCATTTCAGGTGACATCTTCCAAGAGGGCGTTGATGTACCAGAGCAGGAGTGAGTCGAACAAGGCCTTCTCAGCGCCTCCGAAGCTCAGGACTCAGACGTCGAGGACATCACTCCATGGCAGCGGGTCGTAAATACTGACGTCAACCCAGAACCACTCCCCCCAACCCCAAAAAATGGCTTCGGTAACACCTTCACCTTCGGGCCCAGGTGCACACCGGCAAAAGACTTCTGATGCCCCGCCTCCGGGTTCGGCTAAAAAGTCCATAAATAAGCCTACAGGCCACTCGGGACCGAGTCAGCCTGCCACCGGTGCCAAAACACTAACCCCAACACCGAAAAAGAAAATGTCGTCCTCTTCCGTGCCGACCGCTGCCTCCACGTCGACACACTTGACACCAAAAGCTGCCAGCACCGACCCCTCCGTTCCGAAAACATCGGAACTGAGCAAAAAACCATCGGAACCGGTCAAAAAGCCACTTAAGAAAACGGCTACCTCTCAAACTTCGGAGCCAAAAACATCGTTGGAACCAAAAAAGACTTCCAAGCCAAAGGGGCCTAAAGCCACTCCGGAACTAGTTCCACTTAAGCCTTCGGAACCGAAAACATTGGTGCCTAAAGACCAACGTCAATCAGAAGGGTTTTTCAACCTGATCCTAAACAAAAAACTCTTCTAAAGGACCAAAGACAGGTCATCTTCTCTTAGTTCCAAAAAGAGACCAATGGACATGCCTCTACTGGCTATATCTCCACCAAGGAAGAGAGACATTGCAACATATCCTCTCAGAATACCTTCTCCATCTCCTCCTCCTCCTCGACCTCCCCCTCCATCTCCACCCCCATCTTCACCACCACCAGATCATGATCATGATGATGATGACACCTCTAATGAAGAAGGGGACGGTGCAGGCAATGAACCACTAGAGGATTCCAGTCCACCTTACACCCCAGACCCTTGGGATGATAACATACCAGATGTCCCTAAAGTACCACAGGAGGATGTATATCCCTCTAGACCTTCCCCTCCTGAGGACACCATGGATTTCAACCAACTCGTTCACAGAGCTGCACAGATTTGCATACTGACCCTGTAGAGAAGGATTTCTTAATAGACACGTTTGATACATCACAAAGGTCCAATTCTGTTCTCCCCATGTTAAAAGGAGTGACTAAACACGCACCTGAGGTGTTCAAAGATCCTGTTAGGGCTAGGGTTATTAACCCCAGGATAGAGAAAAAATACAGGTCTACCCCTACAGACCCTGTTTACTTCAAGGGACACATACCATTAGATTCATTAGTGGTCTCCAACGCCAGAAAAAGGGCCAATTCACAAACGTCAGGGGATGCTCCGCCTCCAGACAAAGAATCAAAACTCTTGGACGCTTCTGGTAAACGAACAGCGTCACAAGCAGCTAATATATGGCGAATCGCCAATGCACAGGCTTTGCTGGCTAGACATGACAGGGCACATTATGATGAGCTAGAGACGCTGTTGCAACAGCTCCCTGATAAATACAAGACCAAGGCCAATAATCTTATACAGGAGGGTACATTTTATTTTATTTTTTACGTGGCAGATACCGGCTCACCACTACCCACCACCCCCCCCACCCCCAAAGATACCACCCAAACAACGCCCAATGTCTCTAGAACACTTATTGCTGTTAAGGCAGGAGGTAATTTCCCTCCTTTAAAAACAAGCAATAGAACCTGTACACCTGCATAAGCAAAACACAGGGGTTTACACCCTCTACTTCCTCATTCCAAAGAAAGACTGTTCTCTCAGACCCATTTTGGATCTAAGACCCCTAAACCTGTACATACAATCAGACCATTTTCATATGGTCACACTTCAACAGGTCCTTCCTCTGCTATCACAAGGAGACTTCTTTGCTACTTTAGACCTCAAGGACGCCTACTTCCATATTCCCATTCACATGTCACAGGAAATATCTCTAGTTTATACTAGACAATCAGCATTACCAGTTCAAGGTACTCCCATTCGGAGTCACCACAGCACCCAGGGTCTTCACCAAATGTCTGGCAGTAGTTGCAGCTCATCTAAGAAGACAACAAATTCACGTCTTCCCATACTTAGATGATTGTCTCATAAAACGCCAAGTCATACAACCAGTGTGTACAGCACATTTCAGCCACCATTCAACTACTTCACAACTTAGGGTTTACCATAAACCACGCAAAGTCTCAACTACTACCGTCCCACATACAACAGTACCTCGGTGCCACAATAAACACCTCAAAAACATTAGCATATCCCAGTCCACCCAGGATAGCAAGCATGCAAACCCTCATAACAAAATTCCAGCCGCAACACACACTCCCAGCTCGAGTGTTCATGCAGTTGATAGGGATGATGGCCTCTTGCATATTTATAGTACCTCACACATATTTATAGTACCTCACACAGACTCCAGATGCGTCCCCTACAGGAATGGTTAGCACAACAGTGGAACCAAGCTCAAGGTCCGCTAACAGATCTGGTGTTGGTGGATGGCCGCACCCATCACTCTCTGCAGTGGTGGAACACCAAAAACCTTTCAAAAGGCAGCCGTTCATCGAGCCGGTTCCCCAGGTATTGCTAACAGCAGTCGCATCGCTCTCCGGCTTGTGAGCTCATCTATTACATCGCACTATACAGGGCATGTGGACACCGCAACAAAAGTTGTTCCACATTAATCACCTGGAGTTACTAGCCATTTTCCTAGCGTTAAAGGCCTTCCAGAAACAAATATCAGACAAAGCTGTCCTAGTCCGCACCGACAATATGACAGCAATGTACTACATACAGAAACAAGGCAGGACACACTCCATACAGCTCTCTCAACTAGCACAAAGCATATGGAGATGGGCTATTCCTTAGAAACATTTTCTCCTAGCCCAACACGTTCTAGGAGTCCAGAACAACATAGCAGATCTGTTAAGTCGTGAGACGGAACAGATTCACAAATGGGAACTTCACCCGCAAGTTATTCAACCATTTTCCAGTTGTGGGGGCAGCCAGAGATAAATCTCTTCGCCACACACAAAAACGCAAAATGCCCAAAGTTCGCCGCCAGATATCCACACCCACTGTCATTCCACTAGTGGTGCGCAAACTGCAGCAACACTCACTCCTAGTTGCTCCAACATGGGCCAGACAACCTTGGTACCCCACATTACTGGAACTGTTTGTAGTCCCGCACCAAAAACTACACCTCTCGCCACGCCTCTTAACCCAGAACCATGGAGAGATCAGACACTCTGACTCAGCACAGCTTAACCTAGTGATCTGGCTCCTGAGGTCTTAGAATTTGGCTACCTTAACCTTCTTCCTGACTGTATGAATGTTATCAGAGAAGCTAGACGCCCCCACCACTAGAGCTTGCTATGCAGCCAAGTGGAAAAGATTTGTCATATACTGCAACAATAGCAACATCAATCCCTCAGATGTGTCAGTCCAACACATCATGGGTTACCTGCTACATCTGTAAAGATCTAATCTAGCGTACTCATCTATTAGGTTACACCTTGCTGCTATAGCAGCCTACTTAAAAAACAGACAACATTTGTCACTATTCAGAGTGCCTGCCATCAAAGCCTTTATAGAAGGACTGAAAAGAATAATTCCACCCAGAGTACCAACCTCACCTGTGTGGAACTTAAATATTGTTCTCACAAGATTAATGGGTCCTCCATTCAAACCTCTGCACAAATGTGAATTGCAATTTCTCGCATGGAAAGACGCTTTCCTAGTGGCCATTACTCGACGAGTCGGTGAGCACAGGCACTTACTATTCAAGAACGATTTTTACAACTCCATCATAACAAAGTGCTTCTCAGAACAAATCCAAAATTCCTTCCTAAAGTTATTTCTCCCTTTCATCTTAATCAGTCTGTAGAGTTGCCAATATTTTTCTCGCAACCACAGTCGCAGAAAGAGCTCTTCATAAGCTAGACGTAAAAAGAGAACTCTATTATATTGACAGAACAAAACCTTTTTGCAAAACACAGCAACTTTTTGTGTCCTTCTCACCACCACACAAAGACAACCCCATATCAAAATCTGGAATTGCAAGGTGGATTGTCTAATGCATACAAATTTGCGATCAGAAAGCAAAACGTACATTATCTATTCCCCCTAAAGCCCACTCTACCAGAAAAATAGGGGCTTCAATGGCTTTCTTAGGGAACATTCCCTTAGATGACATCTGCAAAGCAGCTACATGGTCTACACCACACACATTCACAAAACACTATTGTGTAGATGTGCAAGCAAAGCAACAAGATAGTGTGGGCCAGGCTGTACTCAAAACATTATTTCAAACAACTGCAACAGATACTGGTGGTCGCCGCTAAGGTGGAGTACTGCTATACAATCTATGCACAGTGTGTGATCTGCAGCTCATATGCCTCAAACGTAAAATGCTACTTACCAGTATGCGTCTGTTCTTGGCATGTAGAGCTGCAGATTCACAGACTCCCACACGGCTACCTTTACCTATTCCAGTATTATCTTATTTAGATACAGCATACATGGGCATCTTTTCTGTTTCTCACAAAACTCCATAATCTCCCTAACTGGCAAAAAAACAATCTGAAGATTAAGGAGGCTGCCCTGATGGAAGTGACGGACATAATCAGAATGTCCCTGGATAAAGGGACGCCTACTATGTTGGTCTTATTAGATCTATCGGCGGCTTTCGACACCATCTGCCATTCCATCCTGCTTTGCAGATTACAGGAGATTGGTGTCGAGGGGCAAGCTCTGGCATGGTTGGAAAGCTTTTTGTTACAGAGATCTCAGCAGGTCAAACTGGAGCCATTTTTCTCAGCAGGCAACCTAGTGGACAAGGGGGGTCCCCACAGGGTTCCATTTTGAGCCCAACATTTTTAAACATTTATGCGTCTCCATTGTCTGCAATTATAAGGGCGTCTGGATTCGAGACAATTTCATATGCAGATGACACACAGGTGATTATCCCATTCAATCTGGATCCCGGGGTCATCAAAATCAAATTCAAGACCTGTATGTTGAACATTGCGGCCTGGATGAGGGACAATTTCCTCTAGTTGAACTCTAATAAGACTGAGATCCTCCTGTTCGGGAAGGCGGAGGAACTATGGACTTCGGAGTGCTGGCCGGCGGAACTGGGGGAGGGTCCCCGCCCCACTAAGCAGGCCAGGAATCTGGGAATCCTGCTGGACAGCTACCTTTCTACTGAAGAGCATGTAAAATCACTGTCTAGCTCTTGCTTTGGCATTCTGAAAATGTTAAGGAAAGTCTTTCCCTGGATTCCTGTGGAGGCAAGAAAAACTCTCATTCAGGTGTTAATTGTGAGTAGGCTGGACAACGGAAATTCCCTACTAGTTGGGCCAGAGAAGATCTGTTCTCTATGCTACAGGTACTGCTGAATACTGCAGCCAGAATGGTTTTGAATAAACCGAGACGTACTCCATTTCGTCCTCTGCTGCAGTCTCTGCATTGGTTACCCGTGAAGGAGAGCAGTCTTTAAACTTTTGATCTTGGTGTTTAAGGCTAGGCAGGGCCTGGCTTACCTAAAAAAGAAGGTATGAGCATATGTGCTGGGACGTCAACTAAGATCTAGCAACCAAAATCTGTTTGCCCCGTGCAAAATCAAGAAAGTGAGAGCGGGCAGGCTTTTTCCTATCTAGCCCCCTTCCACTGGAATAGGCTACCGGAATCACTACGTGAGTGCACCTCCCTGGCACACTTCAAAAAGAGCCTAAAGACCTGGATGTTTTAATATGCCTTGGCCGTCCAACGGGCCTGCTTTTCTGTATTGGCGGGCTCCGAGAGATCCCCTTGGGGATGATTCGCTGCGCCATACAAATGTTAATAATAATAATAATTATAATAATAATGATGGAGCAGATGCCCATGCACACTATGGTCCAAAGGAGGAGTCACCTATCTTGTGACTTCCAAAGACTTTTCCAGGGCAACAACAAAGTGCAAACATCCGGGCCCAACACCAGATGGCGATATATGCACAGTGTGTGAATCTGCAGCTCTACATGCCAAGAACAGATGGATACTGGTAAGTAGCATTTTCCTTTATAGATTTGCATGCTTTGAATGTTCCCCATTGTGATGGTGGGAGTCTAACAGTAAGATAGCAGTCCCCGACTTTAAACTTAATTCCCCTTGAAATTCAGTAGTATTCAGAAACCAGTTACCATAATTGTAGAACAGCTACCATAATTTTAGAATATCCAAACTCCAGCCAATCAAAGCATAGATCCATCCCCTGCAGGGCCACCTACCTCCGATTTTGAGCACAAATGCAGTTATAAAAAGAATAGAGGTATGGATTGGTGAATCTGAAAGGGGAGGACGGAGGGTCTTATGTGAATCTATAAAAGATATCAATACTGGAGAACCGCAGTGTACAGATAAGTAACTTGTTTTTTCTCCAGTATAGTATCTGTTATAGATTCACATGCCATGAATCAGAATAATAGGCAGTTATAAGGAACACAGGAGGCGGTAAAACGGGTGAACCATCCTACCATGCGACCCAAAACATATAATAATAATCAAAAGTAGACCATGTAAATGTAGAAAGAGAGACAATCACCAAACCGTATCATAGGAAAAGGAATAGACCTTAATAAGAAAAGGCCTACCTTGTGCGAATAGTCGTCGCAAGGCCACTTGTCCAACTGCAATATCCGCCTTCCGCCATGCATCTAGGCAATAGTGCCTCGTGAAGGTATGGACGTTTTATATTAATAACAAAAGAGGGAGTGGAGAGGTGGTGTCCTAACCGAACACCGGGGGTCGATTCGACCTCCCCTTGCAATTTATCATAAACACTAGGATCCACCCTTGAGTGATTATGGTAGAGGATGATTTAAATCCAGGCTCATGTGCATTGCCTACATTGGTTGGAACACAGTGTTTCTTAAATACCCCTCACACACCAAAAGGGCCCTTGGTGTCATGCTTCATTATAGGGGTCTTCGCGCCGCTCTACGGGACGCGGAGGGCTACTACCTGCACTGATATTGTTCACTTTGTGATGGTGTGGAAATGCGTGAGTGGAAGGTCAGGAGTGGGTGAAATGTGAATGTTAAAAATACCTAGCTCCTGTGGAGTAGAAACTTTAATTCCAAGGTGCCGGTATTGTTAAAAAGGTGTGGGTCTGAGGTGTGTTGTTTCAATGTACAAAGCCTCCTGTGTGTGTCAACATGTTTCGAAGCGTGCTGCTGCTTCTTCAGGACAGGTAAACAGATCCCTACCGTTCTCACATAGCTAGTTTGACAATGTCATCAATGATGTGGTGCTACACAAACAGGTAGTGAATGCTACATGTTCGAGACCAATGGTCTGAATATAAAATACGATACCAAAAGGAAATTCCTTAAGGGTAATCTGTGTGGTTGTTACTCCCACTACTTTCTGGTTCCCAAGAAGGGCAAAGGGGGCCTACGCCCTATCTTGGACCTGCGGAAAGTCAACGGCTTCCTCCGGAAGGAGAAATTCAAGAAGCTGACTTCTCTCAGATGTGAGTCCCTTGCTCACTGCACCATCAGGATTCAAGCAAGCCGGGCCGAAGACGGCTGCAATGCCAGAAACCGGTCCTCGGAAGCTTGTTTCCTTTCCAGTAAAGAATTGGCTTGGTAGTTTGGTCTGCCCTGTTCCCATGATGCACTGGGCCAGGGACAGACTAATTTGCATATAGCCAGGTTCTGAACTGGGATGGTGCAGTGAGCTAAAAAACGGTGATGGATCAAGCCCTGATCTTTTGA
This sequence comes from Lissotriton helveticus, assembly GCF_964261635.1. Classification (NCBI taxonomy): domain Eukaryota; kingdom Metazoa; phylum Chordata; class Amphibia; order Caudata; family Salamandridae; genus Lissotriton; species Lissotriton helveticus. The sequence continues at coordinate 419,165,436 of NC_136070.1, forward strand.
CTGGGTATGAGTGTTCTGCTTAATTCAGATGCTCTGTCCATCACCACCCCCTTTTCTGAATCCTACAGTATCTAGGGCCATTCCTGGGCACTGTAAGTGCAGTGATGCCATTAAGAGTATATGGTGCTGGGAGGTTGTCATTACGAACTCCACAGCACCATAATGGCTACACTGAACACTGACAAGTTTGATATCAAACTTCTCAGCACATTAAGAAACACTTTAGTGGGGTTTTTAGAAATCAGATCACTTAGGCGCACTGCCTCAGTTCAGACGTTACAGAGTATAGCTTAACAAGTAGACATGTAGTGCGTAAAGAGCAGGCGGAAAAACACCCTTAACCGTCTAAAAAAGTCGAGGGACTTAAACAGAAATACACAGTTGTGCTCTCGCTACTACAAAAAGTATCATAAACAGTACAATCACTGATACGTAATCAAGGAGACAGAAGCAGATTCTTTGTTGTGTAAACAATGTTGCAAAACGTTGGTTTATTCTCTCCGGATTCAAATCATGTGAAGCAAAGCCGACACGTGTTTCGTCGTGTACATTTGAGTCAACACGACTCTTCAGGGCTTGAAAATAAGTATATCCTTGATGCTTATCAATGGGTCTGGGCAATTATCCATATGTTGGTTGTTACTTCTCGGAGAGAGACACAATTCTAATGCGGCTATCCAGAAACGGTCTGTTCCTTTATGATAGTCCCATGAAGAAAGGCATACACAATGGTAGTTTGCCTATCGAGTGTAACACTTCTCTGTACTGGGAGACGGCGACCGGGAACTACAGGAGGAGGGATCCAAAGCAACAGTGCACCGCCTGTTGGGAGACGCACCAGTCTCCAACAAGCCCCTAGACAAAGATTTTAATAACGGATCCCCTCCCGGCTACTTCCTGACACACCAGGATTAAGCGCACCGCCTGTCGTGAGACGCACCAGTCTCTGACGAGTCCTCAGCAAAAGAGGTAAACAACGGATCCCCTCCCGGCCATCTCCTGACACACCAGGACGAAGGGTGTACATACACAGAGAAGTGTTACACTCGATAGGCAAACTACCATTGTGTATGCCTTTCTTCATGGGACTATCATAAAGGAACAGACCGTTTCTGGATAGCCGCATTAGAATTGTGTCTCTCTCCGAGAAGTAACAACCAACATATGGATAATTGCCCAGACCCATTGATAAGCATCAAGGATATACTTATTTTCAAGCCCTGAAGAGTCGTGTTGACTCAAATGTACACGACGAAACACGTGTCGGCTTTGCTTCACATGATTTGAATCCGGAGAGAATAAACCAACGTTTTGCAACATTGTTTACACAACAAAGAATCTGCTTCTGTCTCCTTGATTACGTATCAGTGATTGTACTGTTTATGATACTTTTTGTAGTAGCGAGAGCACAACTGTGTATTTCTGTTTAAGTTTCTCAGCACATTAAACCCACACTGATGCCAGTGTGGGATTTATTGTAAAATGCACTACAGAGGGCATCTTAGAGATGCCCCCTGAAACCTAACCTACAATCCACGTCTTGTCTGAGAGGCTGCCTAGGCTGCCACACAGCAGACATGTTGCTGGACCCCTGGGTGGAGAGCTCCCTGCTCTCCTGGGCCTGCAACAATGCACCTCCTGGGACGAGGTGCCATGCCTCCTCCCCCACGATGGGCAGGGGAAGCTTCAAAGGCATTCCGCCTTTGTGAGCTTCTCCACAGCACTTGCTGTACTCGGCAACTGGCCCCCACCAGTTCTGACCCCCACTATGGCTGGAAGACTGGCTGGAAAACCTACATCTAAAAGGGGGGTGTGCCAGCCTGTGTCAACTCCACCCCTCAGGTGGGAGAGGCGAGGTGATGCACGACCCCGGGCTCCGGCCATCTTGAAGATGGGGAGCCCTGCCCAATCACAGCTAGGCTCCTGCCCCCCTCCCACAGGAGAGGAGCAGGCTAGGGGGTGTACCCACCCCAGGACAGGGACCCATTGGACCCTGTACTTGCCCTACCTGTAACGCCTAGGGGCATCCTGAACCTTTTTCCACAGATGCGGATTACGAAACAAGAAAGAAGATCAAGGAACACATAGCGATCTATTCTGTTCTAAAGCGCTAGTGGTACGGCGGCTGCGCAAGGTGGGGCAGGGGGGAGTTTGGGGGGGGTGGGTTGCATGTCCTTTATTTCTGCTATTTGTATGTGGGGGTGATATTGTTCATTTTACACACTGTTGACGATGATTCTGATACATTGATGGTGGCAGTAGACTTTGGATGGCAGGGCTCTGCATATCTTTTGTATTTAACAATAAAATCTGTTTTCAAAAACAAGAAAGATCAAGGAACACGAAGACCTGCCATGCAGCTGCTAAAAAGAGGAAGACACCAACTGATTTGGCCCCAGCCCTACTGGCCTGTCGACCCTCATACCTGCTCCTGTTAAACCCCAGCATCTGCAGTGGTCAGCAACCTCAAAACCCCCGGAGGACCTGACTGCCTTGTGACTCTGGCTACCTGGGTCTCCCACAAGCAGTGGTACTGCTCAAAGCAAGTAACAAGCCCTGGCAACAGCCCGGAACCGCAAACCCTGCACACTCTGCACCCGCCAAGCATCGCCTGTGCCGGAGTGAATCAAGACCCTGAGGACGTCCCCCCGGCGTTTCTGACCTGGAATCCAGTGCTCAAGGACCCTCCTCAATGACCCCGCTGACGCCTGCAGCCTCACAAAGGACTCCTCCGACCGCGACCAGCAGGGGGTAAGATTGCCTGACCTCAAAACACACCCCTGCACCCGGAGCCCCACGGCCCCCTGTGCCCAACTCCTGGGTGCCTACCTATCCTCCAAGATCCCAACTTACCCCTCGAAGTGTTGGTTGCTCCAGAAAATCCACCGTCCCCGATCCTGCAGTCTTTGTTCCCTTTTCAAGATCCTCATTGAATAACATTGAGCGCCCGACGGCTCAAAAGCACTCTGCACCTCGCCGCCCAAGTGCCCCTGGGAGTGCAACCTTTGTCCTATCCTACTTTCCCATTTGCTCTGAGCAAGTGACCAGGAGCCCAGCTCTCACAGCCGCGTGGCCTGCTAGCCAGCAGCCACCAACCCAAGGCCCCCTTCCTCTCATTGGATAACATTGGGCCTAACTACCTCTGCACCCGGCCGCCCCTGTGCCGCTGAGGGTGTACCAGCTGTACCTACCTGACCCTGGGGGACCCCTGAGTCTATGCCCGGAACCTTAACTTAACAGTATACTATCAAGGCTCGACTATGCGAGCTCACTATTCTTGGGCGCCAATCAGGCGGAAGTTCTGCGACTTCAACGAGTGCAGAACGCGGCAGCTCGGGCTCTGGTGGGCCTCCCTCGATTTTGCTCAGCTCGCAGCACAATCTCCAATTTGCACTGGCTGCCAGTGACCAGACGTATAGAGTTCAAGGCCCTCTGCTTTGCATTTAAGATTCTTAAGTTTGACACCCCCATTGTCCTCCACCATCTTCTGTCCTTATACACTCCTTCGCGCAACCTTCGATCTGCCGGCCAAACTTTGGCTTGTGTTCCCGCTTTCAAAAGTGTAGATTGGGTGGCCGATCGTTCAAGGTTCTGGCCTCCAAACTATGGAATGCACTTCCGGCCCACATTCGTTCTCTAGAGGACCTCCTTGTTTTCAGAAGAGCTGTTAAAACTTTCCTGTTTCCGTTGTCTTATTAACCTTTTTTTCTTCCTGTGTTATTGGTTGTGTTATCTGTTCGAGAAATAGCGCCGGGACGCCCCTTAGCTGGGGCAGCTGTGCGCTCAAAAAATCCATATAACATAACATAACTTCACCAGTCGAGTACTCACCTGAAAACCGATGACTCACTTTCCTGCCATAGGATAACATTGACTGGTTTGACTTGAAATTTCTTGTGTGAAGTTTTTAAACTTTAAAATATTCATCTGAAATCAGCCGAATATCAAAATCCGAAGTACTCACCTGTAATCAGGAGAGAAGCCAGTGCTGTATCTTTTAGCCCAGTACTAAACCTCAAAAGTAATCCCAACCGTGGTTACTAGTAATCTAAAATTCGTCCATAGGAAACCATTGACTGTTTTTCTGTGAAATTTCTTCTGTCTACTTTTGAAAGTTACAAATATTCCTTAAAAATCGTACCAACTACTAAAACTTAATTACTTACCTGTTTTAGGTAGAGACCCCAGTGCTGAACCTAGGAGTCCAGTACTGGATAACAAAAGTAACGAGAACCTACTTTACCTGTGCTTTGAATTTCCTTCCATTGGATGACATTGCTGGTTTTGCACTGAAAAGTTTCCAAGTGTCAACTTTTAAAATACCTTTATATTCTTTAGAAATCATTGCAATAACTAAAACGTTTTTACTAAACTGTTTTCAGCTTAGACCCCAGGACTGAATCTAGGGTCCAGTTATGACATTAGTAATCTATAAAGTAATCAACTGCATATATGTAGAAAAACCTATTGAGCTCAATGTTAAATTGTGTTTAGAATTGTGTTGCCTAATGCAACCATTATACCTATTGTGTATACAAAGTTTATTGCCTCTTTGCAAAGTAATTACATGAGAGTACTCATATCGAGGAAAAGTATTATTTTGATACCTGTTGGTTCTAAAAAATAAAACAACTATATCTTTGGATATAACAACAATTGGCCTAGAGGTCAGTTCTTGAGTGTGTGAAACCTTTTGCTGACTAAGTGTGTGCAACAAATGCTTTACAGTGTCCTCTGATACTGCCTTACTGCTCGACCAAGCTACCACTTTAGAGAGTAAGGTCAGACCTGACTTTAACCTCTGTTATACCTTTGGGGATTGTGGACTCTATACACACTGTACCTTACTTTGGTCCAGTACATATAGAGCCACTTTCTCACACAGCTCATCTGCGCAGATCAGGGGTTTCAGTCTTCCCATATCTCGACGATTGGTTGTTGAAGGCGGGCTCGCCCCAAACACTAGTCTCTCACCTTCAGACTATGGCCAACCTCCTGCACTCGCTGGGGTTCTCCATCAACATTCCCAAGTCCCATCTGTGCCGCTCTCAGAAGCTCCTTTTCATCGGAGCGGTTCAGGACTCGGCGCAGTTTCGGGTTTATCCCCTGAACAGCGGGTTCGGGATATTCAGGCTCTGATTCCGATCTTTCAGCCTTTACCCCGAGTCTCGGTCAGGTTGACGCTGCGGCTCCTGGGGCTGATGGCCTCCTGCATCCTTCTGATGCATCACGCCAGGTGGCGGATGCGGGCTCTGCAGTGGGACCTGAAGTTTCAGTGGGCACAGCATCAGGGCAACCTGTCCGACCACGTCCTGATCTCGGAGGGCACTGCGAGTCAGTTGCAGTGGTGGCTCACAAACCAAGATTGGGTCAGCGGCAGATCTCTCTCCCTACCCCGACCGGAGCACGTAGTGGTGACAGATGCGTCCCGCCTTGGATGGGGGGGGGGCACATGGGAGAGAGGGAGATCAGAGACCTCTGGTCTACGGCAGAGTCCCGGCTCCATATCAACCTTCTGGAGCTGCGGGCGATTCGATTTGCACTGAAGGCATTCCTTCCCTCTGTCCGGGTAAGTGTAGTGCAGGTGTTCACGGACAACACCACCTCCATGTGGTACTGCAACAAACAGGGCGGGGTGGGGTCGTGGACCCTGGAGGCTCTGCGCCTCTGGCAATGGCTGGAACACCAGGGTGTCACCCTGGTGGTTCAACACCTGGCAGGTTCCCTGAACACCAGTGTGGACGAACTCAGCCGCCGGTGCATGATGGATCACAAATGGCATCTGAACTCTGACGTGGCGCAAGGTCTCTTTCAGCAATGGAAAGAGCCTTGGTTAGATCTATTTGCCACAGAAGAGAACGCGCAATGTCATCAGTTCTGCGTGTTGGAATTTGCAAGGCGGCACTCGCTCGGCCACGCTTTTCGTCGCGAGTGGAGCTGCGGTCTGTTGTACGCCTTTCCGCCTATACCACTTCTTCCCAGAGTGCTGAAGATCAGACGAAACCGGGCCCAAGTCAACCTTGTGGCTCCAGACTGGGCACGAAGATACTGGTATCCCGAGCTACTCAGCATGTCAGTCGATCCCCCAATTCATCTGCCTCTTCAGGAGAACCTTCTGTCGCAGCAGCAGTGGACGGTCCTCCACCCGAACCTGTCTAATCTCCACCTACATGCGTGGAGATTGAGCGGCGGCAGTTGAGGCCATTTGACTTGCCTACTGAAGTCTGATGTGATTCTGACAGCCAGGTGTCCCTCCACAAAAAAGGTGTACGCCTGCAGGTGGAACAAATTTGTGGCATGGTGCACAGCAAAGGCTGTGGATCCACTCTCTGCCCCCCTTTCAGAGGTTCTCCTCTTCCTTCTTTCACTAGCCCAGCAGGGCTCTGCTCTGGGCACTATCAAGGGCTGCCTCTCGGCCATTTCAGCCTTCTTAAGGCTTCCTGATCAGCCTTCTCTTTTCAAGTCCCCTGTTGTAAATAGATTCTTGAAAGGCATCACTCACATGTTTCCTCCGGTTCCTTTCGTGATGCCTCAGTGGGACTTGAATTTTGTTCTGACGTACTTGATGTGCGCTCCCTTTGAGCCACTTCATAATTGTCGTCTTCGTCTTCTAACTCTTAAAACTGCATTCCTGGTTGCCATCACCTCTGCCAGGAGAGTGAGTGAGCTCCAGGCTCTATCATCTAAACCTCCTTTCCTCTCTGTCCATTTGGACAAGGTTGTTCTGAGGACTCGTTCTGAAGACTTATTGTACCCTAGGTGGAGTGGTGGTAGCTGTCATATGGCTTGCGCTCAGCTGGAGGGTTTTGGTCGCCTTCGGGTGCCTGTTGTCCAGGGCATTGTGTAGGTTGCTTTTGCTCCTTGAGGTCGTGTGCGCGGCCTCCTGTAGTGGTGTGCCCCGGCATCTCCTCCTCTCCCTGCTCCTGCCCTGAGGTCTGGGATGATCTATGTTCTCCCTTGCCAGGTGCTGCCTACTCTGCCTTTCTGGGGCCTTAGGCTGTTCTTCTTGCTTCTGGCGGCTTTTGACTGCCAGTGCTCTTCTGGCTGGCAGGTTGTTCTCCACCTGGAGTGGGATGCTTTCTTTTCCCTTTCTTCCTTAAGTCTTCCAACTTCTTCTTCCTCCCTTCCTGTCTTGGCATTGGGTGGAAGCTGTGTTGCCTTGTGGGGCAGTGGGGTGCTTCGGCCTCTCCGACCTTGCCCTTGGCTTCTCTTCAGCCTTCTTCTCCCTCCTACATCCTGTGGGGTCGTTGGGGAGCTGCTTTGGGGGTTCCCCTTGCCTGGCAGGAACGAGGTTCTACCTGGTCCACAGATTCGGTTCCCTGTGGGGCCCTCTGTTCTGTATTGGCTGGTGGGGGTCCTTTCGCGGACCCTCCTTCCCGGGGGTATTGCTAGGGTATCTATTGTACGTGAAGGAATCTGCGGCTAGTAGTCTCTATCAGATGCACGAGTTACTTACCTTCGGTAACGATGTATCTGGTAGAGACGATTCTAGCCGCAAATTCCTTCACGGCCACCCTTCCTCCCCTATTCTACGAGGACCCTTAGATTGGTCTTCTGTACTTGCATCCCGGTAGGGGGCTGTATCTCCTGTGAGTGCCTCCTTTGTTCTTGATGGGTGGCCCGTCTGAGGGCGGTTTATTCTTCCTTTGGTTCTTGGAGGATGGGGTTCCAGTGTTATGGTGCCCTGCTGCTCTGGCTACTCCAGGGTTGGGGGGATTGCTTTCTATCTCTGTCCTTCCCTCCCCTCCCTCCTTCCATTGCTATCCCCTGATTCAGGGTCATCTGGCCTTGTCTTGCCCTTGTCCCTTGTGGGTGGTTGCCCTTTATGTTGGGATGGCTTGGAGATTTGTTGTCCCTGTCTGTGTTGGGACTGGTCCCCTTCCTTGCTCAGGTTGGGGGTGGTGGGTTTCCTACATGTACCATGTCCTTATGCATATTCCTTTCCTTCGGGCGCAGGGGTGGGAGGCTGTCTATGTACTGGCAGGGTGGTTGTGCAGGGCTCTGCTCTTCTTCTTCTTCTTTCCGTGCCTAGGGTTCTGCAGTGTGAGACTACTGTGAGTGGTGTTGTTAGTCACCGTTGCTTTCCAAAATGTCTGCTTTTCGCATACTGTTCCCATGCTTCCACAGTTTTTATCTGGTGGTTCCGCGTTGTGGTGTGGAAAAGTTCTCAGAAGAAAACTGACGTAGGCGCGCTGGGGCGGGTCTTATGTGACCTCGCTGACGACGCCTGGGCGGAGTCGCGTGATGTGAAAGAAAAGGGAGACAACACCCATCATCCCATGAACTGAAATCCCTCAGAAAAATCAGAAACGAGTACAACAAAAAGATTCTCAATTCCTAAAAGGAATTTATTCGATCAGAAATGGATTGCTTTAAAAACAGACCAAGGGAAACTATTTGAGATCTTAAAGCAACAATCCAATAAGTGGGCCAAATCTGCCCAAGAAACTTCAATACCGCAACAGAGTTGTGAAGAATTCTCAACATTCTTCACCGACAAGGCCAACACGCTTTGAAATAGAACTCAGGTGAGCAGCTGACAACCTTCCCAACCAATGACCCTCACCAAACAATAACACCTCGAAAATCGACCATAATATGGCAAAAAACAAGGCACAGTGGGATACCTTCAAACTATATAACCAGAATACCATCGCAAAAACGCTCTTGGATATCCAACCCTAATAACCACTATAATGACCCACTCCCCTCAAAATGCATAAAATAAATCAGCCATATCGTCATTCCAATATGGACAAAAATAATAAATGCCTCTCTATCCCAAGGTATCCTTCCAGAATGCCTAAAAACAGGTCAAGTCGTCCCCATCATAAAAAAACTACAGCGGACCCGGCAGATCCTAATAATTTTCGCCCAGTGATCAATATTCCATTACTTGCCATATTAGTTGAGAAATGTGTGCAAAATCAACTGAGCCATCACATCGACAATTTCGCGCTACTGGACAACTGCCAGTCGGGATTCAGAAAAGGACACAGCACGGAAACAGCGATCCTACATATTGTTGATGCCGCATTACAGGCCCTAGACCACAATCGAACATGTCTACTAGTCCTTCTTGACCTGTTGTCTGCATTTGACACAGTAAATCATGAAAAATTACTAACCATGCTTCATGACAGGATGGGAATATCTGGAATTGTGCTGAAATGGTTTGAATCCTTCCTTCAGAATAGAACGCAAAGATTCCTGGTCAACCAGACACTATCACCAACATGCCCTAACTCAGTTGGAGTCCCTCAAGGATCTACACCATCTCCATCACTGTTCAACTTGTATGTCGAACCTCTTATAGAAATCCTCCAAGACTCAAACATATCCTATCACATGTACGCGGACGACACGCAGATATATATCAAGATCGCGTCTCTGGAAGACATCAAGTTAATGAATGAGGCCTTTAAAATGTCATTACGATGATTAACTAGTAATCATCTGAAGCTAAATGCACAAAAACCGGAATTCCTATTAATTTCACCACCAAAGAACCACACAGAGGTGAAGGAATGGACTAAACTGCACCCCTACCCTAGTGGACTCAGCGAAATCACTAGGAATCATGCTGGATGAGAACCTAGACATGAAATCCCACATCAAATCAATGGCAAAGAGTGCATGATTTAATTTTAACTACATTAGAAAAGTGAAACCATTCATTTTTACAGCGGATCTCAAACTGGCAGTCCAATCCTTAGTTATCTCAAGGATTGAATATGGATGTACAACCATAGCAGGTCCACCAAAAATGTAAACAGCACCACTGTAAGCATGCCTCAATGCAGCTACAAGACTCTTCACCAGATCGAGGAAATTCGACCATATCTCTCCACACCTGAAAGCGTTAGACTGGCTACCTTACGAAGCCAGAATTCAACTCAAAATAGCATGTGTTACCCACAAAGCGCTCCGCTACAATACACCAAGATACCTGGCCCAGAAAATTGAGTTATCAGGAGGAAGCAGACCAGCCAGGAGTGCCAAGATGTTGCTGAGACCACCCATCTTCTGGAAGAAAAAAACGTATGATAGAGCTTTCTCAGGAGCAGCCCCCAGAATCTGGAACTCACTCCCTCCAAACATTAGGAAAATTCCAAACACTGCAACATTTATGAGCGAAGCTAAGATTTTCCTAATGAGTAGCACCGTGACATAGATGTTACCAAAACAGAACAACAATGTAAGTAAAGAGAAAGTCACCAGCTATACTAACCTATGTCGGTACTATACTACTCCTGACTCAGGAATGCAGAATGCACAGGGAAAACACATTTCAAGACATTTCCGTACTGGAAATCCCAGTACACCTTGATATCAAGTTGGATCCTAAATCTACCTCATGTCATTATATTTATATTAATACCTTATGGCTGTATACTTAACCTACCTCATATCATTCTGAATCGTTCTACTATACAAGATGTATCTCTAACCTACCTCATGTAATGTGAAGCGTTCTGATACCCAAGGGTCACGTTCGCGCTATACCAAACTCTTAAATAAATAATAAATAATTCTACGTGAAGGAATCTGCGGCTAGAATTGTCTCTACCAGATACATCGTTACCGAAGGTAAGTAACTCGTACTTTTGGCTATTAGCCATTCCCAAATATGCTGCGCTTGGATTGACTGGGCATGAGGCCTCTTCCCCCCTTGCTTCTGTAGATAGAACATGGTGGTGATGTTGTTCGTGCGGACTAGTATCGACGATCCCCAGATCCTTGGCTGAAAAGACTGGAGGCTCAGAAGTACTGCTTTTAGTTCCAACAGATTTATGTGACACAATGCTTCTTGGTCCGATCACTTTCCCTGGACCTGTAATTCCTGAAGGTGAGCTCCCCATCCTTCCATGGAAGCGTCCGATGTCATCACCATATCTTGTTTCGCAAAGAGGAAGGGAAGGTCTTGAGAGAGATTGTCCCTGATCGCCCACCAGGACATTGCCATGGTTATCTCTGGTGTGATAGAAGCAATGTCATCGAAGGAGCCTCGAGATTGAATCCACTGATATTCGAGTTGCTCCTGGAGAGGTCTCATCCTTAAGCGGCAGTGCGGGATTAACGGAATACAGGATGACATCATCCCCAGCATTGACTTGTAAGACCTTACAGAAACTCAGCTTTTTGACCTTTGTAGGTGTGAAATCCTTTCTTCTATGGGAAAGGTCATTGAGCGATTGGTATCCAAGATTTCTCCCAGGAACAACAGTGATGTGGAATGGATGAGAGAGGACTTTTCCCTGTTGAGATTGAGGCCCAGGGAGCAAAAAAGTCAAAGACAGGTTTTTGTAGATTTCATGGCGCCCTGGAAAGATGGGGCCTTGACCAACCAATCGTCCAATTAGGGAAATACCTGGTGATAGGATCGCCAGAGAAAAGCTGCCACCGGCGCCAAGCACTTGGTGAAAACTCTGGGTGCTGATTTTAGCCCGAAAGGTAGCACCTTATATTGGCAATGGCACACTGCCACCTCGAACCTTAATAAGTGACTATGCTTTTGGGTGTATGGGAATGTGAAAGTACGTATCCAGAAGATCTAGATAGGTCATATAATCTCCTGTATTCATGAGTAGAAGAATCTCCTGAATGGACAACATCCTAAAAGGTTGACTTTTGATGAACTTGTTCAACAACCCGAGGTCCATAATTTGCCTCCATTTTCTTGTATTTTTCTTGTTTGAAAAAAATGAGAATAGAAGCCGAGGTTGTGTTGACTGCGTGGCCCCTCTTTGATTGCTTGATTGGAGAGGAGCAAACTGATTTCTTCTTAGAGAAGTGAAAGATGACAATGTGCAGTCTTACGTGGAGGGACATTCGGAGGCTGTTGAAGAAATTCTAGGGTGTGACTGTGATGGAATACATCTGACACCCATTTATCGGAAGAAATTATATTCCATTTAGCGAAGAATTTGGATCAAGTTTGAGCCAATTGAAGTGGGACTGGGGTGACGGGTGCCTGTGAAACCTCATTGTCTCCTGTTGGTGTCATGAGGTTTTCCTCCAGAAGCGGGCATCTGCATGCTGGTGCTCTAGTATATGCTGATGCTCTAGTATATGCTGGCGCTCTAGTATATGCTGGCGCTCTAGTATATGCTGGCGTTGAGGTTAGGCGAAAAGACTGCTCCGAATATTGCAGCTGAAACCCCTGCTGATAGTAGGATTAAAATTGCTGCTAAAGCGGAGGCCGAGAAAGAAACTGACCTCTCCCTTTTCCTCGAAAAGAAAAACATTTATTTTGCTGTAAATTAGTTAGGGACTTGGCTGTGTCTGTGTCTGATTTTATCGAGTGCAGTGCCTCATCAGCGTGCTTGCCGAAGAGAAATTTGCCGTCCAGCACCTTAGCCTGAACCTCCGGGTGGAATGTTGCTCTAAGCCATCCCTGCCTTCTCAACACAGCTGCTCCAGCCATTTGCCTAAAGGCAGTAGATGAAATGCCCAGTGCCACATCAATGATCTCTGATGAGGCTCCCTCTCCTTCTGATAGTATGCCTTTTGCCTCCTTCTTACCCTCAGTGAGATATTCCAGCAAGGGTGAGATGTCAGACCACATTTGCCGGTCATATCTGCCGAGGATAGCCATGATGTTGGAGGCCCTATGGCTGTTGCTGCCAGCGGGGAGAATCTCTTGCCAATGTCATCCAACCTGCACACTTCCTTAACTGGTGGGGCAGCACATGGCGACGCAGGATTTTTGCATCTTCTTTGGGCGGCCTGCATAATAACCGACTTAGGTCCTGGATGGCCAATAAGACAGGCAGGAGAGTTCTGAGGTGCCCTTTATATTTTGTCAAATTTAAGGATAACAGTAGGAACTTCAGGCCCTGCTGCCACAGGTAATCCGCTATGGAGATGGCTCTGGTGGAGCGCTGTGTAGTGGCCTTAAAATCATATAAAAAAACACTCCTTCTTGACGGGCATGGGAAGATCAAAATGTTTTGATGTCTATTCTAAGAGGTCATGAAAACCACTGATATCCGCCGGTGAAAATCGGCACAGTGGTAGAAGGTGGTGTGTGCGCCACTTAGTTGTTCCATTTGTCCCTGCCATCTGGGTTCAGCTGCCACTCTTCCTCTCCTAGCTGCTGGTCACCACTGTCAAGTGCCTGGACAGAAATTTCCAAAGGCAGAAGATCTTTGCGTCTCTGCAGATTAGGCGTGTCCTGTGGATCTGGGATGACGGTAGGTACCTCCCGTGTAGGAGGCGGCTTCTGTCTAGCATTAGCCTCAGGAAAACTTTTGTAATAATCGAACAAGTTACTTACCTTTGGTAACAATGTATCTGTAAGAGACATATATTAGCTATAGATTCCTTATCACCCCACCCGTCCTGCCCGTTCTGTGAACTGATTTCTAGGGATAGGGACTCGTCTACAGGGCCTTAGTTTGGTGCACCAGTGATTAGTGTCTTGCATGACTCTGCATTTCTGGTGTGAAAATCGCTCTGTGTCACCTTTCTTCTCGAGTGGAATTACAGCCTCCTATATGCCTTTCTGCCTGTACCACTTCTGCCCAGAGTGCTGGAGAGGATCAAACGTGACCGGGCCCAAGTCATTCTTGTGGCTCTGGACTGGGCATGAAGAGTCTGGTACCCCGAGCTCTTGAGCAAGGCCATCGATCCTCCGATCAGACTGCCTCTTCGGGAGGATCTTCTGTTGCTGCAGCAGGGGACGGTCCTCCTCCGAACCTGTCCAGCCTCCACCTCCTTGCGTGGAGATTGAGCAGCAACAGTTGAAAGCTTTCGACCTTCCTCCTGAAGTCTGTAATGTCATCTTGACAGCCAGGCGTCTCTCCACTAAAACGGTAAACCCCTTAGATGGAACAGATTTGTGGCATGGTGCACAAGAAAGGCTGTGTTCCCATTTCTGCCCCTCTTTCAGCGGTTCTCCTCTTCATTCTTTCTTTGGCCCAGCTGGGCTCTGCTCTGGGCACTCTTAAAGGATATCTTTCAGCCATTTCGGCCTTTCTTCGCCTTCCAAATGATTGTTAACCGATTTCTGAAGGGCATTACTCATCTCTTTCCTCCTACTCCTTTTGTAATGCCCCCGTGGGACTTGAATCATGTTCTCACTTATCTTATGTGTGCTCCATTTGAGCCACTACATAATTGCCCTCTTCGTCTCCTTACTTTTAAGATTGATTTCTTGCTTGCCATCACCTCTGCTCACAGGGTGAGTGAGCTTCAGGCTTTATCTTCCAAACCTCCCTTTCTTGCTGTCCATTCGGACAAAGTGGTTCTTCGTACTAGGTCCTCCGTTCTGCCCAAAGTGGTAACCTCTTTCCACATACGTCAAACCATCACTTTGCCAACCTTCTTCCCGCCCCTGTATCCTTCAAAGTAGGAAGAGAGCCTCCACCATCTGGATCCAAAACGTGCGCTATCTTTATCTGGATTAGACTAAACAATCCCGGGTTGATGGCCAGCTCTTTGTTGGCTATGTGGGTGCCAAGAAAGGTCAGGCTGTGCAAAACCGGACCATCTCTTTGTGGGTCATTCTTTGTATCAAAATTAGTTATTCCTTGGCAAAGAAGGAAGCTCCAGTAGGACTGTGGGCCCATTTCACTAGGGCGACGGCAGCCACTACTGCTTTGGGACGTGGAATTCCCCTCAGTGACATCTGCCAGGCAGCGACGTGGAGATCCCTGCACACGTTCACAAAACATTACTGCCTGGACAGCCAAGTCCGGAGAGACGGCTTCTTTGGCCGTTCAGTTCTCCAGGACATTCTGGTGTGATCTTGGTTTGCAGACCCACCTCCGGGGTTGGTATTGCTGGGGTATCTATTCTAAGGTAAGGAATCTATAACTAACATGTTTCTTTCAGATGAACAGGTTACTTACCTTCGGTAAAGATATATCTGGAAGAAACATAGGTTATAGATTTCCTATAGCCCCTCCCATTCTCCCCGTTCTGCGAACTGATTTCTAAGGTTAAGGATATCCTTTCAGGGCCCTAGTTTCGTTCACCAGTGGTCAGTGTCTTGCATGGCTCTGCATTTCTGGCACGGAAAATCGTGTACAGAACTGACGTCAACTGACGTGAGGGCGGCGTCTTAAGTAGCTACCGCAAACGACGAATGCTGAGCCGACCAACGCCACCTTCCAACGCGCAGAGGTACTGCTGACTAAAAACTTTCCGGATCCAGTCTGAGGCCTGGGGGTAATTCTAAGGTAAGGAATCTCTAAATAACTTCAGTTTCTTGCAGATGTATTGTTACCGAAGGTAAGTAACTTGTTCATTAGTGCAGCGGCAGACGCATCAGATGTGGCTGCCCATGGCTACTCACATGCCATCTGCTCTAGACGCTCAGCCTGTATGCGTCTCACTGGGCTGAACCCGGATGCACAGCAGAGAATCGTGAATCTCCCTTTCAATGGCTCCTCTCTATTTGGATCTCATACGGACAATGAGATGTCCAAAATTAAAACCGAGTTGAACACTCAAAAAAGCCATTGGATTGGAAAGGAATTTAGACTGAAGTTCCATCCGTACGACCGGCGCTTCTTCCAGCAGAGGGTTCATACCCCTCACTGGTCCACTCAGCATCAAAATCAACCCAAGTCTCACTACCACCAGAGCAGGCCTGGCAGAGGAAGGGGAGCTGCAAGACAGTCATCTTCTACAACGAAGCAACCAGCAAAGCTATGAGCTATGGCTTCTTCCATGCCTGTTAACCACTCCAGTGGGAGAGAAGTATTATGTGTCATCTGGAAGAGTGAAAGAAAATAACAGAACAAGTGGGTGCTGAATATTGTGCAGAATGGCAATTGGTCAGATTCAAACCCCACCTCCATCAGTGCATCCACGAGTCAAATTTCTGTAAAAACACCACTTGTTGCCAGCGGAGGTGAGCATTCTGCAGAAAGATACCATAGAAACAGTCCTGGTTCCACAACGCAGACAAGGAATATATTCTCGTTAATCTGAAAGAGACACGTTAGTGATAGATTCCTTACCTTAGAATATCACCAGGCGTCAGACTGGATCCGGAAGATTTTTGCGTAGCAATACCCCTGCGCGCCGGCAGGTGTCGTCCGCGGCTCCGCGTCCGTCGTCGGTGCCGTTAGCGCCGGAATGACGTCGTCGGAGCACCCAGACGCCACCCATGCGCACTGACGTCAGTTATTCTTTTTACCGCGCCAGCTAGCGCAAATCCGGCGAAGCTCTACCCCTTAGTCTTTTTTGACTAAACTTTTCGATCTTTTTGATAATTTTTCTACTCGAGTCTTCGACTCAGACGGTGCCGGTAGGGATGCCCGGGTTCAAACCCTGTTCCAAGTGCGACCGACTGATGTCTGTTACCGACCCCAATCGCCGGTGCCTGAAGTGTTTAGGCCTCGACCACGACGATCGTACCTGCTCCGACTGCCGGGCCCTGACGTCGAAAGCTAGGGGGGAGCGGTCCTGCAAGCGGCTCGAGCTCCGGCAGTCGGCCCCGCGCCACTCCAGGTCCCGGTCCCACGGGAGGTCGAGGGACGGGTCGGAGCCCTCGCAGCTCCGGGAGTGGACATCGGTCATCGGGATCCAAGTCCTCAGGTAAGAGGCATGAGAGGTCGGAGAGGCGTCATCGTTCCTCTGACCCACCCCGACGCTCGCGCAATGCGGCCGGGGGTTCGGGTGACACCACCCACGCGGCTCCGACTGAGTCGCAGGCGTCGCCACCTGCCCCACACCTTCGGGTCCCTGGGCATGGCGCGATGCCGGAGGAGATCATGCGGTACCTCATGGCCATGAGGTCCCTCCCTCCTCAGCCGGGTCCCGTGGCGCATTCGGGCCCAGCGGCCCGGCTGGAGGCCCTAGCGGGTCGGGTGCTCCGGCGACTTCGGTCCCGGCGCCGCAGGACCTCACCGGCGCCGGCCCCGCGAGTGTCACCCCCGGCGCCCCTTGTGAATGCCGTCCCCAATGTTCCCTTCGCTCCGACTCTGGCGCCGCTTCAGACGGCCTTTGGAGATTTTTATTTCCATGAGGAGGCCCCGTCTGTTGAACCTGTTCTACAGGAGATGGGTGACGAAGGTGATTGGGAGGGGTCTGCTGACCCTCTGGCAGAGGAATGCCAGTCTCAAGAGGACTGGACATATGAGCTTGGGGAGGCTAGTGGTATTGACACTTCGCCAGACACTGGATTTGTCTCCCCTCCCACCGTGGCTACGGAGGAGGGGCTGCTTACAGTGTAGTGTTGACGAGGGTGGCCAAGGCCTTAAACCTTGAGCTCCCCGTCGCGGCCGTGAGGACTAACCTCCTCACTGAGGTCCTTAAACCGCAGGCAAGCTCCAGTGAGCCACTGCTGCCGTTTAATGAGGCCTTGTGTGACGTTCTTGTGGGCACTTGGTCCAAGCCCGCCTCAGGTCCGCCTGTAGATAGGAACGTGGCCAGACGCTACCGCCCGGCCCCGGGCGACCCTTGCTTTTTGTCCACCCATCCCACCCCCGAGAGCTTGGTCATCCAGGCATCTACCACCCAGACCGCATTCCCGATGGCCCCGCCCGATCGGGAATCCAAGAGGTACGAGCAGTTCGGGAAGGTGTTCTCGTACCTCAGTTTGGGACTGCGGTCTGTCAATACCGCATGCCTCTTGGGCCGCTACACCCACACTCTGTGGGATACGGTCGCGGACGTGCTGCCACAATGCCCGGAGGAGGTCCGGGCTAAACTCACCCAAGCCCTTGCGGAGGTTCGAGATGCAGCGCGATATTCCATCCGGTGTGGGCTGGATACCACGGACTCACTGGGCAGGGCGATGGCAACGACGGTGGCGGTTCGACGCCACGCCTGGTTGAGGACCGCCAACTTTTCGGCCGATGTCCAGTCCACTCTTCTGGACATGCCGTTCGATGGGCGTCGCCTCTTTGGCGACAAGGCAGACCATGCGCTTGAGTGTTTTAAGGACTCCAGGGCTACGGCCAAGTCCTTGGGCCTCTCGGCCCCACGCCAGCAATCGGGTGCCTTTCGCTCATTTCGTGGCCACGGAAGGGGCGCCCCCACACGAGCTGCCAGCCACGCAACGCAGAATGTTCAACAGCGCGGTGGTGGCCGTGGAAACCGCCGTTACGGCGGTCGGGGACAGCGGCGAGCCCAGTCCACACCTCCCTCCGCAGCACCTGCCTCAAAACCTTCCTAGTCTGTGTTTTCTGGCCCATGTGACGCCAGTGGGTGGCAGGGTTCACCATCACCTCTTCCACTGGCGCACTATCACGTCGGACGGGTGAGTGCTGCAAATCGTCCGTAGGGGCTACTCTCTCCCCTTCAAGGCGACCCCTCCAGCCATGCCACCGCAATGCTACCGAGTATCGGGGGATCATTTGCGACTTCTGCAGGAGAAAGTTACGGCCCTCTTGGCCAAGGGGGCCATCGAGCGCGTTCCTGGGCCAGAAGTAGGGTGTGGTTGCTACTCCCTCTACTTTCTGGTACCCAAGAAGGGCAAAGGGGGCCTACGCCCTATCTTGGACCTATGGAACGTCAACGTCTTCCTCCGGAAGGAGAAGTTCAAAATGCTGACACTAGCTCTGGTCCTAGCTGCCCTGGACCCAGAAGACTGGATGGTAGCGTTGGACTTGCAGGACGCTTATTTCCACATCCCCTTCCTGCCGGCCCACCGGCGCTACCTGCGGTTCACAGTTGGCCACGAGCACTTTCATTTTACCGTGCTCCCCTTCGGCCTTACCAGCGCCCCACGGGTGTTCACAAAGGTGATGGCGGTGGTCGCAGCTCATCTGCGCAGGTTAGGGGTTTCAGTCTTCCCCTACCTCGACGACTGGTTGTTGAAGGCGGGCTCGCCCCAGACCGTCGTCAGCCACCTCCAGACGACGGCAGACCTCCTGCATCAGCTGGGTTTTTCCATTAATGTGCCGAAGTCACACCTGTGCCCCTCTCAGAAGCTCCTCTTCATCTGAGTGGTTCTCGACTCGGCGCAGTTTCGGGTTTATCCTCCCGAACAGCTGGTCCGGGATATTCAGGCTATGATTCCACTCTTTCAGGCTTTATCCCGGGTATCGGTCAGGTTGACGCTGCGGCTCCTGGGGCTGATGGCCTCCTGCATCCTTCTGGTGCATCACGCTTGGTGGCGGATGCGGGCTCTGCAGTGCGACCTGAAGTTTCAGTGGGCCCAGCATCAAGGCAACCTTTCCGACCATGTCCTGATCTCGGAGGGCACTGCGAGACAGCTGCAGTGGTGGCTCACGGACCGCGATTGGGTCAGTGGCAGACCCCTCTCCGTTCCCCAGCCGGAGCACGTGGTTGTGACGGACACGTCCCTCCAGGGCTGGGGAGGCCACATGGGAGAGGCGGAGATCAGTAGCATCTGGTCTCCGGTGGAGGCCCGGCTCCACATCAACCTTTTGGAGTTGCGGGCGATTCATCTAGCACTGAAAGCATTCCTCCCCTCTGTCCGGGGGAGTGTAGTGCAGGTGTTCACGGACAACACCACCGCCATGTGGTACTGCAACAAACAAGGCGGGGTGGGGTCGTGGACCCTTTGCCAGGAGGCTCTGCGCCTCTGGCAGTGGCTGGAACGCCAGGGCGTGACCCTGGTGGCTCAACACCTGGCAGGTTCTCTGAACTCCAGGGCGGACGAGCTCAGCCGTCGGTGCATGATGGATCACGAATGGCGTCTGAACTCTGACGTGGCGCAAGGCCTCTTTCAGCGATGGGGAGAGCCTTGGTTAGATCTATTCGCCACCGACAAGAACGCGCAATGTCATCAGTTCTGCGTGTTGGAATTTCCAAGGCGGCACTCGCTCGGAGACGCTTTTTGTCGCGAGTGGAGTTGCGGTCTTTTGTACGCCTTTCCGCCTATACCACTTCTGCCCAGAGTGCTGAAGTAGATCAAGCGCGACCGGGCACAAGTCATCCTTGTGGCTCCGGACTGGGCACGAAGGTACTGGTATCCAGAGCTACTCAGTATGTCAGTCGATCCCCCCGGTTCGTCTGCCTCTTCAGGAGGACCTTCTGTCGCAGCAGCAGGGGATGGTCCTTCACCCGAACCTGTCCAGTCTCCACCTCCATGCTTGGAGATTGAGCGGCGACAGTTGAGGCCATTTGACTTGCCTCCTGAAGTCTGTAATGTCATTCTGGCAGCCAGGCGTCCCTCCACAAAGTCGGTATACGCCTGCAGGTGGAACAGATTTGTGGCATGGTGCACAGCAAAGGCTGTGGATCCTCTTGCTGCCCCTCTTTCTGAGGTTCTTCTCTTCCTTCTTTCTCTTGCCCAGCAGGGCTCTGCTCTGGGCACTATCAAGGGCAACCTTTCTGCCCTTTCAGCCTTTCTAAGGCTACCTGAGCAGCCTTCTTTGTTCAAGTCCCCTATTGTTAATCGTTTTCTGAAGGGCATCACACACACTTTCCCTCCTGTTCCGTTTGTGATGCCTCAGTGGGACTTGACCCTTGTTCTTACGTTTCTGATGTGCGCTCCCTTTGAGCCACTTCACAACTGTCCTCTCCGTCTTCTTACCTTGAAGACTGCCTTCCTGGTTGCCATCACCTCTGCCAGGAGAGTGAGGGAGCTCCAGGCTCTTTCTTGTACTCCTCCTTTCCTTTCTGTCCATCCGGACAAGGTTGTGTTGCGTACTAAGCCATCTTTCCTGCCCAAGGTTGTCATGGCCTTCCATATCGGGCAGTCTATCACCTTACCCACCTTCTTTCCGCCACTGCATCCCTCTAAAGAGGAAGAGCGGCTCCACCGTCTGGACCCAAAACGTGCGCTTTCATTCAACTTGGATCGCACACGCCAGTTCCGGGTGGATGACCAACTCTTTGTTGGTTACGTGGGCGCTAAGAAGGGGAAAGCGGTACACAAGCGGACCATCTCGCGGTGGATAATCTTTTGTATCCAGGCATGTTACTCCTTGGCTAAAAAGGAGCCCCCTGTTGGATTGCGGGCCCATTCCACCCGGGCCACGGCTACTACCACTGCCCTGGGCCGGGGTGTGCCCTTGCAGGACATTTGCCAGGCAGCTACGTGGGCCTCGCTGCACACGTTTGCAAGACACTACTGTCTGGACAGTCAAGTCCGGAGGACTTTCTGGTGTGATTATTGGTTCGCAGACCCACCACCGGGGTTGGTTTTGCTGGGGTATCTATTCTAAGGTAAGGAATCTACCACTAACGTGTTTCTTTCAGATGCACAAGTTACTACTTGTGTAACGATATATCTGTAAGAGACATTAGTTAGTGATAGATTCCTTACTGACCCACCCATCCTCCCCGTTCTGCGAACCGATATCTAGGGTTAAGGTCATCCCCTTTCAGGGCCCTAGTTTCATGGCACCAGTGTTGGTTCTATCATGGCTCTGCGTATCTGGCGCGGAAAAGCTGTGTATCAGAACTGACGTCAGCGCGCATGGGCGGCGTCTGGGTGCTCCGACGTCATTCCGGCGCTAACGACGGATGCGGAGCCACGGACGACGCCTGCCGGCGCGCAGGGGTATTGCTACGCAAAAATCTTCCGGATCCAGTCTGACACCTGGGGACATTCTAAGGTAAGGAATCTATCACTAATGTCTCTTACACATATATCGTTACACAAGTAGTAACTTGTGCTTCTCTGGTACAGAAAAGAGGCCCTACCAGAGAATACAGACCAATACTCGACCTGAGCTTTTTAAACAAATTCATCGCAAAGAAAAATTTCAGATGTTAGCGCTGCACCAAATCTTTCCTCATCTACACCAAGGGGACTGGAAGTATTCTAGAGACCTGCAGGACTCCTACTTTCATGTTCCGGTGTCCAAGAAACATCGGAAATTTCTGCTAATTCAAGTGGCTCTCCGGCATTTCCAATTCAAGATTCCCCCATTTATGCTCAAATCAGCTCCCCAAACTTTTTCGAAATGCATGGAGATGGTGGCATCTTTTCTTCGCAAACAAAGGATATTCCTATATCCTTACCTGGAGGACTGGCTCCTGAAGAGCTAGTCACCCACTCCGCTTCAGAGTCATCTCTCATACTGCCTTCAACTACTGAGCAAGCTGGGCCTGCAAGTCAACTACAAAAAGTCGATTTTTAACCCAACCCAGAAGATCCACTACCTGGGTGCTTCCCTGGATACCGCAAAGGCAAGCCTGTGCCCTTCGGAGGAGAGATTATCCTCATTCCGAGTGAAATGTCACAATGAAATGTCACAATCTTCTTCTTTCTCAGCATCCCACCTTCAGACCGGTGTCATCACTGCTGGGATCAATGGCATCATGCATCTTCATCGTACCAAATGCCAGGTTAAACATGAGCCCTCTGCAGCAATCTCTGGAAGACCAGTGGATGCAGATATCGGGCCGCTGGGAGGACCGTGTTGCTTTCCCCCAATCGGCCAAGAATTCCATCAGATGGAGGATGAAATGATCCCATCTACTAAAGGGAGTTCCTTTTCACCAGGACCCTCCTACTCAGACAATCGTCATGGATGCTTCCTTCCAAGGCTGGGGGGCTCATATGGGTCCTCTCCAAGTGCAAGGGCTTTTGGTCAGAGGCAGAACAAGGGTATCACATCAACCATCTAGAGCTGAGAACCGTACACCTAGCTCTCAAACCACTGTTCCCTACTCTCCAGTCTCACTCCCTATTGGTTCAAAAGGGCAACACCACAACAATGTATTATTTGAGCAAACAGGAGGGTACCAGGTCGAGACCTGTCTCTCTGAAGTCTCAGACCATCTGGAGATGGCTTCTCGCAAGAAATGTAACTATTGTGGCGATTCATCTTCTGGGAACTCTCAACGTCCAAGCAGACGCCCTAAGTCGAGACTTTGTTGAAGCCCACGACTTAGTGCTCAACAACGAGGTCTCGCATGACATTTCCCACCAATGGGGAGTGCCAGACATCGATTTGTTTGCACGCGGCAAACGCAAAATGCCCCGTCTTCGCATTCAGGTTTCACCAACCAGGTTCACGGGGAATGCCCTTTTGATAAAATGGTCTCAACCATTACTATACGCCTTTCCACCAGTCCCGTTGATTCCTGCCGTGATCCACAAATTCTACAGGACCAACACAGAATGATACTGATAGCCCCGAAAATGGTCTCGTCAGTGGTGGTACCCCAGACCTTCTTCAGCTATCAGAGGTTCCACACAAGAGGTTACCATGCCGTCCAGACTTGTTGTTCAAGAACGAAGGGAAGGTGTCTCATCCCTACGATTGACGGCATGGCTCCTGAAGTCCTTCAATACGGACAGATTTACCTTTGGAATGTATGAACATACTCAAAGAAGCCAAAAGACCTTCCACCAGAAAATCGTGCACTTTAAAGAGGAAGTGATTTTTACTTATGGTGTATGGACAATGGTCATGATCCCGTTTGGGTCAAGAGCAGGTGATCTTACCGTATTTGCTACATTTGGCCAAATCTGGCCTTCAGTTTTCCTTTATAAAAGTTCATCTAGCAGCTATCACTGCATACAGAAAGTCCCCAACACAGGTTTCCTTTTTTTGAAATTTCTGTGGTTAAAGATTTTCTTGAGGGATACAAAATGTTTAACCACTGATCAGGTCTCCATCTCCACCTTGGGAGCTTAACATAGTTCTTGCTAAGTTGATGGGTCCTCCTTTTGAGCCTTCACAGAGCTTCTCATCAGCACTTGTCATGGAAGGGCGCTTTTTTAGTGGCCATCACCTCTGCTCGTAGGGTTAGTGAGATCCAGGCCTTGTCTTGTAAAGAACCCTATATCATTTTTCATGCAAACAGTAGTTTTAGGAACCCATCTGAGTTTCCTACCTAAAGTTGTCTCGGATTTCCATAATAATCAGGCCTTCACTCTCCCCGCTTTCTTTTCCAATCCCTCGAATCCTCCAGAGAGGTTCCTTCATTCACTAGACCTCAAGAGGGTTCAGAAATTCTATTTAGACAAGACGAAGGCCTTGAGAAAATCAGAAAACCAATTTATAAACTATGGTTCCATAATTACTGGTTCTGCAGCTTCCAAAAGGTCTATCTCTATGTGGATAGTGTCTTGTATATCTTTGTCCTACCAACTAGCCAAACAAGCCCTCCCGGGCAAACCCGGAGGGCTTGTTTACAACGAGGGACCTTGTTTACATCATTGGCAGACCTGACCACCTTTTACACCACCTGTCTCACCTATTCTTCATGCCATAAGTGGTACAGTATGTGTCCACTTGCAGCTATTCAGCTGTGCTTTTTCTATCTCCTCGTCCTCTGGGCCTGGTAGGGACCACAATTAGTTTTTTGCCTACCAGACAATTTCTTCAGACCAGTAAATCCTTCAAGTTATCCAGTTTGGTTACACCCTTCCTTTTTTTTTAATGCCCTTCCAAACGTATTTCTTGATTTTGGTTCAGACATCAACAGACCATGGTGATATTCTCTCTACAGAAGTTAAAATGCTGCATGACAAGTTAGTGATCAAATGGTGCCAAGGCCAAGAGGGACACAGGCTGCTACCAAATCAGAAAGACCTGGGGCTGTGGCAGATACTAGAACTGAGGCTTTGAACCACTTTCTTCAGGAATTACAAACTCAAGATGCTGACACTGGTCCAAATCCTTGTTCATTTGAATCCAAGACTAGATGGTATCCTTGGTCTTACAGGCTGTATTTTCTCATGTGCTGAACCTGCAGTACCACAGGCTTTCACTTTGGCTTGTGATGGATTTGAAATATTTCATGTTCGCTGTCTTGCCCTTTGACCTTACCTCACCCATTTGGATATTCACAAAGGTGAAGTCAGTCGTTATGACCCATACTTTCAAGATGGGCATACATGTATTCCCATACCTCAGTGACTGGCTGCTGAAGGCATACTTAGCTCAAACCACTTGCAGGTAGCAAATCACTGCGATTCTCTATCAAGGAACTGCAATCTCATTTTTGGCGTGTACAAAAGGGGCCATCCAGGACACAATTGCGTTCAGGTCCTTTCTGGCCTGATAATGTGTGGGACATTAAGGGTATGATCTAGATTTTTCAGCGCACAAGCTCTTGCCACAGCCCGCATGGTTCTGAGCAGTCTAGTTCCATTGGCCCCATCTATACAGCTGGTTCCTAATGCCAATTGGGACATGTGGGCTTTCCATTCGACACACCACCCTTTAGTGTGTTCAACAATAGGGGTGGCTGTCGGACAACATCTTTATCTCGGTCAGAGCAGCCACGGACCTTCAGTAGTGGATACCAGATGAATGTGAAGGGCAGCAGGTCATTTTCCTTGCATTGGTGGGACTTCACATTAGTGATGAACTTGTCCACTCTAGACTAAGGAGGTCACCTTGGAGAAGTGAAGATCGAAAGATTTTGCTCTCCAGTGAGCAGTGCCGCCATATCAGTGTGCTGGAGCTGCACTGTCTGACCCTCAAAGCTGTTCTACCTTCCATCTGCTCTTCGGTTGTTCATTTTCCTGGTCAGCACTTACTGTGGGCCAAACTATCGCTGTGTGATATTGAAACAAGTAGGGCAGAGAGGGATCCTGTACCTTTTGTCTGTAGGCTCTCAGGTTGTGGATATGGCTAGATTGTGTCTAGATCTCTCTAACAAGCAATCACCTGACAGATTCTCTCAACACCAGAGGAGACGAGCTCAGCAGACGTGATCTTGCTGATCACAAATGGTACCAACTCCCAGAGTTAGCATAGGGTATCTTCCATCAGTAAGGCATACCCCTGATAGATCTGTTTGCTACATTAGAGAACACTGTGTCTGGCTTTTTGCACCCTAGATTTCACTTCTCAAGGCACATTTTGTCTCTAGTTGTATTCCGACCTCCTGTACACACTTCTGCCATTCAACCCACGGTCCTGAAAACATCAAGAGGAACTGAGCACAGTTCATCCTGATATCCCCAGACTGGGATTGGAGAGTCTAGTATATTGACCTGCTGAATCTGAGTGTATTCCCTCTACTGCCTCTTCATAAGGTCCTCCTGTGCCACCAATAAGACAGGGCTTTGCATCCTCACCTCCACAGTATACACCTCCATGTGGTCCTCCGTGCGTGTTTGAGCTGAATCAAATGAGCTGCTTTGATCTTCTGTCGGACGTGGTGGATGTTATTGCAGATGCTGTCCACCAAGTCCGTTTATTCTGGCCATTGGTCAAAATGTATTGCCTTGTTCAAGGTACGACTCGTCGACCCTGCAGGCAATATTGTCTGATGTTGTTCTGTTTGTTTTATCTGGGGCATGGCAAGATTTTGTTGTGGTGCTGTTAAAGGTTTATCTGCCCTTTTGACATTTATTTGACTGATCATCCCTCTTTATTCAAGTCACCGTCATGATGCTTTTCCTAAGGAGGCTGTCCCAAATGTTTGCCCTAGCTCCATTTGTTTTGAGACAGTAGGACCTTAATTTTGTGTTTCATTTTTATTGTCTACTTCCTTTGAACCAGTGCACAGTTGCATTTTGAGACTTTTGTCACTCAAAAGGGTCTTACTGTCATTACCTCATTCCGTCATGTCAGTGAGTTGCAGTTGTTTGTTCAGCCTTTGTATACCACTTTTTTCCAGACAAGTTGGTATTCGGCACTCCCTTCATTTCACTAAAAAGTAGTACTGGGGCCTTGGCAAAAGGCATTGCAGTTTTGGACATCTGCTAAGCTGCCACATGGTCGTCGGTCCATCCTTTCACCAGCCATTCCTCTATTGATTCTCAGGTCTGCTGTTAGGGCCAATTTGCCTGCTTGGTCCTATAGAACGTCTGGTGTACAGTCCATTTCTCAGCCCCACCTCCTTTGTAAGAGTACTGCTTTAGCATTGTTTTAAAAGGTGGGAATTCTTGTGAATGCTTCACAGATAAAGCCCGTCTCCTCATTCTGAGGTTTGGTTTTGCAACTTTTAGTAAAGTGCCTAGGTAGCTTTGGTCCTTGCCTCTGAGAGCATGAAAAGAAAGATGAGGAACAGACATCAGTGTAGTACAGTGGTACCTTATGGCAGTTCCATGATAGCAGAATCTGGGATGGATCCTTAAATCGAGGCACCACCTATTGATGCAGGAGCTCGCTTTCCCCGTTTCTGGATCCAGTCTGACTAGAGGATATTCAAGAGATGAGAAATCTACAGGTAGATGAAATACTATGTGTCTTATAGAGTCCACAAGACACCAGCGCACATCTAATTCAGTAGCTATAATCCTTGTGCATTTAGCACCAATATTTCAATCCAAAGCTTTTTTTTTTCCTCCTTTCTCCGCACGACTCCTTTTCAATCCAATGGAGCCTCGTAGTGTAGACAAACTTAAGACTTTATTTCATTAAAATCAAGTGCTTCACAGCCGACGCGCATTTCGCCCCCTGCGGCCTTCCTCAAGGCTGTAAATCATGTATAGAAAGGTATAAATTACAATCTTAATTTTAAAATACTACGATTTCTTATTCATCATAATCAATTTCATTTATGTATCACACTTTCCCTTACAAACACGTGTCCACCAAAATGACCACCAAAAAGTACATATATAACAGATGTTTTCAAAAGAACATGTCTGCTGTGTCATATCCTGTCTTAAATGTCGCAACCCACATCCCCGCTGCCATATCTAACCCAAGATAATTCAAAGAGGACAGCCACCACGTGACATCACCAACATCGTACCCAGATAGAATGAGCCTTAGACATGCATTAAGGAAGAGTAAACTAAAAAGATCCTTGCTCACCACCACCAGCCATGCCTCACTATGAGTTGTTGTGCATCCCAGAGGTGCTAATTATATATCTTAATGAGCTCACCAGATTTTCAATATGCTCAGCACTGCATAGTCAACATCTATGTATTCAATAATCCTGTAGCATGAAAAGGTAAAAGTAAGATACCACACACATCTTCATTTTCTATATTACTTTCAATTTATGTAACCGTGTGGTATTCAGTTTATTTCCTTACCTTATGGTAGCTTTATTCTTGTAAAAGCCAGCAAAATGTCACAGTCAATATCTTTCTAGTTCTGTACCGGAGCCAAGATAAGTTCCATCTAATAAAAACGGATCTCGTGTCAGTCTTACAGTATATCATATTATTGGCCTACAATTCTAGCTATTGTGTCCTCTTTTATAACTTTAGCTAAAACCACACTTCAAAGTATAGCAAATCTGCCTTTCTTGTGATGTGTGTGTCTTGTAGAGACCTCTACCTGCAGATTCCTGACCTTAGAATATTCCCCAGGCATTAGACTGCATCCGGAAAATCTTGAGCAGTACCTCTGCACGCCAGTAGGTGTTGGTTGGCTCCGCGTCTGTCCACATTGGAAGTGAGGTCATGGTGCTCATTTAATCTGATGGAGACTGCTAGCCACAGATTCCTTACCCTAAAATTATCCCCAGGAGTCAGACTGGATCAGAAAATTGTTCGTGAGCAGTACCCCTGCGCACAGGTAGGTGGTATCATTTGGCTCCACGTCGCTGCGGCGTCTCTGACAGAAGTGATATGCAATGTGCCCATATAGGCGCCACTCCAATGCCCTGACGTCAGTATTTTTCTTGCCAAGCCAGTCAGTGCAGATCCAGAGAGAGCTACCGCTAGTAATTTTTTTGACTGACCTTTTTTAAACTTTTGTTGCAGTGTTTATTGAAATTGTATCTCCTGGTGTGGCAGGGATGTCCACAAGGAAGGCTGGCTTCAAGCCCTGTGGCGCCTGTCATCGGAAAATGTCTGGGGCGGGCGTGCACCTTATCTGCCTCTGGTGTCTTGACCACGACACCGAGACCTACGGCAATTGTCGCGCCTTACACCTCAAGGCCATGAGGGAGCGATCCATCAAGTTTTTTGCTGCTTGACATGCAATGCAATGACGGTCTCTGCCCCGGTCGTGGAGTCATCGATTTTCGAGTAAGTCATCCCACAAGAAAAATCAGATTAAGAAGTCAAAGAAATCTTCGACTTCGCCCTGTCCATCAAAGTCATCTGACAAGATGACAGAGCATTGTCACTCGAGGCCTGACTCCATATTTGAACCTGCACCTGGGCCTTCTCTTTACCTCCTCAAGTTTCCGGGAGCCAGCGTGATCCCCACCCAGCTCTGAGAATTTTGAGGCCACGCCCCTCATATTTGAGTGGTCTGTACCCCCATTGGAGCACTTCAGGTCCCACAGGTTGGTGTGGGCCCCTA
Organism: Lissotriton helveticus; assembly: GCF_964261635.1. NCBI lineage: Eukaryota > Metazoa > Chordata > Amphibia > Caudata > Salamandridae > Lissotriton > Lissotriton helveticus. The sequence goes on from NC_136070.1 coordinate 419,194,493, forward strand.
CTGGTTCTCCGCTGGTGGGTTCGCCCCCGGTGCCAGTTGGGCCACTTGGATCCACAGATGGATCCAAACCGGTGCCAGTTGTACCACTGCGACCTTCCCCACGCAGGTCCAGATGTCCTTGCTCCCGGCACCATTACCCCCCGCAGTACTCTTGGTAACAGCCTTTCAGGCAAGCTAGGGCTGCTGCAGACCACAGTCACAATAAAAAAGACTGTAAGGACGTCTTCCGCAGTGACCCACCTATCAGGGAAGGTCAGGGACGCTACCCAGCTGGCCAAGATAGTCAGATGCTCCCAGGGGCAAAGATTCAAAATGTCAGAATCAAGTGGCTCCCTGGAGGAGCTGGACAGGGGGTGGACACTCCCCTGTCCTTTGTGTAGTTTTGCGCCAAAGCAGGAGCCAAGGACTCCTGAACTGGGGAAAAGTGATCGCATTGGTTCTGTTGGACCTTAGTGCGGCGTTTGACACCATTTCTCACTCCAGACTGCTTGTCAGGCTGGAGGAGAATGGTGTCGGTGGCACGGCACTGAATTGGATCAGGTCTTACCTATCCCTTCGTACCTTTCAGATCTCCTCTTCCTTGGCATGTTCTGATGTGCTCTACTCCCCCCACGGTGTGCCACAGGGCTCAATCTTGAGTCCTCTATTTTTCAACTTGTACCTCCGTCCACTTGCTGACCTTGCAGAGAGTTATGGTCTTGCTTTAATGACCTATGCAGACGACTCGCAAATTCTTTTCTCACTTTCCAAATCTGATCCGTCTGCTCCATCTGCTCTCAAAACAGGCCTTCACGAAGTTTTTAACTGGATGTCGGATAACCAATTAAAACTTAATGGGGAGAAAACGGAGATCCTCCTCTTAGGGAAAAGCAAGGATCTCTGGAGTGATCCCCATTGGCCGACGTCGTTGGGTAGGCTCCCGCCACCAGCCACCCAGGTTAGAAACCTTGGGGTTATCATAGATGATGGACTATCTATGACGCAGCAAGCCAACAAAGTGGCAGGCATGTGCTTCACCATTCTTAGATGGCTACGCAAAATTGTCTGGATGTTACCACCTATTACCCAGAAGACCGTAGTCAATGCCTTAGTTACATCTCGGCTTGACTACGGGAACATCCTCTACCTGGGCTCCAACAAAGCAGTGATAAGACGCCTGCAGCTTGTGCAAAACTCTGCTGCTAGACTGCTATGCAGAATCCCTAGATCTGCTAGGATCACAAAACATCTTAGGGATCTGCACTGGCTAAGGGTGGAAAATCGGATCCGATTCAAAGCCCTGAACTATCTGTTCAAAATCAAAGCTGGCACTGCCCCCAGGTACTTACAAGATCTTGCCAAGCCCGATTTCCCCAACCGCAACCTTCGCTCTTGTACAGCAGCGAATTTTGCTGTTCCCAGGTACAAACTGGCCAGAATGGGTGGGAAATCCTTTTCCTACCTAGGGCCCACCCTCTGGAACACACTCCCCCCCCCCCCCCCCCCACATACGCAAAGAAGAAAATCATCTGAAATTTTGAAAAAGTGTTAAAACTTGGCTGTTTGACAAATAGTTGGCTGCTGATTGTCTCCTCTCCTGTTGTGTTTTGGGCTCTGCTACCTTGGCGCCGGGAAACCCTTTGTGGGTAGCTGCGCGCCTTATAAGTGCTATATAAATAAATAAAATAAATAAAGTGGTTTATGCAAGTAAGGCACCAAATGTGCCCTTCAATGAAGTCTGGTGGTGCTCGGAAGTACCTCCACCCTACCTAATTCTAAAAGAGAGGTGGTCACACCTCTCCTTCGTAGGAAATCCTTTGTTCAGCTTCCCCTGTTCAGGTTAAGCTCATCAGAAGGATGGGAGAACAGTGTCTGGGGTCTGCAGCAGCTGGCAGGTAGACCCTGTAAAGCTTCTTAGGTAGGTATTGGGGTGTCCTCTATGGAGCCCCCCAGTACATGGTATCATGCAACTAAAACTTGAATCGATGTAGTAGCATGATTCCAACACGTTTGATGCCAAACATGACCAGATTCGGAGCAGTCATTAAGTAGTTGGACTTGCCAGTGTCCACTACATACATTAAAATGGCTGCCCCGCACTTACAAAGCCCAGAGAATGGATTCTAGGGGTACTCCTGCTCGTGCAGGGATACTCACACGCTTAAAACCATGCACCCTCCCCTTGGACTGAAGGGCCTACCTTAGCAGTGATTTATAGGTTTAAAGTGCAGTGACTGGGATATAAGAAAGTCTTCTATCTAAAGTAAAAAGTGCATGCTCCGTTTCACACAGACTGCGATAGCAGCTCCGTAAACTCCGCTTGTGTGGACTCACATGGGCGACATACTACATGCTGCAGCCCATGGGAAACCCCTGGTGTACCAATGCCCTGGACACCTCAGTACCATATGCTAGGGACTTAGTGGTACACCAAAATGTCGATTGTGGGGTGTACTAAGTACTTATCATCAAATTTCGAGGAGAGAGCACTGTCACTGGGGTCCTAGTTAACAGGATCCCAGTGATCTATAGCCAAAACACACTGACACCACACAACAATTGGGTGCATCTATGCCAGAAAGATCCTACTGAACTACAACTCCCATGTACTGTGGGATTCAGTCTAGCTGGTTTGCATTCTCTATTTCTGGCCAGCTATATTAGGCCGATGCCAGCGTCACACCCTACCAGTAGTCTTGGGCAGGCGATGTCCTTTTCTTTATGACCAACCGGTGGTTTTCAGGGCCCTGTATCCTGCAGATCCTGCGTGTTTTTAGCCAAACCTCTTGGCTTCACACGAACCTCACCAAGTCTGTACTATTCCCGGTATGCGGACATCAGGGCAGTGAGAAATGGGCTGAGCAATTGTCGCGTGCTTCCACAGGATTTAAGTACCTAGGTATCTTTGTCGTCGTGTCCCCAGACCTTGTGGGCTAGTAATATCAACCCCCTTCTCAAAAGCCTCAAGGACGAGACAACTGTTTGTTCCTCCCTTCCGCGCTCATTATATGGGCGTTTGGCTATTTTTAAAATAATGTCATTACCCAGAATACTCTGCAGGCTCCAGAACTTCCCATATGCCAATCCGCGGGCTTGGTTTGCACAGGTAAACGCCATACATAATACATTTCTCTGTCATGACACATCAGTGCGAGTTGCACTAAATACGTGCACGCAGTCAACTTATTGCGGTGGTATTGCGGCAGCAGACACTTATGCCTACTACGCGGCCTCCCATTTGCAAGTGGTCAATGAATGGTGGTATAATTCACCATCGAACTCAGCGTTTGCATTGGATCACATGGCAAAGGGAAACGTTCCACTCATTTATCTTTTATATAGCGCTCAGAACGTAGATTTCCTGCCCCCTGCCAGAAGCACCTTAATCCGACTATGGCGGGCTGCGGTCCGACAGATGGGAAGGCCTGGCCGCCTGACCCAGGCCACCCTGCTGTGGCACGGCACTTTGCTGCGCTCGGTGACGACACTTGCGGGGTGGGACATTGTGGGAATATCCACCTTGGGGTGGACATTCCAGACAGAGTTTCAGTTGCACAAGACTCAATTTTATGAATATCTTCAGCTCAGTTAAGCACTCAGCCCGCACTAATACTGACCGACACCTTGCCTGAATATCATCCCTTAGAGGGGCGCATATTGATGGGTGAAATTAGTGCACATAAGATCCGTCCGATCTATCAAACCCTGACAACACACAACCATACCACACTACATAAGACCAGAAAGGCCTGGGAAGAAGACATACCTGACATTACAGATGATGATTGGGCAGAAGCCGTGGCTAGCCCCAGAGGTGCGGCGATTTCCAGACAATACCGCCTCATACAGTTCAAATATATACACTGTGTAAACTATACTCTATTCCGACTTTGGAAGAGGATTTCCATCCAATCCCCTGTGTGCTTGAGATGTGGGGCGGAAGATGGGACTTTCATACATACAGTCTGGGGATGTACCGCATTGCAACCATTCTGGTGGAGGGTGGTTGCTTGCCTGAGCGAGGTGTTGTTGTGGGATCAGCCACTTAAGCCAACGCTACTGTTATTGCTAAGCACAAATAGTATTTGGGGGGAACCGATACAAACAGCACTTATCTGAAAGAAACATGCACTGATAGGTTCCTTACCTTGGAAATACCCCCAGACATCAGACTGGATCCGGAAAGTTTTTTGTCAGCAGTACCCCTGTGCGTTGGTAGGCGTCGTCGTGCGGCTCCGCGTGTGTTGTTGGCGTCTGAATGACATCTCTGGAGCTACTTAGACGCGCCCACGTGCGCTGACGTCAGTTCTTTCTTTTTCCGCACCTGCAAACGCAGATACGGGAAGAGCTGGTACCCCCAGTCAATTTTTGACTGAGTTTTTCGAGGCCTTTTACCTCATGTTTTCGAGTCGATCGACTCCTGGTATCATAGGGATTCCCCGTTTCAAGAACTGTGGGGACTGTCATTGCATGATGTCGGTGACAGACCCCCACCATGTTTCTCTACTGCCTGGGGCGTGACCCCGACCCCTAGTCGTGCCCTGACTGCCTGGCCATGGCGCTGAAGACTTTGCAGGAGCAGCCCCGAAGGTTGCTTCAAGTCAGGCAGTCGGCTCCGCGCCGCTCAAGGTCCCGTGGGAGGTCGAGGGAACGGTCGCGGAGTCGTCATCACCATTCCTCTGAATCTAAGTCTTCGCACTTGGGGTCAGGTAAATCTAAGCATTCCAAAAAGAAGTCGAAGAAGCATTGTCGCTCTTTGACTACACCTCGCCCATCGCGTCTGAGGGTGCGGGCGGTGCCACCCCCGCAGCTCCTGCGAGGCCTGCGACGTTGCCTCCAGTCTACCCCACCTTTCCGGGTGCGGGGTGATGCCTGCTGATGTGCAAGAGTTTCTTGCTGCCATGGCCCTATTCTTTGGGCCGTCTGGACCTGCCAGGGCAACCTGCGGGCCTGACGGGGGGGGTCCTGCTTTACCATCTCCGGCAGCTCCGACACCGGTGTCGCCGGCGGATCCGGCCCTGACGCCGCACGCCCCCCAGAGATCCGTGATCGGACTCTGATCGACACCGGTTGACCTCATGACACCTCCACCGGTGCCGATCTCCGCGGCACGGCTTCCGACGTCGCTCGCTCCTTATGACCACATCGTCCCCAGGTTCGACCCGGACATGGTGCCGGATCGACTCCAGCCATGCCACCTCAGTACCACCGCATGTCGGGGGATCACTTGGCACTTCTTCAGCAGGAAGTTGCGTCCCTCTTGGCCATGGGGGGCATAGAGCACATTCCGTCGCCAGAAGTAGGTTGTGGTTGTTATTCCCACTACTTTCTGGTCCCAAGGACGCAGGCTCTTGTCCTTCTTATCTTGGACTTTCGGAACATCAATCGCCTCCTCCGGAAGGAGAAGTTCAAGATGCTCACACTTGGTCTGGTCTGCCCTGGACCCGCAAGACTGGATGGTGGCGTTGGACTTGCAGGACGCCTATTTTCCTATTCCCGTCCTGCCTGCCCACAGGTGGTACCTGCAGTTCACTGTAGACCACGGGAACTTTCAGTTCACCCTGCTCCCCTTTGGCCTTACCAGCACCACTCGGGTGTTCATGAAAGTGATTGCGGTGGTCGCGGCTTATCTGCGCAGATCAGGGGTTTCAGTCTTCCCCTATCTCGATGACTGGCTGTTGAAGGCGGGCTCGCCTCAGGCAGTTGTCTACCACCTCCAGACTACGGCCGACCTCCTGCATTTGCTGGGGTTCTCCATCAATGTGCCGAAGTTGCACCTGATTCCCTCGCAGAAGCTCCTTTTCATTGGAGCGGTTTTGGGTTTATCCTCCCAAACTGCGAGTCCGGGACATTCAGGCTATGATTTCGATCTTTCGGCCTCTGTCCTGGGTTTCGGTCAGGATGACCCTTCGGCTGCTGGGCTTGATGGCCTCCTGCATCCTGTTAGTGGATCATGCCAGATGGCATATGTGGGCTCTGCAGTGGGACCTGAAGTTCCAGTGGACACAGCATCAGGGCAACCTGTCTGATCACGTCCAGATCTCGGAGGGCACTGCACGGCAATTGCAGTGGTGGCTCCTGAATCATGATTGGGTCAATGGCAGATCCCTCTCCCTTCCCCAACCGAAACATACAGTTTTGACGGATGCGTCCCTTCTGGGATGGGGCGGCCACATGGGAGAGGCGGAGATCAGAGGCCTCTGATCTCTGGCGGAGTCCAGGCTCCACATCAACCTGCTGGAGCTTCAGGTGATCCAGCTTGCACTGAAGGCATTGCTCCCCTCTGTCATGGGGTGAGTGGTGCAGGTGTTCACAGACAACACCACCGCCATGTGGTACTGCAATAAACAGGGCTGGGTGGGGTCGTGACCCAATGCCAAGAGGCTTTGCGTCTCTGGGCTTGGCTGAAACATCAGGGCGTGTCCCTGGTGGTTCAACACCTGGCAGGTTCCCTGAGCTCCAGGGCTGACAAACTCAGCCGCCGGTGCATGATGGATCACGAATGGCGTCTGAACTCGGACGTGGCGCAAGGTCTCTTACACAGTGGGGAGAGCCTTGGTTAGATCTATTCGCCACCGAAGAGAACGTGCAATGTCATCAGTTCTGCGCGTTGGAATTTCCAAGGCGGCATTCGCTCGGCTACGCTTTTCGTCGCGAGTGGAGTTGCGGTCTGTTGTACACCTTACATATACGGTTTCTGCCCATAGTGCCGAAGATGATCAGGCGCGACCGGGCCAAAGTTATTCTTGTGGCTCCGGACTGGGCTCGAAGGGTATGGTATCCCGAGCTACTCAGTATGAGCATCGATCCCCCGATCCGGCTGCCTCTTCGGGAGGATCTTCTGTCATAGCAGCAGGGGACGGTCCTCCACCCAAACCTGTCCAGCCTCCACCTCCTTGCATGGAGATTGAGCAGCAGCAGTTGACGTCTGTCGACCTGCACCCAAAGTCTGTAATGTTATATTGGCAGCCAGGCGACCCTCCACTAAGACGGTATACGCCTGCAGGTGGAATACATTTGCATGTGGACGCATTGCAACTGACCTGGAACCCTTCTGACAGCGAGAGAGGGCGAGAGAGCGGAGAAACCTGACCCTGCCCCCAGTTAATACCGGAGAGACACGGTACCTGCTAGTTTGCGTCCCCCTTCCGCCGCCGCAATTTACAGCAAGCAGCGGCCGCCGAGCGGAGGGGGGCCTGGAACTACAACTCCCGCCAGGCTGTGCGGCGGGGACGACCAGCACTTCGCGCCACCCGGCGCATAAGACCAGCGTCACCCCGGTGGAGCGGGTGACGCATTGCAACTGACCTGGAACCCTTCTGACAGCGAGAGAGCGGAGAAACCTGACCCTGCCCCCAGTTAATACCGGAGAGACACGGTACCTGCTAGTTCGCGTCCCCCTCCCGCCGCCGCAATTTACAGCAAGCAGCGGCCGCCGAGCGGAGGGGGGCCTGGAACTACAACTCCCGCCAGGCTGTGCGGCGGGGATGACCAGCACTTCGCGCCACCCGGCGCATAAGACCAGCGTCACCCCCGCGTCGCGGGAGCGCGCGGGAGCGCCCGGGGCTAAGCCCGGGCAAAGGGCGGGCCCTCTACGGCCCTCATCGGCTAGAAGAGGCCAGGCTAGGCCATCTCTCTAAAATCCACCTTTGTGCACCACGGAGTAGTTCCTATCAGTTTATAGATAGTGGGGGTGCAAAAGCTCTTGGTTATCCGCCTCCTAAATCCAAGCCATCCAGATGGGGGTCGCTAAACCGGCCGTATAGCTGATACCGATTCGCCCAGGAGCTCGGATAAGGAAGGGGTTATTGTGTTAAAGCGGACAGTAGATATAACACTTCCACGTACCAGGAAACAAGTCCGTTGGAGTTCTGCACAAGGCATTGAAGTAAGACTTCTGTTTTAATTACTGTGAACAATACCTTGTTATTTTATTGAGCTGTGGGTATAAGACTATCACACATCTTGTATAATCATGCCTAAAAGAAATCAACATATGGTATCTGAAACACCAAAGAATACTATGGAAAACTATCTTGTCCAAGTGGTTAATAATATAAACAGTAAGCGCAGACAATCTTTGGGTCTGTCCCAGTCACCTATTCTCCACTCCTTGAGCCCACCCACTTCCTCACAATCAAACGAGTCTATGCTACCAGACCCCAATAACGATGTTAACGATGTTCATGAAACAGCTCCCTCAGTAAATGTTAACATCGACACCAGCACAGCGAATGTGGCGGACATTGAGCAACATGCGGATAACGACTTAGATGCACAGGTTGTCATTGAGGTTGTAGATAATGATGATAAAGAAGAAGTGGAAGATGAGGCACCTGACAAGCGGTCTACAAGGGCAGTTAGAGCCTGCCGCAGATTACAAAGTAAACGTGGGGGGCCACGTTCAGGAAAAAGCAAGGTTATATCACCGCAAAAATCAAAAAGTACCTGCAAGAACAATGAGGAGAACAATCTGAGGGAAATATTGGACGAGGCCCTAATGTCAAGAATAGCGGAGCTGTTTGAAATAAAAATTCAGACAATTATCAAGCAACTTATTAGCAAGATTGATAAACTCTCTGCAGAGATAAAGAAATTGGGAGGTACCCAAAATGTATTAGCAGATGCCATAGGAAATGTTTTAAGTAATGTCAGTAAGGGCCACGATTGCCCAAAGGAAGACAATGAATCTGGGTCAACATCAGACATTACCCCACCAGGGCCAACTCTCCCAGAATGCCCACAAACTGGCCATATTATTAATGACCTACCATTAGAAGCTCCAATTGTCCAATTAATTGATTCATCACATGCCATAGTGCCCCCTACCCTAGAAGATAATTCCACACAATTTGTAGTTGAAGCTTCACCACTAGTGTTAGTGCTAGCTAATACACCAATACTGCACCGGGTCAAATTGAGTCAGCCTCGTCACTAACAAGCAAGCCATTATACTGGCTGTCAAATAACATGCGGATAGCACAGGGGGGAGAACAACGTCTGGCTGATGAAATTAAAATGGTAAGGAGGGTTGGATGGATAGGAAATAAGCAAAAAAAATGGAAGGGCGACTGTGTGATTCTAAATTTTGCTACTCCAGCTGCTCTTCCTGATATTCTATCCAACATACTTCCACCACAAAGAAGAAGTAGTTCCATAATCCCCCTTACATTAGAATTTTTTTATAATGAATTGCAAAAAGCCAATAATTATAAGCCCCCGAAACCAGCCTGGTTAGTGAGAGATAATGGTTGGGGTGGGGGACCTACAATGTGTGACATGAACCATGTTTTTAAAAATAGGGCTGGCCCATGGCAAGTCAACCAACACAACACCCCTCGTCACATTACATCTGAAAGAAACAGGTTAGTATTAGATTCCTTACCTTAGAATATCCCCAGGCGTCAGTCTGGATCCGGAAACTTTTGCGTAGCAGTACCCCTGCGCGTCGGTAGGCGTCGTCTGCAGGCGTCCCCTGCGGCTCCGCGTCGTCGGCGTCGTGCGCCGTGATGACGTCGCTGGAGTATATAGACGCCGCCTCCGCGCGCTGACGTCAGTTCTTCTTTTTTCCGCGCCAGTTAGCGCAGATCCGAAGAGCAGTACTCCGGTCTTTTGACCAAGTTTTTTGTTAACTGATTGATCTTTACGGTGCCGGTAGGATGCCCGGTTTCAAGAGTTGTGACGAGTGCGACCGCATGATGTCGGTCACCGACCACCATCGACTCTGCCTCCGGTGTCTGGGCGCGGACCACGACGTGGAGTCCTGCGTCGACTGTCGGGCCTTGACTGGAAAAGCTAGGCGGGAGCGGTCCCGCAAGCTTCTCGAACTCCGGTTGTCGGCCCCGCGTCGAGAGCGGTCCCGGTCCGGTCGGAGGTCGAGGGAGCGGTCGAGGGAGCGGTCGCGGAGCCGCCATGGGCGCTCCGGGAGTCGCCACCATTCCTCCGGCTCGTCAGGTAAGCACAAGAAGTCGGGGCGTCGCCATCGCACCCCCGACTCCCCCCGACGCCCGCGTGCTGCGGCCGGGGGCTCGGGTGACCCCACCCCCGCGGTCCCGCATGGGTCGCCGACGCCGTCTACCCCACACCTGTCGGTCCCTGGGGAAGGCGCGTCGCGTGAGGAGATCGAGGCCTTCCTCATTGCTATGAGGGCGAGGTCTTCTCCGGCGGGGCCTTCGGCGCCTGCGGGCCCGTCGGTTCCGTCTGGGGGCCCGAGCGGTTCGGGTGCTCCTGCCCCGGCGCCGCCGGTGGCTCCGGCCCCGGCGCCGCTGGTTCCCTCTGGTTCGTCGCCGGCTGGTCTCCCGGCCTCTCCGGCGTCGGTTCCTGTGGGCCAGCCCGTGGTACCGCCCCCGCGTGGTGCAGCGACTCCGCCGTCGGCTCCGGCCGGCGTCGGGTCCCCGGCACCGACGCCGCGCGGCGCCACCCCCCTTTCCTCCCCGACTCCGGACTCGGAGCCGGACCGGCGTCGGCCGACGCCGGACCCGACGCCGATGGGGCCCGTTGACCCCGATGTCTATATCGTCGACCCAGAATATGGGTATGACGAGGAGGAGTATGGAGAGGGTTGGGAGGGGTCTGAGGACCCTCTATCCCGTGCCTGCCAGTACGATGTGGACTGGGTAGGTGATCTGGGTGATGCCAGTGGCCTGGACGAGTCGCCCAACCCTGGGTTTGTCTCTCCGTCCCCTGTGGCGTCCGAGGCGGGTGCTGCCTATTCGGTGGTCCTGATGAGGGCTGCCAAGGCCTTACACCTTGAGCTCCCCGTCGCGAAGGTCAAACCGAATATCCTGACGGAAGTTTTTAAACCGCAGTCATGCCCCCAGGAGCCTCTGCTGCCGTTTAATGAGGCCCTGACGGATGTCCTTCTGGGCACCTGGTCCAGGCCCGCCTCTGGTGCGCCGGTTGACCGGAACGTTGCCAGGCGTCACCGTCCCTGCGCGGACGACCCTGCCTTCCTGTCCACCCATCCCTCCCCGGAGAGTCTGGTGATCCAGGCCTCCACTTCGCAGTCCGCATTTCCGTCGGCTCCGCCCGACCGGGAATCAAAGAGGTACGACCAATTTGGAAAGAAAGTGTTTTCCTCTTTGAGTGCTGGGCTGCGGTCTTGTAACACCGCGTGCCTCTTGGGCCGCTACACCCACTCCCTGTGGGATACGGTCGAGGAGTGTTTGCCGCAATGCCCCCAGGAAGTGCGGGACAAGCTCACCCGGGCCTTTGTTGAAGGCCGGGATGCGGCGCGGTACTCGATCCGTTGTGGTCTGGACACCACGGACTCACTGGGACGGGCCATGTCCACTACGGTGGCGATTCGTCGCCATGCCTGGCTGAGATCTGCCAACTTCTCACCAGACGTCCAAAATACGCTTATGGACATGCCATTTGATGGCAGTCGCCTGTTTGGTGACAAAGCGGACCACGCGCTGGAGCGCTTCAAGGACTCCAGGGTCACGGCCAAGTCCTTGGGTCTCTCGACCCAGACCCAGCGCCAGCAGACGGGTTCGTTTCGGCCCTTTCGTGGCCAAGGGAGAGGAGGTCCCACACGTGCTGCCAGCCACGCGGCGCAGAGCGCTCCCCAGCGCGGTGGCGCCCGTGGTTTCCGCCGTGGTGGCGGTAGAGGCCAGCGTCGTGGTCAGTCCACGCCTCCCTCCGCTGCGGCATCCAAGCCTTCCTAGTCCGAGCTTTCGGGCTCACGTGACGCCAGTGGGTGGCAGGGTTCGCCATCACCACTCCCGCTGGCGCGCGATAACATCGGACAGGTGGGTGCTGCAGCTTGTCCGAAGGGGCTATGCCCTCCCCTTCGAGTCCACTCCTCCAGCCATGCCACCGCAGAACCACCGTGTGTCGGGGGACCACTTGACACTTCTGCAGGAGGAAGTTACGGCCCTCTTGGCCAAGGGGGCCATCGAGCGCGTTCCTGGGCCAGAAGTAGGGTGTGGTTGCTACTCCCACTACTTTCTGGTACCCAAGAAGGACAAGGGAGGCCTGCGTCCTATCTTGGATCTACGGAACGTCAACGGCTTCCTCCGGAAGGAGAAGTTCAAGATGTTGACTTTGGCTCAGGTCTTGGCTGCTCTAGACCCACAAGACTGGATGGTAGCGTTGGACTTGCAGGATGCGTACTTTCACATCCCCGTCCTGCCGGCCCACCGGCGTTACCTGCGGTTCACGGTAGGCCACGAGCATTTTCAGTTTATCGTGCTCCCTTTCGGCCTTACCAGCGCCCCACGGGTGTTCACGAAAGTGATGGCGGTGGTCGCAGCTCATCTGCGCCGGTTAGGGGTTTCAGTCTTCCCCTACCTCGACGACTGGCTGTTGAAGGCGGGCTCGCCCCAGACAGTCGTCCACCACCACCTTCAGATGACGGCAGACCTCCTGCACGAGTTGGGGTTTTCCATCAATGTGCCGAAATCACACCTGTGTCCCTCTCAAAAGCTCCTTTTCATCGGAGCGGTTCTCGACTCGGCGCAGTTTCGGGTTTATCCCCCGGAACGGCGGGTCCGGGATATTCAGGCTCTGATTCCCATCTTTCAGCCGTTATCCCGGGTTTCGGTCAGGTTGACGCTGCGGCTTCTGGGGCTGATGGCCTCCTGCATCCTTCTGGTGCATCACGCCAGATGGCGGATGCGGGCTCTGCAGTGGGACCTGAAGTTTCAGTGGGCCCAGCATCAGGGCAACCTATCCGACCATGTCCTGATCTCGGAGGGCACTGCGAGACAGTTGCAGTGGTGGCTTACAGACCGCGATTGGGTCAGGGGCAGATCCCTCTCCCTTCCCCAGCCGGAGCACGTGGTTGTGACGGACGCGTCCCTCCAAGGCTGGGGTGGCCACTTGGGAGAGGCGGAGATCAGAGGCCTCTGGTCTCCGGCGGAGTCCCGGCTCCATATCAACATGTTGGAGCTGCGGGCGATTCGCCTGGCACTGAAGGCATTCCTCCCCTTTGTCATCGGGAGTGTAGTGCAGGTGTTCACGGACAACACCACCGCCATGTGGTACTGCAACAAACAGGGCGGTGTGGGGTCGTGGACCCTTTGCCAAGAGGCTCTGCGCCTCTGGCAATGGCTGGAACGTCAGGGCGTGACTCTGACGGTTCAACACCTGGCAGGTTCTCTGAACGCCAGGGCGGACGAACTCAGCCGTCGGTGCTCGGTGGATCACGAATGGCGTCTGAACTCGGATGTGGCGAGAGGCCTCTTTCAGCAATGGGGAGAGCCTTGGTTAGATCTATTCGCCACAGAAGAGAACGCGCAATGTCATCAGTTCTGCGCGTTGGAGTTTCCAAGACGGCACTCGCTCGGCGACGCCTTTCGGCGCGAGTGGAGTTGCGGTCTGTTGTACGCCTTTCCGCCTATACCACTTCTGCCCAGAGTGCTGAAGAAGATCAGGCGCGACCGGGCCCAAGTTATCCTTGTGGCTCCGGACTGGGCTCGAAGGTACTGGTATCCCGAGCTACTCAGCATGACAGTCGGTCCCTCGATCCGCCTGCCCCTTCAGGAGGACCTTCTGTCGCAGCAGCAGGGGACGGTCCTCCACCCGAACCTGTCCAGTCTCCACCTCCATGCGTGGAGATTGAGCGGCGACAGTTGAGGCCATTTGACTTGCCTCCTGAAGTCTGTGATGTCATTCTGGCAGCCAGGCGTCCCTCCACAAAGTCGGTATACGCCTGCCGGTGGAACAGATTTGTGGCATGGTGCACAGCAAAGGCTGTGGATCCCCTTTCTGCCCCTCTGTCTGAGGTTCTCCTCTTCCTCCTTTCCCTTGCCCAGCAGGGCTCTGCTCTGGGCACTATCAAGGGCTATCTTTCTGCCCTTTCCGCCTTCTTGAGGCTACCTGATCAGCCATCTTTGTTCAAGTCCCCTATTGTGTTAAGATTCTTAAAGGGCATCACGCACATGTATCCTCCAACTCCGTTCGTGATGCCTCAGTGGGACTTGAACCTGGTTTTGACTTTCCTGATGTGCGCTCCCTTTGAGCCCCTTCATTCCTGTCCTCTCCGTCTTCTCACCTTAAAGACGGCCTTCCTGGTAGCCATCACCTCTGCCAGGAGAGTGAGTGAGCTCCAGGCTCTTTCTATTCAACCTCCTTTCTTGTCTGTTCATCCTGATAAGGTGGTTCTTCGGACTAGACCTTCTTTCCTGCCCAAGGTAGTCTCTGCTTTTCACATTGGGCAGTCCATCACCTTGCCCTCCTTCTTCCCGCCTCCGCATCCTTCAAAGGATGAAGAGCGGCTCCATCGTCTGGACCCAAAACGTGCGCTTTCATTCTATATGGATCGCACACGCCAGTTCCGGGTGGATGACCAACTGTTTGTTGGCTACGTGGGTGAGAAGAAGGGGAGGGCGGTACAGAAACGGACCATCTCTCGGTGGGTCGTCCTGTGCATCAAAGCATGCTACTCTTTGGCTCGGAAGGAGCCTCCTGTTGGGCTGCGGGCCCATTCCACTCGGGCCACGGCGGCTACTACTGCCCTGGGCCGGGGAGTCCCTTTGCAGGACATTTGCCAGGCGGCCACGTGGGCCTCGCTGCACACCTTTGCGAGGCACTACTGCCTGGACAGTCAAGTCCGGAGGGATGGCTTCTTTGGCCGTTCGGTCCTCCAGGACTTTCTGGTGTAGGTTGTATTGGTTCGCAGACCCACCACCGGGGTTGGTATTGCTGGGGTATCTATTCTAAGGTAAGGAATCTAATACTAACCTGTTTCTTTCAGATGAACAAGTTACTTACCTTCGGTAACGATATATCTGTAAGAAACAGTAGTTAGTATTAGATTCCTTACCGCCCCGCCCGTCCTCCCCGTTCTGCGAACTGATACCTAGGGTTAAGGACATCCCTTTCAGGGCCCTAGTTTCAAATGGCACCAGTGTTGGTTCTCACATGGCTCTGCGTGTTCTGGCGCGGAAAAGCTGTGTGCAAAGAACTGACGTCAGCGCGCGGAGGCGGCGTCTATATACTCCAGCGACGTCATCACGGCGCACGACGCCGACGACGCGGAGCCGCAGGGGACGCCTGCAGACGACGCCTACCGACGCGCAGGGGTACTGCTACGCAAAAGTTTCCGGATCCAGACTGACGCCTGGGGATATTCTAAGGTAAGGAATCTAATACTAACTACTGTTTCTTACAGATATATCGTTACCGAAGGTAAGTAACTTGTTCTTCAGGACAAAACTTGAATTTAATGGGTAGACGAGGGCTTGGTATACCACCAAATAACTGTGGAATTTTAGGTAGTGTTGATTATAACGGAGGATGGCCAGGTATGCAGCAGAATCTATTGTACCCTAACACCCCGGCACCTATAGGTAATGGCAACTATAATGGAGGATGGCCGGGCACTCACCAGAATCCACTGTTTCCTACCACACCTGCATCTAGATGGAATGTACCTGTAAATGGTTGGGGTTTTGGGGCCCCATCTTATAATTGGGGAGTCAGCACCTCAAATAGATTTGAAGCTTTAGCTAGTTTAGCCGATTGTGATTGACTTGATGGAGGGTTTTCGATAATGTCATGTGGCGCAAATTATACATATCCTGGGTTGCTTTCTGAAATTGTACCAAAACAGATTGCACTTGTCGAAAATCCTCAACAGTTATTGCATCCTGTAGACACAATGGCACGAACACCACATCTAGATGTAATTGAATCAACGACTCCACAGCAGGTAACAGAGGAACAAGGGGTTCTGGATTTGCCAAAAATTATCTGTTGGAACATTGCAGGTCTGAAAAAAAACCTTTCAGATCCGGCCTGGCATGATTATCTGGCTAGTGGGGACTTAATTATGTTCCAGGAAACTTGGGGGCTTGAGAACTATTTTAAGGTTGGTTATAGATCCTTTTTCATCCCCGCAGTAAATATAAATGGGGGGAAGACCTTCTGGGGGCCTAACGATCTGGGTAAAAATTACAAGAGGCCTGTCCTTCAAGCAAATTGATACAAATAATCCCGACCTGCTATTACTTGAGTTAAAAAACAGTATGGGTTGTAGCATATACGTGATCAACATCTATAGTAGACCACATCGATCATGTAGAGAATCGCCAGTTGTAACCCACTTGAGTAATATTGTGGCAGGGTTTGATCAAAATGCAAAAATGATTATAGGTGGTGACTTCAACAGAGGTTTTGAGCCTATTATAGGTCTAGAAGACATTTATAAGGATGAGGACAGTGCCAACAATATCCCTTTAGTTGACACAAATTATAAAGCACCCTGTACCGTGAGTGACTTACAACTATTGAATCTGACTCTAGAATCAGGCCTACGTGCCTGTAATGGGCGGTTGCCATCAGACTCCCCCAGCAAACCAACATTTACTAGAGGGGTGAATCACAGCTATTTAGATTATTTGTTGGTTTCCTTGAATTTATGGCCCATGACCATCGACTTAATGGTGGATGATCGCACAGAAAGTGATCATTATCCCCTGATCTTATCTGTCCAGACTCAGATCTTCAAAACCCTTGATAAAAGTGTTAGTAGTACAGTATTCTTGCCACAGGACCCTCTAGTGGCAAATAACCGTAGATCCCTGAAGTGGCCAGTGGTATTAGACAATTCAAAAATCATCAGCCAAATCTATAATGTATTTGTGAGGCATATGTCTGCCCTCTTAGGAAACAGTACTGTCATCCAAAATCCTCGTTTGGTAGAATCCCATGAACATCTAACTAACCAACTTGGTGAGATCCTGACCAGGGCGGTAAAAAGATCACATAACGCCCGAAAGAGCAAACAAACCGGGATTACCTGGTATAACCAGGAATGCCGGAAAGCTAAAGCAGATCTAATCGCAGCAGTCAGGGGGGATTCTGGGGATATTGTGAGAACTAAGAGAGTTCAGTACAAAAGAACCTTGCTAATGGCCAAAAAAGAGTGGGACGAAAGGGTTTGGTCAGATCTGCTGGACGCATGTAAGTGCAAAGACCAGACCTCCTTCTGGAGTCTCATTGCTAGAGGCACCAGGGGGGCGACTGAATGCAAAGATAAATTTCTAGAGGAGAAAACATGGGTCGAGCATTTTACCTCGTTATATTCTTGTGAAAGCCCAAGTGAGACTGAAAGCTGGGATAGTTTGCAGGCTCCCCTCGTAGTCCATGATACACCTCTTGTCTTCTCTTTGACAGAAACAACTCTAGTAATCAAGGCAGTTAAGACTGGGAAAGCGCCAGGCCCTGATAAAATACCAGGTGATCTTTGGAAACACGAAAATTATATTTGGGCTCCTTATATCAATTTATTATCAAATGAAATTGCTTGTGGAGCTCCTGTTCCAGAAACCTGGAAGGGGGCGGAGATTGTAACACTGTTCAAAAAGGGTGATAGGTCTAACCCTTCGCACTATCGGCCTATCAGCCTAATTGACGTGTTGCAAAAAAATTTCGCCCGACAAGTTCTTGGTCGGCTCTCCTCTTGGATTGAAGAACATTCTATTTATACAAAATACCAGGCAGGTTTTAGATCAAAGATAAGCACTGTAGACCAGGTTTTTAGATTTTTATGTTTAGTCTGGAAATATACGATTATAAGAAGTTCCCACATATACGTGGCTTTTGTTGATTTGAAGGCAGCTTTTGACATGGTTCCAAGGGCAGCCCTATGGAGATCACTAAGTAAGATGGGCGTCCCTGTGAATATCCTTCAAATTTTAATTAGACTCCATGAAAATAATTATGCACGAGTTAGATGGGGACCAAATGGAGAAGTCAGTGAGAAAATAAAAATAGCAAAAGGGGTAAGGCAGGGGTGCGTAATGGCACCTACCTTATTCTCCTTGTACGTCAATGACATTCCCGATACTCTTTTGGGCTGCGAGCATGACTCTCCCAAATTGAGCGGGCAAGCCGTTCCGGCATTGTTGTTTGCAGACGACACGATTTTAATTTCTCAGACACCTAGGGGGCTCCAAAACCTTTTAAATAATTTTAGTTTGTATTGTCATGACAAGGAATTAGAAATTAATTCCTCAAAAACAAAAGTTATGACAATCAACCCTCATAAAGGTTTTAATAAGGTTTTTAAGATAAATAATGAACCCATTGAAGAATTTCCCAATTTTAAATACCTGGGCATTATTTTAGACAGCCACGTTACATGGAAGACACAATTGGAGAACTCAAAACTAAGGCTGACCCAAAATCAGTGTCCGATTTTAAAGAGGCATAAGAATAGCCATTTTAAAGCAGTCTCACCAGCCATTGAACTATTTAAATACAAAGTACAATCTTCCTCACTTTATGGCGCGGACCTTTGGGCCTATGCCTCAAAGGATACTTTTCGAGTGAGGGAAAATTCCTTCATTAGGCAACTTTTAGGGATACCTGGGTCAACACCACTGACACCGGTTTTATGGGATCTTAACTTTCGACGTACAGATGACTATGCTTCTCTTCGTCCGCTCCTTTATTGGATCCGTTTATGGTCCGTTGAGGAGCTGACTGATTTTAGAGAAGCATTGAAAGAGATATTGGCCATAAGGAATATAACGCATTTGCCATGGTTAGAGTACGTCAAAAAATGGTTTGAAAAACTAGGGTTAAGTGACTTCTGGTTTGATCCTGATTCCCTCACAAATAGTTCAAAAAAGATCTTGAAGCAAAGGTACTGGGATTACATTAGAGACTCAGTACTATCAAACCCCAGAACAGGGACTCTAACTTCGAAATTTTTCGAAATTTAAATTACTATGCAATTAGAGCCCCTTATGGATGAAATTTACCCTCCACTGGCCAAAAGCCTATACTTAAAGTTCCGGTATGGTATTTTACAATTAAAAGAAAGGACAACCAGCTGGAACTGTAATAAGGGGTTGGCCGGGGCCGCTGGCTCTAATATATGTGAGCTATGCGAGATGAGGCTGATAGAGGATGAGTCCCATGTTTTATTCATATGCCCAGCATACCTTAGAGCCAGAAAAAAATGGCTCAAACCAATTTGTAAAAGGCTAGGCTTCAGACAAATTAAGGTTGGATTCAGAATTTTTAAGGGAGATACTGCACAACCGATTGTGTTCAGCCTAAGTCGTTTTCTCTTATGTGTAGCCTTGATTAGGAGGATGAAAAACCTAATGAAACAGGCTACTTCACCATGTTTCTGAGTTATTGTTAGCTGCTAAATGCTGTTTGCTTCACTGTCCTGATGTGTATTCTTCTTTTAACAAAAAAACAGATGTTTAACTTATTTTTTTATTAAATTTGTATAATTAGTGTTCTGTATACTGGAGGGGCCAATCATGATCTAGTCAATTTTAAGCGGATGACTTGAAAAATGAACTGAATTTTAGGTATTTTTAAGCAAAGGAAATGTGTTGATATTTTTACCCACTACTACTGTATCATTATGTATTATATTGTATTATGATGTATTTTGATTGAATGTCTGTATCTTACAAGGTTTTTTAAACCGAATAAAGATTGAAATGAAATGAAATGAATACATTTGTGGCATGGTGCACAGCAAAGGCTGTGGATCCCCTTTCTGTCCCTCTTTCAGAGGTACTTCTTTTTCTTCTTTCTTTGGCCCAGCAGGGCTCTGCTCTTGGCACTGTCGGAGGCTATCTCTCCGCCTTTTTAAGGCTCCCAGACCAGTCATCCGTTTTTAAGTCCCCTGTTGTAAATAGATTCTTGAAAGACATCTCACACATGTTTCTTCCTGTTCCTTTCGTGACGCCTCAGTGGGACTTGAATCTAGTTCTTACCTTTCTGATGTGTGCTCCCTTTGAGCCACTTCATAATTGTCCTCTTTGCCTTCTCACTCTAAAGACTGCTTTCCTGGTTGCCATCATCTCTGCCAGAAGAGAGAGTGAGCTCCAGGCTCTTTCTTCTAAGCCTCCTTTTCTCTCTATCCATCCGGACAAACTTGTTCTAAGGACGAGTCCTTCGTTTGTGCCAAAGGTTGTTACTGCCTTTCACATCGGGCAGACCATCACTTTGCCTACCTTCTTTCCGCCTCCGTATCCCTCTAAAGAGGAAGAGAGGCTCCACCGTCTGGACTAAAAACGTGTGCTCTCTTTCTATCTGAGCCGCACACATCAGTTCCGGGTTGATGACCAGCTCTTTGTAGGCTACGTGGGCGCCAAGAAAGGTCAGGCTGTGCACAAACGGACCATCTCGTCGTCCTGTGCATGAAGGCTTGTTACTCCTTGGCTAAAAAGGAGCCTCCGGTGGGGCTGTGCTCCCACTCTACCAGGGTGACGGTAGCCACTACTGCTCTGGGACGAGGAGTTCCCTTGCAGGACATCTGTCAGTCAGCTATGTGGGCTTCGCTGCACACGTCTACCAAGCATTACTGCCTGGACAGCTAAGTCCGGAGAGACTGCTTCCTTGGCCGTTCTGTTCTCCAGGACTTTCTGATGTGATCTTGGTTCGCAGACCCACCACCGGGGTTGGTATTGCTGGGGTATCTATTCTAAGGTAAGGAATCTATCACTACGTGTTTCATTCAGATGCACAAGTTACTTACCTTCGGTAACAATATATCTGTAAGAAACATTAGTAGTGATAGTGTTAAGTGGGAATCTAGGACCCTAGTGTAATTTTCCCGATTCATGCCCATATATAGGTATAAATCACCCAATCCTTATATAGGCATAGGAATCATTGCCTTATTTAGTCTTAGCCTGTGCAGCCCAAATACGGCATGGCTACTTCCACTAAACTCTGAAAATCCACAAAGATTTCTTGAAAAACCAGCCTTCAGCAGTCAGGGACTTCCCCCTGCTTGAATACTAATTTATCCAAGAACTCCTGGAGTTTTCAAGGAACTGAGGCACTAGTGACGATATTATGTCCAATCTTACGTCAAACTCGGCACCTTCAAAGTTTAAATATGCCTACATTTGCCCAGTCAAACACACGGTGGTTTAGGAGCAGATCGACTAACTACTTGCCCGACTCCCGGCTGCTGCAAGTGCCGAAGGAAGCCGACCCTCCAACTGACGCACTGAGAAGACGCTTTCTTATCTCTTGCCGAGAAATCCAGCTCCGGTGTTTCCAGGTTAACCTTGCGGGTTGCTGGGAGATCGAGTCCTGAGAGAGAGAGATACAAGACCTCTATCATTCTGAAACCAAGGTACGGAGCTGATTAGACCCCTAGAGAATTCTTGGAACAGATTCTTGGCAGAAAATTACTAGACTTACTCTGCACCACACTTACTCCTCCCTCGTACTAGACTTAGGTTAGGTACACCGGGGTAGGTGTATTTTAGAAGCACCAGTTGAGTACTTTTAGCCACTATTTTATCACTGTATGTATTTTAGGCATTTTATGTATTCTATGTTTATGGCTTAGAAACCATATAATGCTCTTACAGTACTATTTTATAATACTATTCGTATTATATGCATTGTACTTCTTAACTAGCATTTCAATTGTAGCAGTGCATTTCTTATGCTTAAGAAGTAAGACTGTTCAGTAAATACTTTTATTGAAAACGCCCGTCTCTCCATTTCTAAGCAACTCTGGTGAAACGAAGCATGCACATCTGACTGAGTGAAATAGCCGTCTATTGTTTCCGCGACTCTAGAGATACGTTTCATTCTGGGGAAACAAAGTTGTCATGTTATATGGTTGTCGGAGACTAATCCCTTCTTGTACTTTCAAGAAAGTTTCTAGTGACCTCTGAGGTAGCTGGCACGCATAATTAAGTCTAATATATTCGGCGGAGACCTAGTCGACTTAAGTCCTACGTCTAAGCTGCAGGATATATTATTCCAATGCGCAGAACCTATTGGGAATATAGGAACTACACTACAATAGATTCCTTTCCGCCCCACCCATTCTCCCCATTCTGCGCACTGATTTCTAGGGTTAAGGTCATCCCTTTCAGCCTCTTAATTGACAATACGTCCTTACCCAAACATGCGGTTGAACTTTGGTACCTATTCTCCTCACTGAATTCTGGTTAAGTTCTACCACTCTACTGGCAGTCATCCTCACCCTCCTGGAGAATTATAGAATGCTCAGATTGGACATGGAAGCCAAGACTGATGGCGGTACTGCCAATGTTTTCAAAGACCATATCGATAGAGACTTCTAGCCGCAGATTCCTTAACTTAGAATTATCCCAAGGCGTGAGATTGGATCTGGGAAACTTTTCGCCACAGCATCCCTGCGTGCTGGGGGGGCGGCACCACTTGACTTCGCCCTGACGTCGTCCGCGTCCATGACGTCAGCGAGGATACATAAATCCCATCCCGGCGCACCTACGTCAGTTTTTTCTCTTTTCCGCGTGCAACGCGGATCCGGATTGTGTCCTTGCCTGTTTTCGGGCCTTCTATGTTTTTTACAAGCTTTGGCGTTCAGTGGAACAGTGTGCAAATGCCTTCGGGCTTCAATACGTGTACCTCCTATGCGCGTCCCATGTCGGCGACTGACTCTCACCCAATTTGCATGTGGTGCCTGGGTGAACACCATGACTCAGAGAGCTGCGACGCCTTCCAGCAGCTTAAGCCTAAGTCACGGTGGGAGCGCCGTATGTAGTTGCTGTCGGCCTGCTTGTCCAGGTCGGTGTCATCCCAGCGTCTGTCCCCTACATCGGAAGCAAGGAACCATCAGTTTAGTCTGTGGCATTGTCTTTAGCCGCATGCCCAAGGGCGTGGCTCACCGGCTGGTAGGTCCTTTCGTTTGTCTCCAAGGCCTTGTCTTCTTTTTGCGGTGGGCACCTGCTCCCCCGGGACATGGGCCCCCGTCTGTCGCCTTCCTCCCCCCGTGTTCCGTCGCAGAAGCGACTAGGGCCCAAGTGATAGCCTGCGCTGCAGGTTTCTTTGGCCCTTCCTCCACCTCCTGAGACGTCCACGGAACCCTTGCTTCGCACGGGGCCTTCCGCGGAGTCGCCGGCGGCTCCGGCGCCGGAATTTCTGGCTCCAGGTCGTAGGAGGTGCTGCCGTCGAGGTGCGGTCCTTTAGAGCTCCCGTCTTCTGCGCCGGGCGTCCTTGCTTTGCCGCAAATCCCTACGGGGCTCCCTGTGGCGACGCAGGAGACCGCCATGACTCTGGGCTTGACCCCGAGTCCCGCTCGGTCCTTTGAGCAGGCAGCTACCCCACCAGAGGCCGAGCCGGTGCCATTTTGGCGCCAGGAGCCTTCCTCCCTGACTCTGGTGGAGTCACGGGTGGAGGCGGGGACCTGAAGGGCTTTCCCGAGTCCCCCTCGGTTCTCGGCGCGGGCAACTGGCCCCGTCTGAGGCCGAGCCGGCACCTTTTCGGCACCGTTCTGGCGTCGACCCCGCCCCACCCTCGTGGAGAGCACGTGGTGGCAGGAGTCGGCCCGGCATCACGAGTGCCCCCTCCCGCGCCGATTGACGTTGATCTGGCGCCGGTGGCGGACTCCACAGAGCCGCGTCGGGCCTGGACTCGTCCCCTGAGGTCCCTTCTTCTCCAGAGGTCAGCCATCTGCTGGTGTGTTCCTCCCTGGAGACAGGGCGCCATATTGTTGCCTTTTCACCGACATCTTCATGGGAGGGCTCCTCGCCCTCCCCACAGCCTAAATCCTCGAACCCTTCTTTCCGTGGCTCACGGATGGTTTTCCCCCCCTCAGGCCCTCCTGAATCGCCACCGTCCTGCTCCGCATGACCCGGTTTGCCTTTCCTTCCACCCTTCTACTCAAGGCTCTCTTCTGCGGAATGCCTTTTCTTGTTTGTCTGTGGTGTTGTTTCCTCCGTCTCGGGAGGCTCGGTGGTTGGACTCATGGGGGCGTAATGTCTTCGCTTCTTCTAGCGCTGCCTTGCGGGCGCCTAATACTTTGTGTGTATTGACCAAGGCTACTTCCAGTCTGTGGGACTCTGTGGAGTCCCTTCTTTCTCATGTCTCCCATGAGGGTGCCCATGCTGACCAACGGAGCCATGTGTTGGATGGTAGGGAGTTAGCCGCATTTATTCTTCGTGCGGCCTTGGCTGTTGCTGATGCTCTCAGCCGTGCTATGGCCACTCCTGTGGCTCTCCGTCGCCATGCATGGCTCCGTGATGCTGTTTTTCCTGAAAATATCAGGGAACGCTTGGTTCACCTACCCTTTGACAGGGTCCTTCTGTTTAACACTCATGCGGACTCCGCTATTCAGCGTCTTCTTGCAGGGCTCCGTCCTCCTCAGTTGGTGGTTTTGTTGATCCTCCGGGTCTTAGTGGGAGGTGTTATCCCACTGCTCCTGGAATCTGGTGTTGGGGTGACCGTTATACTTTCTATGAGGGATACTGTGCCCTTGGGGTCCTGGGTTGGTTCACCTCTTCAGTTGGTTCAGCCCCCCCTTTTGGCAAAGTGTTCTTTTTGGCTGCTTACTAAGCCTTCTCTGGTTTCTGCCGCAGGTTTTCTAATTTGCTCTCTGATGCGGGATTTTCTTCCCTAAGAGTGGTTCCCATACTTCATGGTCCGTGTCCTACCCTACGTGGGTATTTATAGCTATTGGATAGCCCTGTCTTACACTGGGAAGGTGTGGACACCCCCTTGTGGGTTCCTTGCCCTTTCAGGTGTTGCTGTATGCCGCTAGTGCGTTTTCTTGGGCAGCTGCGGCGTTGTGCTGCGGTGTTTTTTTGCCCTTTGTCTCCCGTTTGGCCTGGTCATCTGTCTGGTGTCCAGAAGGGGTATTTTCCTGTGTTGACGACTGGTTCGTCCTACTTGTTTCTCCTCTTGTTTTCCGGCTGGTTGCTTGTTGGCACCCAGCTGTGCCCGACTGGACGTTTTGGTCTGGACGTTTAGTTTAGTGGCGCTTGTCAGCGTCCAGCTGCGCCCGCCGTTTCTTCTGGTCCACGGCCAGGGGCCTTGGAGTGAGGCCTGGCGCCCCTGCTTCTGGTTTTTCTGGAGCCTTATGGGATTGTTTTTTCTCTTCCACCTGCCATAATACTGAGGCGCTGTTCTGTCTGGCCTGTTTACGTCCAGCTATGATGAGTTTGGCCGCCCCTCTTTACTGGGTGTGTTACCGGTGGAGGGCTCTTGACCTCGTTTCTGTTCTTCTCCTTGGAGTCTCTGGGTTACTCTTCTTCCTTGGTACTCCCCTGCATTGCCTGTACCTGGGGCTTCCGGCAGAGGTCCCTGTTACATTGGCTGCTGACCTCCTTTCCTATTGCCTGTACCTTTTTTTTTGCTTTTATGGGCACTTCTGCGCCCCTGCACCCTGGTCTCCAGTGTGGGGTTCGCTTGTGCTTCTTCTTCCCTTTGTTACTTCCACTTCTGTCTTTGGCAGTCCTTAGAGTTGAGGTGCCTTGGCGGGTCTCGACCTTGGCTTTCGGGAGTCTTTCTCCCTACTGGTATTGTCTGAGGTTGAATGGTCATTGCTCTCCGTTCTGACCTTGGTGTTCCTTTCTGTTCCAGGCGGTGGCTGCAGACTTCTTGACCTGCTGTGTATTTTTCACATGCTTCTGCCCCGGGGAGGCTGTTGTATTTGTTTGCAGGATTGCTTTCCACTAGCGGTGCCCTGTTCTTTTATTCCAGATCTTGGTGCCTCAGTACCTGGCTCTATTCTGGATGGTGCTGTTACTCACCATTGTTTCTTCCCTTCTGTTTAGCGGGGTTTTTTGCACACTGTTCCAGTATTCTCACAGTTTTGTTAGTGATGGCTCGGCGTTGTAGCGCGGAAAAGTTCTCCGAAGAAAACTGACATAGGCGCGCCGGGGTGGGACTTATGTATCCTCGCTGACGTCATGGACACGGACGACGTCAGGGCAGAGTCACATGGTGCCGTCCCATCGGTGCGCAGGGATGCTGTGCAAAATGTTTTCCGGATCCAGTCTCACGCCTGGGGATAATTCTACGTTAAGGAATCTGTGGTTAGAATCGTCTCTACCATATACATTGTTACCGAAGGTAAGTAACTCCTACAGTAAACTCTCTATAATTGATACCGCCTGAGGGACTGGGCAGAGATATGTATATTCAAGTTGGAATTCTCCCACAAAGTCAGTTGGACCGCCTGCTCCAAAAAAAGGGTTTAGTCACCGCCTATTCAATCAATCATGGGGTACTTGTATAGCGTGCCTTATCACCCGAAAGGGTATCCAGGCGCTAGGCTCCAGACTTCAGTTCAAGAGCCAGTTCTTGAGTCCCTTCCTGAAGTTTGTCAGCGATGGTGAAGTTCAGAGGTGTTGGGGAAATGCTTTCCAGAACTTGGTGAGGTGGGAGAAGGCATGTCCTCAGGTACGGCAGCGGCGGATGCGCAGTGTCTGTGCAAGTGCAAGGTGAGCGGAGGTTTCTGGATGTTTGGTAGAAGTTCAGGCGGTGGTTCATGTATGCAGGTCCTTGGTCATGGAGGGCTTTGTAGGCGTGGGTTAGTAGTTTGAATTGGCAACTTTCCTGGATGGGGAGCCAGTGGAGGTCTTTCAGGTGATAGTTGATGTGGGTCCTTTTGGGCAGGTTGAGTGTAGGAGGCTGGCTTAGTATATGGTGCACACTTAATTAAGTGAAGCACCTTGCACTAATCCAGACAACCCTTAAGGTGATATTAGTGGTCTTAGACAATAATAGAAAGCTTTCTAAGTAGTACCTGTGGAGAGCAGCCTTCAGACTTAGTCCAGAAGGAGTGTTAAGTAGTTTGTTTTACCAGATCAATCTTATCATATAGTGTAGGTTAAATGAAAAAGAACTACACAGTGTATTCATGAAGATATGTCTATTTATTATACAACACTCACTAACACATTGATATATCTCCTACCCGGAGATATCAACACAATTTAACACAATATTTCAATTGCAAACGGGTAAGTAACCACAATACACTGTGGTCTCCAGGGGGAGACCAAACCATGTACTAGTAAATAAATCTTTATTCGGTTTTCAAAGTACATAAAAAACCATAAAAGAGTTTCAACAGACATATCATAACATATACGATCAACAGGTTATTATTATTAAATTTTTAAAAAGGAGTTTAGACATATCGAACAGGTTTTCAGTTTCTCTCATTTTTCCCATAGTATACAACAGAATTTGATCAAAGATTTACTCTATGTTTAAAAATACATTAAAAAAAAGTCACTATGTATTTACAAACTATTTCTGATTCTATAAATTGCAAACGCAACATGGCGGGGCGACATCTTCTTAGACCCATTTTTCTTAATAGTGGGATTAGCCAAAGTTTACGGTGTGCAGAATAAAATGTGCAAAATAGAAAGGTGTGTATGGTGGATTGTACTGATGTATCATCACATGGGCACGCTGTTAAACACTCTACCCAACTGTTTTTTATCGGGAATGCCACCAGTCTATGAAAAATATTCATTCTGAATCTTGTCAGTAGGAAGCGCTCGAATTGTGACTGGACATATGTCAGGTACGGCTCAATCTCCAGGGTGGTCATAACCGCCATGGAGTGTTGGACCGAAGGTTTTCTAGCCTCAGTACAAATTCGTAGCTCTTCCACATGGCTCAGTGCCCTTTTTTTTAGATCTTTTCTGGATATTTCACCAATTAGTTCCGGGGCAGAATAATATTTACCAAGCCCCAGATCTGTGAGGAAGTTCTTCACGTACATAAGCCATTCAATTTTCCCCACATAGTCCAGTGACATACAGTCTGTTACTATCTGTTTTGTTAAGGTGTTTTTCGTCGCGGTCCAAATACGTCGCCAGAGCAGGAGCGGTTGTATTTTTGCTAGGTCCTCTATATGCGGAATGCCTAGCTCCATGTGGCAGGTATAGGTAGATACACGTCTGGGAACTGCCAAAAGGAATCTAAAAAAGGTATTCTGTGCAACCTGTAGGGAATTAGTATTTTTATGTCCCCAGAGAGCTGCCCCATAAAGAGCAGTAGATTGACACTTTGCTTTGTAGATATGGAGCAGTTCTACTGGTGGTCTCTTTCCTACTTTTTGTGAGAATTTTGTAAGGGCAGCGATTGCTCGCAGCAACTGGTGCATTCGAGCTTCTATGGCTGGTTTCCAATTGAACTTTTCGTCCATCATAATGCCAAGATATGGATATTGGGAAGTTGTTTCAAGCCTTTTGCTGTCAAGGAAGATACCTTTTCCCCCTTTTTTCCTAACTCCTGCCGCCATGACGTAGGTCTTTTTTATGTTTATGCGCAGATCCAAGCTGCCCATAAACTTTGCATACCTGTCTAGTGCCTTCTGTAGTTTGCGCGGTGTGCGTGCGAGAATCACGGCGTCATCCGCATATAATAAAGCAGGAATCAGCCGGTTTTTTACTCGAGGAAGGTCCTGACTCCCCCTCAACATCTCAACCTCAAGCCCATTTGTATAAAGGGAGAAGAGAAAGGGAGCCATGACGCAACCCTGCCTAACACCACGCTCCACCGCGAATGAGTCAGATAATTCACCGTTTACTCCAAAACGTACTCTAGCAGAGGCGTTTGAATAAAGCTCTCTCAGGAAAGTTACAAGGGCCTGATCTATCCCCATCATAGTGAGAACAGACCATAGTTTTGAATGGGAGACGCAATAAAACGCCGCGGACAGGTCAACATAGACCATATATAACCTGCCCCGCTTAGCTGAGACGTATTTCCCCATCATTAATAACAGATTTAGGGCTTGCTCCGTTGTCCCGAAACCCTCATGGAAGCCAAACTGGATGTCAGAAAGAATCTCCCAGTCCTCAGCCCACTCCTGTAAACGCTGGAGAACCACTCTGCCCAGAACTTTCCCCAGCGAGTCCAGGAGTGAGATTGGACGGTAACAAGTGACATCCTGTCTCTCACCCTTCTTAAAGATGGGGACCATGGTGGATTGCGTCCAGGATTTCGGTAGCCCGCACTTCATAGCAGAGTCAAATACCCTTTTTAAGATTGGGGCCCACAAGTCTAAATTATATTTTAAAAAGTCCAGTGGTACCCCGTCTGGGCCAGGGGCTTTCCCACTTTTACTAGCCGTAACTGCATCAATAACTTCAGTTAATGCAAATACTAATGGGATTGGAAAAGAGTTTGGGTGTTGGGTATTACTATCGCTATTTCTCCCCCCTGAAGGATCTGATTCTGGATTTTTACTAAAAATTCTTGAGAAATGATTTACCCATGCTGGTCCCTCTATAGCCTCCTCTATTGACGGTTGATTTTTTTTATCTGCTAAAAACGGGGCTCTTATCACTTTCCAGAATGTCTCACTGTTTTTATTCAGGGAATTTTCATGTAGTTGGTTCCACAAGGCTTGTTTCAGTTCTAATTTTCTTTCCTTGCAGGCTAATCTATAGGACCTTCTCAACATCTTTATTTCTTCCTGATTTCTAGGTCTATTAGATAGTGCTCTTTTTAAGCTTTTGTGGGCCAGTGTACATTTCTGATTAAACCATCCTTTTTTTGTGTCCCTGTTCCCTTTCTTCTTTACAGTTAGTGTTTTATTCACATTTTCCAGAATTAAATCGAAGTTTTGGAGAACCTCCTCTTCCCCTATGTCAGTGTCCAAACATTTCAATATGGACGGATATACCGCACATACCACCTTAGCTGTTATTTCTGCTGGATCTATTTTTCCCCAGCCTAGAGCATAACCATTCATTTTTGAAAGATGTAGATTATTCTGGGCAAGAGCCGTCATTATAAGCTGGGGTGAGAGCAGGCCCGGTTCTAAAAATAGATTCACACCCAAAGCCGCATGATCACTTAGAGAGTTTACTAATACTCTAAATTCTTTAATTTTACTTGCCAAAGTGGTAGTGGCTAGGATGTAGTCTATAGTCGATTCGTACCCTCTCCCTAGATATGTTGGATCCAATCCTCCCTGTGAATTATTTACCTCGTTTATTATCACTAGGCCTAATTCAGATAAAGTTTCATTTAAAAAGTCTCCTACCAGAGTGGTTAAAGTGGATGATTTGCTCATCTTGATTATCCGCCAAACCACAGATATTGGTGTTAATTTTAGAACAAGGGTGCTGATTAAAATCCCCCCCCCCCCATATAATACTCGGTGTATCCACGGATTTCATTTGATTTATCAGATTACCAAGTTTTTGGCGGAGCTCACCGAGTATAATTACCGCCTCACTACCCGTTAAGTTATCATAAAAATTTACCAGGAGAACTGTCTCCTTTTTCCCAAATGAAAGGCTTAGTAATTGATAATTTGATTCTATTTGGAGGACCGTGACTTTCAGCCCAGATATAGTATTTGCTATAAAAATGGTCAGACCACCCTTGGCCCTTCCATGGGTAGTTGCTATTGCTGGGGAGAAATAAGTTTTATAGATGTTGTTCCGAGGTAGCCCAAGTCTCCTGTAAGCAGATAACCCCATATTCTTTAACATAATTTTGGGCGCTGCCATCCTCCATCTTAGCACGAAGTCCTGCTATATTCCAAAACAAGAGTGATACCATTCCACCTTTTGTACGTGCGGTGCCTCAGAAGGAGTAGCATACTCTAGGGGGGAGGTATCTACTATCAGTTGCCTCTTCTCCCTTGGGATGTCTATTTTGGTGCCTAGTGAGTTCTCTAAAGACAGGGTTTCTCCCGATTCCAGGGGTACCAGGTTAAAAGCTACCTGCTGGTGATCATATGCTATCATTTCCTCTTTTGATGCACCCTCCTTTGTGTCAGCACCCTGTATGTTGGAAGATTCTAGGGAAATAAGTTGTGATAAAGGGCCTACATCCCCGTTGATAGTCGGGATGAGTCAATCTGCTTCATCTAACCCGTACAGCATTGAGAAGTGATTGAAGGTGGGCAGGTTGAATCCCTGTTGCACTGGGAAGCTATTCTTATTAAACCCCCTATGCGATGATAGCCAGCTTGAGTGGTTATATGGGTTTTGGGAAAAGGGATGGCGCCCCACTTCTTTCTGTTCAAAGGGGTTCCTTCTTGCAAAGTTAGTTTTTTGATAAGATGATGGATCTCTCGGATAAAAGTAACTAACATAATGGGTGGAGATGGAATCCCCCCTCTTGCCTCGTACCAATCTCCAATACATCTTACGGTTCTGTGATCCCTAAAATGTACAATTACTACGTCACCTTTCCTGTCCTTTGGACGTGATCCCACCCAGTTTGCGCGCCTCACTGTTAGGATTTCTCCGTCTACATCGGGGGGAAGTGGCCTATTTTGTACTAACCAATGGATTGTTTTATTTTTTAGGGCATGATGGTTTTCCCTCGCCCCTTCTGCTAACTCGGGTACTCCTGCCATAATAATAGTAAAGGGGGCAGATTCAGGTGGTAAGTCCACGTTTCTAAGCTTGTGCGTGTAGGATCGCTGTAGGGGCTGTTCCCTATTCTCATTCTCTTACTCTGGTCTATTTTTATTGAACGCGGTATTGTTCTCAGGTGTCCTTTTCTCTTCAGCGACTGCAGACTCCCTTTGTTTAGAATTGCCCTTTACTAGTTTGGTGGATTGTTCTTTGGCTGGGGGTATTTTTAAGGATTTGCCCATCATTTTGTTCCCCGTTATTGTCCCAGTGTTCACATTTGAAGTGCTCGTTGAGGGTTGTTCTGTAATCAAGGTGCAAGTCATAGCAGGACCTGCAGTACTGGTTATAGCCTGTGTTTTTACTAGTTCTGCCAGAACAGCTTTATTTCCTTCTAGTTGATCACCTAGTTTATCTAGCTTTGCACTGATCATCCTAGTTCTTTCAAATAAGGGGAGTAGAAGAGACTTAACCATAATCTCTAGTTTAGATAAGAGATCGCCCTCTGTATTGAAGCCACGTGGCATCACTGAGGGGTTACTAGGAGGAACTGAATTACCATTCTCTAGTGGCTGCAAGGGTGCTTGAATTGCAGCGATTGGATTGTTGTACGCTTGGCCTGACATTTCTTTTGAGGTGAGCCCCTTCTTTTCCTTTTCTTTCCTTTAATGCTCAATTGGCCACTCTGATTTTTTAGGGGGGAGGCAATGGATAATTTTGGAGAGCCTGACAAGCCCGTGGAGTCTGTCCCCAATGAAGAGTTAACAAGGGAGACATTTTCACTAAGGCAGATCAAATCATCATCCTCCTCCCTTATGGCCAACTGCGAAGTGTCAGCTCTGTCAAAGTTAGACCTACCCGGGGACGGTGCTTGGCCTATTTGTCCCAGAGAAGAACGCTTCCCCGTAAGTAAGTCAAGGGAAAGGCGCTTCTCTGTATCGGCGATTTCTTTCTCTAAGACGATAGAAATACGCTTAAAGAATTGATCAATCGTGCCAGTAGCTACCCCCTTTAGAAGATTTCACAGTGATAATATTACTTATCCCTGTTTGGGAGGCCATGTTTAAAAATTGGAGGGATGATTATGCTACAAATAAATAAAAGATGTTTGGATCACAATTGGGTGAGCACGATGCAAGATTTAAGTAGCCGTAGGAGAAAACACATTACAATAAGGGGCGTAAGTCTTACCAAGGAGTGTGAGATAGCAAATATTCGGGGGGTGGCCCGTCCCATCCTGGATCGTCCTTTGACGGCCGCAGACAGCCCCGCCCTTGTCCCGGGCTTCTCCCGGGACGCTCCCGCGCCGCGGGGATGATATATAACTTTAATAGAAGTGGGAATATCCGGGGGGCGTGTCCAGCAGGGAGAGCGGCCCAGGTGGAACCAATTGGGCACACAGGGACTCCTGGGATATGGAGTCCCTGACTCGGCGCTCGCAGCCCTGCTCAACAGCTATTCCGCCCACAAAGGTCCTCTTCCGAAGTATAGCCCCTTGGCGATTCCTGCAGATTAAAAACGCGCTGCGGGGCGAGCGGTGCTGGGATGACGGTGACGATTCAGAAAAGGGGGTGGTGATGAACAGAGTGTCTGAATTAAGCAGACCACTCTTACCCAGTCCAAAGATCAGGGCTTGATCGATCACCGTTATTTAGCTCACTGCCCCATCCCAGCTCAGAACCTGGCTATATGCAAATTAGTCTGTCCCTGGCCCAGTGCATCATAGGAACAGGGCAGACCAAACTACCATTTACTAGGGGCGTACAGGTGGCCAGCGATGCCAATTGTGTATTTTGTTTCAGCATAGCTTTTCTTCTTAGGGAAGGAACACAGGCCCTGGGTACCGGATTGGCAGGGACCCAGGGCACACTCAGTCAAAGCACATCAGTAGTTCAGAAAAAAAGTGGGGGCATACCAAGGCAAGAAAGATGGCACTTTCTCACACTGGTTGACATATTTAACCCGCATAAGCACCTTACGAGGAAAAAACGGCCTTCCCATACTTGGTTTAATGATGACTGCCGCAAGGCGAAACTGGCCCTCCTGGTAGCTATCAAAGTCAAAGACACGTCTTTGGTAAAGAGTAGGAGGGTGCTGTTCAAAAAGGTTATTTGCCAAGCAAAGCAGGCCTGGGAACTGAATAAATGGAATGACAAAGGATGCCCTGTCAAGGAAAGACATGAAATAATTTTGGGCTATAGTTAGAACTGGCAATAGGGAAGGTAACGCAGCCCTTGAGCCACATATAGCAGAAGATAAGTGGGCTGATCACTTCCAGGCATTATACACTTCTAAGCCGGCATCTGTTACCCACAATGTTACATATTCTACTTCCCCTAAGACAGGGCAGGTAGACGTGGTTGAGGCAGATAAGGCCACCAATATCTCATCAAAGAACATCCATGAAGTAGCTGTGGAGATTACCCTTTCAGAAGTTGCACTTGCAATAAAGAAACTCCCTGCAGGTAAAGCACCAGGACTAGACAAACTTCCAGGGGGTCTGTTTAGGGAGGAACCAACAATATGGTCCCCCTATTTATGGGCATTATTTAATGGCATAATGGAAGGTATGCCGATACCTAAAACCTGGGCGGGGGCAGAAATCATTCCAGTTTTTAAGAAGAGGTCATGCAAAAATTGTTTGCACGGGTACTCAAAGATCGCCTCCAGGGCTGGATGATAGAAAATGTAATGCTTCCGGAAGAACATCTCTACATTTGACCAAATATATAGATTACAACTTCTATTTTGAAAAACTGTGAAAATGGAGGGTGGCAGCCTCTACTTAATGTTCGTGGATAAACTATGGAGGGCACTCAGATACATGGGGATCCCATCTGATCTTTTAACCTCTTCAGCGCGGCGCAAATTCCTGCGCTGTGCTGAACGTTCTATTAGCCCTATGGACTCATGACGGAACGGTTCCGTCATGAGCACAGGCCAACCAACGCTCATGACCGAACCGTTCCGTCATAAGCACCGAAGGGGTTAAGCATGTTTGAGAGGCAGCATGAAGCCAATTTTGCCCAAGTTAGATATGGGAAAGAGGGAAGCGAAGTCCGCAATTTCCCGTTGAGAAGGGGGTGAGGCAGGGGTGTGTGCTTGCTCCTACCCTGTTTTGCCGCTTTCTCAACGATTTGAGTGCACACCTTAATGAGGTTATGGACAATGATGGCCCCAAGCTGGCAAACTCGAAGGTCTCTGCACTTTTGTTCGTGGACGACACCCTTTTAATGTCCAAGTCACCGATGGGAATACATAGGGTCCTGGACAGTTTTGTAATCTACTGTAACAAGGGGCTGGAAATAAAGACCACAAAACCAAATGTATGGTCTTTAATCCAGCCAAGACAACACATCCTAATCCCAGCCTAAATGGCATGGTTCTGGAAAGGGTCTATGTAATAGACTACCTAGGTGTAACCATTACCGAGAATATGGAGTGGGGGGCCACAAATTGCCAAAGCCAAGCCCAAATTAGCTCAGACTACAGGAGAAATTTCAAAATTACTGGGAAATGTTTGCTTTAAACCTGTTGGCCCTATCCTAGAGATTTACAAGGTGCAGGCCAGGGCCTCATCAATGTTTGGGGCCGAACTGTGGGGTCACTGTTCTTGTAGCCAATTGAGCAATGTTGAGAATAGCTTTTTAAGACAGACTCTGGGTCTCCCCTCTAGTACCCCTTTAATTCTGCTGAGATCTATTTGGTATTAGGCCAATAGGAGATGAGGTTGCATTAAGACCCCTAACCTTCTGGCGAAGACTATGGGTGACCCCAGAGTTGGAAGCATACTGGTTAGAAACAACAGAGCTTTTGGGTTTCCGGGGTGCAGAGAAAAAGATCCCTTGGTTTGCGTACCTAAAGGAAGAGTGCAGCAGGATGGGTAACCCTAGTCTCTGGAGCAACCCCGAGGAAGCATGCTTGGCAACCTCACGTGTGGAACTGGTGAAAACCTATTGATTACATAAATTGGCAGTTATTTGTGGGAACCCGGGCACGGGTCATCTCACAGCAGATTTTCTTAAACACAAAGTGAAATACAAATTTGAGCCTTTCCCGGACGATATCTTGCCTCCTCTAGCTAGGAAATTATATCTACAGTTTAGAGTCGGCACCTTTCCCCTCCGTACCTTTACTGCCAGTTGGTCTAGCACTGCCTCGCGAGGGTGCCCCATCTGTAGACCCCAAGAGGAGACAGAGCTTCATATTTTATTTTTTTGCCAGGATACAAACTTGCTAGGCAATGTTGGCTCAAACAGTTGTGTAGGAATATGGGGTTTGTGCATTGTCAGGAGGCATATAGAGTGTTAAAATCTGATACCTCTAAGCCCATTGTATTTGGAATCTCGCGATTCATAAGCTCAATGTGGTGAAGGCGCTGGATTCTTTTAAAAAATACAACCCCTGATGAAAACTTAGAAATTGTTTCCCTCCTCTCGCCTCAGACTGTTACAGATTTTAATTCTTACTAATCATGCGATACATGTTGTGAGAATATGTATAATTCTTTTTTATATAAAATGTGAGTAGTAATGATCAATCAGATTGTAGTTTAGAATATCAATGTCAAACAGGTCAATGCTCCACATAATTATTTGGTACTGGGTGGCCTCTTTTTATAATAATCTTAACTTTTTTATTATTATTAGGTGGTATTTATTGTATTGTATACATATTTTCAAGACCTATGGACTGAACTAAAGGTCATTACAAGTAATTGCTCCAGTCAAGGCAGCACCAATGTAATGTTCCATTTTAATTGCGTTTTATTATTCAATATGTATGAATGTTATGTATTTTTTATGGTTTTTCAAAACCGAAATAAAGATTACTGAATCGAATAAAGAAAAATACAACAAAGAAACATTTTTGATACAAACAATTGGTCTGAGTTCAGTCCTTGAGTGTGTGAAATCATATCTTGCATGACTGTGTACAATAAATACTCAACACGATGCGCTGAAAAAGCCTTACTGCTTGCCCACACTACCACAAGTAGAGAGTAAGGTATTATCGGTTACCTCTGTAAGCCTTTGGGTATCCACTGGACTGTGCACACTATACCTTATTTTGCTATAGTATATACAGAGCCAGCTTCCTACACCAGTGTAAAGTAAATACTGTCTCTTTAGAGCCTGTACATTCTAATTTGCCTGAACTTAGAATAGATTTGATGCAGCAGCCCAGGAAGGACGTTTACTAGGGTCGGTGACCTAGATGGTGAATAGGTCCTGGAATACTCCGAGTCCAAGGTATGAATCACTCTCCTCCTCTTGCGGGCAGGCCTCAAAGAGGGAGCTCTGGAGGCAGGGCCCCTTGATGGCGAACGCCGGCGTGACCTAGAACTGTCAGATGTGGAGATGCTGACCACAGAGGGTGACAGGCTTCTCTACGATTAGCTCTGACTACTTCTAGACGTCTACTTCCTGCTAGACGTCTACTTTCTGCTTGACTGCGTCGATCTCCTAGTCGACGGCGACGTGCTAGTCGACGGCGACGTGCGCGTCGACGTCGAGCGGCCTCGCCGGCGAGCACCGATGTCTCCTGGACCCAGACCGACGGCGATGATGTGTCGACGTGGTCTGTGATATCCTCCGCGTCGACCTCGTCCGAGGTCTCAACGTCCTTCCCCTAGACATTGATCTTTGACGTCGTTTAGACCCAGAGCCCTGAGTTGACGGGGAGCATAACGTTGTCATACCTGGTTTCGACATAGACGTCGTAGCCATCTACGTCGACCGGGACCGGCGCCGTTTCTGAGCCTTCTTCTAACTGGGGAACCTCCCAGATGCCGACGCATGGGTTGTGGAAGAGTAAAGGCTCTCTCCATGCCCAGAGGTCCCACCTGCAGCCTGTTGTCTTCTCAGCTCTAGGCCTTGAAGACGGATCTTCTCCCTGTCACGCAGGGTCCTCCTGAAGAATGACTTGCAGATGTCACAGGAGTCATGAACATGAGATGAGGGAAGACAGAGTATGGAGACCCTGTGAGAATCCGACTTGGCCTTCATGCCACATTCAGGGCACTTGTCAAATAAAGATGGCATTTTGACAATAAAGAAGTGGCTTAACTGCCCAAAAAAGACAGCAAAGGGAAGATAAAGGCCCCAGACGTCGAATGAAACACTTAAACTATAATAAAAAAAACTGAAATATCAGGCCGTGGCCGGGCAAGATGGCCGAACGGTCGTGATCCGTCTCGGTTCCCGGTCCACGCTCTACTCCGGAGCGGATTGTGGCGGTTCCCCAGCGTTCGGAGGGCCGCGCTTGCCATCTACTAGCGGCGGAGGATGTAGCGCGCTGCTGGGGAGCCTTCATCTGCTCCATTCTATCTGGGATCATCCCGGTCTCAGCGCCATTGGCAGCCTCGGCTCGGAGGACAAGATGGCGGCTGCGGGCCGGATTGAGTGCTGGAATCTGCTGCTGCCCGCGAGACATTCCGCCTTTCAGTTATACTGTGCTGAGGCCCGCCTGCCTCCCCGAGGGGTTTGGTCCCAGTGCCTCGGATGACCGATACTGTCCTCCAACTTGCAGGGAAGACCGATCGGGCCTCTGGAGAGCCACAGAACCCCCACCTATGTTGCTGGGCCTCAAGAAGTCCAAAGGACTACAGGAGCAGCAGACCGGTCAGCTGTGCTGCAGTGCCTACAGATGCAGGGGAGTGACTACTTCACTCCAAGGGAGATTTCTTTGGATGTCCTTGATGCCCACAGATCTTCTGGAGAACCTGAGTGAAGCCCCGACACAGAAGAGGCAGAAGACTTGCAGAACAGCGAGACCAGAAGTAGCAGGAGTCTTCCTTGATGCACTCTCGGTTCCAGGTGAAGTCCAACGAGGTCCATGTGTCCAGATGGTCGAAGAGTGGCTTGATTTCAGAGGTGAGTCTTGTTCCACTGCAAATCTGAGGATCCACCCATGGGGGAGCCCTTACAAACCCAAGATATAGGTTGGAACGACTCTGGGATCCTTTCCAGAGGAGGGGCTTGACACCAAGGGTTCCTGAACTGGCTCAAACTGATGTATGCAAGGCAGGCACCAAACGTACCCTTCAATGCAGTCTGATGGTGCTGGAAAGTGCCCCCCAGCCCAATACACTAAGTCCTGTGGGATGTTACAGGAAACCTATTGTGCTTGCAGACCCTGAAAGGATGTAACAGAGTGTACAGGGGGCTTCCCTAAGGCCCACTAACTCCCAATTGGAGCTCATCCAAACTGTGTCTGCAGGTCTACCATTGCAGCTTGCATGAAATGGTGCATGCACCTTTCACTTTATATGTAAGGTGTAAGGACACGCTGCTTTTGCCCATACCTGCATCTTGCCATTGAGAATTGCTTCGCGCCAACCGGGGAAGGCTCCCCTTAACAAAAACTTCTGCAGGCTGTTGAGACCCCCCACCGTCTCCCTCCCGCCGTCCTGCTGTTACCAACATCTTCAGCGGGGCCGCCGAGTGGAGCGAGGCGAGGGGCTGCCTACAACTCCCGGCAGCCCTCGAGGTCTCCAGCCACACCCCCAGCACGCCGCGTCAGGAGGCGCATAAAGGGCGTCACTGCTGCATCGAGCAGTGACACGCTGCTTTTGCCCATACCTGCATCTTGCCATTGAGAATTGCTTCGCGCCAACCGGGGAAGGCTCCCCTTAACAAAAACTTCTGCAGGCTGTTGAGACCCCCCACCGTCTCCCTCCCGCCGTCCTGCTGTTACCAACATCTTCAGCGGGGCCGCCGAGTGGAGCGAGGCGAGGGGCTGCCTACAACTCCCGGCAGCCCTCGAGGTCTCCAGCCACACCCCCAGCACGCCGCGTCAGGAGGCGCATAAAGGGCGTCACTATTCCCTCTCGCGGGACGCTGGGCGAAGCCTGGGCCAAGGGTGGGCCCGTCCGAGCCCGTCACAGACCGGAGGAGACCGGGCCGGGCGCACCCCCCTAATATCCAAGCCAAGGTAAAATTTTCGCACAAAAATCTGCAACAAAGTTACAAAGTGTTCTATTACCATTCACGACACATTAACTATCTGAAGTTTACTCACTTCATTTTTCCTGGTCAAAAAACATACAATGACAACAAGAGGCTCTAGAAGCAAAACCATAAAAAAAAAACATGATGACGACCGCAGTCGGCCCCATCGATCAATTTCTTCATAAAGTAAATGAAACTATAGATCAAACAGTACTGATGATTGATCGCCGAGTCTCTTATGAGCTAGACCAAGCACGACGTTCATCTATGGGCATGTTGGCACAGGCTCAAACTCCAAATGCTGCACTTCAAAATAAGTTGACTCTGGAAACAAATGATGAAACACATGCACTACCAAATACAGTCGACCTATCAGTAGCCTCGCAACTGTCTAACTCACAATCCTCTCAGGATCTCGAACAGACCCCCGATATTTTCGTAAGTTTACAGCCAACAAAAAATGATTTAACACAGTCAGAATCCAGAGGTGTCAGGGAGGGAGCAATCCCTAAACAACAGAAACATATAGAATCACGCCCTAAGAGTCCAACACATATTATTGACACAAACTCTGATTCTGAACAATCTTTTAGTGACCAAAATCAACAGAATATTGTTATCACAGAATCTACTAATAACATTATTTCTGACGTACTCATAGTAGAAGACAATGTGAACAGCCCTAACTCTAAACATACTCGACAAGATACGTTGGTTTCTCACCCGACAAGAACCACAAGACATACCAAGGTAGAATCATCCCTGCTAAAAGAAATCCTGGAAATAGTAAAACATCAGCTACAACCTATACAAAAAAGTCTTGAAATAATAGAAAAGCAAATGGCTATATTAATCGCCACCGTTAAAACAACCACTAACCCAAGGAAAAATGACTTTTCACCTTCATTAGGCACAACCGCCAACTCCAGTAAAACCAATGCTACTAATACATTGAATCAATTAGTGAATAATTCGGCTACCATAAATACCATAAATACTAATACAAGAGAATCAGAAAAAAAATCAACTAATCAAACTCTTCCTCTGAAAATTAAGCCCAATCAGGACAATGTTAAAATCACTTCTGGTCCTCAAAACCAATCACTTGCAAAACCTACTGCTGCTAAAGCCCCACTGGTAACAACCCCTTCTATTCCACCTGCATCAAATACTTCCCGACAGGAACAACCACAGAGACAAACCAGTAAATCAGAACGACTTAATAAAAGATTGCCAAAAACAGTAAATCTTCCACCAGAAGCCGCACCCTTTGTAGCCATATTAACTGGGGTCCCAGAACTAAGTAAAGACACAGATGAACCTACCTGGTCCTTACTAAATAAAGCACGCTATTGGCTAAACATCAACAGGCCCAATCACCCAAATAACATCACCAGAATCACCACGGTGAGAAGGGCCTCTTGGATAGGTCACCAGCCAAAAACAATCCATGGTGATTGTATAATAGTTAACTTTGAAAACCCACGAGCAGTGGATTACATCTGTTCTGGGATACTCCAGAAAATAAAGAAGGAATAGACGTTAAACGGTTATCCTTTTTTTATCCTCGACAAAGCCATCGTTTCGAGGATCCTTACTGGCCATCAAATTGGTCCTGGAGTCAACCTGACCAAGGACCAAGAAACTGGAACCAGGGTGACAGGGGTCAGGGAAATAACCAAAGGTACCATTCTCAGGGGGACTGGGGATATGATCACAGAGACCGAGGAGACTGGAATAATTACGGCAGGAGGGCATATCAACATTCCCACAGAGAACCCTGGACCGGAATTCCAACTTTCAATCATTACAGCTGCTTAGACATGGTCGATTGACCGTTATCACAGTTTCATACATCAAGATCTCTGCCCAATACTAGAGTATATCTACTTTCTCCAGCTAATAACCCAAAGATCAAGACGCCTGAAAAGACTCTAAGCTCACCCAAAGTCAGAATACATGACCAACCTCCAAAATCCACAATTCAAAATGCAGGTAGTCAGACTAAAGACCGTCCTCATCATTCCAATTCTGACACTAGACAGCAGACCCAGCCACATCCCGCCTCAAACAAACCAAAATGCGAGGCAGATCTGAACGCAAACCCGCCAAACACAACAGCAGAGGCAGAACCCCTCGACCTGTTGATCCAATCTGTTAACATCACTACAGTTGTCGAGAGGAATATGTTATTCTGGAACGTGGCGGGTCTAGCAACTAAGCATCTTGAGAAAACCTTCCTGGATCTGGTTCACACAAATGACTTAATCTGTCTTCAGGAGACATGGTTGAACGACCCAATCCACCTGGTGGGATACAGAACATACTTCTCCCATGCAACGAAATCACATTCAGGAAGAAGTAAAGGAGGCCTAATCACATACATCTCTAATCTTTGGCCCAGTCAAGAAACAACGTCTATAGTACTCCACCAGAATTATCAGGTTATCAATATTAAAGCAACTAATCAAGTTATCTATACTATAATAAACTTTTATAACAATATGAATCCGACGGAATTAACCAAAGCTTTGAGCGAAATTAGCGATGTGATAAATGAGTTAAAAATTAAATACGCCAAAATCACACATTCAATAATTTGGGGCGGAGACTTCAACCTTCATATATGCAGCCAAAGTAATGCCCCCATATGTGGGATTACAGACGATCAAGATAACCTTTTAACTCATTTTTCTCACACGGAGGAAGGAAATAACATGCAGGCCATCATGTTCGAGCTAGATATAGGGTTCGCGAACATGATAATGACGCCGATAACCCAATTTACATCAACGTTTCATGGAAGAGGCGCCCAAACATTAATTGACTATATCCTAGTTTCTATTAACAACGCCACATGCATAAAGCACTTTGAAGTGAATAACAACGCACTCAGTGACCATTATCCACTTAGATTAACGTACCTAGAGCCTGATCATCACAAGAACCAAGTTAAGGACCATTTGGGTTTATTGCACCAAGATACACTCACATTAAACAGGTTGAATGGTTTCACCCTAAAATGGGGTAACTTAGACCAAGAAACAATCAGCGCAAGAATAATTAAAAAATGCAGGACTCACGTCGACAACTGCCTAAACCCTATCGCAACGGCATCTGAAATTCTGACCAGCTATAATGCAATAGTGAAAACTATAGGTAACGAACTAACTAAACCCAGAAAAGAAAACAATACACTAAGAAAAGGTTGGTTTAATACCCAGTGCACAAAAGCTTATTCAGATTTAAAGAAAGCCCTAGCAAAGAAAGATCGAAATAGAGAAGAGATAGTGCAACTAAGGAAATCATATACGCACGCACTCAAACAAAGGAAAAAAGAGATACAATGTAACCTCTGGACTCAACTTTTAAACAGCAGCACTCAAAAAAACAGTGCAGCCTTCTGGAAAATAGTTAAAACCCCATTTCTAGCTGGAAACAACGAGGGTCCCTCCTTAGATGTTGCAATAAACGCGGAGGACTGGGTGCAGCATTTTTCAGGGGTTTTTGGAGAGGTTAAATCCGGAGACTTAGCTCCTCCGCCTCTCCTCCCATTGGTGAAATACCCGATAGAAATAGATTTCACCATTAACGAAACAATGAAAGCTATAAAGATTGCAAAAAATGGCAAAGCGCCAGGACCAGACTCCGTTCCTATGGACTTCTACAAACTTCTTCCTGATCTCTGGTCCCCTCTTCTAACCAAAGTTCTGAACGCAGCTAGGGAAATTAACCTCCCTAACTCTTGGTCAACATCGATCTTGGTCCCTATTTTCAAGAAAGGCAACAGGGACAGTCCTTCCTGTTATCGCCCCATTTCCCTCCTGGACTCGGTCGGAAAGATGGCAGGGAGGATACTTCTTGACCGTCTCCAGGAGTGGTCTAAAGAACATGGGGCACTTTCAGATCTTCAATACGGGTTCAGGGCTGGCCTGAGTACCGTGGACCAAGTTTTGAATCTAACATTACTGGCTGGAAAATACACAACAGCGAAAAAATCAAGTCTACACATGGTCTACGTTGACCTAACGGCAGCGTTTGACTGTGTGGAACATTCAAAACTTTGGTTAATAATGCTGCAAATGGGGATCCAGCCAGCAATTGTAGACTTTCTACGCGAGTTATATTCCGGCGCCGCGGGAAAAGTACGATATGGGCTAGAAGGCCAACTTACAGATAGTTTCCCAATACAGAAGGGGGTCAGGCAAGGGTGTGTGCTGGCCCCCTTCTTATTCACGCTCTACACTAATGGACTAGAAGCTGCCATGTTAAAGGGCGTAAAAGATTTTCCAGAAGCGGGCCGGCGACCAATCCCGGCATTGTTATATGCTGATGATGC
This sequence comes from Lissotriton helveticus, assembly GCF_964261635.1. NCBI lineage: Eukaryota > Metazoa > Chordata > Amphibia > Caudata > Salamandridae > Lissotriton > Lissotriton helveticus. The sequence continues at coordinate 419,237,818 of NC_136070.1, forward strand.
GGTGATCCTCGCGCGTACCCCGATCCAGCTACAACGGGCCTTAAATAACTACTGCACCTTTATGTCAAGTCTAAACTTAAAAGTCAATATAAAAAAAACTTATGTGATGCACGCCGGCACCAAGGGAAAAAAAGTGAAGACAATTTTTGTGGATAAATTGCCCCTTGTAAGAACTAAAACTTACTCATATCTCGGCATCATTATTGACGAAGAGTTCAAATGGAAAGAAGCAATCATTTCACGCAAGTTGTCACTCATAAGAACAGTGGGCGCTTTAAAAGCATTCTCTCTCCGTCTAGGAAAAAGACCCCTGGCTGAGATGATTAAGATCTATAATGCAAAATGCATCAGCACGGCGATCTTCGGAGCAGGAGTTTGGGGAATAACAAACGTCGAACAAATACAGAAAGTCGAAAATTCCTTCTTAAAATTTCTATTAGCTGTCCCAAAGAGCACAACTACCTTTGGCTGCCATTTAGAACTTGTAGTGGATCATATCTCAGATCTTATTAAGATCCAGCCCATAATGTTGTGGCGCAAAATATGGGCTACGGACGAATGCCAGCTCACAAGAGCAATTATTGAGGACTGTACGAAACTAGAGTGTATGAAAAGGATAAAATGGTTATGCTATGTAAAATCTTTTCTTGCAGATATCGGTCTTTTGAGGTTTTTTGATGAACCACATTCAGTAACAGACATAACAAAAAAAGATCTAAAAAAGCTATGCCTGTCTCATCTAACCCAACTACGGATAATGACCGAAATAAGAAAGACATCAGTTCAACACTGTCTAATGATACAATCGGCTCCATCTATCCAACCGTATCTGCAGCACGACCTGACGCAATTTGAAAAACTTCTTCTCACCCGCTTTAGGTTTAATCTCTTTCATATTATGGTTTTATTCCCTTCCCAGAATGTTTGGACACATAATATGACAGCGTGCCCCTGTGACTTCATTTCTCCTCAGTCCACAATTCATGTACTTTTTTTCTGTAAATTTTATGTGCCACTCCGTAAAAAGTGGATTTTACCAATTTTAAAAGTAATGAAGATTCGAAGATGCCGCCCTGCATACCTGGCGTTGCAGTTTTTGGAAAACAACTTAGTGTCAAAATCTGTGGCACATTACCTAAAATTGTGCCTTAGGCACCGTATGAACTTATGAAAATCATAGAGTTGCCTTAAATATGGACCTCAGTAAATGTTTTGTCCTTTTTAAGAGAGATCAATTTTAACATACCATGAACTTAATGTTTTTAAAAAAAAAAAAGTTTTTTTTTTCATTGTGTATATTTGTACTTTTATGGCTTTCCTAATGAAAACCGAATAAAGTTGTTTTTGATTTGATTTGATTTGATTTGAAATGTAAGGTTTTCTTTATATCCTGGTCAGTGCACTTTAAACCTATGTCACCCCCTAAGGTAGGCCTTACAACTCACAGGCAGGGTACATAGTTCTAAGTGTTAGGGTGCCTCTGCGCAAGCAGTGATACCCCTACAAGCCCCAGAGTCCATTCTCTGGCTTTGTAAGTGTGGGGAAGCTATTTTAAGGTATGTAGTGGACACTGGGCAAGTGCTGATATCTAGCTATATAATGGCTTCTCCCAACCCGGTCATGTTTGGTATCAAACATGTTGGAATCATGCCAATACACCAACTCCAGTGCTAGTTACATGATCACAGGTACTGGGGTGCCCCTTAGAGGACCCCTGCCATGTCTACTTGTATAGCCTTACAGGGCCTGCATTCAAGCTAGTGCTGCTGCTGACCGCAGACACTGTTCTGCTCTCCTGCTGCTGAGCTTAACTCGGACAGGGGAAGGCAGAACAAATCATTTCCTGCAGAGGAGAGGTCTAGCCATCTCTCCTTTAGAAATGGGTATCTTAGGCTAGGGTGGGGTTGCTACTGAGCACCTCCAGAATGCTTTAAAGGACACATTTGGTGCCTTCCTTGCATAAACCAGTTTACACCAGTCCAGGAGCCCTTGTCTCCTGCTCTGGCGCCAAACTACACAAAGGACAGGGGAGTGACCACAGCACCCTATTCAGCTTCTCCTCCGAGAAGTGCCCAGAGCTCCTCCAGGTGGCCGCTTGATTCTGCCATCTTGAATCTTAGATGGGCAGAGACCCCAACAGCATCTGACTGGCCAGTCCTGCAGAGTAGCATCTCTTATCCCCGCCCCCCCAAACTCCTACTCCCCATTAGGTGGGTCATCACAGAAGATGTCCATTCCTTTTCCTGTGTTACTTAAGTGCTTCCCTGAGGGTGGATCCTTAGATTAGTCCAGACTTTGTCTTCAAAAACTGACTGGCTTCCCCTGAAGATCGGTCTAAAGACTCTTCTGCTTTTGGGCTCTGAACTCTGCTGCTGGACCGAGCCAGGAACCAAGACAAAGACTGTTTCTGATAGGAAGGCTCCTACTGCAACTTTGTCTCTGTGCTCTTCCACGTTCTGCAACTTTCATGGCTGTGCATCCCCCTGAGTCTCCCACGACTCTCCCTGCATCAAGATAGCAAGAAGGAATCTCCCTTGTAGTGAAGGAGTAACTCCCCTGCATCCGCAGACTCCTTGACGACCGGTTTTCTGATCCTGCTGTACCACTGATTTGTCCCGGCTCTACAACACAAGTGTTGGTTTGATGGCTCTCCAGAGGCCTGACCAGTCTTCCTGCAACTTGGGAGAGTGTAATCCCTCTCCAGCTGACTGGAACCGCATCCTGTGCACTGTGTCTGGCATTGCCAAGGCTTGTTTGCTTTTCTGACCGAAGATCTTTAAGCTCCAAGAAGCCCCAGCATCACACAGCCCCAAGAGTGTTGTCCTCCCTGCTTCTCCAGCGCTCTGTGCTGCCGAGGCCTCCCTGTGCCTGCTGCCAGAGGGTCATCCTGGGGTCTCCATTGATACCCGCTGGCTCTCCTGCTTTCTGAGGGCCGGCCCTGACTTACACTTGCTGGGTGAGTTCCACAGACCTTGCTGGTCTGCAACTAAGGCTTTTTGGTGATCCTGCTGGCCACTGACCCTACTGCATTCTTCGACCAACGTGGGACAGCTCGTGGACAGCTGCTGGGCTCCTGCATTATTGCCTGTGCTCCACAGCAGCTACTTTAAGTCCCCGTGCTACAGCAAAGTACCTCCTCTGAGTGCTGGCATTGTGCTTCTGCTCCGCCTGGACTCCTCTGTGGGTTCTGGGCTTTGTCTCCTCTGTTTTGCAGGTACTCCTCGTCTGGAATTCCACCGACTTGGTCCAAGAGACTCTGTAGCAGCTGGACTACCAAGACCCTCCATTGACTTCAATGGGCGGCTCCGACACCACTTCGCACCTAGGCGCCCGGACTCCCTGGTGTAGGAATCCTAATTCTCTGGATAACCACAGGTGGAGGTGTCCTCCAACCTCCCTGATTCCAACTGATTACCTGTGGGTCCTTAGGGAAGGGTCCTTAATCCATAAAACTCGAACAGCAACTTCCCCATGTTATCCTATGGACGTTGATCAGGCTCACCCCTGCCCCCGGGCGCATTGGGAATTTACTTAGCGTTCCATTTTCGTAATGTGTTTTATGTGCTTTACTTACCTGTTTTTAAGTAGTTTTTATTGTGTATTGATACCTCCGGGCAGATCTACCAAAGTAGTTTTAGTGTTAGTGTATAATAAATACAGGGTATTTTTCTACCACTGGTGTGGTTCTTTCTTGTGTGTAAGCTTTACTGACTGTCTGTGTGGTAATGTACCCACTTCATACCCTCCTGAATAAGCTTTAGCTCCGGCGTCGACTGGTTCTACTCCTGGCTTGGAGGATGTGGTGCCGTTGGGGTGCGGCCCTTTGGGGGTCCCTCCTTCGGACCACAGCGTCTCTGCTTCGCTGCAAACTCCTGCGGGAGTCCCTGTGGTGTCACAGGAGGCCGCCGGGGCTCGGGTTGCATCCTCGAGCCCCTCTCGGCCTTCTGGACAGGCGGGGCATTCTCTACGGCTGAGGTGACGCCGCTATGGCGCCGGCTGCTGCTGGCCCGGGCTGCGCCACAGGGGTCAGCGGACCCCCCTCGTCCCGCTATGGGCCGAGGCTGGAAGGGGACCCCTCGTCCCACTCCGGGCCCCCCTCGTCCCTCCACGCAGGCGGCTGCCTCGTGGAGGTTGAATCGGCCTCCTGCACCAGCACCTTCTAGCACCGCATGGCCCAGTAGGTCTTTCCTTCCACCCCTCTGCCTCCAGTCCGCTTTTGCGGACTGCCTTTCCCTCTCTGCCGCCACTGTTGGCTCCTCCATCCCGGGAGGCCCGCTGGCTGGACTCTTGGGGACGCAACATGTTCGCCTCGACCAGTGCTGCTCTGCGGGCCCTTAACACCTTATGTGTGTTGGCTAGGGCCGGTCACCTCTTGTTTGTGGGACTCGGCAGAGTCCTTGGGGTTTGCTGCTTCACAGGAGACTGATCAGGTTGACTTGCGGCACCATGCGCTGGATGGCCGGGAGCTAGCGGCGTTTATTCTTCGCTCCGCTCTGGACATATCGGAGGTGCTGGGTTGTGCCATGGACTCTTCGGTTGCATTTCGCCACCATGCTTGGCTTCGGCACAGTGTGTTCCTGGAAAATGTTACGGAACGGCTGGTTGATCTTCCCTTGGATGGCACTCTGTTATTCCATGCCCCGGCAGTCTCGGCCATCCAGAGGTACTTGGTGGGGCTTCGTCCTCCTCCTTCTTCTCCCCCTCAGTGACTGGTGGGATAATCTTGTTCTTGGACCTCCTTTTGGGCTAGCAATCCTTGTTGTTCTGTGTGTTTTATGGCCACTCTAGTCTTCTTGCTGAGACTGTGGCTTTGTTGGCTGCTGGATGGCCCTTGTTAACGGTTTGTTTTTTGCTTGAGTTATCTGCACAGATTGGCCCTGAGATTAGGCCTCTGTTCTTCTCTTGGGCTGCTTGACAAGCCTTCTACGGGGGTTGTTTTTCCCCGTGGCTCTTTCGGTTGTCCTCTGCTGCTGAGGTTTCTTCCAAAGAGTGATCCCATGTCTTGGGACTTGACGTACCCTATGTGGGTAGTGGTAGCTGTTATATAGCTTGTGCTGTGCTGGGAAGTTGTGGTCACCTTCGGGCCTCTGCTCTCCATGGTGTTTATGTATGTTGCTGATGCAATTCCCTTGCTGGATTGGCAGTGGTGGTGTGTCCGGACATTCCCTCGCCTTCATGCTCCTGTCCTGGAGGCTGTGATGGTTTTGCATTTTTTCTTTCCTTCTTCAGGAGTAGCCTGCTCTGCCTTCCGGGGGACCCCTGGCTGTTCTTCCTGCTTCCGGCTGCTTATTGCTGCCGGCGCCGCTCTGTGTGGTCTGTTGACTTCCGATCCGACTGTGGTGGACTCGTCGTCTTTTCCCTCGTCTCCTTGGGCCCTCTAGGTGTTTTCTTCCTTCTCCTTGCCTTGGCGTTGGCTGGAGGTTCTGTTGCCTTGTGTGTGGTGCTTCGGCCTCCCCTGGCCTTGCCCTTGTTTCCTCAGAGGGTGAACGGGCCTTCTCTTTCTCCTTTCTTCTTCCCTCGCCCCTCTGGTGATGGGTGGTGGTCTGCTTTTGGGATTTCCCGTTGCCTGGGGGCCTGGGCTCCTCGCCCTGTCCATTGGACTGGTCCCCTGTGGGATCCTCTGTTAGGTCCAGGCTAGTGGGGGTCCTTTCGCAGTGGTATGGCTTCCTCGTGGGTATGGCTAGGGTATCAATTCTACGTTAAGGAATCTGCGGCTAGTAGTCTCTATCAGATGTACGAGTTACTTACCTTCAGTAACGATGTATCTGGTAGAGACGTTTCTAGCTGCAGATTCCTTCACGGCCTGCCCTTCCTTCCCGTTCTGCGAGGACCTTTGGCTTCTGCGTTCGCCTCCAGGTGGGTGGCTAGGTCTTCTGTGATTGCATTCTTTCGTTCTTTTGACAGGATCATTTGTCTTGTTCTTGTTCCTTTCCTCCTCTATGGCACTTTGGAGGTTGGGTCTATGGGTACTCCTGTGCCCCTCGGCTCTGGTTGCTCCGGGGTTAAGGCTTGCCTTTACTCTCGTCCCTCCCCTCCCTCCGCTTGTTACTAAGGGTCCTGGCCCCTCTGCTAGCCTCTGGGTTGGGGTCATCTGGCCGTGCCTTGCCCTTTTTCCTTTGAGAGGCTTTCACACTCTGTGCTGGGGTTGCCTTGAAGGTTTGTCGTTCCCTGTTTGTCTTGGAACTGGTTCCCCTTCGTTGTTCTATGTTGGGGTTATACTCCTGCTACATGTTGTCATGACATTTTGCATATTTTCCCTGCCTCTGGAGGTTGGACTATCTGCATGCTGGCAGGGTGGCTGTGCTCTGTTTTTTTCTTCTTTACTGGCTTTGGGTGCTGCCGTGTTGGCACTGCTTATTATGGTGTTGTTCGTCACCATTCCTTTTTCCACTTTTTCTGCTCTTTCGCACACTGTTCCCATGCTCCCACAGTTTGTCTGATGGCTCCGCGCTGTGGCGCGGAAAAGTTCTCCAAAGAAAACTGACGTAGGCGCGCCCGGGTGGGACTTATGTGACCTCGCTGATGTCACGTACACGGACGACACCTGGGCTGAGTCGCGTGATGCCGGCACGCAGGGATGCTGGCAAAAAAGGGTTTTCCGGATCCAGTCTCATGCCTGAGGGTAATTCTACGTTAAGGAATCTGCGGCTAGAATTGTCTCTACCAGATACATCGTTAGTTAAGTAACTCGTACTTTGAGTGGTCTCCCATGGGCGGCATAATACATACTCCAGCCCATGGAGGACCCCCAGTGTACCCATGCCCTGGGTACCTCACTACCTTATACTAGGGACTTCTAAAGTGCCCTGACTGTTTGGTCGGCTTCACACAGCGAAGTAGTTTTTGTGTTTTGGCACCTTCCTTTGGGCCGCTTCAGGACTTTGCAACTACGACAAGGGACACAAGTATCATAGACCTTAAGCAGAAAATGCATATTTGTAGCAGCAGTAAATCATATTATATTCACTAACCACACCAATCAAACTGTGGTGCCTGTGAGTCAGACCTGCTGAAGCACCTCATCGAATACCTTATTATTATTAAGCTGTTTTATAATGCGCTCAATTACTGCCGGAGTATACCTACCCGTGCTGACAATTTTCCAGTGGCCACATGCGTAGTTAATTTAAAAAAAGGAAGATCAAGCTACTTCCCAGTGGATGTATGACGTTACAACGCATACTTTTACAACGCCTACCTAGACAACGCAATTTTTACACCGCAACATCCATTACAACGCACACCATTACAACGCATGCCATTTCAACGAATTCTTTGAAACTACCATTACAACGCATGCCATTACAACGAATTCTTTGAAACTACCTTTACAACGCATAACATTACAACGCATTACATTGCATTGCATGTAAGGTAAGTGTTGGATAGTGTAGGGGTAAAAATTACTATTCTAACTCCAGGGGTTGCAACAGTAGGGTAAGTGTTGGATAGTGTAGGGGTAAAAATTACTATTCTAACTCCAGGGGGTGCAACAGTAGGGTAAGTATTGGATAGTGTAAGGGTATAATGTGTTGTAATGCTATGCGTTGTAATGGTATGCGTTGTAATGACTGCGTTGTAATGGTATGCGTTGTAGTGGTGTGCGTTGTAGTGTCATGCGTTGTAATGACTGCGTTGTAAATGCATGCGTTGTAATGGATGTTGCGTTGTAAAAGTTTCGTTGTAATGGTAGTGCGTTGTAAAAATTGCGTTGTAAAGGTTGTATACCCTTCCCAGTGTTTGCCAGACACCTACATGGCTGTAATCAGCAGTCCTCCTCAGGGCTGCACCAGCACCCAAAAATCACCATGACTCTCCAGTTTAGTGGGCCACCTGGTGACAAGAAGTAGCATTTCAACCTGTATTTATGGAATTAACTTTCTAATCCAAGCAAAAAATCCTAAAAACTGCTAGTGTCAACCTCTTTGATTTATATATCATCTTATTGTATGCCATATCTTCTTACCTCTGTCTTGTTTCAACTCTTCTCTCCTTACCTTACCAATCACTAAATCCCCATCTTTTTACCTCAGTTCTCTATTCCACATTACTAATGTGTCATCTCTCTACCACCCTCCACCTCTTGCTCTGCTTTACCTGTATGTCTCTTTCTTAGCCTTACTTCATATCACCTCCAGTACATAAACCCTATCTGTTTTCCTCTCTTTCTATCTTTTTACCCCCACCCCTTACCTCTATCTCTTTTCTATCTAAATAATTTCTTATTCTGCTTCTTTTATGACCTCACCTCTCTACTACTCTTAGGTCTACTTCGCTACCGCTCCACTCTCTCTACTTCACCTCTTTCCCTCACTCCACTCTTTCTCACTTTTGTGTATCCCCCCTTCCATCTTCCTCCCCTCTCTTTACCTCATCATATATGCTTTCCGATCCTTACCTATCCTGCTCACCCACTCTCACACTATATTTCTTTCTCCCAATCTCTAGATGCTTTTCCTACCGCAATCAAAAAACGTACAAATCTTTATCTGCCTCTCTATATCTTTATCTTATGTCTCTCCTATATTCCCACCTCATCTGCATCACTAGCTCTGCCTCCCTTCTCCCTCTATTTTACCTGTCTCACTATTCCATTCTCTTTACCTCCTCCAATTTCTTTTTCTCAACAACACCAGAGATCACTTTCTAGCCAAGAAAGTGAATACATAGAAAGAGGTGAGAAGGGGCAAAGCAGGGAAATAGAATGAAAGAGGACAGTATAGAGTTTTACCAAATGGATGGCCCAGTGATTTGATTTTTCTCTGTTGTAGCGAGAATGCCAGTTGTGAAGGGGGATTTATCATTACAGCTGTCAGCTAATTAAGCTACAATTGCAAGGGCTATTTGCACAGTTCCTATTTTAATATTTTTCACCAGTCCAGAAAGCATCCACAAACTCATGTACCTTTTTAACCCTACAACGAGAGGAAAGGGCTGTTAAGATGCTGAATGCCGCATAAAATGTTGTTGCAAGACAGAAAAATCTATATCTGAGCACAAAATGAAATTGCTTTATGAATGTTTGTTGACCTTTTCTTTTAGTACTATTTGGGTGGCAGACACAGTCCAGCTTAAGCTGTCCGCTATTTTTGCTCGCCCCTTCTATGAAAGTTTAACGTTTAATTAAATATTATTATGAGGGCTTGAAATAGCTAGAAATGTGTAATACATTTAAAGTAGATCCAAGTATGGGCCTCCAAAATGTCTCATCCAGGATCATGAAAATGCTTAAGATTGCCCTCACCAGGGTTAAACTTGATACATTCCTGATAATTCCAAATATGTTTTAACCAATTAGCTATTCTTTCTTTCTAGAATCCTAAACCACTTTTAAAGCAATTGACTCCAATCTGAAAATGGCTAGAGAAAAAGAGAAATGTATGATCTTTTTAGGGAAATTAAATAGTACTGAGATGGTAATAGAGTAAGAATTTGTAACTTCAAAGCTTTCAGACTTTTTCACTTGTAAAATGCCTTGGTCTTGTTTGCTACATAATTGTAGGGCTACATCCTTGGATCAATACAATTAGATAGAATTTGTCATTTTACCTTCTATAAAATTGATGTGTGTGTCTAATTTGCCCTCTGAATCACTTTTCCACTATATGAGAAATTCTTTTTGCATGAATTCTAAAATGTACACCTTAATTGGGTAGCAAATTGAGGCTAGACTTAAATTAGTTATAGAATTTAGATGGAAATGCATCAGACCTGCTTTATGGATCTTGGGGACAAAAATAAAAAACATTGGATGCTTAAAACTTCACTTTCTGCTAACTCCTTGATTGTTTTTAATGGACTTTACATTACTCCATATAGAAGTTATACAAAATTATAGCATTGCTTTTCAGGTCTTATTTTGTTTCCTACTTCTATCTCTATGGTGTTTCATTGTGACAGGGGTCATCTGTTTTGGATGCTTGCTTGGGATTAGAACAAATACATTTTAATAATCAAAGTACTACTTATATTATCGGATATAATGGTGGAATTGTTGGTCTCACCTCTCTTCATACCAAAGATGGGATTCTTGATTTGTTTCTTGCAGTTGCATCAAGTAATATCTGGTTGAAACATGTATACAATTTTTCAAGCAATAATTACTTTCAATCTGTTAAAGTCCTATTTAAGCTACAGTTTGCTTCTTCCATCCAAGGGCCCGATTACGATGTCGGACTGACCAGAGTCCGTCCGACATCTATCTGGAAGTGGGGCAAACCAACCTCCTGTCGGCGGTCCCAAACCAGCAATTAGGATGCGACCGCCAGTCGCAATCCTATTCTTTACAATGGGAGCATGCATTCCGAACAGAATGCATGCTCTCATTGCAAAGAGCAGAGGTGCAGTTCATCCCCGCACCCCTTCGCAAGCACCTCAAAGTGCCTGCCATCTGGTGCATGGATCAACAGGGGTTCACCTTAGGTGCCCCCTAGGCTGCCATCTGGAGGCCTTGCACCCATGGGGGCCCTGCTGGGTACCCTCAAAGTGGGATTCCCACAGCCTTTCTGTGTTTCGGAAAGGCTGGAACAGAAAGGCTGTGGAAATCAGCCATTGTAATCCCTTGGGCGGAAAGAGCTTCCGGAGGGATTACTGATGGCTTTCCGAATGGCAGGCGGGTTCTCCGAGCCTGTCTGAAGCCATTCGGGAACCCCGTTTGGATTTCTTTCCAACTGACCACATCATAATCGGTCAGAAAGGAAACCAAACTGTCATTTCAATGCGGTCAGAACGGCTTCGATCAACGGTCGGAGTGTAGTGTGGTTCCTATATTCCCAATAGGCTCTGCGCATTATGGATAAAAACACAATAGGAGCAGTTTCTGACCGCACCGAAATCGGCCCCCAAGTTGTTAAAAAGATTTATTTTGGTTTCGCATAACTAATTTTTTTTATCGGATCTGTTACCTGTTTGCAGTGATTTCAAAGTATGAAGAAACCCCCAATAATTTCCTTAATGTGTAGATTTTCCTCGCTCTTAAATTGTTTTTTCATATTTTCTAATGTAGCAAATTAGTAATGATAGACTTATAAGGAAACTTATGTGAAATAACCTATTATATTCATTTTTGTATTCTTATTTTCATCAGTTTATTCTTTGCACAGCAAGCTATGAATAAAATCAAAATGTATTCATCTGGATGTAACACTTCACAAGTTCTGTCTGCAATTTCCCTTTTGTCTTTCTGTGAGTGTTCTATTTAAAGTCTTTGATAATAAACAAATGCCTAATATACCAAAATGCCATGTTATCGATGAAGAGAAAATAATTAATATTTATTACATTTATCTATAGTACATATTAAATTAAAATCCTCCTATTAAAAAAATGCAGCAGTGAGTTTGAGTTTGGCTGCTGTCAATAAGAAGGCATGGACGCCTCAATTCATCAAAATGCAGAAGAGTTCTACATTTCTCTGAGGATGATGTAGGTGTGTGAGAAGAGGTGTTAATGATTAATCATTGCACATAAATGTTATGCTATAATAGCAGTTTTTTGCTTTCATACTGACACATTGTTGATGTATTAATAGATTTCCCGTTAAACTTCTAGGCATTGAAAGATATAAAAAAGGAACGTCCAATTGTGCGACGCAAGTCGGAACTGCCTCAGGATATCTACACCATGAAAGCCTTGGAGTCACATTGCAGAGCTGATGAATTATTAACGCATGATGGACATTAGACCACATTGGGGAAACATTGTTTGAAGAAAACTTTTTCTGGACTCTCAGTAGACATAAAAACTATTTTTTGTGCCATACCATCAGCTATACAGTCATACTCTTTCTCAACCCCGTTCTGTAGGCAATAATTTAACACCGTTCACTGCTCAAGATTAGTTCAAACAATGGTAAATCGTACAATTCTACATAGGGAACTTTGACTTGACAAGTATTAAAGTTACATTAGTAGTATCTTTACAAAATTTAATTCACAAAAACCTAGTTAAGTCTGAATAAACTGTTTGCTCACTAATAAATCTTAAATGTTGTCAGTTTGGAGTTTCCAGTATAAATTGAAGCCATGCAAATTATTGGTAATGGGCACTGTGACAGTGGCATTTTTCATTTGCACTCTTTGCATTGTACATTTACCACGTTTTCAAATGCTTTGCAAGTTACTAATATTCTATATTAATTCTTTCCTGCTTGTGTCAGACCTTTCGAACAGTTGCCATGCAAATCCTTTCTGTATTTGCACTTCATGAAACTGTTCTGAAATAACAAATATTAAACTGTTTCTAAACAGTCTGTACCATAAGAACTCTTGCAAACCGTGGATTTCTGTGACAATCCTCACACAGTTGTAATCAAAGCTCCTTAAAAGGTTCCTTGACTGTGGATGTATATGTGTACCGCGTCCAAGTTCTTTCTATATACTTAAAGCCATATTTGCCATCTTAGTATGTAAATGTTACAGCATCAAAAGTGCACTGGTGGAAGGACCATGTGCAGCCAGATCTATTTGCATCTGCTCCGTCTGCAGTTTTAAATTTGAGAGAAGGGTTTCCTTTCATGTGTATTTTTAAAATGTGTTTGATTTTGAATAAAATACTGCTTTACTGCTGCTCTTCTTCTTAAGCTTTTCAAACATTCACATCATTTTTTGAGCTCTGAGAGCTTTGCATTTATAGGAGATAGGTTATGGTCACCTGAGATGAAAACACATTTTTTCTCAGTTAGGAGGTGTTTGCCATTGTGTAAAATGTGAATGTACATTATTATCTATGAACCCTGCATTGGTCTCTTGATAAATACAAATACCGATAGTGTGACAAGTGTATAATTTGATTTAAATTAGTTGTTGAAATGACCGATATGTTGCCTTTTGTGAAATGTGTGTTTAAAAGTTTAAGGTGATAGCTGCAGAGAATTTACAGATTGTATCTATTTTATATTTTGATCAAGCACATTTTTGCAAACACCATGCAAACAATGTAAATATATATGCGTTGCTGTTGATCTTTCAATGCTGCTATATTTTCACTAGATGTACAGCATGTTTGAGCTTTTTATGTGAATGGTTCAACACGGAGGCAGTGGGACATTCTCTTAAAACTTTGACATGTCTTCAGTTGGATTTCTCTCAGGGTGGCCAGTATTTCACTTTTCCCAGCTTTAATGCCATGCTCTGTTTCAAAAGCTCCTTTTTTCATGGATCACTAAATCCTCTTTTTTGCCTTTAAAATGTAATGCGATTTCTGCATATGTACATCGTTCTAATATTGCTTCTAAAAGGCAGTGCTGATTTTTTTTTCTTTTTTCCTACTTTTTCCTACTTTCGGCCTCCTCTTAAATGTTAAACTGAGCATGTATGGGTGCTTCTCTAATTAAAGCAAATGTCTTCATTTTTTCCCCAACATGTAATTCACTAGATGTGGAAAGGAAACATTTTGGGAGTAAATTAAAATGCCAGACAAAATTTGTGAACATCTCCGGGTTGATAAATTAATATAATTTTGAAAATAAATGGATCCTTCCTGTTAAACTTGAAATGTATATGCTGTACCATTATAACTTAAATATACACAATCTTATGATGCCTTCGCCTTTTAAAGGAAAATGGGTGCTCTTTAAATGTATGTGTGATATACCATTGTTTGAACTCCCTTCTTAAGCTAGGTTTTTTGCGATCTTTAATTTTTGGTGTTCAGTATGTTTGGGCAAAAGGTTTATAGAAAGAAGCAGTCTTTCATTTTACCTTAGGAAAAAGTATGTATCAGTGTGTGGTTGACTTTGTAAAAGCTCAACATATGAGAACATCTGTCTTGATTATTTTTCTGTTATTCACTGAAGAACAACATTCACCAAAAAAGTGAAATGTGAAGCAGTTTTTCAGCTGAAATTTAAATGCAGGTTTGATTGTTGTCCATGGTACGTTTCTTTATTAATAAATAAAGAGATGTCACTAGCGTAATGGCATAAAAATAGACGCTATAAAACAATTGTTGAAACAACTGCATCCAGAAATCTAACTGAACTTCGCCAGTTTGATGAATGATTTTCTTCCTCAGAGTTTGTGTTAAACACCTTCATGTGTTTTTTTTTATTTTTTTAAATATGCCTGGTTATCAGGAACATCAACAGTAATATGACAAGTGTCTTTAGTGTGGCGCTAGTATGGCTTTATTTTAATATTGTACATACACGTACTTTGTTTTATGGTAATAAGTAATAAAATCGTAGACTCACTATTTTGTACAGAATGGTCCCATGTACAGAATAAAAAAGTTACTAGAAATGGCAACTTAGATTAAGTGGCACAATTATTTTTTCTTTTAGACAATGTCTGTAACTTTTTGATGTTAAGTTCAAATGTATCTATTTTTAACTTTTTGTAATTCAGAATTGTTTTTGATTGACATTGTTTTTGACGAAAACATACATACACTTGCCATTTAATGTGCTCTTTTATTTAGTTTTTAAATGGTGTATTATATGAACTAAATAAAGAACATGTGAATTTTAATTGTTATGCAAACTAGACTTGTATAGTAAAAAGGTGAAATACATTTTACAACTTTGGTGGGATAGTGTTATTTTATGATTAACAGATGCTTAGCAGATACAAAACACAGCCACCTAATTAAAGAGAAAAGGATGCAATGCAAATTAGAATGTTCTCATCTCCGAAGTGAAATTTTGAGATTGGTTCAGTAGTTTGACTACTTAGCCTTTCCCAACGGTTTGCTATAAAGGCAAAAAGACAACACATATATTAATCTTTTATTTCCTGTTCATTTTTGGATCAAGTCTGCTTTTTCACTTTAATTTGTTTTGGAACTCTCTGAATCTTACGCTTTAACTTGCTTATATGGACCCATATGTCCCTGTCATTCCAAACTACTGCACCTCCCTTCATCATTCCCAGTCACCAGCGCCAGACTGAAATTTGATTGCTGTCATTCTCTGATACAGAAGGTATAAAATGTTTTATGGAGGAAGAATGCAGTTAGCTGGAGCAGATGTCAGGAAATTGAAATACTCTGCAGTGATGGGGTAGAAGAGACGCAGTGTGAGAAAAGTAATCTTTATTGTGGGGTTTCTTTTCCAATGTGGCAAAACTTGAGCAATAACGTTTGATGATTAGTGGGGGGGAATGGGGTTATTTTTTAATACATTTATATCACATGCATGTCAAATCTGATAGAGACTTGTAGACACAGATTCCTTACCTTAGAATTATACACAGGCATAAGAGTGGATCTGGAATTCTCCCCTCTGAGTACCCTTGAGCTAGCTGGTAGGTGGCCCCATTCAGCTCTGCGTGGCGTCTGCACTGGAAATGATGTGCGCAGTGCTTATATAGACACCCCCCTAGTGCGCTGATCTTTTTTGATCTATTGTCAGTCTTTTGGAGAATCTTCTCCTGGTAAGGCAGAATGTCCTCTAGAAAGGCCGGCTTTTAAGCTCTGTAGTGCCTGTTTCTGGCAGATATCGGTGACGGATATCTGCACCTTGTTGCCTCTAGTACCCCAAGCGTGACCACAATGCGAAGACCCGTGTCTACTTCCACACCATGCACCCCAAGGCCTTGAGGAGCTCCTTGCTCGACGTGTGACTCTGCAATGGTGTCGATCACGGTCGAAAGAAAGGTCGCAGAGCCCAAGTTCCTCGTTGCACTCAGAGTACTCATCAGGTAAGTCGCACAGAAAGAAAAAAAGTAAGTTGAAGATGTCTAGTTGCTTCTGTCCATTCGATGAGACAAGGAAGCATCCTCATTTGAGGTCTGACTCCACGGTTGAGCCTGTGCCGGCTCTATGCCTCCCTGAGTTTCCGGGAGCCGGAGCAACCTTTGCCCAATTATGTCAGTTCTATGAGGCCATACACCTCATATCTGGGTGGCATGTTCCAACTGGCGCACCTTCGGGTCCCGCAGGTTCAGGAGGGGCCCCATTGGTTCTCCGCTGGCAGCTACGTCCCCGACTTCAGCTGGGTACCTTGGATCCATGGATGGATCATGACTGGTGCTGGTCGTACCACCTCGACTGGTCCTGATGCTGAGTTTCCCATCGCCGTTACCCAGTCTCATCTCTGACACCGGCACAGAGCCGAAGGGGTGTCGTCCAGCTCCGGTGCCAACTTGATCCATGCCTTCCAGGCCATAGCCCGAGCCCTATTCCTATGGAGGATTAGGAGTTATCGCTGGACCCTAAAGAATACCAGCCCCTAGACCCTAACATGGACTGGTGTGAGGATTTGGCAGATGCCAGCAGACTACTCCTCTCCAGATACTGACATGGTCTCCGGCTCGTACTGTCCCTACAGAGGAGGGAGCCTCTTTTGCTATAGTAGTGAGAAAAGCAGCCAAGTGCCTGGACCTTAGCCTGTGCTCAATGGCAGTCAAGATTAATGTCTTGACAGAGGTGCTTTAGCCGGGAGTGACCCTCTCAGAACCCCTTTTCCCATTTAATGAAGCCCTCACGGACATCATGCTTGGGACTTGGTCCAAACTCTGTACAGGGGCTCCTGTGAACAGGAAAATTGCCCACCGCCCCTTCCTAGCGGACCTCAATTTCCTAACCCTACCCCAAAGAACTTGGTGGCCCAAGCTTCCACCTTTCACGTAAATCCAGGTGCATTCCCTACCATTCCACCGCATAGGGAAGCCAAGAGGCCAGACATTAAGAAAAATAAAATTCCCCACTAGTCTGACACTGCAGTCAGTGAAAACTGCATGCCTTTTGGACCATGATTCCCATACACTGTGGGGTTCGGTTTCACAGCTGCTACCCATTGTCCCGGAGGAGGACCGGGCCCTAGTCTTCCAAGCTATTGCAGATGGGAGAGATGCAGCCAAGTTCAGAATCTGATGTTGTATGCATTGGGCATATCTGTTACTTCGTCGGTGGCCTTATGGGGTCACCCCTCTTTGAGAACTGGCTTTTCCAGGGATTTCCATGTGTTGCTTATGGACACACCCTTTGACGGCTCCTGTCTCTTCAGAGACTAGGCAGACTCAATGCTGGGGTGCTTAAAGAATAGCAGGGCTACAGTCAGTTCCATGAGCCGTTCAATGGCCCCTCGCCATACCCAGTTTGCCTTTCTCTCCTTTTGTCGCTAAGGAAGGGAATTCCAGCCCTGCCTTTACCCACCCAGCCACCATGGCTTGCAAGCTACCCAGTCTGTGCTTGGCAAAGGACGCAGTGCTTGTAGGAAAGGGCCCCTTTTTTGACATTGTCTCCCCATCCCCTTTTTTTTTGTTGCCCACTGTTACTGATGTTCTTGCCTGGGTGTGCATTGGGTTCCTGCTAAACAGGCCCCCAGTGCTTTAGCATCTGTGTAAGTCCCTGGTAAATGGAAACTATGATACCCAGGGCATGGGTACTAAAGAGGGTCCCTATGAGCTGTAGCATGTATTATGCACCCCAAAGGGACCTCCACAAAAGCTGCATACAAATTGCCATTGCAGGATGTGTGAAAGGGTGTATGCCCTTCTGGAAACATGACATTGCACACTCAGTGTGTGCAATACCCAGGTACACTGCTGTCTTATATGTACGTCGTGCCTACAGCAGGCCTTAGAGCCCTAAGGCAGGATGCATTCTAGTCCCTGCGAGTTACCCAGCTACATAATGGCTTCACTGAAAATAATGGTGCTGGGTTAAAAGCACCTCATCTCAATAAATCTATTTTGATGCCACTATCAGATTTATTGTAACATGTACGCCATAGGACAACTAATCTGCTAGTCCTTTAGTGTGTTGGCTGACTGTTGTTGTCCAGACACGTTTCTGACCCCCTGTACGTGAGAGCCTGCGCTCTGAGGCCAGAAACAATGCCTGTTCCGTAGAGAGGTGGTAACACCTCCAGCAGGATGGCTAGTGATTTAGCATATCAAGACCTGAGACTTCAAAGGCTCTTCCGCCTTTGATATGCAACAACAGCTTCCCCCCTAGACATGGGGAACGCCACCCCCTACCCTGGGGCCAATTTGGCACAAGAGCTGGCAGGAAATTAGAGATTCAGTAGGCGATTTGCACTTTCAGGCTAGGCACACCCCTAAGATGGGCACCTGAAGTGGACCTCCAAGACAGGGTTTCACCATTTTGGATTTGGTTCAGGATTATGTCCACATAAAGTGGTATTAAGGAGGTGTAGTCACCTAAGGGATAAGTAGCCCATTGGCTACTACCCTGCTTTCTATTGAACACCCCTGTATTCAGTATTTAGGGGTCCCCCTGACACCAGGAAATCAGATTTGTGTACCTGGGAGCAAAAGAAGACCAGCGAAGAGCAGTCACTGTGAGAACTGATGACTTATCCTGAACTTGGAGCCAAATACTGATTGCTGCTGGAACCTTGACAATTGCCCTGACCCGTCCAAAAGCTTTGCATCCTTCTAAGTCTTGGGAAGACTGTTCAGCGATTCACCAACCACAGAGTAGCTCGCTTATGGTGGCGGGGCCATCCCCCTACATCTGTGGGCACGAATACACTTCCTCAGTTCTTTGTTTTGCTGGCCATCGGGCCCACTGAGAAAGCATCTCACCAGGAGGTGGTCACTGTGGTTCCAAGAGGTCAGTTTATCTCTCCAGCGAGTTTCGAGAGACTAGACCCTCTAGAAGCCTCCCTGACCCAAAACACTGGGTACCAGAGCTTTTGCCACAACCAAGGCAAACTCCAAAGCTGACCTGCTGGTGAGGGATTTGAGGACCAACAAGGCCTACACAGAGAGTGACCCTGCTGTCTTATTTTCTTTCCCCCTCCAGGTCCACCCAAAAACTGCGAGAGCCTCCAATGCAAGTGGCCAGCAGCCAAACACCTCTGCACCCGAGCCCTACAGCTTGGGTTCATGGAAACCAACTACGACCCCCACGAGCAGAGCCCCCCTATGGGTTCTGCCAGATTTATCCTCAAGTCTCCCATTGCAGCCTCTATTGTCTTGACAGGTCCCTTTAAACTTTAACCACACTCCAGGCTACCATTGTGACCAGCACCTCTTCACCCGCACACATCAGGGCTGGTACACCTGAACTGTTGGTGGCACTATGGACCTTGGGCCCCAAGCACCTTAAGTCTTAAAAGGCACCCTCAATAACCACTTGCCAGTATGTCTGCATTATGTGTCTTTTCCACCCAGAGGTTAACATTACCGCGTTTGAAGCTCAAGCTTCAAATCTGCCGGCTTTTTTGTTTTTTCACTGTTTCCTCTATGAAAACGATAACACCTAAAGTACTTGCCTGATCCTGAAAATCTTTGTATCTAAAATGATGTAAAAGTCTGTGCTTTTTCTAAATTGGTCTTTGATTTCTTTTCAAGTGTGTCTCATTTATTGACTCCATGTGTACAACAAATGCTCAAGCTGCAGCAGTGAGAAACCAGACTTGGCATTTGCTGATACCACTGTGTCAATAGATGATGCCACGAAGAAATACACAATTCACTACAGTCAAAAATATTTGTGCAAAGTTTTTGACTTTAGATTTTTCCCATATGTTCTACTTTGAACTGTTAGGGCCTTGTGTTAAGTCCCCCAGACCATTGCATTAGAAATTTTAAAAGTGTGCTAGTCAGTTAGGCCTTAAAAAGTCATAGAATTTGTTGTTGATTTTCTAAAAAGGTCTCAACTGTACTAAAATGTCTGGCACAGATGAGATAGTCCGGAAACTCAACCTGACCCCTTACCTTCATCTTAGTATAGTAAAGGAACCTCTGTACAGCCAGCAAAATCAAAACTGGCTTTAACACCACAAAAGAAAGCCTCCAGGTGGGACTTGCAGGTTTTGATGCTGCCCAAGCAGCAAGTGGTCATGTCTCCTTGGAGGAGGTTGACAGTGACCATAAAAGTGGAGACACTTTCCAGGAGATTGTCTGCCTAACCTAACTAGAGAGGGTTATGAGGTAGCCCCTCACATCTACTCTAACTGTACCTCTAGTGCCTTCACCTCCTGGGGGTAGGTCAGGCAACTCAGGACAGTAAGAACAACTAGTGGAAGAGGAAGTATTCCTTTAGAGAATAGCCAGAGGAGCAGCCCTTGAAGCCAAAATCCTGACTATATAAAGAGAGAGGGCTAAGATGGATCTAGCACCCATGAGTGTTGGCAGCAACAAACTAAACAGGGAAAGAGGGGAAATGTTTGATCTCAACATCCCCAGAGGGATTGTCCCCAAATATGTAGAAGGTGATATTACAAAGTGGTTTACCGCCTTCGAGAGGGCTTGTAAAATGAGAAAGTAACACTGGGGCTCTCTATTGTGGGAGTTATTCTCAGGAAAGTGCAGGAATAGACTCCTGACACTGGATGAGGAAGATGCTGAGACCTATGATCTCATGAAGGATACTCTGATTGAGGGCTTTGAACTCCCCACTAAGGAGTACAAGATTAAGTTCAGAGAGTCTCACAAACACTTTTCAGTCCTGGGTAGATTTTGTTGACTTCTCAGTCAAAACACCTGGGGGTTGGTTAAAGGCAGCAAGAATATGAAGGCCGTTATAATTTGATGATGGAGCACCTGTTAAGTAATTGTACATCTGAAAAAACGTATTAGTACCCAGTGGACTTAGGGTTAGTCTTTCCTCAAGAGCTGGGGAAGAACACAGACCTCGAAGTCCAAAAAAGGGTGTCCAGACAGACCCAAAGAGGGTGAGATCAAAAGAAAGGGGTCACTGCTCTTCCCCCATCACCCCACCCCCTCCCAAGGGAAAGATGTGTGACACAAACAATCTTCTAAAGGCCCCCAAAAACCTGTTCAGGAGGGTGGGCTCAGAGGCACGTCCCAATCCAAGGATAGATCCCAGGGTAAAAACTGTGATCCCAAGAAGACGTGATGTTATCTCTGTAAGCAGAATGGACACCAAACTGGGGGCTCTTTCTGCCCCAAAAGGGTTACCACTAGTCCAGCACCCACAGGGGTTGCTAGTCTCCAGATGGGATTCCTGGTTTTACATGACCAAGTCAGAGAGCTCACTGAAGCTACCTCTCAGACAGAGGGGTGGATATGGATACCCTGGCTGTCTAGTCCAGTAACCTGGAGAAATCCAGACAAAAGCCACATAACAATGGGGTTGAAATAGAAGCACTGGGAGATACAGGTGCAAGTGTTATTATGGTGACTGAAAACCAGATATCCCCAGAACAGTACTGTAGGACACCCACCTCTCTATAGTGCACCACTATGGGGTACACTGTGCAGAGAGGTTGGGTAGACCCTTATTGGTTTACAGAGGAAAAAGTAGATAATACTCTCCATTCCGTGGTAGTGTGGGCTAGCAGTTAGTCCAAGCCTCTTCCTCGAGGGGCACATTCCCTTCTGCTACCCTAGATAGGGAATCCAATAGGCTGGATCGTCTTGGGATGCGCATGTTCTCTTTCTCCAGCTTGGCATTGCGGTCCGTGAATTCCGCATGCCTCTTGGGCTGATACTCCCATACCATCTGGGATACGGTTGCGCAGGTGCTGCCTCAGTGCCTGGAGGATGCCCAGCCCGATCTCAACTAGGCAGTGGCAGATGGGAGAGACTCAGCCATATTCACGATTCGATGTGGACTGGATACGACTGACTCAATGGGCATACTGGTTGCCACATCGGTAACCCTTTGGCGCTGCGCCTAGTTGAGGACGTCTGGCTTTTCTGGGGATGTCCAGGAAACCTTGCATGACTACGCTTTGATGGCCGTCAGCTTTTTGGTGACAAGGCAGAATCTGAAAGAGACACGTTAGTGATAGATTCCTTACCTTAGAATATCTCCTGGCGTCAGACTGGATCCGGAAAATATTTGTGTAGCAGTAGCCATGCGCATCGGTAGGCGTCGTCTGCGGCGCTGCGTCCGTCGTGGGCGCCGTGATGACGTCTTCGGAGTACTCCGCATGCTGACTTCAGTTTTTCTTTTTTCCGCGCCAGCAAGCGCTGATCCGGAAAAAGTGGTACCCTTAGTCTATTTTTGACTAAACTTTTTCGATCATTTTTGATCTGCTTCGAAGTCTGTACGACTCCGACGGTGCAGGTAGGGATGCCTGGGTTCAAACCCTGTGCCGAGCCCTGACGTCTAAGGCTAAGCGGAAGCGGCCCCGCAAGCGACTCGAGCTCTGGCAGTCGGCCCCGCGCCACTCGAGATCCCGGTCCGCGAGGAGGTCGAGGGACCGGTCGCTGGGTCGGAGCCACCATGGCTCCGGGAGTCGTCCACGGTCTTCGGGCTCCTCAGGTAAGCACAAGAAGTCGAAGAGACGTCATCGCTCTTCTGACTCCCCCCGACACTCGCGCGGTGCGGCCGGGGGTTCGGGCGACACCGCCCACGCGGCTCCGCTGGAGCCGCTGCCTGCTCCATACCCGTGGGTCCCTGGGCAGAACGCGACGCCGGGGGAGATTGAAGACTTCCTCAAGACCATGAGGTCGCTCGCTCCTCCGTCTGGTTCCACGGCGCCTTCTGGCCAAGCGGTCCCGACTGGGTCCCCACGCGGGCAGGGTGCTTTGGCCCTGGCGACTTCGGTCCCGACGCCGCAGGGCCCCACTGGATCCGGTTCCGGGTCGCCGCCGGACGACCTCACGCCGGCGCCGGCCCCAAGGATGTCGCCCCCGGCGCCGGCCCAGGACGACACCGTCCCTGGTCCTGCCCTCGGGTCCAGCGTCGGAGCGGCGCCGCTCTCAACGCCGATGGGAGATTTCTATTTCTATGACCCGGCCCCATCGTTTGAGCCTGAGTACAAGGCGATGGGTGACTAGGGGGACTGGGAGGGGGTCTGAGGACCCTCTGGCACGCGAGTGCTAGTATTCTACGGACTGGACAGGAGAGCTTGGGGATGCCAGTGGTCTGGACACTTCGCCAGACACTGGTTTTGTCTCCCCTCCTAGCGTGGCTACGGAGGAGGGGGCTGCCTATAGCTTGGTGCTGATGAGGGCGGCCAAGGCCCTGGGCCTTGAGCTCCCCGTCGCGGCCGTGAGGACTAACCTCCTCACTGAGGTCCTTAAACCGCAGGCAAGCTCGGCCAAGCCTCTGCTGCCGTTTAATGAGGCCCTGTCAGACGTTCTTCTGGGCACTTGGTCCAAGCCCGCCACAGGTCAGCCTGTGGATAGGAACGTGGCCAGGCGCCACCGGGTGACCCTTGCTTTCTGTCTACCCACCCCTCTCCGAGAGCCTGGTCATCCAGGCCTCTAATTCCCAGAACGCATTCCCGTCGGCTCCTCCCGACCGGGAATCCAAGAGGTACGAGCAATACGGAAAGAGACTATTCTCCCTGAGTTTGGGATTGCAGTCAGTCAATACCGCATGCCTCTTGGGCCGCTACACCCACTCTCTGTGGGATACGGTCGCGGACGTGCTGCCAGAATGTGGAGGTCCGGGCTAAACTCGGCCAAGCCCTTGTGGAGGATCGAGATGCGGCGCGTTATTCCATCCGGTGTGGGCTGGACACTACTGACTCACAGGGCAGTGCGATGGCAACGACAGTGGCGATTCGTCGCCACGCCTGGTTGAGATCTGCCAACTTCTCGGCTGATGTCCAAAACACACTTATGGACATGCCGTTCGATGGCCTACGCCTCTTTGGCGACAAGGCAGACCATGCGCTTGAGCGCTTTAAGGACTTCAGGGCTACGGCCAAGTCCTTGGGCCTCTCGGCCCCGTGCCAGCAAACGGCTGCCTCTCGCTCCTTTCGTGGCCAAGGAAGGGGCGCCCCCACACGTTCTGTCAGCCACGGGCCGCGGACTACCATCCAGCGCGGTGGCGGACGTGTAAACCGCCGTGGCGGTGGTCGGGGACAACGGCGAGGCAAGTCCACACCTACCCCTGCAGCATCCGCCTCAAAACCCTCCTAGTCCGTGCTTTCAGGCCCATGTGACGCCAGTGGGGGGAAGGGTTCGCCATCACCACTGGCGCACTGTCACTTCGGACAGGTGGGTGCTGAAAATCATCCGAAGGGGCTACTCCCTCCCCTTCGAGACGTCCCCTCCAGCCATGCCACCGCGTGTAGGGAATCACTTGAGACTTCTACAAGAGGAAGTTACGGCCCTCTTGGCCAAGGGGGCCATCGAGCGCGTTCTTGGGCCAGTTGTTACTGTGTGGTTGTGTGGTTGTTACTCCCACTACTTTCTGGTACCCAAGAAGGGCAAAGGGGGCCTACGCTCTATCTTGGACCTACGGAACGTCAACGGCTTCCTCCGGAAGAAGTTCAAGATGCTGACATTGGCTCCGGTCTTAGCTGCCCTAGACCCTGGAGACTGGATGGTAGCGTTGGACTTGCAGGACGCTTATTTTCACATCCCCGTCCTGCCAGCCCACCGGCGTTACCTGCGGTTCACGGTAGGCCACGAGCACTTTCAGTTTACCGTGCTCCCCTTCGGCCTTACCAGCGCCCCACGGGTGTTCAAGTAAGTGATGGCGGTGGTCGCAGCTCATCTGCGCAGATTAGGAGTTTCAGTCTTCCCCTACCTCGACGACTGGTTGTTGAAGGCGGGCTCGCCCCAGACAGTCGTCAGCCACCTCCAGACTACGGCCAACGTCCTGCACCTGCTGGGGTTCTCCATCAATGTGCCGAAGTCACACCTGTGTCCCTCTCAGAAGCTCCTCTTCATCGGAGCGGTTCTAGATTCGGCGCAGTTTCGGGTTTATCCTCCCGAACAGCGGGTTCGGGATATTCAGGCTCTGATTACGATCTTTCAGCCTTTATCCCGAGTCTCGGTCAGGTTGACGCTGCGGCTTCTGGGGCTGATAGCCTCCTGCATCCTTCTGGTGCATCACGCCCAGTGGCGGATGCGGGCTCTGCAGTGGGACCTGAAGTTTCAGTGGGCCCAGCATCAGGGCAACTTGTCTGACCATGTCTTGATCTCGGAGGCCACTGCACGACAGTTGCAGTGGTGGCTCACGGACAGCGATTGGGTCAGCGGCAGATCCCTCTCCCTACCCCAACCGGAGCACGTAGTACGGACGCGTCCCTCCAGGGCTGGGGGGGCCACACGGGAGAGGCGGAGATCAGAGGCCTCTGGTCTCCAGCAGAGTCCCAGCTCCACATCAACCTTCTGGAGCTGCGGGCGATCCGACTTGCACTGAAGGCATTCCTCCCCTCTGTCTGGGGGAGTGTAGTGCAGGTGTTCACGGATAACACCACCGCCATGTGGTACTGCAACAAACAGGGCGGAGTGGGGTCGTGGACCCTATGCCAGGAGTTTCTGCGCCTCTGGCAGTGGCTGGAACATCATGGCGTGACCCTGGTGGTTCAACACCTGGCAGCTTCTCTGAATGCCAGGGCGGACGTACTCAGCCGTCGGTGCATGATGGATCACGAATGGTGTCTGAACTCTGACGTGGCGCAAGGCCTCTTTCAGCAGTGGGGAGAGCCTTGGTTAGATCTATTCGCCACAGAAGAGAACGCGCAATGTCATCAGTACTGCGCGTTGGAATTGCCAAGGCGGCACTCACGATGCTTTTCGTCGCGAGTGGAGTTGCGGTCTATTGTACGCCTATACCACTTCTGCCCAGAGTGCTGAAGAAGATCAGGCGCGACCGGGCCCAGGTTATCCTTGTGGCTCCGGACTGGGCACGAAGGTATTGGTACCCAGAGCTACTCAGCATGTCTGTCGATCCCCCCGATTCGTCTGCCTCTTTGGGAGGACCTTCTGTCGCAGCAGCAGGGGACGGTCCTCCACCCGAACCTGTCCAGTCCCCACCTCCATGCTTGGAGATTGAGCGGCCACAGTTGAGGCCATTTGACTTGCCTCCTGAAGTCTGTAATGTCATTCTGGCAGCCAGGCGTCCCTCCGCAAAGTCGGTATACGCCTGCAGGTGGAACAGATTTGTGGCATGGTGCACAGCAAAGGCTGTGGATCCACTCTCTGCCCCCATTTCTGAGGTTCTCCTCTTCCTTCTTTCTCTTGCCCAGCAGGGCTCTGCTCTGGGCACTATCAAGAGCTACCTTTCTGCCCTTTCCGCCTTCTTAAGACTACGTGATCAGCCATCTTTGTTCAAGTCCCCAATTGTAAATAGGTTTTCGAAGGGCATCACACACATGTTCCCTCCTGTTCCATTCGTGATGCCTCAGTGGGACTTGAACCTTGTACTTACTTACCTATTGTGCACTCCCTTTGAGCCACTTCATAACTGTCCTCTCCGCCTTCTTACTCTGAAGCCTGCTTTCCTGGTTGCCATCACCTCTGCCAGGACAGTGAGTGAACTCCAGGCTCTTTCTTCTAAAAATCCTTTCCTTTCTGTCCATCCGGACAAGGTTGTGTTGCGGACAATACCCTCTTTCCTGCCCAAGGTAGTCACAGCCTTCCACATCGGGCAGTCCATCACCTTGCCCACCTTCTTTCCGCCTCCGCATCCCTCGAAAGAGGAAGAGAGGCTTCACCGTCTGGACCCAAAATGTGCGCTCTCATACTATCTGGATCGCACACGCCAGTTCCGGGTGGTAACCAACTCTTTGTTGGTTACGTGGGCGCTAAGAAGGGACGGGCGGTGCACAAACGGACCATCTCTCGGTGGATCGTGTTTTGCATCCAGGCATGCTACTCTTTGGCTAAAAAGGAACCTCCTGTTGGGCTGAGGGCCTATTCCACTCGGGCCACGGCGACTACTACTGCCCTGGGCCGGGGAGTCCCCTTGCAGGACATTTGTCAGTCAGCTACGTGGGCCTCGCTGCACACTTTCGCAAGACACTACTGGCTGGACAGCAAAGTCCGGAGGGATGGCTTCCTTGGCCGTTCCGTCCTCCAGGACTTTCTGGTGTGATTATTGGTTCGCAGACCCACCACCGGGGTTGGTATTGCTGGGGTATCTATTCTAAGGTAAGGAATCTATCACTAACGTGTCTTTCAGATGCACAAGTTACTACTTGTGTAACGATATATCTGTAAAAGACATTAGTTAGTGATAGATTCCTTATCGACCCACCCATCCTCCCCGTTCTGCGAACCGATATCTAGGGTTAAGGTCATCCCCTTTCAGGGCCCTAGTTTCAGGGCCCTAGTTTCATGGCACCAGTGTTGTTTTTTATCATGGCTCTGCATTTTTGGTGCGGAAAAGCTGTGTATAAGAACTGACGTCAGCACGCGGAGGCGGTGTCTAAGTACTCCGACAACGTCATCTCGGCGCCCACGACGCCAATGACGGACGCGGAGCCGCGAACGACGCCTACCGACCCTCGTGGGTACTGCTACGCAAAATAAATCCAGATCCAGTGTGACGCCTGGGGATATTCTAAGGTAAGGAATCTATCACTAACTAATGTCTCTTACAGATATATCGTTACACAAATAGTAACTTGTGCCTCGACGCTGGAGCGCTTTAAAGATTCTCGAGCTACTGCCAGCGGTGACTTGTCCACCACAGTCTGCTTTTCGCCCCTTTCGTGGCTATAGAAGGGGCACCCCAACACGTCCTGCCCAAACCAGCCACCGGTTCACGCAAGCTACCCAGTCTCAGCGTGGACGTGGGGCCCAGCGTCGTGGGTCTGGGTGCCAGCGGGTGGGCCAGAACACCCTTCCCACCCCTGCAGCTGCCTCCAATCCTTCCTAGTCCGGCCATCAAAAGCCAGTGGGCGTCAGGATTCACCATCACCTCCCACACTGGCACACCATCACGTCAGACAAGTGGGTTTTGCAGATAGTACGAAGGGTCATTTGGCACTTCTCTCCCAGGAAGTTTCAGTTGTCCTGGCCAAGGGAGCTATAGAAAGGGTCCCAGTGCAAGAAGTAGGTAGTGGTTGCTATTTCCACTACTTTTTGGTGCCCAAGTAGGACAAAGGCCTGTGTCTTATTGTAGACCTCGGGGCCCTCAACCGCTTCCTCCTGAAGGAGATGTTCAAAATGCTAACCTTGGCTCAGGGCCTGTCTGCCCTCAACCCTGGAGACTGGATGGTGGCGCTGGACTTGCAGGGCGCCTATTTTCACATCCCGGTCCTGCCAGCCCACAGACACTATCTGCATTTTACGGTAGGCCACGAGCATTTTCTGTTCAACATGCTCCCCTTTGGCCTTACCAGCGCCCCTTGGTGTTCACGAAAGTGATCTGCGCAGATTAGGGGTTTCAGTCTTCCCCTATCTCGATGACTGGCTGTTGAAGGCGGGCTCGCCCCAGGCTGTCGTCTCCCACCTCCAGACTACGGCGGACCTCCTGCACTTGCTGGGGTTCACTCTCAACGTACCGAAATCGCACCTGACTCCCTCTCAGAAGATCCCTTTCATCGGAGCTGTTCTGAACACAGTGCAATTTCGGGCCTATCCTCCTGAGCAGCGAGTCCAGGATATTCGGACTATGATACCAACGTTTCAGCCTCTAAACTGGATTTTGGTGAGAATGAACCTGGGGCAGCTGTGCCTCATGGCCTCCTGCATCCTGCTGGTGGATCATGCCAGATGGCATATGCAGGCTCTGCAGTGGGACCTAAAGTTTTAGTGGGAGCAGCATCAGGGCAAGTCATTCTTGTTTTTCCAGACTGGGCATGAAGAGTCTGGTACCCAGAGCTCCTGAGCATGGCCATCGATGCTCCACCCAGACTGCCTCTTTGGGAGGTTCTTCTGTCGCAGCAGTAGGGAACGGTTCTTCACCCAACCCTTTTCAGCCTCCACCTCCTTGCTTGGAGACTGAGCGGCAAAAGTTGACAGCTTTTGACCTTCCTCCTGAAGTCTGTAACGTCATCTTGGCATCCCTCCACTAAGACGGTATATGCCTGTCGATGGAATAAGTTTGTGGCATGGTGCACAGCAAAGACTGTGGATCCCCTTTCTGCCCCTCTTTCAGAGGTCCTGTTGTATACATTTTTGTTGGCCCAGCAGGGCTCTGCCCAGGGCACTCTTAAAGGCTATCTTGAGGCCATTTCTGCTTTCCATCAGCCATCTTTGTAAAAGTCCCCTACTGTACATAGATTCTTTAAAGGCATTATTCATCTCTTACCTCCTCCTTTCTTAATGCCCCAGTGGGACTTGAACCTGGTCTTAACCTATCCTATGTGTGCTCTCTTCGAGCCTCTTAACAACTGTCCTCTCAGGCTTCCCTGAAGACAGCTTTCCTTGTTGCCATCACCTCTGCTCGCAGAGTGAGTGTGCTCCAACCTCTTTCTTCTAAGCCCCCTTTCTTCTCTGTGCATCCGGATAAAGTGGTGCTTAGGACGGGGCCTTTGTTTCTTCCCAAAGTGGTTACACCTTTTCACATTGGACAAACCATTACTTTGCCACCTTTTTCCCACCTCCGCACCCTTCCAAGGAGGAGGGGAGACTCCACCGCCTGGACCCAAATTGTGTGCTGTCTTTCTAGCTTGACCGCACAAAAGATGTCTGGGTGGACGATCAACTGTTCGTTGACTGTGTGGGTGCCAAGAAAGGTTGGTCCAAAAGTGGACTATCTCTAGATGGGTTGTCCTTTGTATTGGAATATGCTACACTTTGGCGAAGAAGGAACCTCCAGTGGGACTCTGTTCTCATTCTACCAGAGCTAGGGTGGTCACTACTGCTATTGCTGGAGAGTTCCACTCCTTGACATCTGTCAGGCGGTCACATGAGCATCTTTGCACACGTTCACCAGACATTACTGCCTGGACAACCAAGTCGGAAGGGACGGCTATTTTGCCCGTTCTTCCTCCAAGACTTTCTGGTATAAACGTCGTTCGCTGACCCTCCTCCGGGGTTTGGTATTGCTGCGGTATCTATTCTAAGGTAAGGAATCTATAACTAAAAGTCTCTTTCAGATGAACAAGGTACTTACCTTCAGTAACGAAGAGACATATTTTAGTGGTCAGTGTCTTGCATGGCTCTGCGCTTCTGACGTGGAAAGTCGTGTCAGAACTGACGTAAGCGCGCAGGGGTGGCTCATAGACACTGTGTCGTCATCCTGGCGAACACGACGCAGACGACGGACGCATAGTTGACCGACACCACCTACTGACCCGCAGGGGTACTGATAAGAAAAAATTCTCCAGATCCAGTCTGATGCCTGGGATTAATTCTAAGGTAAGGAATCTATAACAAACATATGTCTCTTACAGATACATTGTTACCGAAGGCAAATAACTGGTTCATTTAAACCAAGAACTTCAGGTACAGGTTAAATACTTTTAGCAATACGTTAAATCACAGTAAAATGCAATAATCACAATTGTGTGCAGTTGTGCACAATACATTTCCTAAGGAAGGAAAAAGGCCATTGGGGAAAGCAATACAGTGAAGTGATTGTATGGCTACCCATTTGGAAATCCAAAGGTTCAAGGCCAAGGTCCAAAGTGCCACGGCCAAGTTCTTTGAGCTTCCAGTATTTCTCGGGAAACAAGAAACAAAGGAACTTTGTAGCTGATGCGCTACGAAGGAATGGGCACATGTAAAAGTAAAGGGGGACTTGCAGGCGAGTTCGAGGGCTCTCAAGGGAGAGTAGAGGTTGCAATGACTCTGTGGCGTCAGGAGCACAGCTGGTTGGAAGATGCCCCGGACATGTGGGCTGGATGCAGTGAAGATTTGCAGCTGGTCAAAGGTGCGTAAAGTTGAATTTCGTGGCCAGAGGCTGACATCTTGGAGCGACCATGCTGGAACTGCCAAGTCACTGTTGAGGTGAGTCTCCGGAGTCCTGAAGTCCTCTCTGAGTTGACCCTCCAGGGCAGGGGTACCTTTTTGCTATTACTCAAAGACGTCAGTCAGGCTGGGGAGCTGGATGATGCTGGACTGGAATAAGCTATTTTTGGTACCTGCCGCTGCAGGGAGATAGTACCTCTATCTTAAGGGAGTAATTGGGTGATTTGCAAAGTGCTGATGACCCTCCGGGGTTTGTGGAGGCCACCCAGTGACGAGACAAGCTGGAGGATGGCGAGTGTCTAGTTCTGTGGCGGCAGGCAGGAGTTTGTGCCTAAAGTCCATCACGAGATCTGCATGCCTCACTCCAGCAGTCTTCCTTCGCTCGTTGTCTTCTTGTATCCATGGAATCCAAGTTCAGGGTCTAGGATGCCACCGAAATGCAACATTTAGAGCCATTTATAAGGGAGTGACAGGTAGTGGCCAATGGGCCCCTTACCTGGGGTGTCTACACCCCCTATTCTGCCCAGTTCCTGTGGGAGAGGGTCATAGCCCTAGCCCTGATTGGAGAAGTCTCCCCATATTCAAGATTTTGGACACTGAAAAATGTGCTTCACTTCACCTCCAGCACATGAGGGGTGGAGCTGGCAGAGGGGGGGCACACCTCCTATTCTTTCTAAGTTTTCCCCCCTGTCTTTCCTCCAAAAAAAGGGTGAGGACATGAGACGGGAAAGGCTGAGGTTGCATATCAAAGGTGGCAAGGTCTTTGAAGCATCCAGCCACAGATGTCTCTTCCTGACCGGGGAAGGCGTGAACACCTGTGCCCAGGAAAGGCTTTGTTCTCAACCCCTGAGCATGCTGGGGCTCACCTCATGGGGTCTTAGTTCTGTCTGGTGGTGATAGGCTGGCTTAGACCAGTTGGTGACCAAACTAAGGGTTTGTAGGTTTCAGGGCGTCCCTCTAAGGGGTCTTCTGTGTGCAATTTTTAATAAATCTGACACTGGAATCAGTGTAGGTTTATTAAAACGAGGTGTTTGGTACCACAGTGAAGCCTTCATGGAGCTGAAGAGCTCGTAATGGCTAGTGTCCAGCCTATGTACTCTCTATGGCTTCCCTGTTCACTACAATATCCAAGATTCGACATGGAGATATGTCCTCACAGGAGATATAGTGCATAAGGCCTGCTAGAGGGGTGTCTTACTCATATCCCTTGCAGTGTCTGTGGGCATGGCATACAGATGTGTGCCCTGTCGACTCTTCGCTTTTGTCTGCACCAAGGCACGCAGTCTGTAATGGCAGTGTGCATGGCCTTGGTGAGGAGACCCTAGGGTGGCACTATTCGTGCTATTACCCTTGGCATCCCTCTTCAGTGCCATTACCCTAGGTACCAAGGGTACCATTTACTAGGGACTTACAAGGGGTACTAAAGTTGTGTGAATTGGGAAACAAAAGGTACAGTTTAGTGAAAGCTTCTGGCATAGGGCACCTGGTTTTCAGGGACCCTGTGCACTCCAGTTGAACTTGCATCATTTTATGCAGGCAAAAAGTAGGGGGTAGCCATGTCTGAAAGAGAAAAATGTTCCTCCTTCCCCCGCCCCAAATGAAAGAAGGTGAGACTAACCTTCACCTAGAGAGTCTTCATCATCTAAGTGGAAGAACCTGGAAAGGCCATATGCATTCGCATGGGCAGTCCTAGGTCTGTCTGTTCCACGTGAAAGTCCATTCTCTGTAGATATATGGACCACCTTAGCAGTTTGGGGTTTTTGACTTCTGTTTGCATTAACTATCGGAGAGGCCTGTGGTTGATTTGAACATTGAAGTGACTGCCAAACAGGCATGGTCTCAGCTTCGTCAGGCGCCAGACCACACCAAAGGCTTCCCTCTCACTGGCACTCCAACGCGGTTTCCTGGGGAGTAACCTACTGATGAAAGCCCTAACTATTCTTGAACTTGGTTATTTATTTGGGATAGGACTGCTCCTATCCCATGTTCAGAGGCAGCTGTCTGCACACTGAATTGCTTGACATAATCTGTAGCTTTCAGAACAGGGGCCGAGCACACTGCTTCCTTCAGAGTGTCAAAAGCCTTTTGACAGTTCATTGTCCAGTTGACCTTTTTAGGCAATTATTAGG
Organism: Lissotriton helveticus; assembly: GCF_964261635.1. Taxonomy (NCBI): domain Eukaryota; kingdom Metazoa; phylum Chordata; class Amphibia; order Caudata; family Salamandridae; genus Lissotriton; species Lissotriton helveticus. The sequence continues at coordinate 419,270,378 of NC_136070.1, forward strand.
AGGTCAGTTCTATGAGAGGTATGACAACGGTGCCACAATTCTTCACAAACATCCTGTAGTACCCAATCAAGCCAAGGAAGGCCCTGACATGTTGGAGCAACCCAGTCCAGAATGGTCTGGATCTTGGATGGTAAGGGTTGAACCTGGCTTCCAAGAACAAGGTGGCCCAAGTAAACAACCTTTCACTGCCTTATCTGGGCACTTTTCTGAGTCGCTAGTATTTTCCCAAGGTGGATCAGGTGATCCTGCCAGGTAGAGCTAAAGACAGCAATTTCATCTAGATAAGCTGCACTATAGGATTACAATCCAGCAATGTTCCCTAACCTTTGAAAAGTGGCAGGTGCATTTTTCAGACCAAAAGGCATCACAGTAGACTGATAATGCCCATCTTGGTTTGAAAGTACAGATCTTTCTTTTGCTCCTAAAGCCAGACCTATTTGCCAGTACCCTAATGTGAGATCAAAGGTACTGAGATATTTGGCTGCTCCCAACCTGTCAATCCGTTCATCTGCCCTAGGAATTGGGTGTGCATCGGTTTTGGTCACAGCATTGAAGCCGAGATAGTCCACACTAAACCTCATCTCTTTCTTAACACCCTGGGTATGAAGCTTAGGGGCTAAAACAACTGGGCTGACCCAGGGGCTTACAGATGGCTCTGACTCCCAATTCCAGCATCTTGCTTACTTCAGCTTTGATGCTATTTCACGTGATCAGAGTGCCTGTATATTTTATTCTTGACCTGTAGGCTTTCACCAGTGTCTACATCATGGGTACACCAGCTAGTCTGATCAGGGGTTAAAGAGAAGAGCTCAGCAAACTGATTTAGGTCTTATCTGCAATCAGTCTGCTTTTGGGCAGTGATGATGTCTGACAAGACTACTCCGTCGACTGACCCATCCTTTGGCTTATTGGACAAGAGGTCAGGGCGAGGTTCATTTTCTGATCCTCATCTGTGACCATGAGCATGGTCACATCTGCCCTGTCATAGTAGGGTTTAAGGCGGTTTACTCGGATGACCCCTTTGGGGTTCCTGCAAGAGCCAAGGTCCGCCAGATAGGTGACCTCCCCTTTCCTTTCTATGTTAGGGTATGGTCCACTCCATTTATCTTGGAGAGCCCTAGGGGCCACAGGCTCCAAATCCCACACCTTCTGCCCTGGTTTGAACTCTACCATAGCAGTCTTTTCGTTATACAATTGCTCTTGGAGGTCCTGGCTCGCCTCAAGATTTTTACTTGCTTTCTCCATGTAGTCCGCCATCCTGGAGCGGAGACCAAGCACATAGTCTACTGTATCTTTGTAGGAAAGTAGGATCTACTTTTATGTTACCCCCACTTTTTGCTTGATGTAATACTGTTTCTGAGTATTCTGACTGGGATCCTGCTAATCAGGACCTCAGTCTCTGTTTTCTCCCCAAATTGGTATGGTAAGTATTTCGGTACATCTCAGATTGGACACAGGTGTACACTTATCAGTCCCTAGTATATGGTACTAAGTTGTACCCAGGGCATAGGTACACCAGGGGTCCCCCATGGGCTGAATCATGTATTATGCCACCCATGGGAGACCACTCAGTTTGTAACTATAGGCCTGCCATTGCAGCCTGTTTAAGCTGGTGCTAGCATCACTTACAAAAGATATAGGTTTAACTATATCTAAGGTCAATGCACTTAACACCTATAAGTCACCCCTGAAGCAGGCCTTTCATTTCTGAGGGCAGGGTGCTCGGTTTTAAGTGTGAGGGTGCCTCTGGATGAGCAGGACACCCCTACAGCCTGTGGAGTCCATTCTCCTGGGTTGTGAGACAGCCATATAACATATAGAGGGGCACTGTGTCATTACGTGATGACCATCTCAAAACTGGTTGTAACATACCTTATCATGTTTGGTGTCAAACATGTTGGAATCATACCCACACTGTAAATGGTGTGGGAGGTATGAGTCCATACACTGTAAAGCTCCTCCAGGAGGCACTTAGTGTTCCCGGTACCAGTCTTTTAGACCCGGACAGCACAACATGGCTGCTGCTGACCAGAGACACGATTCTGCCCTCCTGCTGCTGAGCCAAGCTCGAGCTGGGAAAGGCAGAACAATAGGTATCCTGTAAGGGTCCTGGGGTGCTTTCCCGAGTCCCTCTCGGTCCTCTACGCGGGCGGCTGCCCCGTGTGAGGTCGAGCCGGCACCTTTTTGGCGCTGTTCCTTAGCCGAACCGGCTTCAACCCCGCCCCCTTCTCCTAGGGAGCATATGTTGGTGGTCGACTCTGCGCCGCCAATGTCCCCTCCGGTGCCGGTCAACGTTGAGCCGGCGCCTGTGGCAGACTCTACGGCGCCGTGCCGGCGTCGGGTCCTTGATTCGTCTCCAGAGGTTCCCTCCTATCCCAAGGTTTGTCATCTGCTGGTCTCTTCTTCTCCGGAGGCGGGACGCCGCATTGTTGCTTTTTCACCGGCGTCTTCCAGGGAGGGCTCCTTGCCGTCCCAGCAGCCTCAATCCTCGGACCCTCTTTTCCGCAGCTCTTGGTTGGCTCCTCCACCGGCTTCTCTGCCTTCCAGGGGGCTCCTCGGGTTCCCCACTCGTCCGTGGATCCCCCACCATTCAGGGGCTGGCCGCTTCTTCCTCTAGCTGGACTTGGGGACGGACGGCTTAGTTTGAAGCCGTCGCCCACGGAGGAATTGCTTTCTCCTCCGCCGCGCCCTACAGAGGCCAGTGTTGCCTTTGAACTATTTCCACCGCCGCTGGCATTTTGCGAATGGGTTTCCCAGTCACCCCATTCCCTATGCATCATCTGTTGTAAGTTCTCCACCAGGGCTCTGGTGGATGGGAGCTGTTCCTTCCATTTGAAGCGTCCCTCCACAACTCTCTTCTGGGGACGTCCTGCCAAGGGTGATCCGATGGTCAGCCGCTCCTACATCACCACCGTCCTACTCCGCACGACCCAGTCTTCCTTTCCTTCCACCCTTCTACTCAGGACCATCTTCCGTTCTTGCATGTGGTGGTGTTTTCTCCGTCATGGGAGACTCGGTGGTTGGATTCATGGGGGCGTAACATCTTCGCTTCCTTCAGTGCTGCTTTGCGAGCGCTCAACGCACTTTGTGTGTTGGCCAGGGCTACCTCCAGCCTGTGGGATTCTGTGAAGTCCCTGCTTTCTCAGGTCTCCCATGACGGTGCCCGCACTGATCGTGTCAGATGGTCGGGAGTTGGCCGCGGTTATTCTCTGTGCGGCCTTGGATGTTGCTGATGCTCTCGGCCATGCTATGGCCAGGTCTGTGGCTCTCCGTCGCCATGCTTGGTTGCGGGATGCAGTTTTTCCTGGGAATATTAGGGAGCGTCTGGTTGACCTGCCCTTTGATGGGGTTCTTTTGTTTAACACTCATACGGACTCCGCCACTCAGCGTCTCCTTGCGGGGCTCCGTCCTCCTCCTACTCCGTAAGCTGGCTTGTTGATCCTCCGGGGCTTGATGGGAGGCATTATCCCACCTTCTTCCTGGAATCTGGTGTTTTGAGTGGCCTGTTGTGTGTTCTGTGTGGTTTCCCGTGCCTTCGGGGTCCCTAGGTTGGCCCCTCTCTTCTGTTGGCTGCTGGTTCAGCCCCTTTGGCAATTTTGTATTTTGTGGCTAATTGCTAAGCCGCCTGTGTTTCTTGCCGCAGGTCCTATGTTCTTGTTCTCTGATGCGAGATTTTTTCCCTAGGAGTGGTTCCCATGTTTTCTTTGGGGCGTGTCTTACCCTAATTGGGATACTTGTAGCTATTGTATAGCCCTGTCCTACTCTTGGAGGGTGTGGACTCCCCCTTGAGGGTTCCTCGTCTTTCCTGGCGTTACTGTATACTGCTGGTGCGGTTCTTTGCTCTTGTCTGGGCGTAGCTTGCGCTGCTCTGTGTTCTGTCCTTTTCAGTCTCCGCTGCATCGCTGGACTGGCTTTGGCATGCCGCCTGCGGCGTTGCGCTGTGGTATTTCCGCCCTTTTTTGTCTGGCGTTTCAGCCTGATTCTCTGTCTGGTGTTCCAGGGGGAAATTGGATTTCCTAATTTTTTTCCCGTGTTCTGGTGGACGGCCTTGTCTGTTCTCCGTACTTCTCCTTTCTTCTGGTTGGTCCTACTTATTTTTGTGGGTCGGTTTTGTCTGGAACGGTGTCCCTTTAGGGGTTGTTCTGGATTTCCCTGGCCTTTACCTTCGTCTTGCGCTCGGCTTGGTCTGGGCGCTCAGCTTCATGGTACTTGCCGGCTGCGCATGCTTGCTCTTTCTGGTCCACAGCCGGGGACTTTGGCGTGTGCTCTTTTACTCCTACCTCTTGTTCTGCTAGAGCCTTGCAAGACTACGTTTCTTCTCGTGCCTGCCTTCTTGGCTGTGGAGCCGTTCCTGCCTTGTCCGCTGACTCGAGGCTGAGGCCGGTTCAGCTGTCCCCTTCACTGTGTGTGTTCTCCTGTGGAGGGCTTTGCCTCCATTTCTACTTATTCTCCTTGGAATTTGGGGTGCTTCCTTTCTTCCTCGGTACTCCTCTGCCGTTGTCTGTCCCTCCGGGGCTTTCTGGTGGATGTCCCTGGTACCTTGGATGGGCTTGGGGTATCCTGACCTCCCTCCGCCGCCTCCTTGCTCCTTCTGCTTGGTGGGGCTGGGCCGCTCTTCTTGTACCCATTACACATCCCTGGCTGGGGCCCTGTGTTTCTTCCTACTGGGAGGCTCTCTCGCAGGCCCTCTTCCTCCTCCCTTCTGGGTATGGCTAGGGTATCTATTCTACTTTAAGGAATCTGCGGCTATCAGATGTATGAGTTACCTTCAGCAACAATGTATCTTGTAGAGACGATTCTAGCTGCAGATTCCTTCACGACCCGCCCTTCCTCCCCGTTCTGCGAAGACCTTCAGCTTGGTATTCTGCACTCGCCTGCCTCCGGGTGGTTTTGTCTTCTGCGAGTGCCCTCTTTCGCTTCCTCCCTAGTGGGATGCTTGTACTGTTTGATTGATCCACTCCTTCCTTTCTGGTGATTAGTTGGTGGGTTCTTAGGTACTTCTGCATCCCTGCGCCCTGGTCTTCCAGAATGGGGCCTACTCATGCTCTTCTCCCTTTTTCATTGCTTGGACTTTCGGACTCCTCTGCAGTCCTCGGAGTTGGGGTCTCTTGGCTGTGCCTCAACCCTAAGCGCTTTACAGGGATTGCGCTTCTCCTTGCTGGTGTTGTCTTGGGGTAAATTGTAGTTCCTCGTCTGTTCTGGCCTTGTTGTCCCACACTGTTTATAGACTGGGGGAGCAGGCCTCTTTCGTCTGCTGTGACTTTTTTCACATGCTTTTCTGCCCCCAGGGAGGATGTTGTATTTGCTTGTAGGGTTGCTTCGCAGTAGCTGTGCTCGGCTCTTCCCTTCCCTTCTATGACTTTCAGTGTCACAGTGCCTGGAACTCTCCCGGATGGTGCTGTTCCTCACCATTCGTTTCTTCCCTTTCTGTTTATTTAATTTTTTCACACACTGTTCCAGTATTCTCACAGTTTTTGTTTGTGATGGCTCCGTGTTGTGGCGTGGAAAAGTTCTCCGAAGAAAACTGACGTCGGCCCGCCTGGGTGGGGCTTATGTGACCTTGCTGACGTCACGCCTGCGAAAGATGTCAGGGAGGAGTCACATGGCACCCTCAAGTCCCGTCCCCCCCTCCCCCACCCACCCCCCGGCGCGCAGAAATGCTATAGCAAAGAAAGATTTTCCGGATCCAGTCTTACGCCTAGGGATAATTCTACGTTAAGGAATCTGCGGCTAGAATAGTCTCTACCAGAGACATCGTTACAGACGATAAGTAACTTGTACAACAGACCTGCCCCTCTCTTGAACCCCTCAGACAGCAAGCTGCTGCTGTGAAAGCAGAGAATATCAGTGGGTCCCATATGATCTATTGGGAAGATGGGCTTTTGTACTCTGAAGGTAGAGACCCCAAGCCTGGTGCCACCAGGAGGTTGGTAATACCCAGAAGTTCAGAGGTTTCCTACTCTCCCTGGCACATGATATTATTCTTGCAGGACACTTAGGGCAAAGCAAAACTTAGGACAGGCTTGTCCCTCACTTTCACTTGCCCCATATGTGTGAAGACACAAAGGAGTTTTGTCGCTCCTGTGCCACTTGAGAAGCCAGTGGTAAGTCAGGTGGCACCACAAAGGACCTCTTAATCCACTTCCAGTGGTTGAGGTCCCCTTTGAAAGGCAAGGGATTGACATAGTTGGTCCCTTGAACCCTCCAACTGCATCTAGGCATAGTTATATACTAGTGGTGGTGGACCATGCCACTAGATAGCCAGAGGCCATTTCCCATAGAACCACTATGGCTCCTGTAGTGGCCAGTGCCCTCCTAGGAATCTTTTCCAGAGTGGGCTAAGGAGGTCTTAACAGACAGGTACAAACCATGTCTAGTGATATCACTGCCATGTGGAGTAAAATAAGTTTCCCACACCCTACCATCCACAGTGCAATGGGCTTGTTGAAAGGTTCAACAAGACCCTAAAGGATATGATTATGGGACTCCCAGAAAAGCTTAGGCAAAAATGGGATGTCTTAGTACCCTGCCTTCTCTATGCCTACAGAGAGGTTCCTCAGAAGGGGGTTGGCTACATCCCGTTTGAGATTCTGCTTAGACATCCAGTTAGGGGTCCATTGTATCTAATAAAGGAAAGGTGGGTGCAACCTCTCAAACCCCCTAAACAGGACATTGTGGACTATGTCCTTATCCTGCTTTCAGCCATGGCTGAGTACATGAAGAAGGCCAGCAAAAACCTGGAGGCCAGCCAAGAACTTCAAAAAGCTTGGCATGACCAAAAGGCTGTCTTGGATGTTTACCAGCCAGGCCAGAAAGTGTTGGTGTTGGAGCCTGTGGCTCCAGCAGCTCTCCAAGGCAAGTGGAATGCCTACCACACTATCCTTGAACAAAAAGGTGAGGTCACCTACTTGGTGGACATAGGCACTCCAAGAAGTCCCCGTAGGGTACTTCATGTGAACCGTTTGTGGACAGGGCTAACATGAGCTTGCTCATGGCAACTGATGAGAGACAGGAGGAAGAGAGTGACACTTTCCCTGATCTCCTCTCCCAGAATCTTGATGATGAATCAGTAGATGGAGTAGCCTTGGCAGGCAGCCTCATTGACCAACAGCAGATTGATTGTAGGCAAGTCCTCAATCAATACAGAAACATGTTCTCCCTGACACCCAGTCAAACCACCTGGTGTACCCATGAAGTGGACACAAGTGACACCCTGCGTGTTAAGAGTAACATCTACAACCAGCCTGACCATGTCAGGGATTTCATCAGGACAGAGTCCAAAAGATGCTGGAATTGGGGATCATTGAGTCTTCAGATAGCCCCTGGGCTAGTCCAGTAGTCCTTGTGCCAAAACCTGACACCAAGGGTGAAAAAAGAGAGATGAGGTTTTATGTGGATTACAGAGGCCTCAATGCAGTCACTTGGACTGATGCCCATCCTATTCCAAGGGCAGATGAACTTATAGATACTTTGGCCACAGCCAAGTTTGAGTACATTTGACCTGACTGTTGGCAAATCAGGCTAGTTGAGGATGCCAAGCCAAAAACTGTATTCTCAACCCTAGTGGGCGTTATCAGTTTATTGTGATACCCTTTGGTTTGAAGAATGCACCTGCCACATTTCAGAGGTTGGTGAACAAAGTCCTAACCGGTCTGGAAGCCTATAGTGATGCATATCTAGATGATATAGCTATCTTTAGCGCCACCTGGGAGGACCACCTGGTCCACCTCAGAAATGTTCTGGAGGCTCCACAAAAGGCAGGCCTCACTATCAAGGCCTCTAAGTGCCAGATAGGGTGGAGTAAGGTTGTGTACTTGGGCCACCTGGTAGGTGGAGGCCAGGTTCAACCATTGGAGAGCAAAATCCAGACCATTGTGGGCTGGGTTGCTCCCAACCCCCAGACTCAGGTCAGAGCTTTCTTGGGCCTGACTGGATATTACAGAAGCTTTGTCAAGGGATGTGCGTCCATTGTGACTCCCCTGAATGATCTTACATCAAAGAAAATGCTCAAGAAAGTTCAGTGGACAGTAAGCTGTCAAAAGGCATTTGACAAGCTAAAGCAGGCCATGTGCACTGCTCCCATCCTGCAAAGTCCTGACTACTTCAAAACTTTCATTGTCCAGACAGATGTATCTGAGAAAGGGGTAGGGGCTGTGTTATCACAACTTAATGCAGAGGGCCAGGATCAACCAGTAGCTTTTATCAGCAGATGGTTGACCCCCCAGGGAAACGTTGGTCAGCCATTGAGAGACAAGCCTTTGCTGTGGTCTAGGCCTTGAAGAATCTGAGGTCATACCTGTTTGGCACTCACTTCATTGTTCAGACAGACCACAAGTCCCTCTCATGTCTTAAACAGATGAAGGGTGAAAACTCCAAACGTTTGAGGTGTTTCATTTCCCTACAGGGGATAGACTATACAGTGAAATATATACCTGGGAGTAATCATGCCAATGCAGATGGACTCTCCAGATATTTCCACTTAGAAAATGAGGACTCAACTGGGCAAGGTTAGTCTCATCTCTTTACATTTGGGGGGGGGGGGGGGAGTAGGATCTGCTTTTATGGTTACCCCCACTTTTTGCCTGGTACTATGCTTTCTGATGGATACATCTGCCAGTGGATTCCTCTCCTTGTGAATTTCCCCCTGCGTCAGCAACATTCGGAAATTCTTTTGTAGCTTCGCGCCGACGTGGACGACGTCAGAGGCACGGCATCGCATGCGGTTCCGCTGACGTCACAGACTCCATAATAGGCCCACGTCGGCGTGATGACATCAGTTCCCTTTTTTCTGCGTCGTCGACGCTAACTGTTTTCGAGGGATCCTCTGTAGCTATTGAGTAACTCTGTTACTGTTGTTGCTTTCAGTGTTTTCTTGTTTCTTTGTCTCCTGTCAAGATGTCCTCGAAGAATACCGGATTCAAGCCGTGCGGAGAATGCGGGGAAAATGATGTCAATCACAGACCCGCATGAAGATTGCGTATGGTGCCTGTCCTCAGACCATGATGTCCAAGGGTGTCCATGCTGCAAGAAGATGAACCCCAAGGCTCTTCGTGAAAGAGAGGCGAAGCTCCTGGTTGCCAAGATGCAAGGTAAAAAGGACAAGAAGTGCTCAAAGTCGAGATCGAGGCGGTCGAGGTCCCGTTCGAGGTAGTCATCGGGGCATGCTTCCAGGTCGACAAAAAAGAAGCATAAGAAGAGGAAGCACGGATCTCGACACCATTCTGGGAAGGATCCGGATTCGAGGCCGAAGTCGCCAGGAAGAAGACATCGTAAGGATGATGTATCTCCTTCTCCAGATGTTCTGGATCCGGAAGGTGAGGCTTCGCCCATGGAGTCGCCGGAGCATTCACCGGCTCTGGTGTTGAATCCCTCTCCGGAGCCGTCTCGAACTCTGACTCGAGAGGAAGAAGAGGCTCCCTTGTCTGAGGGTTCGATGACTCCAGTTCACCAACCGGATGAACAAGTCGACACAAATCCGAAGCCTCCTTGAGAGCAGCCTGTGGGTCCATACCCTCCATTTCCAAGCCTGGTACAAGACCCTACACAGTATTTGAATGCTATGTATGGTGTCTTCACAAGAGCCATGTACCCCTCTGGAGCACCGGTTGGTCCCATGGGTCCGATGGCCTTTAATCTGGGAGCCCCCCAGACGTATGCTCCGGCACCGTTCATGCCATTTATGCCAGCTCCGACACCGCCTTGGCATCACCCGGCGCCGCCGAGATATTCGACGCCGATTCCATCGTCACCGGTTCTAGTTCGATCTCGAGTACAGCGACCTGTTCCTGTGGCTCTGAGCTCAACACTGGCTCCTGCTCCATCGGAGTCGATTGCGGATCCGCCGACGCCGTTCCCGAAGGAGAGGTCGAGACGTGAGGCTCAGCGACCTCTAGAGGAACAGAGGTACAGAGAAGTGGAGATGGAAGAGGTGAGCTGCAGGAATCGTGAAGATTTCTTTGATGACCTAAGGGAGGCTAGTGGATTGGAATTGTCTCTGGATTGGGAGTTATCCTCTGTCCCAGATGCCCCTTCAAAAGATGTGGCACCATATCATGTGGTCATCAAGAAGGCAGCAGAACTGTTGAATTTAAGTCTGCCTACTGCGGAGTACAAGTCAAATATATTAACGGAAGTCCTCCACTCTCCATCTTCAGTGGTAGAGCCTATGCTTCCTTTTAATGAAGCTTTGACAGATCCAATCTTGGAGGTGTGGAGTAGGCCTCTAACTGCTCCAGCAGTTTTGAAAGCAGTCGCAAGTAGATCTAGGGTTGCTCCTGGAGACCAAGACTTTTTATCTTCTCATCCTTTACCAGAGAGCTTGGTGGTACAGGCAGCCTGCTCTAAAATATCTGCAGGTGCTTTCCCTCAGGTGCCTCTGGACAAAGAATCTAAAAAACAAGACCAAGCGGCAAAGAAAGTTTTTTCTTCAGCGAGCATGGCTCTTAAGTCAACAAACGCAACATGCCTCTTGGGGCGTTACATCCATGCTCTGATGGATTCTGTGAAACAGTTGGCTTCTAAAATTCCAGAGGAGGACAGGCAGAATTTGAATGAGGTGCTTGTTGATACTCGAGCAGCTGCTCGGCAAGTCATCCAGAGTGGGTTGGACATAGCTGACTCTGTGGCAAGAGTCATGGGGGCTTCTATTGCCACCAGAAGAGCAGCTTGGCTGAAGTCTTCCGAATTCTCTGCTGATGTTCAGGCTGCATTAATGGATCTGCCTTTTGATGGATCGGGCCTTTTTGGGAAAAAGGCTGATGCTGCGTTAGAGAGATTCAAAGATAGCAGGGAAACAGCCAGGTCTTTGGGTCTACAGTCCAGAGGAACTGTGGGTAAAAGGTATAGGGAATTTGGAAGGTCCTCCTTTCGAGCCTACAAGCAGCCGCAGCAGCAACAGCAAAATCCGCTGTACAAGTCGTACAGGGGCAGACAAAGAGCTCGTCCTCGAGGTCGTCAAGCTTCCTCCTCCTCCTCCTCTTCCCACCCCCTCCAACCTCTGCAAAGCAGCCCTAGATTCGCCATTCCGGATCATGCGGGTCCTGTGGGGGGGTCGGCTTACCTACTTTCTATGAGATTGGGAATAGGTCACATCGGACCTTTGGGTTCTCAATCTCGTGGAGAATGGGTATGCTCTTCCCTTTCGGGAATTCCCTACGATTTACCCTCCTTGCCAAGGGTTTTGCTCAGCGGACCACCTGCTACTTCTGCAGGAGGAAGTCCTGGCATTACTAAGAAAAGATGCAATAAAGGTAGTTCCGGAGCAGGAAAGGGGTCAGGGATGCTACTCCCGGTATTTCCTGATCCCCAAGAAGGATGGCAGACTTCGTCCAATCCTGGACCTCATGATCTTGAACCTCTTTCTGAAGCAGTAGAAGTTCAAGATGCTCACCCTTGCGCAGGTTCTTCAGGCGCTGCTGGAAGAAGACTGGATGGTTTTGATCGACTTTCAGGATGCATATTTCCACATCCCCATCCTGAAGTCGCACAGGAAGTATCTCCGTTTCACGGTGGGTTCGCAACATTATCAGTTTGCAGTCCTTCCGTTTGGTCTTACTACTGCACCTCGAGTCTTCACCAAAGTGATGGCTGTGGTGGCAGCACATCTCAGAAGGTCAGGGATTCCAATATTCCCTTATCTGGACAATTGCCTGATCAAAGCAGAATCTCCAGAGAAAGTGCTCCATCATCTGCAAGTCACAACTCAGTTGTTGTCAAATTGGGCTTTTTGATAAATGTGCCCAAATCTCACCTGGTGCCCTCCCAGCGCAACCTGTTCATAGGTGCTGTACTGGATACAACTGTGTGTCGGGCATTCCCTCCTCCTCAAAGGATTCGCGACATACAGGAAATGATTCCTTTATTTTACAATGGAGCGGTCTTTCCAGTCCTGTAGGTCCTTTGTCTGCTCGGTCTGATGGCTTCCTGCATTCTGCTGGTCAACCATGCACGCTGGCACATGAGGGCACTCCAGTGGTGCCTCTGCAGGCAGTGAGATCAACACAACGGAGATCTCAGGGAGTCTGTGAGGATCTCAAGAGAAGCTGCAGCGTATCTGTCTTGGTGGGGCGTGGAAGGCAATCAGTCTCAAAGGAAGCCTTTTCAACTGCCTCCGCCGGTGGCCACAGTGATAACGGATGCATCCACCCTAGGGTGGGGTGCTCATCTGGGGAATCTGGAGATCAAGGGTCTTTGGTCTCCAGAGGAAAGGTTGCTCCATATCAACCTTCTGAAATTGCGGGTGATTCGTTTGGCGCTCAAGGCCTTCCGCCCTTCCCTTCGCGGTCGGTCGGTTCAGGTCCTGACGGACAACACGACCGCGATGTAGTATGTCAACAAGCAGGGAGGGTTGGGATTGCATCGTCTCTGCAGAGAGGCTCTGCGTCTTTGGTCCTAGGTTCAGGACCATCAGATTTGTCTGATGGCAAATCATCTGGCCGGAGTTCTGAACGTGCGTGCAGACAGTCTCAGTCGGCAGTTCTCGGCCGATCACGAGTGGAGGCTTCATCCAGAAGTGGTTTGTCATGTCTTTCGGACGTGGGGAACTCGTCGGGTGGACCTGTTTGCCACCCACGAGAATGCTCACTGCCCGTCATTCTGCAGTCTCCAGTATCCGATGCAGGAAGCTTTGGGGGACGCGTTTCAGTTGAGTTGGAACTCAAGACTCCTTTACGCGTTTCCTCCTATACCCTTGATTCCTTGAGTTCTGAGGAAGGTTCGCCAAGACCGGGCCCAAGTCATATTGATCGCCCCGGATTGGCCAAGAAGGGTGTGGTACACAGATCTTCTCCACCTCTCCTCGTGCCCGCCAGGCCGTCTCCCTCTCAGGGCAGATCTCCTCTCTCAGATGGAGGGGCAGGTTCTACACCCCCACCTCCAGACCTTACACCTTCATGCCTGGAGATTGAACGGGGCAACCTGAATTCTTTTTCTCTCCCACATGATGTGGTGGATGTCATTTTATCGGCTAGGTGTGATTCAAAGTCTATCTACTCTTATAGATGGTCTAAATTTGTCTCTTGATGTGGGGAGAAGTCCATTGACCCTTTGAAGGCTCGATTGTCTGACATACTTCAGTTTGCACTTTCTTTGGCTCAGCAAGGGTTTGCTGTAGCTACGGTCAAAGCTTATCTTTCGGCCTTGTCGGCTTTTCTCTGTCTGCCGGATCAGCCGTCCTTATTTAAATCTCCTATTGTTTTAAGGTTTCTAAAGGGCCTTACAAATACATTTCCTCCTACTCCCTTTATTGTGCCTAAATGGGACTTGAATCTTTTGCTCACTTTCTTGATGGGTTCACCTTTTGAACCTTTGCACAAGTGTCCCTTGAGACTGTTATCTTTTAAAACGGTCTTCCTGGTTGCAATTACCTCTACAAGGAGGGTAAGTGAGCTTCAAGCTCTTAGTTCAAAGCCCCCATTCTTGACCATTCATGCTGAACGAATGGTTCTCAGGACCAGGGCTGCTTTTCTGCCTAAGGTGGTAACTCCCTTCCATCTAGGGCAGTCCGTTACCCTTCCTACGTTCTATCCTACCCCTCACCCTTCCAAGGAGGAGGAGAGACTTCACCGCTTGGACCCTAAGAGGGCAGTGAGCTTCTACTTGGACAGAACCAGAGAGTTCAGAGTGGATGGTCTTTATGGGTTTTGTTGGAGCCAGAAGAGGCAAGGCGGTGCACAAGCGCACGCTGTCAAGATGGATTGTCTTGTATATCAAGATATGCTACTCTCTGGCGGGTAAGGAACCTCCTGAAGGTTTAAGAGCTCATTCTACTAGAGCAAGGTCTGCTACATCTGCTTTGTTTAGGGGTGTACTGTAGAAGACATTTGTAGAGGTGCGACTTGGGCTTCCCTCCACACTTTCACGAAGCATTACTGCTTAGATTCCGAAGTGAGGAGGGATGGCCACTTTGCGCATTCTGTCCTCCAGGATTTCCACTAATCTATACCTGTATTAGTGTCATTGTTTTAATGTAAATATTTTATTGTCAAAGGAAATGTGTTATTATAATGGCTTTCCTGCATTTACTACACGCTGTGTGTGTGTTCTTTAAATATTTGGTGCTGTGTACATTGTATGTATATCTACTGTTGTCGGTCCGTCCGTGTGCCTCGAAGGCACGGAAAAAAGGGCGGAACTAATGTCATCACGCCGACGTGGGCCTATTATGGAGTCGGTGATGTCAGCGGAGCCACGCGCGATGCCGTGCTTCTGTGACGTCGTCCACAAGCTACAAAAGAATTTCTGAATGTTGCTGAGCCAGGGGGATATTCACAAGGTGAGGAATCCACAGGCAGATACTGTATCCACCAGAAAAAGCGTTACCGAAGGTAAGTAACTTGTTCGTTTTTGACAAGTCTGACTGGGATCCTGCTAAACCGGACCCTAATCTCTTTGCGTTTTCCCCTAAATTGGTATGGTAAGTGTGAGAAGTTGGCCTGGTATATGATGATCACTATTCTAGTGAACACCTTGCACCAGTCCAAACAACCCTTATGGTGATGGTTGTAAGTCAACCTTATAGACCAGCTATCCTAGTGGTAGCGTGGACAGAACAGTCTTAGGCTAAAAGACTCTTGAGGGCGTGTAAAGCCAGCTGTTTTACCATATGTAACCCCTTGAATATCAAATGAAAGGACACCACACAGGATATATATATAAAATATATATGTATTTATTTACTAACACACTCCTCTGAACTCTTTATGAGATCAGAGGCCAAAGCACATAACAAGATACTTAGTCAGAATACGTTAAGTTGCACAATTTACGGTTAGGTCCTAGGGGCGAAGCAAACCATATATTAAGAAAGTGGTATAAGTACCACGTCACGAGCAAAGAAAAGGCCTAGGGCCTAGGGAATCGCAGGGGCTACACTATCTGAACCTTAGTTTAGAAGTAGGAGGCCCACGACAGCGCGTGCAGTGTCTTTACACACGCGTGAGTCATGGCAAAGTTAATGGGAACTTAGAAGTTAGATTTAGAAGGATTTAGGACACTTCCGGTTTAGCTAGGAGGAAACAACTAAAAACCTAGACACTTGGATAGTCAATACCCTTGGGAGCACCGAAGTACTCGCGTTACCTCACCCACGGACGGCGGGTGCATAGGTGTGTGGAAAAATAAATTTTGCCATGTTCTGTGTCCCTACGTGTCCTCCATCTTATGTTATGTGTGCATGATTAATATGCATATGTATTCCCCATTTTTGATTAAAGACGCAATTACAGTTGTGTCCATCTCTAGTATGCCAGTTCCCAGTTCTCGTGAAAGCTACGAGTATTAGGCCTATGTAAAGTTGCGTTGCCACGTTTCTCAGTGTGCACGTTATTTCATTGAAAAGTCCCCGTTTCTAGGCCTCAAAAGGGCCCGGACACCAGATTCAGCTCCTGTCTCCTGAGCCTCGCTGAGGAGCGATACAGCCCCCACCTGTATCCTCGACCCTTCACTTACTTCCTGCCTCACAGTGCCCGGCTCAGCCTGGCTCTGCCTACGAGTCTGCCAAGAGTATGTTATGATTCTAGTTATCAGTCCAGCCCTCCTTCTCTGCATTCCTAAGCTACTGAATCGCATCAATAGTTTCCGTCACAGTCTAGCCTTTACGTCTCCATGTAAGAGAAATACTGCATTTAATGGTCATTTAATATTCTTCATCACGCACTACATGTAGAATAATGCATGCTCCAGTCTTAGAGTCTGTTAGCCTTTTCCCTCCTGACTCTTAGTTTATATCAACATGTTCTCTAAACATCAGATACTAGATACTGTTTAGGTACATGTCGCCCTGACTCTCCAGACTTCAGTCTCTGCTCCTAGCACAGAGTTCATAGCCCCCAGCTTCTCCTAGTAACACGTCATTGTCAGTTTGCGCGCACCATCAGGTTAGAGGTCCCGGCTCCTTGGGTAGCCCCCTCCATGTTTCCGCCCCATTTATGACATATTCTGTTACGTTTGCATCACATGTCTATGTATACGCCCTGTTACACCTACTTTCACCCTTATCTTTCGCGACTGCTATTAACCACACCCACTGCTCCGCCTACTGTAATTCACTGTAATGCAATTGTTTCAGTATATATATGTTGTGCACTGTTATTAAATATTATTCCCTTACGCCGATTCTGATCCTGCCCCCGGCAGCGCTGCCATCCTGTTCCCGTGCAGGTTGTCCTGTTCCTGTCCTTTATGCTGTATTAAACCTGCAAACTCCTACTACCTCGAATCTTGACTCTTATTTATTGAGCTATCTGTTATTGCTATGTCCAGTAAAACCTAGATCCGGTATTATTTATTTATATACCACATAATGGCGCCCGAATAGGGACTTGCCCTTTCCCCACGCGCCGGTGAAGCCACGCCGGCCCCCTGACCCTCTGCAGCCGTGACGGAACCATACCGTGCACGTGCAGATATTTCTGCTTCAAGTATCCCTCAGGCCCACGGAGGAGACGGAGGTGGCGGTCCAGCATCCAGACGAGGCGGTGGAGGAACGCGGCGAGTCCCGACCAGAGCCCAAGCCGAGAGTCCAAGGTCCGAGGTATCCGGAGGCCCACCCGTAACAGAAGTCCGAAGTTCGTCCGTCCGGCGTCGAAGCAGTCCAGTCCAGTCCGAGGCCTTCCGTTCTTGCTGCCCGGTGAGTACCGTTGCTGGGGTAGTATCTAGACAGGGTCAATCTAATTGACTCTGGTCCGTGGGTTTTGGTGGTACACAGACCCAAAACGAAGTGTCCACTTCGGTGGATGCGGGTCCTGACGTGTCTCTTTATGAGACCGGTAAGTTTCGTACTGTTTCAGCAGTGCATCTAGTTTCTGTTCTAGTCAGTCCTGTTTTCGAGAAAATTCATGTATTCTGTTTTCAGTATTCCAGGTAGTATTCTGTGCGAACTGTTATTTTAAATGTTCTTCATGTATTTTAATGTCGTGGTATGAATGTGGAGTAGTTATCGTGTTCATTGTGTATTGTATTGTGTCTAGATTACAGTTCCGTCATGCCATTGTTCTCGAAACTACGTCAGTTAAAAACTAGAAAAGGTCTGCTAGAAGCAGCAGTTCCTGTCCCGCCTAGGGACAGTCCAGGTCATTTTATGTATCAAAAGCATGGCATAAGTGCCATATTATATCTAGATTTATGGGTAGAGTATACCAAAGAGTTAGAGGAAAAGTATAGATGGCCCGTATCAGGTACGTGGGATGCCGAGTGCATCATGAGAGTAGAAGAAGCATTATGGAAGAAGAAAGCCAGACAGTCACAGAAAGATGCCATCGAGTTATGGCGCAAAGAATCTCATAAAAGAACCGAAAAAGAAATCAGAAAGTCAGAACTAAGTAGAGAATCCTTAGAAAGAGCCCAAGAAAAGGAATTAATCGAGATAGGTGAACGAGTTAAAACCGAACAGTCAGACAGACATCAAGGGTATGTATCCTCTTCTTGCCGAGGGCTTGCCAAAAGCAACCCCGGAGGCATCCAGTAATTTCCCGCCACCACTAGTTCCGACCAAGCTACGTCACAAACCGACCGCAGCTGATATTTTTATCTCATCCTATTTGGACGACACAGTCCCAGAATATGCAAACCCTGTTCCGCAAGTCCCTGTAAATAATGTAAATCCTGCTCCTCCAGACACCGGGGCACCTTTTGCAGTACCTGCTACGGTACCCCCGGTCCAGCCTACATTACAATTTCCCACTCTGCCAGCACGAAGAGTATCAGTAGACGATTCCAGTTTAGGGGCCGCAGGAGGAGGTCCTCCTGGTACCCCGCCACCACACCAACGTAGAACGTTGGCCGAGTTACATGAATGTGCGTTACAACGTACGCCCAAATATAAGTCCGTTGCAGAAATCCGACGAGCTCTTACTGAATGCCGCTATGATCCAGTTGCAGGTGATGATAGTACAGTAATATATTCCATCCGTGTAAGACGGGTGACCGGGTATTTGGACACCCTACCGGATATGAAAGGAGATCTAGACAGAATATATCGTTTCATCCGTACAGGGGATGATCCAGAAAGTATTGGTGAAGCCATGTCTCAAAGGAAAGCTGAGATCCAGCTCATGCTATTAAAATTTCTGATTAATTGTCTAATAAGAGAACAAGATTACCCGACTAAAGATCCGGCCGAAATGAGAATCCTGACAAGGTGGAGTGATAAAATAGCCGAGGGTAAGCACAAGACTATCAGTAGTATAGAGAGTATGTACAAGAAAATTCGTAAGGAAATACTAAAGTTACATGAACAACGTAAAGCAGCACAAGTAAGCGAGAAAGAAAATGACTCTTCTACTGAAGAGGTAGACGTCGAGAATCCCGCCAGAATAGCGTATGTAGGTAGAACTAGACTTTCCGACCGACATTCACGTCTAGATTACAAGAAAACTGTTCCTCATCCAGCACCAGAACAAGATTCTCTAGAGCAAGTATTTCAAGCTACCGATCACATTCTGAAATCACGAATCGGTTACAGTGAATTAAGTACCATGCATGAACAAGAACTAGCCCGATCAGCAGTCCGATGGATTACTGATTCTACCACTTTTCCAGACGAAATAGTGACACAAATGTTTCTGAAACTGCCCCCAGCCGAGCAACGACTGGTGGGTATGTATATGATTCAGCACCTCATTACTCTGTATGAGGGTCAACATTCTGATCCAGGTCCGTTACATGATGTCCTGAACGAGTTACTCCAGTATAGATGGAAAGGTCTAGGTACCGATTTAATTAGTGTTATTCTAGAACAGCGCCACAAATATAGAACATTTTTGAACCCGCATTTTGTTCATGTCTCACCCCCAGAAAGTAAACCCTTTTACATAGACAGACAGAATCCGTTACGAGAAGTACACCCAGTTAGGACAGCAGCTGGTGAAATGCAACGAGTATTTGTTTACACTCCGATTACAAAGATGGAACTCTTAGAGATGAAGAAATTAATTCCCTGTCATGATAAAGATCCAGCAGGGTTCCACCGAGAATTAAAGGATATGCTCCGTATGGGAGAATACACGTATCCAGATATAATTAAAATGTTAAAAGTCCTGTTGCCCGCAGGGGTATATGAAAAACTCAAGGAAAAAGAATGGGAGGTGGGAGAGAAAAAGATCGATTGGGCAGTTCTAGAAGCTGAAGACAATTCACGTGTACCAGGTACCGGTCTAGGAGAGAAATGTAAAGAATTACCAGAACTATTAATACAAGTTTTGCCAAGATTATTAGCCCCGAAAAAGGAAGACTGGGATGCGATCTCAGCCTGTAAACAGAAACAAGATGAAGACACTAGTGATTTTTATTCTAGATTTGAGAAATGTTTTAGTATCAACAGTGGCCTCAAGACAAGTAGCGAGTCATACCCTCATCTTTTTGTTACTAAACTAGTCGAGAATTCAAGTCCACAAGTTAAGAACCGAGTTTTGAAAGTCGAAAGTACCTGGCAAGCTAATACTCCGTCCCAAATGTTACAGATGCTTCAATATCACCAGAATAGAATCAGAGAAGAGCAAGATCATGAAAGGAAACGTATGAAAGACACAAAAATGAAAGTATTAGTTGCACAATCTGTTCCTCAAGACAGTCAGAAGAGGGGTACGAATCAAGCCAGTCATCCTGCAGTTCCTGTTAAAGGGACCTGCAATTATTGTAAACAGCCAGGTCATTTTATAAACGAGTGTGCAGTTCTGAAACACAATATAGCTACCGGTAAGACTAAAGAAAGACCACGTCCGCCTAGACAAGAACAAGTTTCACAGATTCCTCAGCCACAGAATGCACAACAGACAGTTACAGTACCGCAGCCTATTGCTGCAACACAGCATGTTACACAGCAGATGTACCAGTATGCACAGTCCGAGTATCAGCCATATTCATGAAACAGCCTAGAGAGGGAGGTAGGCTTGCCTCTCATCGAGATACCTGTAGATCAAGAAGGTCCCTATGTTCACAGTCAAGTATTAGGGAAAGACAGAAAGTTTCTGATTGATACAGGGGCAAGCAGGACCACCATCAGTCACGCCGAAGTTCCAGGGGCTCCGCTCTCAGGCTCTAGAAATGTTTCCCTTGGATTTTCAGGAAAGCCTATTATAAACGAGATATCTAAGCCAGTTACTCTAGAAGTAGGTCCATTGTCCCGAACTACTGATCTGTTACTTACGAAGTCCTGTCCAGAAAATCTGTTAGGTATTAAAACACTGAAAGAATTAGGTGCAGTTATTTGCTGCTCCCCAGAGGGAATACGACTGTTCTTACGTGACTTCAAGGGTCACTATGTATTACGAGATTTTGATCCGAGATTGTCTAATGTTCCGCAGCATTTATGGGCGCAAGGTCCAACTGATGTTGGCTATATGCAAATCACACCCCATCGTGTGACTCTCAAGCCAGGTGTAGTGTTACCACGAATCAGACAGTACAGATTACCACCTGAGGCTGTAGCAGCCTTATCCAAAATTATTGACGAGCTCATGGCTCAAGGAGTAGTTGTAGAAACTGACTCCAATGTATGTAATTCTCCGATCATTCCCGTCATGAAACGTACTGATCCAAATGCACCCCCAGTATATCGATTAGTGATTGATCTCCGAGAGCTTAATAAATGTATTATTCCCCAGTACCCAGTTGTCCCAGATATTTCTTCCCTATTGACAGCCATTGATTCAGAAGCCTCATTTTTCACAGTCATAGACCTCAAGAACGCGTTTTTCAGTGTCCCCATTCATCCAGACAGCCAGTTTCTTTTCGGATTCTGTTTAAATGGAAGGAGCTATATGTTCACACGAGCTCCTCAAGGTTTCACAGAAAGTCCTAGTATTTACAGTCAAGCACTTAAGAGACAACTAGACAACATTCACATGCCAACTGACACTGCCCTGCTCCAGTATGTCGATGATCTACTGATCACAGCCAGTACTGAACGTGCATGCGAGCGAGCATCCCTTACAGTCTTGTATTTCCTAGCCGAGATGGGGCACAAGGTGTCCCCCTCAAAGCTTCAATTCTGTGTCCAGCAAGTGATCTATTTAGGCCACTTACTGTCCAAGAGGGGTAGGCAGTTGACACCAGACCGTATCCAGTTAATAGCGAGTCTTCCTCAGCCCAAGACCCAGAAGGAGGTACGTGTTTTTATTGGCCTCACTTCTTACTGCAGACAATGGATTCCTCAGTATGCATTTCTAGCCAAACCACTGATACAGTTAACGACACAGGAGGCAGCCGTATCGACTGTCCTCCCTTGGACATCTGAACATACACTTAGTTTTAATGAATTAAAGAAAGCTCTATGCCAAGCTCCAGTTCTAGCTACACCGAACTACAGTAAGCCTTTTACACTTTTCGTCACTGAACGTGAAGGTACAGCATTATCTGTTCTCACACAAGATCAAGCAGGACAATACAAGCCCTGTGCTTATTTTTCGAGCACACTAGATCCTGTAGCCCAGGCTCTGCCTGCGTGCCTCAAGTCAGTTGCAGCCACAGCACTAGCTATCAGACAAAGTGATTCCATAGTATTAGGACATTCCTTGACAGTACAAGTTCCACACTCCGTGGAAGTTCTCTTAAACCGAACACAGACTCAGCACTTGACAATTGCACGTTTAACAGGTTATGAACTGACACTGTTCCAGCCACACATAGAAATCAGACGCTGCAACGTCCTTAATCCTGCTACACTGTTACCGTCAGTTACTTCAAATCCTGCCACACACGACTGTGTGGAAGTAGTTAATACTATGACAAAGCCAAGACAAGATCTGACAGATATTCCATTACCAGATCCCGACCTGACACTTTATGTGGATGGTTCATGTATGAGAACAAGTACAGGAGAACTAGTAGCCGCGTATGCAGTGACTACAGACACCGAAGTTATAGAGACACACCATATTGACACTCTGTCCGCTCAAGCAGCAGAGCTAGTTGCTCTGACACAAGCCTGCATACACGCCAAGAACCAGAAAGTTAATATTTACACAGATTCACGTTACGCATTTGGAGTCGTACACGACTTTGGAGTGCTCTGGCAGGAGAGAGGTTTCATGACTTCTCATGGAACCAAGATTCAGCATGGTCTCCTTATTCAAGCTCTGTTAGATGCCATACATTTACCGACATCTATTGCTATCATGAAGTGCAAAGCACATACGAAAGTTACTGACACTATTTCCCAAGGTAATGATCTAGCAGATCGCACAGCCAAGCTTACAGCACAGACACCAGACATTTCAGTTAGTCCGACACAGACGCATACTCCAGATCCAACTACCTGTATGACAGTTAAGGACCCTACTCAAGATGTCATAGATATCCAGTTACATGCTACTCCCGATGAAATCAAGAAATGGTCCGAACAAGGAGGGGTCCAGACAGATCAGGGATGGGTGACGAAGGGTAAAGCCACATGGTTTCTCCCCGACTCTATGGTTCAAGTCATTATCAATACCGCACATAGTCCAGCACATTTAGGAGAAAAAGCTATGTTAGATAGTATCCAGAACATTTGGTTCAACAAGCATTTACGAGCTGCAGCCAAGCAGAAGGTCCGTACCTGTATGATATGTTGCCAGTTTAATCCAGGTAAAAGTGTCCCGGTGGAACAAGGGGGATTCCAGCCTCCTGACCACCCTTTTGAAGTCCTCCAGATGGATTATATTCAGATGGAGCGATGTCGAGGTTTCAAGTATGTCCTTGTAGTTGTATGCGCTTTGTCCAGGTGGACAGAGGCATATCCAGTTCCAGATTACACAGCCGCGACCACTGCCAAGCAGTTGGTTCGTGAATTCTTCCCCCGTTATGGACTCCCTAGAGTCGTATATTCTGACAACGGCCAGCCATTCTCATCTGAGCTCATGAAACACATCTCCCTTTTGTTAGGGTACCAGTGGAAGTTTCATTGTGTACGCCATCCAGAAGCAGCCGGTCTCGTAGAGAGACATAATCAGACCCTGAAAATTCGAATTGCAAAAGTATGTAAAGAGAAAGGTGTGGACTGGCTAGTAGCTCTGCCAGTCGCTTTATTTTATATGCGCATGGTCGCACATTCCAGATCAGGTCTGTCCCCGTACGAGGTTGTATTCGGCCGCCCCCTAACATGTGGGGTACACCTAGACCCCGAAGTATTACCGATGTTTCAAGTAATATGCTGACAGACTACCTAGCTTCCTTGATGTCTGCCCTACATTCTTGTCGTTCACAGGTTGCCGCCGCATTTCCAGACAATACCGAGGTGGCACCGCATGAAATCGTTCCCGGATCCATGGTTCTTGTCAGGAACTTTGATCGTTCAAGTCCGCTGGAGCCTCGCTGGAAGGAACCCCGACTGGTCCTCCTAACCACCCGTACAGCCGTGAAGTTGGAGGGGAGAAAAGGCTGGGTGCATCTGTCGCATTTAAAGAAGTTTTTTGGACTGAAACCTGTTACCAAGAACATTTCCGAGGATTTAAAAGACTGCCGAAGTACTAATCTTAAGGACTGTCCCGCAAAAGACTCTGATATGAACCCTTCCCTGTTAGAGAAAACTCCGCAGCAGGAGTATAAGCTTAAATTAAGGTCTAGTAAAATAAGTCAGCCAGTTTGATTGTCTAAGTCCTCCCCTAGGTGAAACGGTTAGACCGGTTTCTGACATGTATATAATAGACCCCCACAGAGAGAGAGTTAGTGAGAACTCTAAAAGTTGCATTATTATTTTATGTTTTCTGCTATATTTCAGCATTATGATTTCCTGCACCAGTTATGCATTTTATTTGTGTTTTTCAGTTTCTCATGTAAAGAAGTCTGCTAATATCACAGTAGAGCACACATTTAGTGATCTGCCTCCTCATGAACTCTCTTATCGTCTTGCTATGCGTAATAATTCCTTTATCCGCATGTTACATTATTCACACCAGACCAGCAATGCTACTAATTGTTGGGTGTGTGGTCGACTCCCCCCTTACCAGACACCGAACGGAGTTCTGCCACTCTTTCCTTATCCATTTTCACATAATGGTTCGTGTGGAGCATGGTCCACGTTAACTTCATCCTCAACAGATATGTCTTTTCTTAACAGTACATGTTTTCCAGACAAGCAAGGTCTTCCCCACAGAACAGGGTTAGATCTAGAAAATGAAGTTTATAATTTAGGTAATTATTCTTCGAATTTTATGGTCCTGAATGTTCAGTCCGATCCCGTTCCAGACTTACCTGCTATTTCAGTATTACCAGTCAAAGGCGAATTATGTGTCCGAAATAATGGTTCCGTACATGTAGGACATAGTGATTGTACTACTATTGTCAAGTACAGTGACAGTGGGAAATCTATTTTCAAAGCTTCACGTCATTCTTATTTTGTTTGTGGTCAGACCGCATATGTTCGTCTGCCCCTTGATTGGGAGGGTACCTGTTACATTGCCTTCCTACTGCCACCTGTTTTCCTAGCCCCATCTGATTATCATAGAAACACACATCTAGTACACATTAGACATAAAAGGGAGATCGAGTCCCCAATTGTCGATTATACTGAAACTGCTCTAGAACAGTATACAGATTTCAATAAAGGTTTCTTCTTCTTTATAGGACCTGTCCAGAATAGTAAGTTAATCCGTAGGTTAACAAGAACCCTTGAAGCAGTAGTGAATGAGACTGCCTCTGCCCTAGGTAACTTAACCGAAGAGCAATCTGCTATGAGATTTGTCGTGCTCCAGAATCGTCTCGTTCTTGACGTCATACTGGCCGATAGAGGAGGAGCATGTAGAGTCATCGGATCTAGTTGCTGCATTTTCATTCCTAATAACGCGCCGTCTGTTTATTCAGCTATAACCAGACTCCATAAAATTGCCCATATGTTACACCAAGATCCAGGCACCTGGACATGGTCCGGTTGGTTCTGGAATATAATTTCCGCCTGGGGATGGAAAGTATTGTCATTTCTGGGTATTGCAGTAGCGATCATATTCAGTTGCTGCCTCTGTATACAATGTGGCCCTGCGATTTGCGGCATTTGTGCTACCTCTTGTATTCCTAGTCCCAAGTCCCGTTCTAAATCCAGTTCCAAGACAATTCGAGACGAGCAAATGATACTGTATGAAATGATAGATGGTATCATGAATATTGATGTTTCCTGATGGAAACGTAGTGACAAGGAGGGAATGTGGAAAAGTAAATTTTGCCATGTTCTGTGTCCCTACGTGTCCTCCATCTTATGTTATGTGTGCATGATTAATATGCATATGTATTCCCCATGTTTGATTAAAGACGCAATTACAGTTGTGTCCATCTCTAGTATGCCAGTTCCCAGTTCTCGTGAAAGCTACGAGTATTAGGCCTATGTAAAGTTGCGTTGCCACGTTTCTCAGTGTGCACGTTATTTCATTGAAAAGTCCCCGTTTCTAGGCCTCAAAAGGGCCCGGACACCAGATTCAGCTCCTGTCTCCTGAGCCTCGCTGAGGAGCGATACAGCCCCCACCTGTATCCTCGACCCTTCACTTACTTCCTGCCTCACAGTGCCCGGCTCAGCCTGGCTCTGCCTACGAGTCTGCCAAGAGTATGTTATGATTCTAGTTATCAGTCCAGCCCTCCTTCTCTGCATTCCTAAGCTACTGAATCGCATCAATAGTTTCCGTCACAGTCTAGCCTTTACGTCTCCATGTAAGAGAAATACTGCATTTAATGGTCATTTAATATTCTTCATCACGCACTACATGTAGAATAATGCATGCTCCAGTCTTAGAGTCTGTTAGCCTTTTCCCTCCTGACTCTTAGTTTATATCAACATGTTCTCTAAACATCAGATACTAGATACTGTTTAGGTACATGTCGCCCTGACTCTCCAGACTTCAGTCTCTGCTCCTAGCACAGAGTTCATAGCCCCCAGCTTCTCCTAGTAACACGTCATTGTCAGTTTGCGCGCACCATCAGGTTAGAGGTCCCGGCTCCTTGGGTAGCCCCCTCCATGTTTCCGCCCCATTTATGACATATTCTGTTACGTTTGCATCACATGTCTATGTATACGCCCTGTTACACCTACTTTCACCCTTATCTTTCGCGACTGCTATTAACCACACCCACTGCTCCGCCTACTGTAATTCACTGTAATGCAATTGTTTCAGTATATATATGTTGTGCACTGTTATTAAATATTATTCCCTTACGCCGATTCTGATCCTGCCCCCGGCAGCGCTGCCATCCTGTTCCCGTGCAGGTTGTCCTGTTCCTGTCCTTTATGCTGTATTAAACCTGCAAACTCCTACTACCTCGAATCTTGACTCTTATTTATTGAGCTATCTGTTATTGCTATGTCCAGTAAAACCTAGATCCGGTATTATTTATTTATATACCACAGGTGTGAAGATGTGTCGGGTCTTGCCGTTGAATCCTATGGAGCCTTTGAAGAAAGATGCTGCAGGCGACCAGGAGGAAGATGTACGGGTGGATCCAAGGGTGGATCGAAGATGAAGAGGACCTGAAAGCAGAAGGGACAGAGTCTGGGTCACTAGCCAGTAACCGGGTGGAACCAGGAAGGAACCAAACAACGTCGAGGAGCAATCAGGTGCTGTCTTGAAGCTTGTCTTTGCAGCCACGTGGACCAGGAAGCGTCGATGACGACCAGGTGCTGGAGATGAGCTGTCCCACGAAGGTGCAAGCAGATGGAGGGGTCGATTTCCGGATTGGAGTCAACAAGCCTAAGCAAAAGCAACCCATTCAGGATACAACCAAGGCTTCTGGTGCAGACCAGCAAGGTCTGAGGTGCTTCACCTTTGCAGGGAAGCAAGGGCCAATCTGGAGCAACCAGACCAGTGGGGTGGTTCAAAAGGATTGTCGTCACAGTGGCTACTAGCCAACGGGCCAGCAACTGGACAACGCGTCAAGCAGAACACAAGCAGAATGGCCCCACGCAGAACTCGTGGAGGGCTGATCTTCGGTGCAGGTGGAGCTCTGGTTTGGGGTTTCCCAATGCACAGCTTCGAGGATGCCTCAGGAGCTGCACAGTTAGAAAGTTGCAGGCTTTTCAAGATGTCTTGTCCCACGTGTCTTGTCGCCTCCACGGATCTCAGCTGTGCTGCAGTCGTGAAGAGAGGGTCAGAGAGGTCTGGAATTCTGGGACTTGTCAGGCTCTGTGCTCGGGTTCCGGCGGGAACGTCGACAAAGCAAGCCGTTGATTTGCTGGATAGTGCCTGGTTGCCCAGGGTGGTCACTCCTTGGCCACAAGGGGGATTCTTCAGTCTTCAGCTTCAGCAGAATGTCGAAGGTCCAGAGTTTCGTGTCAAGTTTCGGTTCAGGATTAATCTAAAGTCTCCGGACTCAGCGCCTACCTTTATACAAATAAAGGGGGCTGGATTACTTTCTAGGTCCCTCCTATGTGTGGGACCAGGAAGGGGGGTGGTCACACCCCCTTTCCTTTGTCCAGTTTCGCGCCAGAGCTGGGGCTGGAGTGTCCCAGCAACCGGTTTGAACCGGGGTATGCATGGAGCACCTAGGGTGCCCCAGGCAGTGTCTCAATCTATTCAGCCCTCCTTGTCCCAATACACAAAGTCCTGTCTGGGGTGGTGCTCGCACCTCTCCAGGCAGGAAACCTATTGTCCAAACCTCTGTGACTGGAAGGACTCCCAGCAGCAGGAGGTCAGACTTGTGTCGGTGGCAGCAGCGTCCATTTTGTGATGCTGGGGCTCTGGTTAACTTTAACCGGGATAGTCAGCAACAACATGTCTTCTCCCTCTAGAAGGGTGGAATGCTACCCCCGTCGCCAGAATTGGCGAGGGGGTAGTATTCCAAAGCGTATGACACCTTACACAACATGTTTGGATAAAGCCAAACCAAAGTTAGCATTTAACCGCGAGGATTATAATGCACTTAAGAGTATATGGTATGGCAATATCATAGAACAGCTATAAGGACATGGTTCCGAGAGCCGCAGACAGGCTCAGCTAATGCTAGAGCACCATCTCACACATAACCAAGCACTCTACCTCCAGGATTGTTAAGGCCTGCCATAGGAGTGACTTATAGGTTACTATGTGTCTATATATAAGTAGGTATAGGAATACCATACCTAAGCAAGGGGTGATTACACGACCTTACCCTCGCTGAGTGATCAGACAGTTGTGTCAGTTTGAGTGGCCAGCCAGGGGTGGCATAATACATACTGCAGCCCCTGGTAGGCCTTGGTTACACCTATGCCCTGAGTACCTAGGGTGCACTTCTACAGGGGCTGACCAGGTGAACCAATTCCCAATTGTGTATGTACCTAGAGTACATGGTGTAAATTTAGAGAGAGTGCATCTGGGCTGTGGGTCTGATTAGCAGGCCCACAGCCACATCTAAGTCGAAAACCAGTAAAGCAAAGCAAAAAGTGGGAGTGACCATAGGAAGCAGACCCTACTCTCCTACAGTAAGTACTTGGGTACAGCCCAGATTGGACACTGATGTACCCTTATCAGTCCCTAGTATATGGTACTAAGGTACACCAGGGGTCCCCCATGGACTGAAACATGTATTATGCCACCCATGGGAGACCACTCAAACTGTAACTGCAGGCCTGCCATTGCAGCCTGTGTAAACTTGTGCCAGCACCACTTACGAAATATATAGGTTTCCCTATATCTAAGGTCACTGCACTTAAAATCTATAAGTCACCCCTAAAGCAGGCATTTCAATTCTGAAGGCAGGGTGCTCGGTTCTAAGTGTGAGGGTGCCCCTGCATGAGCAGAACACCCCTACAACCTTCGGAGTCCATTCTCCTCGATTGCAAGTGCATCAGCCATTACAATACATAGAGTGGCCATGCGCCATTACGCGATGACCATCTCTAAACTAGCTGTAATGAACCCTGTCATGTTTGGTATCAAATACATTGGTATCATACCCCTTTTACGGTGTGGGGGTATGATTCCATGCACTGTACAGCTCCTCCAGGAGGCCCTCAGTGCTTCTGGTACCAGTCTTCTAGACCCGAACAGCACAACATGGCTGCTGCGAACCATAGACACGATTCTGCCCTCCTGCTGTCAAGCCAAGTTCGAGCAGGGGAAGGCAGAATAATAGGTATCCAGTCACAGGGAGGTGTGACCACCTCCCTGACAGTTTAGTGTATTGAGGCAGGGTGGGAGCACTTGCCATCACCATTCAGTCTGTTTGAGGGACACATTTTGTGCCCTCCTTGCATAGTCCAGTTCAAACCTGCTCAGGGAGCCTTTGGCTCCAGCTCTGGCGCGAAACTGGATTAAGGAAATGGGAGTATCCTCCCAACTGTCCCACTCCTCCGGAGAGGGAACCGGCCCAACCCTTTTCTTAAGGTACTTAAGGGCTTACCTGTGGGTGGGTCCCTAGATTCATCATGGGACAAGATTAATTTCAAGACACCACTTTTTTGACCGTCTGGGCACTCTAGACTTTGCTCTGGTCATCACGCCTGTAGCTAGGAAGACTCCTGCTGCTCCTGGTCTTCTTGCACTGGTCGTCTTTTGCAAGGTCTGTGCTCCATATAGGAACCTTCCAAGGCCGGTGGAAATCCAAGAAACCTGAAGGAATCTCCCTTGAAGTGAAGGAGTCACTGCACTGCATCTGCAGTCACCACAACAAAGCTGACTGGTCTGCTGATACCAAACTTCCATGGACTCCGAAAGGCTCAGCAACACAGGTGGTGGTTCTGCCCATCCCTCAAGGCCTGCCCTGTCCTCTCTCCAAGTTTGAGGCCAGTATCCCTCGTCGGAGCCACAGGAGCCGAACCCCTGTGCACCGCTTCGACTTGCTGTTGCAAAGACTTGTTGGCTTCCTTCGTCCAAGATCTTCGGGCTCCCGGTAGTCCCCACCTCAAGCGTCTCCTGCGACCAAGATCTTTATCCTCACAGCATCACTTTGCACCCTGTGGCTGCTTCTTTGGTGAGCTTCCCGAGGTCCTCTCGCGACCCTAGTGCCTCTGGCCTGTGAGTCCTCTTGAGGGTCATCTTTGATTTCTGCAGGCTCCCTTGATTACTCAGGGCCTGCTCTGACTCCTCTGCTGGTCCCGACACTGCACCTTATTCGCTTTCCACGTTGGTTGCAGTTGCCACGGCTTGTTGGTGTTCTCGACAGACACCGACCACTCAACATCTGATGTGGGACAGCTCGTAAACGGCTCCTGGTCTCCCACAGCGTCTTCTGGTCCTCACAGATGCAGCTCCAAGGTCACCATCAT
This sequence comes from Lissotriton helveticus, assembly GCF_964261635.1. Classification (NCBI taxonomy): domain Eukaryota; kingdom Metazoa; phylum Chordata; class Amphibia; order Caudata; family Salamandridae; genus Lissotriton; species Lissotriton helveticus. The sequence goes on from NC_136070.1 coordinate 419,300,514, forward strand.
CTCTCGACATCGGTGGGCATTCGTCTTCCATGCCTTCGGGTCATTCCTGAGTGGCATAGACACTGTCACCTCTACTTGCAGGTACCTCTCATCCTGAATCCACCTTCATGTTCCACCAGACACTTTCACCTTCTCCAGCAGCCGCATCTTCCTGAAGTCTCCCATTAAATTTGACTGCGGTTTCTGACGCCACTTCACACCTATGCACCCGGCTTCCCTGGTGTAGGTATCCTCGTTCCTGTGGTATCAACAGGTGGGGTGGCACTCCAACCTTCTGTCTTCCATTGGGTTTCTTCAAGGTCCACTGGGAAGGGTCCTTCGTCTTTAAATTTGCAACTGCGACTTACCCATTGACATGTATTGAGCCCAAGTTCCCACTCTGCACACGGCCTCCATGGGGCTCCTGGTTACTTACCTCAAGTGGCTCCTTAAGTCCCGGCACTTCTACATCTTCTGGGTATAGTCTTGACTCGAGTCATGGTTGCAATACCACTATTTTAGTATATGGTTTGGTCTCCCCCTAGTGACCACTATGTATTTCGTGCTACTTACTTGTTTCTATTGAAAAGTATTGCGAGCATTGTGTACATCTCCGGCTAGGAGATAGCTGTATGTGTTAGTGAGTGTCTTATAATACATGCATGTATCTGATAGAGACATCTAGCCGCAGATTCCTTAGCTTAGAATATCCCCAGATGTCGGACTGGATACGGAAATTGTTTGCAGCAGCACCTCTGCGCGCCGGGGTACGGTGCTACACGACCCATCCTGACGTCCACGTACGTGACGTCAACGAGGTCATATAAGTCCTTCCCGGCATGCTAACGTCAGTTTCCTTCTTTTCCGCGTGCAATGCGGATCTGGAGGGAGCGGTTCCTCTGGCCTGTTTTCAGGCCTCCTTTTCAATGCTTTGCGTCCGGAACAGTGTGCGATGCCTTCGGGCTTTAAAACTTGTAATTCTTGTTCGCGGCAGATGTCCATGATGGACCCGCATCTTATTTGTATGTGGTGTCTGGGCGAGCACCATGACTCCACGGACTGCGAAGCCTGCCAATGCCTGAAACCGAAGTCCCGGCGGGAGCGCCGTATGAAGCTTCTATCAGCACGGCTGTCCCGGTCGGAGTCGTCTCGCCCCCCCCGGCCTCTTCAACGGCAGGTCCCTCTACTGTCTGGTTCCGCCGTCGATCGCCCTCTGGGGTCCAGGGCCATTGTTCGCCGCTTGGTAAGTCGAGGAGCTTGTCACCGAGGTCTTCGACCTCCCCTTGTTGTTAGGGGTGCTGGTTCACGGAACATTCCAGACGTGCGCTCCCGACAGTCGTCCCCCCTCTATCTACCCTTTCTGGGTGTGGGGGCGACTCGGACCCAGATGAAGGCATATGCCATGGCTCTTCAGGCCTCCCTTGGGTCCTCTCCCGTTCCTAGGGCGTCCTCGGGGCCTCCGCTTCTTGTGGGGTCCCCGATGGACTCGCCGGTGGGTTCGCCCCCAGCGCCAATTGAGCCTTTGTCCCCCCAGGAATGTCAGAGATTTGGTGTCGTTAGGGCACGGCACAGCTGGGTTCCCCTCTACGGGCCACATGGAGTTGTTGGGGCGCGGCCCACCCGGGTCCCCCTCTACGACTCCTGGCGCCTCTGCCACACTGCATGGCCCGCTGGGCTCCCTGTGGCGCCGCAGGTGGTGGCCGGTGCTCATAGCCCTGCCTTGAGTACACCCCAGGCTTCTGGGTAAGCGGCCGCCTGTCCGATGCCAGGGTCAGCGCTGTACTGGCACCAGAGGCTCGCCTCCTCCGCTCCGCCTATGCCTCCGCTTCTTTCCCCGGAGTCGGAGCCTGTCTTGGACGAGGCGGAGTCGGTCCCGGGGCGGCGCCGAAAGCTTGCCTCGCCGCCTCCGGCGCCGTCTGCTTCAGAAGGGGGATCTTGTCATAGTTTAGGCACCGGGCGGCAGTGAATCGACGCCGGATGCAGCCGAGTCGGCGCCTGACGAGGCACGATCGGCGCCGATGCGCGTTGTTTTGGCACCGTGTCGATGCCGAGTTGTGGACTCTTCTCTAGAGGCCTCTGGAGAAAGTTTGTTGCCTGCCTCTCGCCCGGCGTCGCCGGAGATGATGTTGCCAGTGCCCCCATTGGAATTTCAGGGAGCTCCTCATGAGATCCCAGATCGGGCAGGCTCTTCGCCTCCCAGGATCCCCCTTCAGGATCCTCATTCTTCCATGGGGCTCCCTTACATGGGGCTTTGGTCGCCCTCGGTGTGTTGGGAGGGTCAACTTACAACCCTCCCCCACTGATGAGCTGTTGTCCCCTCCACGGAGGGCTACCGAAGCTGGTGCAGCTTTTTTGCGATTGATCTCATTGGCCACCCGCATTTTAAAAATGCTCCTCTTTGGCCCCTTTACTTGTGGACCCCTTGCTTGAGGTCCTTCACCTTGGGTCCTGAATTGTGGAGCCGCTTCTGTCCTTTGAGGCTTCACTGTAGGATGCCCTTTTGGGTACCTGGCTCCGGCCTGCTTCAGGCGACCCGGTGGCTCGTTCGGTTTTCCACCGCCCAGCTCCACATGATCCTGTTTGTGCACCCTGATGCACAGTGGTTTGCGTTGCAGACTGCCTTTCCTTCCTGCCCCCACTAACACTTCCTCCCTCTCGGAAGTCTCGATGGCTCGAGTCCTGGGGTAGGAACATCTTTGCATCCAATAGTTTGGCCTTACGGTCCTTAAATACAGTGTGTGTTTTGGGTTGGACTACCTCTGCCTGTGGGACTCTGCAGAGTCCTTGCTTTCCACTACCTCTGAAGGCGCTCGTGTCGACCTCCTTAGGGATGGTCGCAACCTTGCCGAATTCACAATCCACTCCGCTTTAGATACTGTGAATTCTTTAGGCCGAGCTATGGTGGACTCTGTTGCCATAAGGCGTCACGCTTGGTTGCGAGACAGCATCTTCCCTGAAAAAATTCGGGAGCGACTGGTTGACTTGCCCTTTGATGGGGTTTTGCTGTTTGATGCTCAGGCTGAGTCGACGGTTCACCGGCTCCTTGCAGGCTTTCGTCCTCTCACTTAGGTCTTCTTAGACTATCTGCTGGGGTGGTACTTTTTCATTTCGCATCCTTTGATGCGCTCTGTATCTGAAAGAGACACGTTAGTGATAGATTCCTTACCTTAGAATATCCCCAGGCGTCAGACTGGATCCGGAAACTTTTGCGTAGCAGTACCCTTGCGCGTCGTCTGCGGCTCTGCGTGTGTCGTTGGCGCCGGGATGATGTCGCCAGAGTACTTAGACGCCGCCCTCGCGCACTGATGTCCGTTCTTCTTTTTTCCGTGCCAGCAAGCGCAGATCCGGAAAAAGTGGTACCCTTAGTCAAATTTTGACTAACTTTTTCGATCCTTTTTGATCATTTTTCGAAGTCTCTCGACTCCTACGGTGCCGGTAGGGATGCCCGGGTTCAAACCCTGTGTCGACTGCAACCGACTTATGTCGGTTACCAACCCCCATCGCCGGTGCCTTCACTGTCTGGGCCCTGACCACGACGACAAGTCCTGCTCCGACTGCCGGGCCCTGACGTCCAAAGCTAGACTGGAGCGGTCCCGCAAGCGGCTCGAGCTCGGGCAGTCGGCCCCGCGCCGCTCTAGGTCCCGGTCCGCGAGGAAGTCGAGGGACCGGTCGCGGGGTCAGAGTCATCATAGCTCCAGGAGTCGTCACCAGTCTTCGGGCTTGAAGTCCTCAGGTAAGAGGTACAAGAAGTCGAAGAGGCGTTGTGAGAAGTTGGCCTGGTATATGATGTTCACTATTCTAGTGAGCACCTTGCACCAGTCCAAACAACCCTTATGGTGATGGTTGTAAAGTCAACCTTATAGACCAGCTATCCTAGTGGTAGAATGGACAAAGCAGTCTTAGGCTAAACTCAAGAGGGCATGTGAAGCCAGCTGTTTTACCATATGCAATCCCTTTAATACCAAGTGAAAGGACACCACACAGGTTGTATATCAAAATATATATATATGTATTTATTTCTAACACAATCCTCTGAACTCTTTATGATGTCAGAGGCACCAGCACAATACAAGATACTTAATAAAAATACAATAAGTTGCACAAAATACAGTAATGCCCTAGGGGCACTGTAGGAGAGTGGGGTCTGCAATCCTATGGTCACCCCAGATTTTTCTTTTTGCTTCACTGGTTTACGACTTTCCCTGGCTGTGGGCCTGCTAATCAGACCCACAGCCTAGCTGTTGTCTCTCTAAATTGACATCCGTGTACTTTTGATGCATTTACCAATTGGTACTGGGCCACCTTATCAGTCCCTGTACAGTGTACCTTAGGTACCCAGGGCATAGGTGTACCCAGGGCCTACCAGGGGCTGAAGCATGTATTATGCCACCCCTGGCTGGCCATCTGAACAGACACAACTGGCTGGTAAGACAGCTGGGGCAAGGTGGTGTAATCACCCTTTGCTGTAGATATAGTTGCCTATATCTAACCCTAAAATGGACACATATATTCCTATCAGTCACTCCTATGGCAGGCCTTATCAATCCTGAAGGCAGAGTGCTTGGAATTATGTGAGATGGTGCTCTGGCATGAGCTGAGCCTGTCTGCAGCTTGCGGAACCAAGTCCTTGTAGCTGTTCCATGATAACGCTATACCATATACTTTTAAGTGCATTATAATCCTCGCGGTTAAATGCTAACTTTGGTATAGCATTATCGAAACATGTCGAGTAAGGTGTCATACGAATTGGAATACCCCCTCGCCAATTCTGGCGACGGGGGTAGCATTCCACCCTTCTAGAGGGACACGACACGACATGTATGTAACTGTGAACCCCGGTTAAAGTTAACTCGAGCCTTGGCATTACAAAATGGATGCTGCCACCACAGACACAAGTCTGACCTCCTGCTGCTGGGAGTCCTTCCAGCGAGGGAGGCTTGGACAAAGGGTTTCCTGCCTTGGGAGGTGCTAGCACCACCCCAGACAGGATTTTGTGTATTGGGTAGGATAGGCCTGAAAGGAATGAGACATGGCTGGGGCACACAAGGTGTCCTGTGCATACACCGGTTCAAACCAGTTGCTGGGGCACCCCTGCCGCAAAACCGGACAAAGGATAGGGGGTGTAACCACCCCCCCTTCCTGGTCCCACTCAGGGGAGGGACCTAGTCACCAGTACAGCCCCCTTTAGCAGGATAAAGGTAGGAGCTGGTCCCATTCCAAATTAGATTAATCCTGAACTACTCTATAAGAAGAAACTCTGGACTTCGACGTTCTGCTCCACAGAAGACTGAAGAACTCCCTTGTGGGCAAGGAGTGTCCACCCCGCAACTGCAGGCACCATCAAGCGTCCAGCGGCTTCGCTTTATCGTCTTCCCTCGAGGATCCAGACTTCAGAGCCCGACGAGACCCGGATTCCCAGACTTCTCCGACTTCTCCGACCTCAACTCACATCTGCAGCACAGCTGAGACCTGTGGGTGTGACGAGCCACGTGGGACCGGCCATCTTGAAAGAAACTGCACCTCGCTTCCAGCACGACTCCCGAGGTAAACTCAACCAAGTGCTTTGGGGATTGAGAAGCCCCAGCCCCGAGCAGCTCCTGCACCGAAGATCAGCCCTCCAGCTTCCACGAGATCTGCGTGGGGCCCTTCTGCCTGTTTGCTGCCCGACGCGTTGTCTGGTCACTTGCCGGCTGGCTAGTGACCTCCTAGACGACGAACTTTGAAAATTACACTGCTGGTCTGGTTGCTCCAGACCGGCCCTTGCTCCCTTCCAAAAGAGGAGCACCCTGGACCCTCCTGGTCCACTCCAGATGCCGTTTTCACTCACCGCGTGGGTTGCCTTTGCCAAGGCCTGTTGACTCCAAATCCGGATCCAACACCGCTGACAGCGAGAGCCTGTGTGGGACAGCTCGTGCCTCCATCCTGGTCATCGAAGACACCTCCTGGTCCACGTGGCTGCAGAGACAAGCGTCCACTCTTCACCTGATCGCGACGACGACATCTGGTTCCTTCCTGGTTCCACTCCAGTCACTGGCTAGTGACTTTGAACATTGTCCTCTCTGCTTTCAGGTCTTCAGCATCTCTGATCCACCCTTGGATCACACCGGACGTCTTCCTCCTGGTCGCCTGCAGCATCTTTTCTTTCAGGCTCCATAGACTTCAACGCAGAAACCCGACACGACTTCGCACCTATGCACCTGCGGCCCGTGGGTGAGGTAACAAGAGCATTCAGGTGCTCAAGGGTACCTTGACTCTCCTAGTGTCCAGATTCACAGTCGTTTTAGTCCTAACTAGTCAGGATTGTCCGTACTCACCTTTTTCTTGAACTGTACTGTCCATAGACGTTGTTACGCATCTCGCGTGTGAGTTCACACTCTGCACACGCGTTCCGTGGGCCTCCTATTACTTACCTAAAGTTAGGGTAGCGTGGTCCCAACGATCCTACAGCCTCTGGACAGCTCCATTCCTTCTATCAATTTCCTTATACCATTTACTTAGTATAGGGTTTGCCGTGCCCCTAGGGCACCATTGTAATTTTGTGCAACTTATCGTATTTTTCATAGAAGATTGTCATGTGCTTAGCCCTCTGATCTCATAAAGAGTTCAGAGGTGTTTGTTATTAATAAATATATTGTTTATTTTCATAACAACCTGTGTGGTGTCCTTTCATCTGGTATTCAAGGGGTTATATTGTGGTAAAACAGCTGGCTTCACATGCCAAAAGAGTTTAGCCTAAGACTGCTTTGTCCATGCTACCATTAGGATAGCTGGTCTGTAAGGTTGACTTACAACCAATCACCATAAGGGTTGTTTGGACTGATACAAGGTGATCACTAGAACTAGTGAGCATCATATATCAGGCCAACTTCTCACATTGGTGTGCAGCGGTTGGGATTTGAGCTTGCTGTTGTTTTTACCAAATATAATCTTGAAATATCATTTGAAAGATCACATAAGGTAATATAGGTACATATAACAAGCTTAGAAATACTCTGAGTTCTACTGAACCCGCTGTTGTAGTAGAAAGGGCCTAGCACACCCTGACTACAACTCTTAGCAAGGGATCAGTAGGAAAACCCATAGTGTAGGTAGGTGCATCACTTACACCTCACTAGAAAGCATGTCTACCCATGGAGAGACTTCAGAGACTCCCCTAGTGGTTAGTGACCCTCCACAGGTCCTTTCCAGATATGCAGCTCTCAGTTTCCAGGAGATGAGACAATTGTGTACCTCCAGGAAATTGAAACAGGGTTACAACCATACCGCTCCTTTTCTGTTAGGTCTCTTAGAGACATAAGATGCTAGAAGGGCTTCTAACACAGGCCCCTCTAATCCAGATGGGAGCATGCCCCCCTTAGAAGGTAATCCTAACTCCAACCCCCCTGAAACAGAGAATTTAAAGGAAGAGAAAGAAGAAGAGTCCTCTGGGGATGAGGCAGACAAAGGTCCAGTAGTAGTCAGCAGACTCACAAGGGCCAACTTAAGCCTACATGAAGGTGGTACTGGGGGAGCCTCAAGACCACCCTCAAGCAGGCCTAACCTTGGGAATAGACGAGTTAGATCTCACTCCAGAGGCTCTAACAGATCTATTCACACCCATGTCTCTCAGGCATCTTCTCAGAGAGGGATGACATCCCCCTCAGAGAAGAGAGCATGAAGCAAAGATGAGTGAAGTGAATCTAAGGATTGACAGGGAAGAACTTGCCCTTGCCAAAGAGAAGCTTGCCTTTGCCAGAGAGCAACAGTTGAGTGGGGTAGTCCCCACTGGTGGCAGCAATATCCCTAGGGATAGAGAAAGGGGTTTTGATACTAGAAACCTGAGTAAAATAGTGCCCTCTTATAAGACAGGAGATGATATCCACAAGTGGATAACTGCTCTGGAGAGGGCCTGCAAAGTACAGCAGGTACCCCAGAGTCAGTGGGCAGCTATATTGTGGCTCTCCTTTGAAGGCAAAGGTAGAGATAAGCTCCTCACTGTTAGAGATGAGGATGCTAATGATTACCACGTCCTGAAAACTGCACTGATTGATGGGTTTGGCTTAACAACTGAACAGTACAGGTTAATGTTCAGAGACACCCAGAAAACTCAGGCTCAGGATTGGACTGACTTTGTTGATTGTGCCACTAAGGCTTTGGAAGGCTGGTTACTGGGAAGTAAAGTTACTGATTACACAGGATTGTATAATCTAATTATGAGAGAGCAAATCTTAAATAATTGTCAGAACCAGTTGTTGCATCAGCACCTGATTGACTCAAATCTGACCTCTCCCCAAGAATTGGGAAAGAAGGCAGACAATTGGGTCAGAACCAGGGTCAAGCAGCAGAACCAGAACCAGGGTGGTGGCCAGAAGAAAGCACACCAGATGGGTAATAATGAGAATAAGCAAAATGACCAGAAGTCTTCAACAGGGCCCCAACAATCTAAGGAGGGTGGGTCCCAGAATTCCCAAAAGAAGAAGAATGATGGTCTTAAGAAACCATGGTGCCAATACTGTAAAAGTAAGACTCACTGGTTTAGTGAGTGCACCAAGAAAGGCCAAACTCCTACCACTACTGTCCCTAAGACACCTGCACCCCCTAGTACAGTTAGTAGTGGTAGTGTACCTCCCAAGGCTATAGTTGGGTTAACCCTGGGAACTGAGGTGGGTTCTGACTTAGTCAGAATACCTACTCAGGCAGTTCTTGTTTGTACTGGGGACATGGATATGACCCCTACTGTAAGTCCTAGTACTCTGGGCAAATACAGGCAAACGCCTTTAATCAATGGAAAAATAGCTCAGGCCTACAGGGACACATGTGCCAGTGTCACTATGGTGACACCAACATTTGTGGACCCTGACCAGATCATGCTAGGTTCAGATTACCTAGTGACCAATGCTAGCAATGTCACTACCAATCACAGTATGGCAGTTGTTAATTTCTCCTGGGGAGGGGTAACTGGTCTCAAAAGGGTTGTAGTTAGTGCAGACCTCCCAGTAGATTGTCTTTTGGGCAATGATTTGGAATCCTCACTGTGGTCAGATGTGGAGTACAGGACTCATGTAGAAATGCTAGGTCTCTCCTCACATGTCCTTGCTGTGACCAGGTCACAGGCTAAGAAATGCCCAGCTGAACAGGTGCTGGATCCTGGAAGAATGGACCAGACACTACCTAAGAGGAAGAGCAGTAGGGTTAAGGCTGAGCCTTCCCCCCTGCCTCAGGTTGAGGATCAGCCCTCACAGGAGGCTGACCCAAAGACCCCAGAAGGAACTGTCCTAGAAGAGCTTGAACCTGAACAGGTTGAGTTTCTTGGGACAGGGGGACCTTCCAGGTCAGACCTGAGACAGGCACAGTTAGACTGTTCCTCCCTTGAACCCCTCAGACAGCAGGCTGCTGCTGAGGCTGCAGGGAATGCTACAGGTGCCCACAAAGTATATTGGGATGAAGGACTCCTATACTCTGAGGCAAGAGACCCCAAGCCTGGTGCTACCAGGAGGCTGGTCATCCCCTTGTCTCTTAGAGGTTTCCTTCTCACCTTAGCCCATGAGATTCCCCTTGCAGGTCACTTAGGCCGGAACAAGACTTGGGACAGGCTTGCCCCACACTTTCACTGGCCTCATATGTCTGAGGACACCAAAGAGTTTTGTCGCTCATGTGTCACCTGTCAAGCCAGTGGCAAATCAGGTGGCACAACAAAGGCCCCCCTTATACCACTACCTGTGGTGGGGGTACACTTTGAGAGAGTGGGGATAGACATTGTTGGACCAATGGACCCCCCAACAGCATCTGGGCACAGATTTATACTGGTGGTAGTGGATCATGCCACCAGGTATCCAGAAGCTATTCCCCTTAGGACCACTACAGCTCCTGTTGTGGCCAGGGCCATGATTGGAGTTTTCTCCAGAGTGGGGTTTCCTAAGGAGGTTGTCTCTGACAGAGGTGCCAACTTCATGTCAGGATACTTGACTGCAATGTGGAAGGACTGTGGTGTAAACTACAAGTTTACCACACCCTAAGATTCAGACCGACCAAAAGCCCCTCTTCTGGCTAAATCAGATGAAGGGTGAAAACCCCAAACTTCTTAGGTGGTCCATTTCCCTAAAGGGGATGGACTTTACAGTGGAGCACAGACCAGAGACTGACCATGGCAATGCAGATGGTCTCTCCAGGTATTTCCACTTAGAACAGGAAGACTCACCTGGTCATGGTTAGTTTAATGTCCCTAAGTTTGTGGGGGGGGGGGTTATGTAGGAGAGTGGGGTCTGCAATCCTATGGTCACCCCAGATTTTTGCTTTTTGCTTCACTGGTTTACGACTTTCCCTGGCTGTGGGCCTGCTAATCAGACCCACAGCCTAGCTGTTCTCTCTCTAAATTGACATCCATGTACTTTAGGTGCATTTACCAATTGGTACTGGGCCACCTTATCAGTCCCTGTACAGTGTACCTTAGGTACCCAGGGCATAGGTGTACCCAGGGCCTACCAGGGGCTGAAGCATGTATTATGCCACCCCTGGCTGGCCATCTAAACAGACACAACTGGCTGGTAAGACAGCTGGGGCAAGGTGGTGTAATCACCCTTTGCTGTAGATATAGTTGCCTATATCTAACCCTAAAATGGACACATATATTCCTATCAGTCACTCCTATGGCAGGCCTTATCAATCCTGAAGGCAGAGTGCTTGGAATTATGTGAGATGGTGCTCTGGCATGAGCTGAGCCTGTCTGCAGCTTGCGGAACCAAGTCCTTATAGCTGTTCCATGATAACGCTATACCATATACTCTTAAGTGCATTATAATCCTCGCGGTTAAATGCTAACTTTGGTATAGTATTATCAAAACATGTCGACTAAGGTGTCATACGAATTGGAATACTACCCACTCGCCACTTCTGGCGACGGGGGTAGCATTCCACCCTTCTAGAGGGACACGACATGTATGTAACTGTGAACCCCTGTTAAAGTTAACTCGAGCCTTGGCATCACAAAATGGATGCTGCCACCACAGACACAAGTCTGACCTCCTGCTGCTGGGAGTCCTTCCAGCGAGGGAGGCTTGGACAAAGGGTTTCCTGCCTTGGGAGGTGCTAGCACCACCCCAGACAGGATTTTGTGTATTGGGTAGGATAGGCCTGAAAGGAATGAGACATGCCTGGGGCACACAAGGTGTCCTGTGCATACACTGGTTCAAACCAGCTCTGGCGCGAAACCGGACAAAGGATAGGGGGTGTAACCACCCCCCCTTCCTGGTCCCACCCAGGGGAGGGACCTAGTCACCAGTACAGCCCCCTTTAGCAGGATAAAGGTAGGAGCTGGTCCCATTCCAAATTCGATTAATCCTGAACTACTCTACAAGAAGAAACTCTGGACTTCGACATTCTGCTCCACAGAAGACTGAAGAAATCTCCCTTGTGGGCAAGGAGTGTCCACCCTGCAACTGCAGGCACCATCAAGCGTCCAGTGGCTTCGCTTTGTCGTCTTCCCTCGAGGATCCAGACTTCAGAGCCCGACGAGACCCGGATTCCCAGACCTCTCCGACCTCAACTCACATCTGCAGCACAGCTGAGACCCGTGGGTGCGACGAGACACGTGGGACCGGCCATCTTGAAAGAAACTGCACCTCGCTTTCAGCACGACTCCCGAGGTAAACTCGACCAAGTGCTTTGGGGATTGAGAAGCCCCAGCCCCGAGCAGCTCCTGCACCGAAGATCAGCCCTCCAGCTTCCACGAGATCTGCGTGGGGCCCTTCTGCCTGTTTGCTGCTCGACGCGTTGTCTGGTCACTTGCCGGCTGGCTAGTGACCTCCTAGACGACGAACTTTGAAAACTACACTGCTGGTCTGGTTGCTCCAGACCGGCCCTTGCTCCCTTCCAAAAGAGGAGCACCCTGGACCCTCCTGATCCACTCCAGACGCCATTTCCACTCACCGCGTGGGTTGCCTTTGCCAAGGCCTGTTGACTCCAAATCCAGATCCAACACTGCCGACAGCGAGAGTCTGCGTGGGACAGCTCGTGCCTCCATCCTGGTTGTCGAAGACACCTCCTGGTCCACGTGGCTGCAGAGACAAGCGTCCACTCTTCACCTGATCGCGACGACGACATCTGGTTCCTTCCTGGTTCCACTCCAGTCACTGGCTAGTGACTTTGAACATTGTCCCCTCTGCTTTCAGGTCTTCAGCATCTCCGATCCACCCTTGGATCACACCGGACATCTTCCTCCTGGTCGCCTGCAGCATCTTTTCTTTCAGGCTCCATAGACTTCAACGCAGAAACCCGACACGACTTCGCACCTATGCACCCGCGGCCCGTGGGTGAGGTAACAAGAGCATTCCGGTGCTCAAGGGTAGCTTGACTCTCCTAGTGTCCAGATTCACAGTCGGTTTAGTTCTAACTAGTCAGGATTGTCCGTACTCACCTTTTTCTTAACCTGTACTGTTCATAGACGTTGTTACGCATCTCGCGTGTGAGTTCACACTCTGCATACGCGTTCAGTGGGCCTCCTATTACTTACCTAAAGTTAGGGTAGCGTGGTCCCAACGATCCTACAGCCTCTGGGCAGCTCCATTCCTTCTATCGATTTCCTTATACCATTTACTTAGTATATGGTTTGCTGTGCCCCTAGGGCACCATTGTAATTTTGTTCAACTTATCGTATTTTTCCTAAGAGATTGTCATGTGCTTAGCCCTCTGATCTCATAAAGAGTTCAGAGGTGTTTGTTATTAATAAATATATTGTTTATTTTCATAACAACCTGTGTGGTGTCCTTTCATCTGGTATTCAAGGGGTTATATTGTGGTAAAACAGCTGGCTTCACATGCCAAAAGAGTTTAGCCTAAGACTGCTTTGTCCATGCTACCATTAGGATAGCTGGTCTATAAGGTTGACTTACAACCAATCACCATAAGGGTTGTTTGGACTGATACAAGGTGATCACTAGAACTAGTGAGCATCATATATCAGGCCAACTTCTCACATTGGTGTGCAGCGGTTGGGATTTGAGCTTGCTGTTGTTTTTACCAAATATAATCTTGAATTATCATTTGAAAGATCCCATAAGGTAATATAGGTACATATAACAAGCTTAGAAATACTCTGAGTTCTACTGAACCCGCTGTTGTAGTAGAAAGGGCCTAGCACACCCTGACTACAACTCTTAGCAAGGGATCAGTAGGAAAACCCATAGTGTAGGTAGGTGCATCACTTACACCTCACTAGAAAGCATGTCTACCCATGGAGAGACTTCAGAGACTCCCCTAGTGGTTAGTGACCCTCCACAGGTCCTTTCCAGATATGCAGCTCTCAGTTTCCAGGAGATGAGACAATTGTGTACCTCCAGGAAATTGAAACAGGGTTACAACCATACCACTCCTTTTCTGTTAGGTCTCTTAGAGACATAAGATGCTAGAAGGGCTTCTAACACAGGCCCCTCTAATCCAGATGGGAGCATGCCCCCCTTAGAAGGTAATCCTAACTCCAACCCCCCTGAAACAGAGAATTTAAAGGAAGAGAAAGAAGAAGAGTCCTCTGGGGATGAGGCAGACAAAGGTCCAGTAGTAGTCAGCAGACTCACAAGGGCCAACTTAAGCCTACATGAAGGTGGTACTGGGGGAGCCTCAAGACCACCCTCAAGCAGGCCTAACTTTGGGAATAGACGAGTTAGATCTCACTCCAGAGGCTCTAACAGATCTATTCACACCCATGTCTCTCAGGCATCTTCTCAGAGAGGGATGACATCCCCCTCAGAGAAGAGAGCATGAAGCAAAGATGAGTGAAGTGAATCTAAGGATTGACAGGGAAGAACTTGCCCTTGCCAAAGAGAAGCTTGCCTTTGCCAGAGAGCAACAGTTGAGTGGGGTAGTCCCCACTGGTGGCAGCAATATCCCTAGGGATAGAGAAAGGGGTTTTGATACTAGAAACCTGAGTAAAATAGTGCCCTCTTATAAGACAGGAGATGATATCCACAAGTGGATAACTGCTCTGGAGAGGGCCTGCAAAGTACAGCAGGTACCCCAGAGTCAGTGGGCAGCTATATTGTGGCTCTCCTTTGAAGGCAAAGGTAGAGATAAGCTCCTCACTGTTAGAGATGAGGATGCTAATGATTACCACGTCCTGAAAACTGCACTGATTGATGGGTTTGGCTTAACAACTGAACAGTACAGGTTAATGTTCAGAGACACCCAGAAAACTCAGGCTCAGGATTGGACTGACTTTGTTGATTGTGCCACTAAGGCTTTGGAAGGCTGGTTACTGGGAAGTAAAGTTACTGATTACACAGGATTGTATAATCTAATTATGAGAGAGCAAATCTTAAATAATTGTCAGAACCAGTTGTTGCATCAGCACCTGATTGACTCAAATCTGACCTCTCCCCAAGAATTGGGAAAGAAGGCAGACAATTGGGTCAGAACCAGGGTCAAGCAGCAGAACCAGAACCAGGGTGGTGGCCAGAAGAAAGCACACCAGATGGGTAATAATGAGAATAAGCAAAATGACCAGAAGTCTTCAACAGGGCCCCAACAATCTAAGGAGGGTGGGTCCCAGAATTCCCAAAAGAAGAAGAATGATGGTCTTAAGAAACCATGGTGCCAATACTGTAAAAGTAAGACTCACTGGTTTAGTGAGTGCACCAAGAAAGGCCAAACTCCTACCACTACTGTCCCTAAGACACCTGCACCCCCTAGTACAGTTAGTAGTGGTAGTGTACCTCCCAAGGCTATAGTTGGGTTAACCCTGGGAACTGAGGTGGGTTCTGACTTAGTCAGAATACCTACTCAGGCAGTTCTTGTTTGTACTGGGGACATGGATATGACCCCTACTGTAAGTCCTAGTACTCTGGGCAAATACAGGCAAACGCCTTTAATCAATGGAAAAATAGCTCAGGCCTACAGGGACACATGTGCCAGTGTCACTATGGTGACACCAACATTTGTGGACCCTGACCAGATCATGCTAGGTTCAGATTACCTAGTGACCAATGCTAGCAATGTCACTACCAATCACAGTATGGCAGTTGTTAATTTCTCCTGGGGAGGGGTAACTGGTCTCAAAAGGGTTGTAGTTAGTGCAGACCTCCCAGTAGATTGTCTTTTGGGCAATGATTTGGAATCCTCACTGTGGTCAGATGTGGAGTACAGGACTCATGTAGAAATGCTAGGTCTCTCCTCACATGTCCTTGCTGTGACCAGGTCACAGGCTAAGAAATGCCCAGCTGAACAGGTGCTGGATCCTGGAAGAATGGACCAGACACTACCTAAGAGGAAGAGCAGTAGGGTTAAGGCTGAGCCTTCCCCCCTGCCTCAGGTTGAGGATCAGCCCTCACAGGAGGCTGACCCAAAGACCCCAGAAGGAACTGTCCTAGAAGAGCTTGAACCTGAACAGGTTGAGTTTCTTGGGACAGGGGGACCTTCCAGGGCAGACCTGAGACAGGCACAGTTAGACTGTTCCTCCCTTGAACCCCTCAGACAGCAGGCTGCTGCTGAGGCTGCAGGGAATGCTACAGGTGCCCACAAAGTATATGGGGATGAAGGACTCCTATACTCTGAGGCAAGAGACCCCAAGCCTGGTGCTACCAGGAGGCTGGTCATCCCCTTGTCTCTTAGAGGTTTCCTTCTCACCTTAGCCCATGAGATTCCCCTTGCAGGTCACTTAGGCCGGAACAAGACTTGGGACAGGCTTGCCCCACACTTTCACTGGCCTCATATGTCTGAGGACACCAAAGAGTTTTGTCGCTCATGTGTCACCTGTCAAGCCAGTGGCAAATCAGGTGGCACAACAAAGGCCCCCCTTATACCACTACCTGTGGTGGGGGTACACTTTGAGAGAGTGGGGATAGACATTGTTGGACCAATGGACCCCCCAACAGCATCTGGGCACAGATTTATACTGGTGGTAGTGGATCATGCCACCAGGTATCCAGAAGCTATTCCCCTTAGGACCACTACAGCTCCTGTTGTGGCCAGGGCCATGATTGGAGTTTTCTCCAGAGTGGGGTTTCCTAAGGAGGTTGTCTCTGACAGAGGTGCCAACTTCATGTCAGGATACTTGACTGCAATGTGGAAGGACTGTGGTGTAAACTACAAGTTTACCACACCCTAAGATTCAGACCGACCAAAAGCCCCTCTTCTGGCTAAATCAGATGAAGGGTGAAAACCCCAAACTTCTTAGGTGGTCCATTTCCCTAAAGGGGATGGACTTTACAGTGGAGCACAGACCAGAGACTGACCATGGCAATGCAGATGGTCTCTCCAGGTATTTCCACTTAGAACAGGAAGACTCACCTGGTCATGGTTAGTTTAATGTCCCTAAGTTTGTGGGGGGGGTTATGTAGGAGAGTGGGGTCTGCAATCCTATGGTCACCCCAGATTTTTGCTTTTTGCTTCACTGGTTTACGACTTTCCCTGGCTGTGGGCCTGCTAATCAGACCCACAGCCTAGCTGTTCTCTCTCTAAATTGACATCCATGTACTTTAGGTGCATTTACCAATTGGTACTGGGCCACCTTATCAGTCCCTGTACAGTGTACCTTAGGTACTCAGGGCATAGGTGTACCCAGGGCCTACCAGGGGCTGAAGCATGTATTATGCCACCCCTGGCTGGCCATCTAAACAGACACAACTGGCTGGTAAGACAGCTGGGGCAAGGTGGTGTAATCACCCTTTGCTGTAGATATAGTTGCCTATATCTAACCCTAAAATGGACACATATATTCCTATCAGTCACTCCTATGGCAGGCCTTATCAATCCTGAAGGCAGAGTGCTTGGAATTATGTGAGATGGTGCTCTGGCATGAGCTGAGCCTGTCTGCAGCTTGCGGAACCAAGTCCTTATAGCTGTTCCATGATAACGCTATACCATATACTCTTAAGTGCATTATAATCCTCGCGGTTAAATGCTAACTTTGGTATAGTATTATCAAAACATGTCGACTAAGGTGTCATACGAATTGGAATACTACCCACTCGCCACTTCTGGCGACGGGGGTAGCATTCCACCCTTCTAGAGGGACACGACATGTATGTAACTGTGAACCCCTGTTAAAGTTAACTCGAGCCTTGGCATCACAAAATGGATGCTGCCACCACAGACACAAGTCTGACCTCCTGCTGCTGGGAGTCCTTCCAGCGAGGGAGGCTTGGACAAAGGGTTTCCTGCCTTGGGAGGTGCTAGCACCACCCCAGACAGGATTTTGTGTATTGGGTAGGATAGGCCTGAAAGGAATGAGACATGCCTGGGGCACACAAGGTGTCCTGTGCATACACCGGTTCAAACCAGCTCTGGCGCGAAACCGGACAAAGGAAAGGGGGTGTAACCACCCCCCCTTCCTGGTCCCACCCAGGGGAGGGACCTAGTCACCAGTACAGCCCCCTTTAGCAGGATAAAGGTAGGAGCTGGTCCCATTCCAAATTCGATTAATCCTGAACTACTCTACAAGAAGAAACTCTGGACTTCGACGTTCTGCTCCACAGAAGACTAAAGAAATCTCCCTTGTGGGCAAGGAGTGTCCACCCTGCAACTGCAGGCACCATCAAGCGTCCAGCGGCTTCGCTTTGTCGTCTTCCCTCGAGGATCCAGACTTCAGAGCCCGACGAGACCCGGATTCCCAGACCTCTCCGACCTCAGCTCACATCTGCAGCACAGCTGAGACCCGTGGGTGCGACGAGACACGTGGGACCGGCCATCTTGAAAGAAACTGCACCTCGCTTTCAGCACGACTCCCGAGGTAAACTCGACCAAGTGCTTTGGGGATTGAGAAGCCCCAGCCCCGAGCAGCTCCTGCACCGAAGATCAGCCCTCCAGCTTCCACGAGATCTGCGTGGGGCCCTTCTGCCTGTTTGCTGCTCGACGCGTTGTCTGGTCACTTGCCGGCTGGCTAGTGACCTCCTAGACGACGAACTTTGAAAACTACACTGCTGGTCTGGTTGCTCCAGACCGGCCCTTGCTCCCTTCCAAAAGAGGAGCACCCTGGACCCTCCTGATCCACTCCAGACGCCATTTCCACTCACCGCGTGGGTTGCCTTTGCCAAGGCCTGTTGACTCCAAATCCAGATCCAACACCGCCGACAGCGAGAGTCTGCGTGGGACAGCTCGTGCCTCCATCCTGGTTGTCGAAGACACCTCCTGGTCCACGTGGCTGCAGAGACAAGCGTCCACTCTTCACCTGATCGCGACGACGACATCTGGTTCCTTCCTGGTTCCACTCCAGTCACTGGCTAGTGACTTTGAACATTGTCCCCTCTGCTTTCAGGTCTTCAGCATCTCCGATCCACCCTTGGATCACACCGGACATCTTCCTCCTGGTCGCCTGCAGCATCTTTTCTTTCAGGCTCCATAGACTTCAACGCAGAAACCCGACACGACTTCGCACCTATGCACCCGCGGCCCGTGGGTGAGGTAACAAGAGCATTCCGGTGCTCAAGGGTAGCTTGACTCTCCTAGTGTCCAGATTCACAGTCGGTTTAGTCCTAACTAGTGAGGATTGTCCGTACTCACCTTTTTCTTAACCTGTACTGTTCATAGACGTTGTTACGCATCTCGCGTGTGAGTTCACACTCTGCACACGCGTTCAGTGGGCCTCCTATTACTTACCTAAAGTTAGGGTAGCGTGGTCCCAACGATCCTACAGCCTCTGGGCAGCTCCATTCCTTCTATCGATTTCCTTATACCATTTACTTAGTATATGGTTTGCTGTGCCCCTAGGGCACCATTGTAATTTTGTTCAACTTATCGTATTTTTCCTAAGAGATTGTCATGTGCTTAGCCCTCTGATCTCATAAAGAGTTCAGAGGTGTTTGTTATTAATAAATATATTGTTTATTTTCATAACAACCTGTGTGGTGTCCTTTCATCTGGTATTCAAGGGGTTATATTGTGGTAAAACAGCTGGCTTCACATGCCAAAAGAGTTTAGCCTAAGACTGCTTTGTCCATGCTACCATTAGGATAGCTGGTCTATAAGGTTGACTTACAACCAATCACCATAAAGGTTGTTTGGACTGATACAAGGTGATCACTAGAACTAGTGAGCATCATATATCAGGCCAACTTCTCACAGGCACTTCGAACCATATACTAAAATAGTGGTATAAAAACCACGTCACGAACAAAGGAAAGGCCTAGGGCCTAGAGAATCGCTGGGGCTACGCTGTACTACCAAAGGTTAGGGAGCAGGAGGCCCACGGATGCGTGTGCAGTGTCTTTACACGCACGCGAGTTACCATAGAGTTAGAATGGGAACGAAAGAATTGGAAACTAGTTCTTTTAGGGCACTTCCGGATGGACTAGGGAAAAGCTACTTGAAACTAGGACACTAGGATAGTCAATACCCACAGGAGTACCGAAATACTCATGTTACCTCACCCACAGGAAGCGGGTGCATAGGTGTCAAAGTGTGTCGGGTTTCGTCGCCGATTCCTTTGGAGCCTTGGAGAAAGAAGCTGCAGGCGACCAGGAGAGAAGTGTCCGGGTGGATCCAAGGGCGGTTCGAGGATGAAGAGTACCTGAAAGCAGAGGGGACAGAGTCTGGGTCACTAGCCAGTGACCAGGCAGGAACCAGGCGATGTCGCGAAGCAATCAGGTGATGTCGTGAAGCTTGTCTCTGTAGCCACGTGAACCAGGAGGTGTGGACGACAACCAGGAGCTGGAGAGGGACTGTCCCAAAAAGGATCTCGCTGTCGGTGGTGTTGGGTTCCGGATTGGAGTCAACAAGCCTTGGCAAAGGCAACCCACGCAGAAAAGGAAGATGGCTTCTTAATCAGACCAGCAAGGTCTGATGGGCTGCTCCTTTTCAGGGGAGCAAGGGCCAGACTGGAGCAACCAGACCAGCATTGTAAATCAAAGGTTTCATCGTCACAGAGGCCACTAGCCAACGGGCAAGTGACCGGACAGACGTGTTGAGCAGGAAAATGCAGAAGGGCCCCACGCAGAACTCTTGGAGTGTGGAGGGCTGATCTTCGGTACAGTTGGTGCTCGGGGCTGGGGCTTCTCAATCCCCAATGCACAACTTCGAGGGTGCCTCAGAAGTTGCACAGAAAGCAATACGCTGGCTTTCCAAGATGGCCGGTCCCACGTCTCGCGTCGCCTCCACGGGTCTCAGCTTTGCTGTGGCTGTGGATCGGGCTGAAGGAAGTCTGGAAGTCTGGGTCTAGTCAGGCTCTGTGCTCGAGCTCCGGCAGGAGTGTCGACAAAGCAAACAGTTGATCGCTTGATGGTGCCTGCTTGTGCAGGGTGGTCACTCCTTGACCACAAGGGAGATTCTTCTGTCTTCTACATCGAGTAGGATGTCGAAGGTCCAGAGTTTCGTATCAGAGTTTCAGTCAGGATAAATCTAAAGTCTTGGGACTCAGCTCCTACCTATATACCAAATTTAGGGGCTGGATTACCTGCTAGGTCCCTCCTATGGGTGGGACCCAGGAAGGGGGTGGTTACACCCCTTTCCCTTTGTCCAGTTTCGCACCAGAGCTGGGGCTGGAGTGCCCCAGCACCGGTTTGAACTGGAGTATGCATGGGACACCTTGTGTGCCCCAGGCAGGGTCTCATTTCATTCAGCCCTCCCTGCCCCAATACACTATAGCCTGTCTGGGGTGGTGCTAGCACCTCCTTGTGACAGGAAACCTATTCTCCAAGCCTCCCTAACTGGAAGGACTCCCAGCAGCAGGAGGTCAGACTTGTGTCTGTGGCAGCAGCATCCATTTTGTGATGCTGAGGTTCTGGTTAACTTTAACCGGGATTAATGAAAGTAACATGTCTTCTCCCTCTAGAAGGGTGGAATGCTACCCCCGTCGCCAGAACTGGCGAGGGGGTAGTATTCCAAAGCGTATGACACCGTACACGACATGTTTTGATAAAGCCAAACCAAAGTTAGCATTTAACCGCGAGGTTCATAATACACTTAAGAGTGTATGGTATGGCAATATCCTAGAACAGCTATAAGGACATGGTTTCGAAAGCTGCAGACAGGCTCAGCTCATGCTAGAGCACCATCTCACATAAAACCAAGCACTCTGCCTCCAGGATTGTTAAGGCCTGCCATAGGAGTGACTTATAGGTGCATATGTGTCTAGATATAAGGTTAGATATAGGTATACTATATCTAAGCAAGGGGTGATTACACGACCTTGCCCCAGCTGAGTGATCAGCCAGTTGTGTCAGTTTGGATGGCCAGCCAGGGGTGGCAAAAGATATGCTGCAGCCCCTGGTAGGCCTTGGGTGCACCTATGCCCTGGGTACCTATGGTACACTGTACAGGGACTCATAAGAGTGACCCAATTCCCAATTGGTGATGTACCTAAAGTACATGGTGTGAAATTTAGAAAGAGAACAGCAGGGCTGTGTGTCTGATTAGCAGGCCCACAGCCACATTAAGTCGAAAACCAGTGAAGCACAAAGCAAAAAAATGGGGTGACCATAGGAAAGCAGACCCTACTCTCCTACAGGCGTCATCGCTCTTCCGACTCCCCACGACGCTCGCGTGACGCGGCCGGGGGTTTGGTCGACACCGCCCTCACGGCGCCGCAGGCGTCGCGGCCTGCTCCACACCCAATGGTCCCTGGGCAGGACGCGACGCTGGTGGAGATCGAGGCCTTCCTCATGGCCATGAGGTCGCTCACTCCTCCGTCGGCTTCCGCGGCGCGTTCGGACCCAGCAGTCCCGACTGGGTCCCCTCGCGGGCCGGGTGCTTCGGCCCCAGCGACGTCGTTGGGTGCTTCGGCCCCGGCGCCGTCGGCGACTTCGGTCCCGACGCCGCAGGGTCCCGCAGGGTCCGGTTCCGGACCCGGGTCATCACCGGTCGACCTTACAACCTCGCCGACGCCAGCCCCCAGGGTGTCGCCCCCGGCGCCGTCCCAGGACGACGCTGTCCCTGGTCCTACCCTTGATTCGGGTCCGGCGTCGGAGCGGCGCTGCTCGGCGCTGCATTCGACGCCAATGGGAGATTTCTAAACTCACCCAAGCCCTTGCGGAGAGTCGTGATGCAGCGCGGTGTTCCATCCAGTGTGGGCTTGATACCACGGACTCACTGAGCAGAGCGATGCCAAAGACGATGGCGATTCGTCGCCACGCCTGGTTGAGGTCCGCCAACATTTTTCGGCTGATGTCCAAAACACCCTTATGGACATGCCGTTTGATGGCCGTCGCCTCTTTGGCGACAAGGCAGACCATGCGCTTGAGGGCTTTAAGGACTCCAGGGCTACGGCCAAGTCCTTGGGCCTCTCGGCCCCGCGCCAGCAATCGGCTGCCTTTTGCCCCTTTCGTGACCAAGGAAGGGGTGCCCCCACACGTCCTGCCAGCCACTGGCCGCAGACTAACATCCAGCGCGGTGGCGGGTGTGGAAACCGCCGTGGCGGCGGTCGGGGACAACGGCGAGGCCAGTCCACACCTGCCCCTGCAGCATCCGCCTCAAAACCCTCCTAGTCCGTGCTTTCAGGCCAGGTGACGCCAGTGGGGGGCAGGGTCTGCCATCACCACCCCCACTGGCGCACTGTCACATCGGACAGGTGGGTGTTGCAAATCGTCCGAAGGGGCTACTCCCTCCCCTTCGAGGCGTCCCCTCCAGCCATGCCACCTCAGTACCACCGCAAGTCAGGGGATCACTTGACACTTCTGCAAGAGGAAGTTACGGCCCTCTTGCCCAAGGTGGCCATCGAGCGCGTTCCTGGGCCAGAAGTAGGGTGTGGTTGTTACTCCCACTACTTTCTGGTACACAAGAAGGGCAAAGGGGGCCTACGCCCTATCTTGGACCTACGGAATGTCAACGTCTTCCTCCAGAAGGAGAAATTCAAGATGCTGACTTTGGTTCAGGTCTTGGCTGCCCTAGACCCAGGAAACTGGATGGTAGCGTTGGACTTGCAGGACGCCTATTTCCACATCCCCGTCCTGCCGGCCCACCGGCGTTACCTGCAGTTCATGGTAGGCCACGAGCACTTTCAGTTTACTGTGCTCCCCTTCGGCCTTACCAGCGCCCCACGGGTGTTCACGAAAGTGATGGCGGTGGTCGCAGCTCATCGGCGCAGGTTAGGGTTTCAGTCTTCCCCTACCTCGACGACTGGTTGTTGAAGGCGGGCTCGCCCCAGACAGTCGTCAGCCAGCTCCAGACTAAGGCCGACCTCCTGCACCTGCTGGGGTTCTCCATCAATGTGCCAAAGTCACACCTGTGTCCTTCTTAGAAGCTCCTCTTCATCGGAGCGGTTCTAGACTCAGCGCAGTTTCGGGTTTATCCTCCCGAACAGCGGGTTCGGGATATTCAGGCTCTGATTCCGTTCTTTCAGCCTTTATCCCGTGTCTCGGTCAGGATGGCGCTGTGGCTTCTGGGGCTGATGGCCTCCTGCATCCTTCTGGTGCATCACGCCCGGTGGCGGATGCGGGCTCTGCAGTGGGACCTGAAGTTTCAGTGGGCCCAGCATCAGGGCAACTTGTCCGACCATGTCTTGATCTCGGAGGGCACTGCAAGACAGTTGCAGTGGTGGCTCACAGACCGCGATTGGGTCAGCTGCAGATCCCTCGCCCTACCCTAACCGCAGCGCGTAGTTGTGACAGACGCGTCCCTCCAGGGCTGGGGGGCCACATGGGAGCGGCGAGAATCAAAAGCCTCTGGTCTCCGGCGGAGTCCCGGCTCCACATCAACCTTCTGGAGCTGCGGGCGATCCGGCTTGCACTGAAGGCATTCCTCCCCTCTGTCCGGGGGAGTGTAGTGCAGGTGTTCACGGACAACACCACCGCCATGTGGTACTGCAACAAGCAGGGCGGGGTGGGGTCGTGGACCCTATGCCAGGAGGCTCTGCGCCTCTGGCAGTGGCTGGAACATCATGGCGTGACCTTGGTGGTTCAACACCTGGCAGGTTCCCTGAACGCCAGGGCGGAAGAACTCAGCCGTCGGTGCATGATGGATCACGAATGGCGTCTGAGCTCGGACGTGGCGCAAGGCCTCTTTCAGCAGTGGGGAGAGCCTTGGTTAGATCTATTCGCCACAGAAGAGAACGCGCAATGTCATCAGTTCTGCTCGTTGGAACTTCCAAGGCGGCACTCCCTCGGAGACGCTTTTTGTCGCGAGTGGAGTTGCGGTCAGTTGTACGCCTTTCCGCCTATACCACTTCTGCCCGAGTGCTGAAGAAGATCAGACGCGACCGGGCCCAAGTTATCCTTGTGGCTCCGGACTGGGCACGAAGATACTGGTATCCCGAGCTACTCAGCATGTCATCACACATACGTTCCCCCTGTTCCTTTCGTGAAACCCCAGTGGGACTTGAACCTGGTTCTAACTTACCTGATGTGCGCTCCTTTTGAGCCGCTCCATAACTGTCCTCTCCGTCTTCTTACTCTGAAGACTGCTTTCCTGGTTGCCATCACCTCTGCCAGGAGAGTGAGTGAGCTCCAGGCTCTTTCCTCTAAACCTCCTTTCCTTTTGTCCATCCGGACAAGGTTGTGTTGCGGACAAGACCCTCTTTCCTGCCCAAGGTAGTCACAGCCTTCCACATCGGGCAGTCCATCACCTTGCCCACCTTCTTTCCGCCTCCGCATCCCTCGAAAGAGGAAGAGAGACTCCACCGTCTGGACCCAAAACGTGCGCTCTCATACTATCTGGATTGCACACGCCAGTTCCAGGTGGATGACCAACTCTTTGTTGGTTACGTGGGCGCTAAAAAGGGACGGGCGGTGCACAAACGGACCATCTCTCGGTGGGTCGTGTTGTGCATCAAGACATGCTACTCTTTGGCTAAGAAGGAACCTCCTGTTGGGCTGAGGGCCCATTCCACTCGGGCCACAGCGGCTACTACTGCCCTTGGCCGGGGAGTCCCCTTGCAGGACATATGTCAGGCAGCTACGTGGGACTCGCTGCACACGTTCACAAGACACTTCCGCTTGGACAGCCAAGTCCAGAGGGATGGCTTCTTTGGCTGTTCCGTCCTCCAGGACTTTCTGGTGTGATTATTGGTTCGCAGACCCACCACCGGGGTTGGTATTGCTGGGGTATCTATTCTAAGGTAAGGAATCACTAACGTGTCTCTTTCAGATGCACAAGTTACTACTTGTGTAACGATATATCTGTAAGAGACATTAGTTAGTGATAGATTCCTTACGGCCCCACCCATCCTCCCCGTTCTGCGAACTGATATCTAGGGTTAAGGTCATTCCCTTTCAGGGCCCTAGTTTCATGACACAAGTGTTGGTTTTTATCATGGCTCTGCGTTTCTGGCGCCGAAAAGCTATGTATAAGAACTGACGTCAGCGCGCGAGGACGGCGTCTAAGTACTCCGGCGTCGTCATCCCGGCGCCAACGACTCTGACGACGGACGCGGAGCCGCAGACGACGCCTACCGACGCACAAGGGTACTGCTACGCAAAAGTTTCTGGATCCAGTCTGACGCCTGGGGATATTCTAAGGTGAGGAATCTATCACTAACTAATGTCTCTTACAGATATATCGTTACACAAGTAGTAACTTGTGCGTTAACATGGGCAGTGAGCCTTACATCGTCTTTTTTCTGTGGTAAAGGGTGATTACCCTTTTATTGGCTTCCCTTGGATGCGATTTGCTTTCAGCAGCCTGTTGGCCTGCTGTGGCCGTGTTCCACAGGTTGCAGTGTTTGGTCCTCTGACTGTGGTATTGAGCCAGTGGCTCAGCTCGGTAATGTCCTACGGCTCGGAACTCATGTTCACGGGTTCAGTTCGTTACTGTGTTCTTTTGGCTTGGCTTCTTGCCCTAAGAGGTGTCCCCCATTGTTTGGGGTATGCATACTCCTTGTGGGGTACTTGTATGCTATCATACAGCTTTGTTTATCTTACCTGGGCCTGGAAACCCTGTGCACTCCATGCGTCGCTTGGTGGTCCGTTTTACGGTGTCCTGTTTTTTCCCTGGTGCCATCTGCTTACGCCCTGGTCATCCACCTCCTTGGGAGGTTTCATGGTCTCCTCTTCAAAAACAGCTCCTACCTGCCCTTACTGTACGAGGTATGGTCCGGTATGGACATGTTCATGCTCCTGGCTAGTTCTGTCTCTACATAATTATATTTTATACATTTCTGTATACATGCGGGTTGCCCTGGTATTCCTCTTCCTATGTCCCCACCTCTTTCGAGGCTGCGAGGTCTGGACCAATATCTCTATGTCTGGGGGAGCTTTTCTGAGTTGTTGTAAGTTGCCATGATTCTTCCTGGCTTCCGCTTACTGGGGTGATTTTCCCAATCTGAAAGAAACAGGTTAGTGTTAGATTCCTTGTAGGAGAGTGGGGTCTGCAATCCTATGGTCACCCCAGATTTTTGCTTTTTGCTTCACTGGTTTACGACTCTCCCTGGCTGTGGGCCTGCTAATCAGACCCACAGCCTAGCTGTTCTCTCTCTAAATTGACATCCATGTACTTTAGGTGCATTTACCAATTGGTACTGGGCCACCTTATCAGTCCCTGTACAGTGTACCTTAGGTACCCAGGGCATAGGTGTACCCAAGGCCTACCAGGGGCTGCAGCATGTATTATGCCAGCATGTATTATGCCACCCCTGGCTGGCCATCTAAACAGACACAACTGGCTGGTAAGACAGCTGGGGCAAGGTGGTGTAATCACCCTTTGCTGTAGATATAGTTACCTATATCTAACCCCAAAATGGACACATATATTCCTATCAGTCACTCCTATGGCAGGCCTTATCAATCCTGAAGGCAGAGTGCTTGGAATTATGTGACATGGTGCTCTAGCATGGGCTGAGCCTGTCTGCAGCTTGCGGAACCAAGTACTCTACTAGAGGGAGAAGCCTACCCTATTAATTAGAATAGTGGCCCAGCATGGGTCCCAACCGAATAGATAACCCACAACACGGAGCTCACCTGAGGGTTAAGGAACGGTCACACGGCACACAACAGGAATTATAGAAAAGTATGAAAAATCTTTATTTTCTTTTTTCCATATTTTTTATATATTTCATCAAAACAAATTTCATACACAGGATGTAGTGTTCTGATACATTGATAAATAAAGTAAATTTAAAACATTCTAGTTATATATATTCAACATGGTCACCCCACAAAACCTCACACGTACCACATCCTGTCAGATCGTTCATTCGCTCACATCCAGACATTCATCAAGAAAACAATAGCACATTCCTCAACGTAATCGCCAGAGTGACAAAATAAATAATAGGATCCTGGGAGATCTTTGTGGCCAATTGCCAAGTTGTTATTCACAGGATCCAGAACACACGTAAAGTCAACGCGCGTTTCGGTGCTCAGCCTAGATGAACAGGCGCACCTTCATCAGGGCTTTCACGTCGAGGTAGAGGGGGACACAACACATGAACCAAAATAATCCGTATTCGATCTATAGTTAGCAAAAAAACATAATCACATTTTTAGAATGTACACCAATATGCACCGTGCCATCTGCGAGAAGTTGGCCTGATATATAATGTTCACTATTCTAGTGAGCACTCTGTATCAGTCCAAACAACCCCTATTGATGATTGGTTGTAAGTCAACCTTATAGACCAGCTATCCTAGTAGCATGGATACGAGCAGTCTAAGGCTAAGACTCTAGAGGGCGTGTTAAGCCAGCTGCTTTACCATCACATTACCCCTTGAACACCAAGTGAAAGGACACCACACAAGTTGTTATCAAAAATAAAGTGTATTTATTTATAACAAGACTACCCTGGCTCTTTATGAGACAGGGAGCTAAGCACACAACAAAACTCTTAAGAAAATACTTTAAGTCGCACAATTTACACAAATGCCCGAGGGGCACGAAAAACCATATATTACAAAAGTGGGATGCGAATTACTAGCAGGTAAGTAACTATTCTCATAGACTTTAGAAACGCTAGGCCTACAATACTAAACCCTTAGATTAGAAGCAGGAGGCCTGTGGACGTCGTGTGCAGAGTGGGAACTCTCACGCGTAAGGCGGGAAAAAGTCTATGGAGGCTAGCAAAGACAAAGTTACTGTTCTCGGGCGAACCCGACTAGGTGGGTCGAAAACAAGAGTGGATCCGAACACTTAGAGTGTTGGACTATGCTGAAGCACCGGAGTACTTGGTTTACCTAGCCCAGGGGCTGCGGCTGCATAGGGTTCAAGTTGCGTCGGAAACCCTCGTTGAAGATCCAGGAGCCTGAAGAAAGAAGTTGCTGGCAGGCGACCAGTGAAGAAGTTCGTGGTGATCCAAGCCTGGATCAGGGAAGAAGAAACCTGTAAGCAGAGGGGACCAAGTTCTGAATCACTAGCCAGTGATTTGAGTGGGCACCAGGATGGCACCGGACGAAGTCACCTCAGCCAGGTGAGTGGGCGCTGCTGGGCTCTGCAGTCTCTCGGACCAGGAAGCGTTGTCGGCGACCAGGATGGAGGTGCGAGCTGTCCCACGAAGGTACTTGCTGTCGACGTCGCTGGACCCAGGATTGGGCAACAAGTCTTGGCAAATGCAAGGCCCACGCGGTGGACCTAAAATGGCGTCTTGAGTGGACCAGGAGGGTCCAGGGTGCTCCTCTTTTGGAGGGGAGCAAGGGCTAGTCTGGAGCAACCAGACCAGCAGTGTTTGTCGTTGTGGAGCGTCATGAGAGGGCCACTAGCCAACGGGCAAGCGACCTGGACAACGCGGTTGCAGCAAAGAGCAGAAGGGTCCCACGCAGATCTCGTGGATGCAGGGGGGCTGAACTTCGGTGCTGGAGCTGCTCAGGGTCGGGGCTTCTCTTACCCCAAAGCACTCGGTCGAGGGTCACTCGGTGGTCGTGCTGGACAAGCGTCGTGCAGTTCTGAAGATGGCCGGTCCCTCGAGGTCTCGTCGCACCCACGGATCACAGCTGGGCTGATGATGTAGGTTGAGGTCAGAGGTGCCAGGGAAGCCGGTTCTCGTCGTGCTGGAGCAGTCTTGATCCGGAGGAGAGACTGGCAACAAACCGCGATGCTTGGTTGGTGCCTGCTGCTGCAGGGTGACTACTCCTTAGTCACAAGGGAGAATCTTGGGAAGAAGTCTTGAGTTCCTTTCGTGGAAAGTAGTTTCAGGATTCAAAGATGATCTGATTTGGAAGGGGGCCAGTTCCTACCTTTATCCTGCAAAAAGGGGCTGGCACGCGACTAAGTCCTGCCCTATGGGTGGGACTAGGAGGGGGGTGGTTACACCCCTCTCCTTTGGCGGGCTTTCCCCAGATCAGGGGCTGGAGTGCCCCTGGAACTGGTTCCAGCCGGCCTATGCACAGTGAGCACCGGGGTGCCACTTGCAGTCACCTTCCTCTAAAGCCCTGCCTACCTAGGATACACAAAATCCTGTCTGGGACGGTGCTGGCACCGCCCCTGGCAGGAAACCCTTTGTCCTTGCCTCCTGGGCTGGGAGGACTCCCAGCAGCAGGAGGGCAGACTTGTGTCTCGGTGGCAGCATCCATTTTGTGGAGCTAAGGCTCTGTCCGACTTTAACCGGGGTTATAGGTTACATACATGTCGTGTCCCTCTAGAAGGGTGGAATGCTAACCCCGTCGCCAGAATTGGCGAGGGGTTAGTATTCCAATTCGTATGACACCTTACTCGACATGTTTTGATAAAGCGATACCAGAGTTGGCATATAACCGCGAGGATTATAATGCACTTAAGAGTATATGGTATGCGATATCATGGAAACGGCTAAGGGATGGATCCCGAAAGCCGCAGACAGGCTCAGCTCATGCCAGAGCACTATCTCACACGATTCCAAGCACTCTGCCTTCAGGATTGTCAAGGCCTGCCATAGGAGTGACTGATAGGAGATCTGTGTGCCCATTTAGGTTTAGATATAGGAATACTATATCTAAAGCAAAGGGTGATTACACCACCTTGCCCCAGCTGTCGTGCAGCCAGTTGTGTCAGATTTGGATGGCCAGCCAGGGGTGGCATAATACATGCTGCAGCCCCTGGTAGGCCCTGGGTACACCTATGCCCTGGGCACCTAAGGTACACTGTACAGGGACTGATAAGGTGACTCAGTATCCAATTAGATATGTACCTAGGGTACATGGAATCCAATTTACAGAGAGAGCAGTAGGCCTGGGGTCCTGAATAGCAGGGCCCCAGGTCAACTAAGTCAGAAAACCAGCAAAACACAAGGCAAAAAGTTGGGGGCAACCATAGTCAGGGATCTACCTTCCTACATAACCCCCCCCCCCCCCAAACGAAAGGAGATAAGGCTATCCTTGACAGGTAAGCCTATATTGCCTAAGTGGCCATATAAGGAAGTACCAGCACTGGCATGGTTACCCCCTATCTCATGGTCCACTAAGCAATCCCTCACCCTAAGGGTTTCTGAGGGTCTCCACCATAGGGAATCTGTACCTGTGGTGGGTTTTGGCAAAGTAAAAGGCTGGTGCTGAAATGGAGTACTGAAGTGAGGCTCCACTAATGTAGGGCTCAACTTCCTCCAATCACCATCTACCATGTGTGCCTTTCTTTCCAGGACTGAGTTGCTGTGAGCTCTCAGGGGCAACCTCTGGCTACCTAAAGCTGGAGGCTGGGTCCCTCTGTTTGGCTAACTGGAGGGACAGGTCAGGTCTGGGGCCCTCAGGTCCCAAGTTTGGCTGTGCCCAACAGTGTCCATCTGTGGGAGGTCCCTAACTAGTTTTAAGGGGGTTCCCTCAGGAGTATGTTTTATTTTCACTTGGCTAGGACTACTAGCTTCAGTGCCCTTAATCTGCTGATTGGGAAGTTCTTTTGGACAGGGGGCACTTTGGGGTCCAAAACTGGCCTCCCTGACCTCTACAGCCCTGGGCTGGCTGAGGCAGGGTAGAGAGGGGCAGGTTACCTGCTCCAGACTGGGTCCCACCTTGGAAGGGTCCACTGACATCAGGGGCTCTGCCAGGCTAGGCCTGACTACCTCTGGGGCAGTTTCTTCACAAGGGGTCAGGTCAGTTCCCTGAGGAGGCTGATCCTTTCCTAAAGTCTGGTGGGAGGGAGATTTCTCTTCCTCCTCAATGCTCTCTGTCTGAGTGGAGTGACCCATAGTTTCAGGCTTCACAACACTATTATCTGTCTGAGTTTGAGCTGTGGCCATCACAACTCCACCAACCTTTTCAGGAAGGGACTCAGTTTGGGTATGGGCTGTGACCATCACAGCCCTGCTAACCTTTTCTGGGAAGGAAGCTGTCTGAGATTGGGCTGTGACTGGCACAGCCCTCCTGACCTGTTCAGGGAGGACATCTTGGACTGGGGCTGTGGCTATCACTGCCCCACCAACCTTACCATGGAGGTTCACCATTTTAAAATGGGTTTCTTGCTCTACCTCAGCCCAGGCTGAGAGCTCTAAATCATTCCCCAGTAGGCAATCTACAGGCAAGTTTGGTGACACTGCCACTCTCTTGGGGCCAGTGACACCTCCCCAGCTGAGATTTACCACTGCCATGGGAGGATTTCTCTGTACTCCATCAATATTGGTCACCTGGTATGTGGCACCAGGTAAAAGTTGCCTTGAGGGGACTAGACTCTCAGTCACCATGGTGATGCTAGCCCCTGTATCTCTATAGGCCTCAACTTTTGAACCATTGATGAGGGGCTCCTGTCTGTACTTGCCCAAAGTGTTGGGACAAGTTGTGAAGTTGGCAAACCCCATGCCAGTCTCACAGACAAGAGTATCTAAGTCTGGGGACCTGGTTAGGCCAGAGTCCCCAGGAACTCCCAAAGTAAATGCACCCAAATTCTTGGGGGCACTCCCACCGCCTGGGGGATTACTACTAGTAGTAACAGGAGGTTTGGGAATGTTACTTGGGGGTATGTTCTCCTTATTGTTATTCTTTGGGCAACTGCTGTCAGTTTTCAAATGACCCACCTGTTTACAGGGATAACAATAAGGTTTCTTCTGGGCATTGGATGGATTCTGGGACCCACCCCCCTCAGAGGATTTTTGGGGCCCTGATGTGGTTTGATCTGAAGATTTATTCCCACCCTTCTCTTGAGGCTTGGTTGATTCCTTTTTCTGGTCACCACCTTGGTTCTTAGGCCTAATCCTGGTTCTGACCCATTTGTCTGCCCTCTTACCCAATTCTTGTGGAGAGGTCAGATCAGAGTCTACCAGGTGCTGGTGTAATAACTGGTTCTGACAATTATTTAAGACTTGCTCTCTCATAATAAGATTATACAATCCTGTGAAGTCAGTAACCTTGCTACCCAGTAGCCAGCCTTCCAAAGCCTTAGTGGCACAATCAACAAAGTCAGCCCAATCCTGAGACTGAGTTTTCTGGGTATCCCTGAACAGCAACCTGTACTGCTCAGTGGTTAAGCCAAACCCATCAACCAGTGTATTTTTTAGGACCTGGTAATTGTTAGCATCCTCCACTCTTGTAGTGAGGAGCTTATCTCTACCTTTGCCATCAAAGGAGAGCCACAGTATAGCTGCCCACTGACTCTGGGGAATGCCCTGCACAGTGCAGGCCCTCTCCAAAGCAGCCATCCATTTCTGGATGTCATCCCCTTGTTTAAAGGGGGGCACTATCTTTGTCAGGTGTTTAGTATCTAAACCCTTCTCTTTTTCTCTTGGGAGATTGCTGCCACCAGTGGGAACTGTCCCACTCATCTGCTGCTCTATAGCAAAGGCAAGCTTCTCTTTGGCCAGGGCAAGTTCTTCCCTTTCAATCCTCAGATTAGCCTGTTTCATCCTTGCTTCATGCTCTCTTCTCTGAGGGGAAGTCAATCTCCTCTGGGGAGAAATCCTTCTCCTCTGAGAAGAGGCATTAGAGTGCAGAGATATACTGGAGTCCCTAGAAGGGGATCTACCTCTTCTAACTCCAAGGTTAGGCCTCATTAGGGTCAGTACTGGGGGTCCCCCAGATCCTTGCCCAAGTAGGTCTAAGTTGGCCCTAGTGAGTCTGCTGACTAACTCAGGACCCTTGTTTGCCTCATCCCCAGAGAGTTCCTCAGGATCCTCCTCCTCAACTGCATTTACAGTGTTGTGGAGGTCTGGATCCCCAGTGGTACCCTCTAAGGCTGGCATATTCCCATCTAGCTGAGAAATCTTTCTCGCATCATATGTCTCTAAGAGACCTATCAGAAAGGGAATGGTGGGGTTAGACCCCTGTTTCAGTTTCCTGGAGGTACACACTTGTCTCATCTCCTGGAAACTGAGAGCTGCATATCTTGATTTGACCTGTGGAGGGTCAAGATCCACAAGGGGAGTCTCAGTAGACTCTCCATGGGTAGACATGCTTTTCTAGTGAGGTGTAAGTGGTGCACTTACCTACACTATATGTTTACCTACTGATCCCTTGCTAGAGTTGTAGTTTAGGGTGTGCTAGGCCCTAGGAGCTACAACAGCTGGTTCAGTAGAACTCAGAGTATTCTAAGCTTAGTTATATGTACCTTAGTACTTATGTGATCTTTCAAATGATATTCTTAGGATATGTGTGGTAAAACAACAGCAAGCTCAAATCCCAACCGCTGCTCACCAATGTGAGAAGTTGGCCTGATATATAATGTTCACTATTCTAGTGAGCACTCTGTATCAGTCCAAACAACCCTTATTGATGATTGGTTGTAAGTCAACCTTATAGACCAGCTATCCTAGTAGCATGGATACGAGCAGTCTAAGGCTAAGACTCTAGAGGGCGTGTTAAGCCAGCTGCTTTACCATCACATTACCCCTTGAACACCAAGTGAAAGGACACCACACAAGTTGTTATCAGATTTGGATGGCCAGCCAGGGATGGCATAATACATGCTGCAGCCCCTGGTAGGCCCTGGGTACACCTATGCCCTGGGCACCTAAGGTACACTGTACAGGGACTGATAAGGTGACTCAGTATCCAATTAGATATGTACCTAGGGTACATGGAATCCATTTTACAGAGAGAGCAGTAGGCCTGGGGTCCTGAATAGCAGGGCCCCAGGTCAACTAAGTCAGAAAACCAGCAAAACACCAGGCAAAAAGTTGGGGGCAACCATAGTCAGGGATCTACCTTCCTACACCATCATTTACATTTCTCTTATTTACTTTTATGTATATACTAAGTTATAAATAACATCAGCGGAACCAAGTCCTTATAGCTGTTCCATGATAACGCTATACCATATACTCTTAAGTGCATTATAATCCTCGCTGTTGAATGCTAACTCTGGTATAACATTATCAAAACATGTCGAGTAAGGTGTCATACGAATTGGAATACTACCCCCTCGCCAATTCTGGCGACGGGGGTAGCATTCCACCCTTCTAGAGGGACACAACATGTATGTAACTGTGAACCCCGGTTAAAGTTAACTCGAGCCTCAGCATCACAAAATGGATGCTGCCACCACAGACACAAGTCTGACCTCCTGCTGCTGGGAGTCCTTCCAGCGAGGGAGGCCTGGACAAAGGGTTTCCTGCCTTGGGAGGGGCTAGCACCACCCTGTGAGAAGTTGGCCTGATATATGATGCTCACTAGTTCTAGTGATCACCTTGTATCAGTCCAAACAAGCCTTATGGTGATTGGTTGTAAGTCAACCTTATAGACCCGCTATCCTAATGGTAGCATGGACAAAGCAGTCTTAGGCTAAACTCTTTTGGCATGTGAAGCCAGCTGTTTTACCACAATATAACCCCTTGAATACCAAATGAAAGGACACCACACAGGTTGTTATGAAAATAAACAGTCTATTTATTAATAACAACACTTCTGAACTCTTTATGAGGTCAGAGGGCTAAGCACATGACAATCTCTTACGAAAAATACGACAAGTTGCACAAAATTACAATGGTGCCCTAGGGGCACGACAAACCATATACTAAGTAAGTGGAATGTGAAAGTCGACAAAAGGAATGGAGCTGTCCAGAGGCTGTAGGATCGTTGGGACAACGCTACACTAACACTAGGTAAGTAATAGGAGGCTCACGGGACGCGTGTGCAGAGTGAGAACTCACACGCGAGATGCGTAACAACGTCTATGGACAGTACAGTTCAAGTTAAAGGTGAGTACGGACAATCCTGACTAGTTAGGACTAAAACGACTGTGGAACTGGACACTAGGACAGTTAGACTACCCTTGAGCACCAAAATGCTCTCGTTACCTCACCCACGGGCTGCGGGTGCATAGGTGCCAAAGTGTGTCAGGTTCTCGCGTTGAAGTCAATGGAGCCTGAAAAAAAAGATGCTGCAAGTGACCAGGAGGAAGATGTCCGGTGCGATCCAAGGGTGGATCGGTGAAGAAGAGGACCTGAAAGCAGAGGTGACAGTGTTAAAAGTCACTAGCCAGTGACCGGTGTGGAACCAGGAAGGAACCAGTTGCTGTAGTCGCGATCAGGTGAAGAGTGGACGCTTGACTCTGCAGCCACGTGGACCGGGAGGTGTCTTCGATGACCAGGATGGAGGCACGGGCTGTCCCGCACAGGCTCTCGCTGTCGGCGGTGTCGGATCCGGAATTGGAGTCAACAGGCCTTGGCAAAGGCAACCCACGCGGTGAGTGGAAAAGACGTCTGATGTGGACTAGGAGAGTCCGGGGTGCCCCTCTTTTGGAAGGGAGCAAGGGCCAGTCTGGAGCAACCAGACCAGCAGCAAAGATTTGAAGGTTCGTTGTCTAGGAGGCCACTAGCCAGCCGGCAAGTGACCAGACAACGCGTCAAGCAGCAAACAAGCAGAAGGGCCCCACGCAGATCTCGTGGATGCTGGAGGGCTGATCTTCGGTGCAGGGGCTGCTCGGGGCTGGGGCTTCTCAGTCCCCAAAGCACTTGGTCGAGTTTACCTTGGGAGTCGTGCTGGATAGCGAAGTGCAGGTTCGTCACAAGATGGCCGGTCCCACGTGTCTCGTCGCACCCACGGATCTCAGCTGTGCTGCAGATGTAGGTTGAGGTCGGAGAGGTCTGGGAATTCGGGTCTCGTCGGGCTCTGAAGTCTGGATCCTGGAAGAAAGATGACAAAGGGAAGCCGCTGGACGCTTGATGGTGCCTGCAGTTGCAGGGTGGACACTCCTTGCCCACAAGGGAGATTTCTTCAGTCTTCTGTGGAGCAGAACGTCGAAGTCCAGAGTTTCTTCTTGTAGAGTAGTTCAGGATTAATCTAATTTAGAATGGGACCAGCTCCTACCTTTATTCTCCTAAAGGGGGCTGCACTACTGACTAGGTCCCTCCCCTGGGTGGGACCAGGAAGGGGGGTGGCTACACCCCCTATCCTTTGTCCGGTTTCCCGCCAGAGCTGGGGCTGGAGTGCCCCAGCAACTGGTTTGAACCAGTGTATGCACAGGGCACCTTGTGTGCCCCAGGCATGTCTCATTCCTTTCAGGCCTCCCTACCTCAATACACAAAATCCTATCTGGGGTGTGTAGGAGAGTGGGGTCTACAATCCTATGGTCACCCCAGATTTTTGCTTTTTGCTTCACTGGTTTACGACTCTCCCTGGCTGTGGGCCTGCTAATCAGACCCACAGCCTAGCTGTTCTCTCTCTAAATTGACATCCATGTACTTTAGGTGCATTTATCAATTGGTACTGGGCCACCTTATCAGTCCCTGTACAGTGTACCTTAGGTACCCAGGGCATAGGTGTACCCAGGGCCTACCAGGGGCTGAAGCATGTATTATGCCACCCCTGGCTGGCCATCTAAAACTGACACAACTGGCTGCATGACAGCTGGGGCAAGGTGGTGTAATCACCCTTTGCTATAGATATAGTATACCTATATCTAACCCTAAAAATGGACACATATCAAGCGTCCACTCTTCACCTGATCGCGACGACAGCATCTGGTTCCCTCCTGGTTCCACACAGTGACTTTGAAAACTGTCCCATCTGCTTTCAGGTCCTCTTCTTCCTCGATCCACCCGTGGATCACACCGGACATCTTCCTCCTGGTTGCCTGCAGCATCTTTCTTCAAGGCTCCATAGACTTCGACGCGGAAACCCGACACACTTTGACACCTATGCACCCGCAGCCCGTGGGTGAGCTAACAAGAGCATTTCGGTGCTCAAGGGTAGATTAACTCTCCTAGTGTCCAGATTTCCAGTCGTCTTAGTCCTAGATAGTAAAGACTGTCCGTACTCACCTTTTTCGTAAACTGTACTGTCCATTGACTTTGTTCCGCATCTCGCGTGTGAGTTCACACTCTGCACACGCGTCCCGTAGGCCGCCTGTTACTTACCTAAGGTTAGGATAGTGTAGCCCCAGCGATCCTACAGCCTCTGGACAGCTCCTTTCCTTCTAGCGATTTCCTTATACCATTTACTTAGTATATGGTTTGCCGTGCCCCTAGGGCACCATTGTAATTTTGTGCAACTTATCGTACTTTTCCTAAGAGATTGTCATGTGCTTAGCCCTCTGATCTCATAAAGTTCAGAGGTGTTTGTTATTAATAAATATACTGTTTATTTTTATAACAACCTGTCTGGTGTCCTTTCATCTGGTATTCAAGGGGTTCTATGTGGTAAAACAGCTGGCTTCACATGCCAAAAGAGTTTAGCCTAAGACTGCTTTGTCCATGCTACCATTAGGATAGCTGGTCTATAAGGTTGACTTACAATCAATCACCATAAGGGTTGTTTGGACTGATACAAGGTGATCACTAGAACTAGTGAGCATCATATATCAGGCCAACTTCTCACGTTCCTTACCTTAGAATATCCCCAGGCGTCAGGCTGGAGCGGGAAAGTTTTCGTCAGCAGTACCTTGCGCGTCGGTAGGCGTCGTCTGTGGCTCCGCGTCCCTCATCGGCGTTGTGATCGTCGGGATGACGTTGTCGGAGTACTCAGACGCCGCCCTAGCACGCTGACGTCAGTTGTTCTTTTTTTCGCACCAACAAGCGCAGATCCGGGAAGAGCAGTACTCTAGTCACTGTTTGACTAACTTTTTTGATCTATTTTGGATCTCTTTTTCGAGTCGACTTCGACTCCTGGTGCCGTAAGGATGCCTGGCTTCAAGCCGTGCGACGCCTGTCACTGCCTGATGTCGGTGACCGATCCCCTCAGTCGGTGTCTCTACTGCCTCGGGCCGACCACGACGACAAGTCGTGCCCCGACTGCCGGGCCTTGACATTGAAAAAGCTAGGTGGGAGCAGTCCTGCAAGCTACTCGAGATCCGGCAGTCTGCTCCGCGCCGCTCAAGGTCCTGGTCGAGGGACCGGTCGCAGAGCCGCAGTCGTCGCTCGTCGAGTCATCGTCATCACTCGTCGGGCTCCAAGTCCCCCGCGCCGTCGGGTGTTTCGGCCCCAGCGCCGTCATCTACTTTGGTCCCTAAGCCTTCGTCCACCTGTGGGAACCGCGCCTGGATCCCTGTCGACGCAGTCGTCGCTCGTCGAGTCATCGTCATCACTCGTCAGGCTCCAAGTCGTCCGGTAAGTCGCGGGGCTCAAAGAAAAAGTCAAAGTGGCGACATCGCTCTTCTGACTCCCCTCGCCGCTCGCACAACGCAGCCGAGGGTTTGGGCGACACCGCCCGCGGGCTCCGTCAGAGCCGCAGGCGCCTCCGGGCCAATACTGTGCGGTCCCTGGCCTGCGAGCGACGCCGGAGGAGTTTCGTGACTTC
The DNA here is from genome assembly GCF_964261635.1 of Lissotriton helveticus. Lineage (NCBI taxonomy): Eukaryota > Metazoa > Chordata > Amphibia > Caudata > Salamandridae > Lissotriton > Lissotriton helveticus. The sequence continues at coordinate 419,338,880 of NC_136070.1, forward strand.
TTCATTGCCATGAGGACTCACTTCCCCCCCGTTGAGGCCTGCCGGTGGCTCCGGCACTGGCGCCGTCCGGTGCTTCGGCCCCAGCGCCGTCGTCTATTTCGGTCCCGTCGCCTTCGGCCTCTGTGGGATCCATGCCTGGATCCCGGTCGACGCCAGTTGAACTTACGACCCCTCCGCTGGCGCCGACCCCCCTGGTGTCGCTCCCGGCACCGTCCTCGGATGACGTCAGCCCCGGTCCGAGTCCGGCGTCGGAACAGTGCCGCTCAGCGCCGTCTTCGGCGTCGATGGGTGAGGCCTTCATCTACGACCCTGCTCCGTCATTTCAGCCTGTATACCAGGACACTAATGAAGGGGAGGACTGGGAGGGGTCTGAGGACCCTCAGGGCAGATGAGCTAGGGGATGCTAGTGGTTTGGACACTTCGCCCGACACTGGATTCATCTCTCCTCCTTCCGTGGCTACTGAGGAGGGTGCTACATATGGCGTGGTGTTGCGCAGGGCAGCCAAGGCCAAGACGCAGACTTCCAGACCTCTCTGACCCTCTCTTCACGTCTGCAGCATAGCTGAGATCCGTGGAGGCGACGAGACACGTGGGACCGGACATCTTGAAAAGCCTGCAACTTGCTAACTGTGCAGCTCCTGAGGTATCTTCGAAGCTGTGCACTAGGGATTGAGAAGCCCCGAATCCGAGCTCCACCTGCACCGAAGATAAGCACTCCACGAGTTCTGAGTGGGGCCCTTCTGCTTGTGTTCTGCTTGACGCGTTGTCCGGTTGCTGGCCCGTTGGCTAGTAGCCTCTGTGACGACAATCCTTTTGAACCAACTCGCTGGTCTGGTTGCTCCAGACTGGCCCTTGCCTCCCTGCAAAGGTGAGGCACCTCAGACCTTGCTGGTCTGCATCAGAAGCCTTCTTTGAATCCTGTGTGGGTTGGCTTTGCCAAGGCTTGTTGACTCCAATCCGGAAGTCGACTCCTCCATCCGCGAGATCCTGCGTGGGACAGCTCGCCTCCAGCTCCTGGTCATCCTCGACGCCTCCTGGTCCGCATGGCTGAAGAGACGAGCTTCAAGACAGCACCTGATTGCTCCTCGACACCGTCTGGTTCCTTCCTGGTTCCACCCGGTCAGTGGCTAGTGACCCAGACTCTGTCCCCTCTGCTTTCAGGTCCTCTTCATCTTCGATCCACCCTTGGATCCACCCGGACATCTTCCCCCTGGTCGCCTGCAGCATCTTCCTTCAAAGGCTCCATAGGACTCAACGGCAAAACCCGACACATCTTCACACCTACGCACCCGCCGTCCATGGGTGAGGTAACGCGGGGACAGCTTGCCTCCAGCTCCTGGTCATCCTCGACGCCTCCTGGTCCATGTGGCTGAAGAGACAAGCTTCAAGACAGCACCTGATTGCTCCCCGACGTCGTCTGGTTCCTTCCTGGTTCCACCCTGTCACTGGCTAGTTACCCAGACTCTGTCCCCTCTCCTTTCAGGTCCTCTTCATCTTCGATCCACCCTTGTATCCACCCAGACATCTTCCTCCTGGTCGCCTGCAGCATCTTCCTTCAAAGGCTCCATAGGACTCAACGGCAAAACCCGACACATCTTCACACCTATGCACCCACCATCCGTGGGTGAGGTAACGCGAGTACTTCGGTGCTCCCAAGGGTATTGACTATCCAAGTGTCTAGGTTTTTAGTTGTTTCCTCCCACTTAAACCGGAAGTGTCCTAAATCCTTCTAAATCTAGCTTCTAAGTTCCCATTGACTTTGCATTGACTCACGCGTGTGTGTAAAAACACTGCACGCGCCGCCTGTGGGCCTCCTGCTTCTAAACTAAGGTTCAGATAGTGTAGCCCCAGCGATTCCCTAGGCCCTAGGCCTTTCCTTTTCTCGTGACGTGGTACTTATACCACTTTCTTAATATATGGTTTGCTTCGCCGCTAGGGCCTAACCGTAAATTGTGCAACTTAACGTATTCTGACTAAGTATCTTGTTATGTGCTTTTGCCTCTGATCTCATAAAGAGTTCAGAGGAGTGTGTTAGTGAATAATTACATATATATTTTAAATATATCCTGTGTGGTGTCCTTTCATTTGATATTCAAGGGGTTGCATATGGTAAAACAGCTGGCTTTACAGGCCCTCAAGAGTCTTTTAGCCTAAGACTGTTCTGTCCACGCTACCACTAGGATAGCTGGTCTATAAGGTTGACTTACAACTATCTCCATAAGTGTTGTTTAGACTGGTGCAAGGTGCTCACTAGAATAGTGAACATCATATACCAGGCCAACTTCTCACACCTATCTTGGACCTCCGGAGCGTCAACGGCTTCCTCCGGAAGGAGAAGTTCAAGATGCTGACTTTAGCCCAGGTCCTAGCTGCCCTAGACCCTGGAGACTGGATGGTGACGTTGGACTTGCAGGACGCATATTTCCCCATCCCGTCCTGCCGGCCCACCGGCGCTACATGCGGTTCACGGTAGGCCAAGAGCACTTTCAGTTTACCGTGCTCCCCTTCGGCCTTACCAGCGACCCATAGGTGTTCAGGAAAGTGATGGAGGTGGTCGCAGCTCATCTGCGCTGATCAGGGGTTTCAGTCTTCCCCTATCTCGACGACTTGTTGTTGAAGGCGGGCTCGCCCCAAACAGTCGTCTCCCACCTCCAGACTGTGGCCAACCTGCCCTTGCTGGGGTTCTCCATCAACGTGCCGAAGTCACACCTGTGCCTCTCTCAGAAGCTCCTTTTCATCGGAGCAGTTCTGGACTGTGCGCACTTTCGGGTTTATCACCCCGAACAGCGGGTTCGGGATGTTCAGGCTCTGATTCCGATCTTTCAGCCTTTATCCCGTGTTTCAGTCAGGTTGACGCTGCGGCTCCTAGGGCTGATGGCCTCCTGCATCCTTCTGGTGCATCACGCCAGGTGGCGGATGCGGGCTCTGCAGTGGGACCTGAAGTTTCAGTGGGCACAGCATCAGGGCAACCTGTCCGACCACGTCCTGATCTCGGAGAGCACTGCAAGTCAGTTGCAGTGGTGGCTCACGAACCACGATTGGGTCAGCGGCAGATCCCTCTCCCTACCCCAACCAGAGCACATAGTGGTGACGGATGCGTCCCTCCTGGGATGGGGGGGCCACATGGAAGAGGCGGAGATCAGAGGCCTCTGGTCTCCGGCGGAGTCCCAGCTCCATATCAACATTCTGAAGCTGCCAGTGATCCGACTTGCACTAAAGGCATTCCTTTCCTCTGTCCGGGGAAGTGTAGTGCAGGTGTTCACGGATAACACACCGCCATGTGGTACTGCAACAGACAGGGCGGGGTGGGGTTGTGGACCCTTTGTCAGGAGGCACTGCGTCTCTGGACATGGCTGGAACACCAGGGCGTCACCCAGGTGGTTCAACAGCTGGCAGGTTCCATGAACGCCAGGGCGGACGACCTCAACCGCCGGTGCATAATGGATCATGAATGGTGTCTGAACTCGGACGTGGCGCAAAGTCTTTTTCAGCAGTGTGGAGAGCCTTGGTTAGATCCATTCGCCACCGAAGAGAACGCGCAATGTCATCAGTTCTGCGCGTTGGAGTTTCCAAGGCGGCACTTGCTCGGAGACGCTTTTCGTCGCGAGTGGAGCTGCGGTCTGTTGTATGCCTTTCCGCCTATACCACCTCTTCCCAGAGCGCTGAGGAAGATCAGGTGAAACCTTGCCCAAGTCATCCTTGTGGCTCCGGACTGGGCACGAAGATACTGGTATCCCGAGCTACTCAGCATGTCAGTCGATCCCCCGATTCCTCTGCCTCTTCAGGAGGACCTTCTGTCGCAGCAGCAGGGGACGGTCCTCCAACTGAACCTGTCCTGTCTCCACCTACATGCGTGGAGATTGGGCGGCGGCAGTTGAGACCATTTGACTTGCCTACTGAAGTCTGTGATGTGATTCTGGTAGCCAGGCGTCCCTGCACAAAATCGGTATACGCCTGCAGGTGGAACAAATTTGTGGCATGTGGCACAGGAAAAGGCTGTGGATCCACTCTCTGTCCCCCTTTCAGAGATTCTCTTCTTCCTTATTTCTCTTGCCCAGCAGGGATCTGCTCTGGGCACTATCAAAGGCTACCTCTCAGCCATTTCAGCCTTTTTAAGGCTTCCTGATCAGCCTTCTCTTTTCAAGCGTCCTGTTGTAAACAGATTCTTGAAAGGCATCACACACATGTTTCCTCCTGTTCCCTTCGTGATGCCTCAGTGGGACTTGAACCTTGTACTGACTTATCTGATGTGCGCTCCCTTTGAGCCACTTCATAACTGTCCTCTTTGTCTTCTGACTAATAAAACTGTATTCCTGGTTGCCATCACCTCTGCCAGGAGAGTGAGTGAGCTCCAGGCTCTCTCTTCTAAACCTCCTTTCCTCTCCATCCGGACAAGGTTGTTCTGAGGACTTGTCCTTCTTTCCTGCCCAAGGTGGTTACAGCCTTTCATATCAAGCAGTCCATCACCTTGCCCACCTTCTTTCCGCCTCCGCATCCCTCGAAAGAGGAAGAGAGGCTCCACCGTCTGGACCCAAAATGTGCGCTCTTCTTCTATCTAGACCGTACACGCCAGTTCCAGGTGGACGACCAGCTCTTTGTTGGTTACGTGGGCGCTAAGAAGGGATGGGCGGTGCACAAGCAGACCATCTCTCGGTGGGTCGTCTTGTCCATCAAGGTTTGCTACTCCTTGGCGAAGAAGGACCCTCCTGTGGGTCTGCGCACCCATTCCACTCGGGCCACGGCGGCTACTACTGCCCTGGGTCGGGGAGTCCCCTTGCAGGACATCTGTCAGGCAGCTTCGTGGGCCTCGCTGCACATGTTTGTTAGGCACTACTGCCTGGACAGCCAAATCCGGAGAGATGTCTTTTTTGTCCGTTCCGTTCTCCCTGACTACTGCCTGAGAATCTATATTGTGGGTTGTTTCTCACTTTGGCTTCATACTGCCCGGTCCGGCACTCTTATGCTTCTTTTGTGAGTCACTTTAAGGTCTCAATGGCCGTTTGCCTGTTGCATATTTCTACCTGCTTCAGCGGGTTTTGAATTGATGCTAATAGCCCCTACTTACCCTTTTTAGGATTGGGTGTGCACTTAGCGTATTTGTTGTCCTGTCGGCTAATCCCAACGCATTGCTCAGGTTCTAGCTCTTGCCTTTGGGCTCTTGATACTGGCTCCTTCAGCTTCCTTCTATTGGCTAGTCTGTTAGGCTCTGGTTGCATCTCTTCAAATTCCTTTCGAGCTTGGGACAGTGTACTCATCATGCACCATTACGAGGGGGTTGTTCCTTTCTCTCTCTGCTCTGGTATAGGGCTCATGCCTTTCTACCTGTCATTTTTATACGGGTATGGTGTAGCGCCATCCTGGCATTTTTAGGATATCTACTATCCTGTTATTTCTGCTCTTTCGAGCTGCTTGGGTTGCTGTCTGGCTATTCTGCCACAGCTCCCCCCCCTCTATCCGTCACTCTGTTGTCGGATCGGATGCTTGGCACTTTCTGTTATTCTGTCGCAGACCGACCTCCCCTTTGGGGTATGGCTGTGGTATCTATTCTAAGTTAAGGAATCTGCAGCTAGATGTCTCTATCAGATGGACGAGTTACTTACCTTCAGTAACAATATATCTGGTAGAGACGTTGTCTAGCCGCAGATTCCTTAACGCCCACCCAGCCTCCCCATTCTGCGAGAACCTTGCAGAGTGGTGTTCTCCGCTGGCCTCTTCAGCTGCCATTGGGTTAGCTCTCACAGGAGTTCATTTTGTGGCTCCCCTCTGAGTGTTTCCATATACAGTTAACCTCTGCTGATGAGCTTCTTTCCTGTAATAAGGCACAAGGAGATTTGTTTTCCTCTCCAGTTGCCTTACCTACCTTCTGTCTTTTCTATTAACTCGGACCCTGGTCTCCCTTTGGTTGTCCTCTTGGGGGTCGTTTGTGCGCTAGTTTCAACCTCCGTTATTACAGGGAAAGGGTCAGTCTTTTCATCCTTCCTACGGTGCACTGTTGTTCTTCTGTGCTCTGTTCTTAGTAAATGACACAGTTCTACATTGCAGTATCAGTCTATTTCCGTCTGTTGAGATGTTCTTCCCTTGCTGCACTCAAGGAAGGGTCTTCGTTTAGCTTGCGGGGCTTTTCCCACAGCTTTTCACTTGTAGGCAGTGCCTAATTCTGTCTTTTATGATGGTGTCTACACCATCCTCCTTCTTGTTCATGCATTTTTCATCCCTTGCACACTGTTTCCATACTTTTACAGTTTTTTTGTTGGTGACTCCGCATTGTGCCGTGGGAAATATTCTCTGAAGAAAACTGACGTCAGCGCGCCGGGAGGGACTTATATGACCTCGCGGATATCACGTACGTGGACGACGTCAGGGCGGGGTCGTGTGGCACCGTCCCCCGGCACACAGAGGTGCTGCTGCAAAACATTTCCGGATCCAGTCTGACGCCTGGGGATATTCTAAGTTAAGGACTCTGCGGCTAGACAACGTCTCTACCAGATACGTTGTTCCCAAAGGTAAGTAACTCGTACTTTTATAAATACTCTGTGTGGTTCTTTTTCACTTAATCTATACCTGTAATATTATGTTCTGGTGAAACAAGCTGCTTTACACTCCTTCTGGACTAAGCTTGAAGGCTGCTCTCCACAGCTACCACTTAGAGAGCTTTCTAAGGTTGTCTAAGACCACTGAAATCACCATACGGGTTGTCAGGATTGATGCAGGGTGCCCACTTACATAAGTGTGCATCATATACCAAACCAGCTTCTCACAGGCTCCCTGCACTGGTTTGAACTGGACTATGCAAGCTGGACACCCAATGTGCCACTCAAGCAGAGTGGTGCTGACAAGCACTCCCACCTGGCCCCAATACACTCAATCCTGTCTGGTAGGTGGTCACACCTTCCTGTGACAGGATACCTATTGTTCGGCCTTCCCTTGCTCGAGTTTGACTCAGCAGCATCTGGGCAGAATCATGTATCTGGTCATCAGCAGCCATGTTGTGCTGTCCGGGTCTAGAAGACTGGTACTGGGAGGCACCAATGGCCTCCCGGAGGGGCTTTACAGTGCATGGAATTATACCTTCCACACCATTCTTTGCAACTTACCTTGGTGGAGTAATTAGGGTACTGGGGCGGGGGGTGAGCAGTGGTTCTTTAAGTCAATTGAGCGTTCAATTTGGAGTGATGGTGGTCCTCCTAGAGCTAGATTGTTAGGAGAAATCCTAGAGAATGGAGCCTGGTGAGGGATATGAGATGGTACTTGGTTGGGATGGGAGAGATAATGAAGTTAGTGAGATCAACTGGGTATAAACCTAAATATCAACTTATGCAACATCCAGGGGTTAACCTTCCCAGCCAGGTGGGTGAAATCCTGTGTAGTCCTTCAAGAGGATAGGTGGTGATATTTGTCTTGCCCATGAGACTCATTTGCTCAGTAGAGAAACCTTGAGGCTAAGTACTTTTTCTTCACCCATTCAGCATTTGCCTCTGTGAAAACCCAAAAAACTGGGGTGTACATTCTCTCATTTTATATTACTTTTATTACAACATTGCTTTACTATATTCAGCAACATCCATGTTATTACATTTCCATCAATTACGACCTGTTCAATAATCTCAGGTTATTATGGCTACATCTACCTGTGGATTCCTCACCTTTTGAATTACCCCATGTGCAGCATTCCACAGAAACTTTTCTCCATTGCTCTCCCACGTTGGTGAGGGTGTCACAATGAAATGGCTCTGTACGCGACTCTGCTTGATGTAATCGGAGCCATAAGAAGACCTTGTTGGCGTGCTGACATCAGTTCCCTTTTTTCCGCGCTGTTGACGCGTAGCTGTTTGTTCCAGGGCTCTCCATATCTGGGAGTTTCTTTGATGCAGGCTCTATGTGTAATTGTAGCAACGATCATGGCTGCCCAAAAGTTTGGTTTTAAGCCATGCAGGGAAGGTGGGCTCACATGTCGATTACTGACCCCCATGAGGATTGTTTATGGTGCCTCTCGTCTGACCACGACGTCGAGGGTTGTTCGTCATGCAGGTGCATGAACCCAAAGGCCTTAAAGGAGAGGGAAGCCAAGCTGTTTATAGCCAAGGTGAAAAAGCAGAAAAGGGAATGAGGTCGAGATCCAAGTCACAGAATTTGCATACCTCAAAGTTGTTGAGGAAGCATAAAACGAAGCGGCGCCATGGATCTAGAAGTCGGTCATTGAATGATGAAACAGCGAAGTCGGGGTCTCCGGTTCTCCAACATCACTACAAGGATGAAGTCTCTCCTTCCCCATCTCCTCAGGTGACTCTGGCTCCGAGAGTCTCACCACCGCCCAGAGGAACAACGCCTTTGCATCCTCCTACTCCAGCCCCATGGTCTCTGGCGCCGCAACCGGAGCCAATTAGACTGCCGCCTCAAAGATGCCTCGAACCGGGGGTACCGGATCCAGGATATCCAGCCTTTCCATCTCCAGGGTACAGATCTGTCACACTTCTTAATTACGGCTAACCCTGCTGATGCGCCGGTTGGCCCAATGGGACTGCTTACCTATTGCTTGAAGGGTTACCATCCCACTTCTCTTAGGCACCTTTCATGCCTTTTATGCCAATGGCTCCAGGGAGTTGGCCTCTCCCGACACCGAGGTTCTCGACACCCGTGCAATCCCTGGATGAAACAGTGCCATTGGATGGTTCTTCTACGTGCTTATTCGGCCTCATCCTGCGTCTGCTACTTCTGGTGGAGCCTCCATCGACGCCGGTCCCGAAGTCACTGGGGCCACATCTGGCACCACCGACATCGTTCCCAAGGATGAGATCCAGAAGGGAGGCAAAAAGGCTGCTGGATGAGGTTTAATATCAAGAGCAGCAGGAGGGGGTTAAAGAGGGTGATAATGTTGACCATGTACAAGAGTTTGAGGGCCTACAGGAGACTAGTGGACTGGACACATCACCTGAATGGGTGCTCCTCACCAAAAGGCCTTACAACGCAAGAGGTTTCCCCATATGACTCTAAAATAAGAAAAGCATCTTCTGGATTTGCCATTGCCTACTGCAGAGCTTAAATCTAACATTTTATTGGAGGTGCTTCATTCCCCTTCTTCTGTTTTGGAACCTCTGCTTCCTTTTAATGAGATTCTGAATGAGACAATCTTGGAGGTGTGACAGAAGCCAATGACTGCCTCTGCTGTGCTGTGTCCAGATCGGTGGCAAAGAGGTATAAGTTGGCCCCTGGAGATCCTGCTTTCTTTTCGACACACCCGTCTCCTGAGAGTTTAGTTGTCCAGGCCTCATACTCTAAACACTCTGCATGCTCTTTCCATTCACGTCTGCAGATAGAGAATCTAAAAGGATGGAGCAATTGGCAACAAAAGTGTTTTTTTCAGCCAGTATGGCTCTGAAATCAACTAATGCGACATGCCTGCTGGGTCACTATATCCATGCTCTGATGGAGTCAGCAAGGTAGGTGCTCCCTAAGCTTCCAGCGGATGTTCAGGGCCATTTCGCGGAAGTACCATCTGATACCCAAGCAGCAGCCTATCAGGTCATTCAATCAGGACTTGATTTTTTTTTTTAAATATGTTTTATTGATCATTTAACGTACAGTTTCATCACTGTGAGCACATTTCAATGAGGAGGCATAAATCAGGCTAGCATGTGTATAACATATGAAAACAATAACGGCAGTTATCATTCCGGTTATTACAATCGCCACATAACTGGGCCGTTGGCATCAGTGGGAAAACCGGCAATGTAACCAGATAACATTCCCTCGTTACACCTCATTGCATGTAGCGTCATCTATCCCACTAGAGTACCCGGTTCATCATGTCGTCCAGGGTGCGCCCTCGGTGCGTTGCCCTCTATGCTGCCCACCACTCCATACTGTGTGTCACGGTGTGATGTTTCCCAGATAAGGGACCTCTCCGGGCGGATCAGCCGCTTAGCTCGGTACGGTGATGCTGTTGTCTGTGAGCGCTTTATGGCCACTGTCGTATGTCAGCGGGTTAATGTGGTGTGGGCTGCCGTATGAAATGTGCTCGTGAATGTGTCCGGTAATCACAATAGTACAGCGCTGTTAACTGGGGGGCAACAGTCTGTGAAACCAACCTCCGAACTGAGGGAGGAAGTAAAAGAAATATCGGGGAGGGGGCGAACATTAACTCAAAGGAAAGGGGGTGCTGCATTACGGCTCCGATTGTCGAAGTCCCGTGGCCAGGCATCGTGTCCATGCGAGACATGAGTGCTCTGCAATTGTGTATCGGTGTGTGTGGATGAGTGGCGGGGTGCGTCCGATGTTGGGGAGGTGTGGCTCTGTGTCAGCTGGTTGCAAGGTCGGTCGTCCCCGGGGAGGGGGGTGGAAGAGGCAGGGCTAGGTTATGGCTCCGTGTCCCATGTGTGTATGGTCACTATTCGCCATGGTGTTACCGTGTGTCCTTCCCCACCTGCATGCCTACGTGTTAGAAGGGAGTCGCCCAGTCTATGTTATGCCCTGCTCCTGACATGCCTTGCCGAAGGCCTGTAGGAGGTCGTCCCAGGTCTGCGCAATCGGTATGGCTCTCCGTCCCGCGGTCTCTTCTCTACGGAGAACCGTGCCTTCTGCTGTTGCCCAGTAGGTGAGGGAGGCGTACCAATGTTTCGTTTGCGGTGGATTCGCGTCTTTCCAATGTCGCGTTATGAGTCGTTTGGCGGTTATCAGTCCCAGGTCCCAGGTCCCAGAACCTGGCAAGGGCTTTGTTTTGCTTCGTCCTCTTGAACAACCCCAGCACGCAAGTTTCCCATGTATATCTTAGGTCTGTCCCTGCACCTTTCGTTAACAGTGCAGCTACATCTTGCCAATACGTCTGCAGCCTGGGACATGCCCACAGCATGTGCAGAAGGTCAGCGTTTAGCAACGAACAGCGCGGGCAGCCGGAGGTGTCCAGTGCAAAGTAGGGGTTTATTTTATCGGGGGACAGATGTGCTCTGTGTATGATGTAGAGTTGTATGATTTTAAACTTCGAGTTGCGTGGTACATGGCGTGGCCCTTTCAGGATTCTCTCCCATTCCTTGTCTGTCCAGTCCCACGCTCTGGGTCTCCCTGTATTCGCGGTGATCACTCCTCCAACTCTGGGCGTGCCTTGCAGTGGGAGTGCGGGGGCGTAGGGTGTGACCTCCCGCGTGAGTCTTAGTGCGCGTTTGTAGCATTTAAGCGCCACCGCAAGGTGCAGCTGTGTCCCGCGGGTTGCTTTAGCTAAGGGGTGGAACAGCGCGAGCGCCCGTGCTTGGGTCAGGGCCGGTGTTTCCGAAGCCGTATCGGTCAGGTCCCTCCCTGCGAGCCAGCCCACCACCCATTGAAGTTGCGCCGCTAGATAGTAAAGTTCCTGATTGGGGACCGCAAGTCCCCCCAGTAGCGTCATGGCATATAATTTTTGCAGCGCCACTCAGATGAGCGCCCGTATCATAGTCTCCAGTTCTCTGAAGATCCGGGTGGGAACGTACACCGGTATAGTCGAGTAATAGTAAAGGAGCCTCGGTAGCGCTATCATCTTCGTTAGGGTGACTCTGGCTGGGACATTCAGCGGGAGTGTGCTCCAGAAAGCCATTTGGCTCGCAGGGAGGAGATAGCTCTGACCAAGTTGCCTTCCAGCACGTCTGCCGGGGACCGGTAGATGTGGATGCCTAGGTATTTGAAGGCGCCTGCGTGCCAGGACAGCGTCGTTCCCCCTAGTCGTACCTCACATTCCTGCATATCGGGGTGAAAGGGGTAAACCCCGGATTTCCCCCAGTTAACTTTCAGTCCCGAGTGGGTCGTGAAGTCTCGTAGGGTATCCGTGAGTCCTTGCGGTATCTGTGTGAGGTCTCTAATGTAGAGGAGCAGGTCATCAGCGTACAGCGAGACCGTGTGCGTGCCATCTATCAATGGAATGCCCCAATCTGCACCCTGCCTCCTCAGCAATTCCGCCAGTGGCTCCATCGCTAAGGAGAAGAGCAGTGGCGACAAGGGGCAACCCTGTCTCGTGCCCCGCCTGACTTGTATGGTATCTGACAGGAGGCCCCCAATCCGGACCCGTACGCTGGGCGTCCGGTAGAGGAGGCCGACCATATTCGTGTACGCCTCTCCCAGGTCGTACTTCTGCAGTACTGCTCTGAGATACGGCCATTCCACTGAATCAAATGCCTTTTCCAGATCTAGTACAAGACACCCCGACCGTGGCCAAGGCGTCCTCGCATATTCCTGTACCCTAAATAGTCGGCGGATATTCTGTGATGTACTACGTGTAGGTACAAAGCCGTTCTGGTCTGCGTGGACCAGTGTGGGCGTGTATAGGGCTAGTCTCCGGGCCAGTGTGGATGCTAATATTTTATAGTCGGTATTCAGAAGGGCGAGTGGCCGGTATGAACCCAACTGCGTGCCGTCCTTTCCGGGTTTTAAGAGGGAGACCAGGGTGGCTTCATTTAAGGTGGGTGGTAATGAGGAGTCTTCCATCGCTGCCTCATACATTTTGATCAGTTCAGGGATCAGGAGGTCCGGATACGCCTTGTAGAACTCCGCTGGGAGTCCATCGGGGCCCGGGGATTTCCCATTGGAGAGCGCCGTGATGACTACCCGGAGTTCTTCTGAGGTAATGGGCGCTGCCAGTTCGTCGCGTTGGGCATCTCTAAGTGTCGGTAGCGGTATTGAACTGAGGTATACCTCAGTGTCCGGAGCAGGAGTAGGCAAGCAAGAGCGGTATAGTTTGTCATAGTGACTACTGAACGCACAATGTATCTCCTGTTGCGTGAGCAGGAGTACCCCAGTAGCTCCCAGTATTTTCGTTACTGGTTTCGTCTTGTCCTCCCTGCTAATTAACCATGTCAGTAGCTTGCCTGGTTTATCTCCCCTGTCATGGGCGCGTGCAGCGTGGGCTGCATAATTCAAGCACCGCAGCCTCTCTATCAGCTTCTCGTGCTCCGCTTGCGCGGCCCGCATCTCTGCTCCGTCATCCCTCACCGTGTCTTGTTCATGTCGTAGCAGCTCTGCCTCTACCCGTTTGAGGTCGTTCTCAACGCGCCGTTGAAAGTTGACCTGCGTGCCCAGGCACTGTCCACTTATTATCACCACTTTGAACGCATCCCATTCTATCTGGGGGGTGGAGGCCGTGCCCATGTTCTCTTCGAAGTAGTGCACTATATGTGTGAACAGTGAGTCCCGGAAAGGTGCGTCCAACAGGAGATCCGGCTGCAGTCTCCAGGTGGGGGCGGGAGGATGTGTGTTCGCCCATGTGATTTCCAACATGTAGGGATTGTGGTCCGAATGCGTCCTGCCCATATAATATGCGTCCGTTGCTAACGGGAGTAGGTCCTCAGTGAGCATGTACCTGTCCAGTCGTGTGTGTAGGTCATGGGCTCCCGAGTAGTATGAGTATGTCCGGGTGTTCGGGTTTCGGTGTCTCCTCACGTCCTGTAGGTTCCATTGAGTGGCCCAGGTCATAAGGGCCTTCATGGCGCCCACTACTGGTGCATTGGGTAATGGTGGGAAGGAGCGGTCCAGTGTGGTGTCTAGCACACAGTTGTAGTCCCCTCCCAGTACCCAGGGGGTCCCGTGCCAGTGTGATAGGGCCGTCGATACTCTCGTGAAAAAACCCTGCTGATCAGTGTTGGGAGCGTAAATTGACGCCAAAACTATCGGGCGTCCATCCAGTCACTATCATTAAGCAAAGCATGAGTGCGTGTATAGTCGCACATGGGGGGGGGTTTGTTTTCCCAGCCGGCCACTTAGCGGGCCTCGTAATAGACACTGCAGTGCGTCCATTAGGTAGCGTGGCACCGCATGTGCCAGTTTGCGGGGTGTAGCGGCGGCACGGGCCCGCCGAGAGACACCGGTCTGGGGGGCCTCCGATTTAGCGAGGCCAGTTAAGGATAGTTACCTGTGGCTGTCCACCTGTTAACAGCCAGCGCTCTGCAGGTTTCAGCAGCTACTCACTGTGTCTTGGGTGCGTGTATCAGCCGGGACTGTCTGTTCCATCGGCCACCCCTCATATGGCCTTTCAATGTCATATGTTGTTCTCCTTCCAGCACTCCGCTCCCTCTGATCAGATAGTGCGAGCAGGGAGAATGGAAGGAATAGGGGAACGAGGGGGAGGAGGCGCCGGAGCGCATCAGTCTGTTATCCGAACAGGTCCGATGTCTGCGGTGTGATGTCGGGTAGATCTCCAGAGATTTGTGAGTCCGGTATTCCGTAAATTGCCTCGTCGTCGCTCAATAATGCCCTGGGGCTGGTGGCCGGTAAAGAGCGCTGGGGCGGTGAGCTGTTGAGTTCCGTGACCATTCGCAGGGCCTCCTGTTGTTCCCGACGCATCTCTTCCTCGGGTGGGTTTGCGCTATGTTGTGCTCCGCTCGCTGCTGGCGAAGGCGACCTGTGTCCGCGTCTCCGTTTAGAGCCTCTGCGTCTTCTTGTTCGGGGTTGGTCTCCTGGCCTCGCGGTGCTTTTGTCCGTCCAGTTGTCCAGCCAGGCTTCCACCTCCTCCGAGGTGTTGAAGAAGTGGGTTTTTTCATTTGCTATCACTCGCAGCCTTGCCGGCAAGAGTAGGGAGTACGTGAGTCCAAGCTAGCGTAATCGCCGTTTCACTACCAGGAATGAGTGTCTCTGGCGCTGCACTTGGATCGTGTAGTCTGGGAAAAACATTATATTGGCATTGTCCACCTGGATGCTGCCGAGTTTGCGGGTTTACCTTAAGACGGAGTCGCGGTCCCTGTAGTTCAAGATGCGGATAAGTAGTGGGCGCGGGTTAGAGCCAGTTGGGAGTGGTCTGGATGGAACCCTGTGTGCCCGCTCGACCACGAAATGAGGCGACAGGGCGCCCTCCGGCAGCAGGGCGCGGAGCCAGTCCTCCACATGTGTTGTAGGATCTCTCCCTTCCCATTTTTCGGGTAGTCCCACTATTCGGACGTTGTTGCGTCTCGCCCGTCCTTCTGCATCCTCTGCCCTGTCTTCTAAGAACTCGACTCTGTTGAGGAGGTCCTTTAGTTGCCTGTCTGATTGTGTAACTCGTGGCTCCAGGTCCGATACGGTATGTTCCAGAGTCGCGGTGCGTTCAGCAAGTTTTTTGTGATCTGCCCTCAGGTGCGTCAGGTCTATGGTGACTCCGTCGATTTTCGCCTCCAACGATGTTCGGGTGGATTGAATGGAGTTTTCTAGCCGTTCCATGGCTGCCAGGACCGAGTCCAGTCTGGTCGTTACTGGGTCTGCTTCACCTGACTTCGGAGTCTTGTCCATTTTGCCTTTCGGGTGCGTGCCCCCAGCTCCCGTGCGCTTCCCCGCACCTCCAGACATGGGCAGGGTCCTGCTCGCCTGTATCGCTGCAGGGGCGGCCCACGGCGTCGCTGCCCGGCAATGGTCCAGGGCTCTTGGCCACTGAGCAGGAAAAGCCCTCCGGCTGGGAGTCCGGGGCAGGTGGGCCTGGTAGGGCTGTATGGGTCCTCGT
Source organism: Lissotriton helveticus (assembly GCF_964261635.1). Classification (NCBI taxonomy): domain Eukaryota; kingdom Metazoa; phylum Chordata; class Amphibia; order Caudata; family Salamandridae; genus Lissotriton; species Lissotriton helveticus. The sequence goes on from NC_136070.1 coordinate 419,354,301, forward strand.
CCCACTGGACGATAAGTCAGGGCAGGTGTAGCGTCACCACGCCGGTGAGGTGATGTTGTAGGCGGGCATTCCGTGTGTTGACCCCGGTCGGGCCAGGCAGGCCGGTGTGCGGGCTTTATTGTTCTGGTGCGGGTTGCACTGCCCCCGCGTCCCCCAGCCAGGCGTGGTCAGCAGTGGTGGACGGCCTCAGAGGGTGTGTGCTCTGTTTCCTGCACTGCTCTGCCGCGACGTTTTCCACTTGTTGGTGCGAGATTGCGCTGGGTCCTCAGCACCCTCGGCGACTGCAGGGCCCCCGGTCGGCAGCACCCCCCGCAGCAGTACTGTCTTTTTAAAAAAAAAATGTCCTGCCTTGGGTGAATCTTCAACGGCAGTCACTTCCCGTTTAAGGTGTCGGAGGCTGCGTCACTACGCACCCCTGCGATGGTTTCCGTCTGCACCAGCTGTCGTGCGTCCGGTTCTGGTGGCCAGCGGCGGCTGGTGTGTGCACGCCTCAATGGTGGTGGGTCGTAGGTCCTGCGTTCGGCCCCGGAAACACCCGCACGCCTCTCCACCAGCACCTCCAGACCTAAAGTCGTATTATGATCCCCAAAGGCGTCGGGCCTGGGCCTGCCTCCCCCACTCCAGATCTGTGCTGATGTTATGGGCTCGCAGCGCCCGGTCGCTGGACAGGCGCCGCCATGTTGGTATGAGCGCTTCCTCGCTTCACCCGCGCCCGCTGGTCCTATTGGGGCGGTGCGGGGTCCCCAGGCCCCGTCCCGAGTGTCCCTGAGTCTCAGGGTGTCCCTTCTGGTTTTCAGCGTCTAGGGTTGCAGGCGGGCGTGCAGGTCTCTGGATGGCGACCCCCCGCCTGCCGCTCACCGCCGCTGGTGTGTGCACTTACTCCCCCGAGGGTATCCGCCAGCCGATTCCGCAGCCAGGGGGAGGGGGGGAGGGCGTCCTCTCCTTACCGGCAGCTGTGTCCTCGCTCTTTTTTCCCACCGTCGCCGGCTCCAGCTCGTCACGGGCGTCCCTCTTCCTCGTCTCAAGAAAGGGTCTCGAGCGGCCGCCGCCGCACTCGAGGGTGTCAGGGGGTCGGCGATGATGTGCAGTGTCCCAGCTCGGCCCCCACCGCGTAGTCCTTGCACGCCGCCTGCCTTCGCGGCCCGCACTTCCGGTTCGGCCTCGGTCTTGCGTGGCGAGTCCCGCCGGCGCAGCAGCTCCTCTCCCGGCTCAGATTTCCGCTGTGGTGTCGGTGCGGACCCGGAGCTCGTAACTTGGTCCGATGCCGGTCGATGTTCCCGCAGCACTATTCCCCGGTTTGTGGCCGGCTAGACGGGGTATTGATCGGATAAATTACCCCCGGTGTGGAGGTTCACGCCGGAGCTCTTCTAGGACGCTTCCAGCCTCGTTGCGTGCTTAGCCACGCCCCCATTCAATCAGGACTTGATACTGCAGACTCTGTCCCAGAGTAATGGGTTCCTCGCTTGCAACCAGGAGACATGCTTGGCTAAGGGGGGTCTGGATTTTTCACTAGATGTACAGGCCACCCTATTGGACTTGCCTTTTGACGGCTCTTGTCTTTTTGGTGCCAAAGCGGACTCGGCGCTACAGCGCTTTAAAGATAGTAGAGCCACAGCAAGAACGTTGGGTCTCCAGTCCCAGCCCAGAGGCTTTGGGTACCGCAGATTTTGTGGTTTTGGCAGGACTTCATCCTTTCAAGCCAAACAATAGCAGCAGTCATAACAGCAGCAACATGCAATCCCTCTGTATAGGTCATACAGAAGAAAAGGTAGAGGTTGTTTGCGAGGCACAGCTCGGCAGCAAGTCTCCTCCTCCTCCTCTTCTCCTGCCCCTCCAACTGGTACTGCAGGAAAGCAGCTCTAGCTCCTCTAACCTAGAGCATGTTGGTCCCCGGGGAGGACGGGTGTCCCATTTTCTATGAAATTGGAGGTCTGATACTTTAGATCTCTGGTTGGTGGATCCTCTGGAAAATGGGCATGCCCTTCTCTTCTGGGAGCTTCCTCCTCCTTTCCCCCCTTGCCATGGTTGGTGCTCAGAGGAGCACCTGTTGCTACTACAACAGGAGGTTCTATTTTTACTGCAGAAAGGTGTGATAGAGGTAGTTCTGGAACAGGAAAGGGGTCAGGGATGCTACTCCTGGTACTTCCTGATTCCCAAAAACAACGGACAGTTGAGGCCGATCCTAGACCACAGGATCTTGAATTGTTACTGTGAGAAGTTGGCCTGATATATGATGCTCACTAGTTCTAGTGATCACCTTGTATCAGTCCAAACAACCCTTATGGTGATTGGTTGTAAGTCAACCTTATAGACCAGCTATCCTAATGGTAGCATGGACAAAGCAGTCTTAGGCTAAACTGTTTTGGCTTGTGAAGCCAGCTGTTTTACCACAATATAACCCCTTGAATACCAAGTGAAAGGACACCACACAGGTTGTTATGAAAATAAACAGTATATTTATTAATAACAACACCTCTGAACTCTTTATGGGGTCAGAGGGCTAAGCACATGACAATCTCTTATGAAAAATACTACAAGTTGCACAAAATTACAATGGTGCCCTAGGGGCACGACAAACCATATACTAAGTAAGTGGAATGTGAAAGTCGATAATAGAAATGGAGCTGTCCAGAGGCTGTAGGATCGATGGGACCACACTATACTAACTTCAGGTAAGTAATAGGAGGCCCACGGAACGCGTGTGCAGAGTGTGAACTCACACGCGAGATGCGTAACAACGTCTATGGACAGTACAGTTCAAGTTAAAGGTGAGTACGGACAATCCTGACTAGATAGGACTGAAACGACTGTGGAACTGGACACTAGGACAGTTAAACTACCCTTGAGCACCGAAATGCTCTTGTTACCTCACCTACGGGCCGCGGGTGCATAGGTGTCAAAGTGCGTCGAGTTCTCGCGTTGAAGTCAATAAAGCCTGAAAGAAAAGATGCTGCAGGCGACCAGGAGGAAAATGTCCGGTGCAATCCAAGGGTGGATTGTTGAAGAAGGAGACCTGAAAGCAGAGGGGACAATGTTCACAGTCACTAGCCAGTGACTGGAGTGGAACCAGGAAGGAACCAGATGTCGTCGTCGCGATCAGGTGAAGAGTGGACGCTTGACTCTGCAGCCACGTGGACCAGGAGATGTCTTCGATGACCAGGATGGAGGCACGAGCTGTCCCACACAGGCTCTCGCTGTCGGCGGTGTCGGATCCGGGATTGGACTCAACAGGCCTTGGCAAAGGCAACCCACGCAGTGAGTGAAGAAAGCGTCTGGTGCGGACTAGGAGAGTCCGGGGTGCCCCTCTTTTGAAAGGGAGCAAGGGCCAGTCTGGAGCAACCAGACCAGCAGCAAAGATTCGAAGGTTCATTGTCTAGGAGGCCACTAGCCAGCCGGCAAGTGACCAGACAATGCGTCGAGCAGCAAACAAGCAGAAGGGCCCCACGCAGATCTCGTGGATGCTGGAGGGCTGATCTTCGGTGCAGGGGCTGCTCGGGGCTGGGGCTTCTCAGTCCCCAAAGCACTTGGTCGAGTTTACCTCGGGAGTTGTGCTGGAAGCGAAGTGCAGGTTCGTTCAAGATGGCCGGTCCCACGTGTCTCGTCGAACCCATGGGTCTCAGCTTTGCTGCAGATGTAGGTAGAGGTCGGAGAGGTCTGGGAATCCGGGTCTCGTCGGGCTCTGAAGTCTGGATTCTCGAGGGAAGACGACAAAGTGAAGCCGCTGGACGCTTGATGGTGCCTGCAGTTGCAGGGTGGACACTCCTTGTCCACAAGTGAGATTCTTCTGTCTTCTGTGGAGCAGAACGTCGAAGGCCAGAGTTTCTTCGTGATGAATAGTTCAGGATAATCTAATTTGGAATGTGACCAGCTCCTACCTTTATTCTCCTAAAGGGGGCTGCACTACTGACTAGGTCCCTCCCCTGGGTGGGACCAGGAAGGGGGGTGGCTACACCCCCTATCCTTTGTCCGGTTTCCCGCCAGAGCTGGGGCAGGGATGCCCCAGCAACTGGTTTGAACCGGTGTATGCACAGGGCACCTTGTATGTACAACGGGCATGTCTCATTCCTTTCAGGCCTCCCTACCTCAATACACAAAATCCTGTCTGGGGTGGTGCTAGCACCTCCCAAGGCAGGAAACCCTTTGTCCAAGCCATCCTCGCTGGAAGGACTCCCAGCAGCAGGAGGTCAGCCTTGTGTCTGTGGTGGCAGCATCAATTTTGTGATGCTGAGGCTCGAGTTAACTTTAACCGGGGTTCACAGTTACATATATGTCGTGTCCCTCTAGAAGGGTGGAATGCTACCCCCGTTGCCAGAATTGGCGAGGGGGTAGTATTCCAAATCGTATGACACCTTACTCGACATGTTTTGATAATGTTATAACAGAGTTAGCATTTAACCGCGAGGTTGATAATGCACTTAAGAGTGTATCTAGTTCCACAAATTGACCTCGCACACCAAATAACTGTATAACAAGCACAATTTCAGTACTCAAACAACATTCGTTTTGTATCAAGAAAAAAGTCCAACTGTTCTCCCAAGAAATTAGCTCAAGTCAGTTCTCTTCGTTTTATTCTTTTCTTTATTTGTTCATACACTCGCAGATAAAAATAGCCAACGCGTTTCGTCCGAAACCGGACTTCTTCAGGGCTTTGCGCAGTGTGTTCTTATGTTGAGCGTCTCATCCGTTCTAGCAGGTGTACACACAGAAGGTTTTACGGTAATGAAATTGTTGGGTTTGGTAAATCGTCCTTTCAATTTGAGATCCAGTAAAGTTGGGAAAAGAGCAAAGTAAGTGCCTTAGAAAGGACGATTTACCAAACCCAACAATTTCATTACCGTAAAACCTTCTGTGTGTACACCTGCTAGAACGGATGAGACGCTCAACATAAGAACACACTGCGCAAAGCCCTGAAGAAGTCCGGTTTCGGACGAAACGCGTTGGCTATTTTTATCTGCGAGTGTATGAACAAATAAAGAAAAGAATAAAACGAAGAGAACTGACTTGAGCTAATTTCTTGGGAGAACAGTTGGACTTTTTTCTTGATACAAAACGAATGTTGTTTGAGTACTGAAATTGTGCTTGTTATACAGTTATTTGGTGTGCGAGGTCAATTTGTGGAACTAGATATACAGAACAAATTCTTATTTGTTCTATGTTGGGATCTAGGGGGTTGTATCCCAGACCATTCGCACCCTCACTTTTGCTAACATTAGGAACTTGACTCTTGGTGCGGCTTTTAAAGCCTCAATCCCCTTCCTTGTTGTGACCACTTAAGAGTGTATGGTATAGCGTTATCATGGAACAATCATGGAACAGCTATTAGGACTTGGTTCCGCAAGCTGCAAACGGGCTCAGCTCATGCCAGAGCACCATCTCACATAATTCCAAGCACTCTGCCTTCAGGATTGATAAGGCCTTCCATAGGAGTGACTGATAGGAATATATGTGTCCATTTTAGGGTTAGATATAGGTATACTATATCTACAGCAAAGGGTGATTACACCACCTTGCCCCAGCTGTCATGCAGCCAGTTGTGTCAGATTTAGATGGCCAGCCAGGGGTGGCATAATACATGCTTCAGCCCCTGGTAGGCCCTGGGTACACCTATGCCCTTAGTACAGGGACTGATAAGGTGGCCCAGTACCAATTGGTAAATGCACCTAAAGTACATGGTTGTCAATGTAGAGAGAGAACAGCTAGGCTGTGGGTCTGATTAGCAGGCCCACAGCCAGGGAAAGTCGTAAACCAGTGAAGCAAAAAGCAAAAATCTGGTGTGACCATAGGATTGCAGACCCCACTCTCCTACATAACCCCCCCCCCAAACTTAGGGACATTAAACTAACCTTGACCAGGTGAGTCTTCCTGTTCTAAGTGGAAATACCTGGAGAGACCATCTGCATTGCCATGGTCAGTCCCTGGTCTGTGCTCCACTGTAAAGTCCATCCCCTGTAGGGAAATGGACCACCTAAGAAGTTTGGGGTTTTCACCCTTCATCTGATTTAGCCATAAGAGGGGCTTATGGTCGGTCTGAATCTTAAAGTGAGTTCCAAACAAGTATGGCCTCAACTTCTTCAGGGCTCAAACCACAGCAAAGGCCTCCCTCTCAATAGCTGACCAACGTTTCTCTCTAGGGGTCAGCCTTCTGCTTATAAAAGCAATGGGCTGGTCATGACCATCAATATTCAGTTGAGAAAGAACAGCTCCCACACCCAACTCAGATGCATCTGTTTGGACAATGAAGGTTTTGGAGTAGTCCGGACTCTTGAGAATAGGTGCAGTACACATGGCCTTCTTTAGGTCATCAAATGCCTTCTGACAGCTAACTGTCCACTGAATTTTCTTTGGCATTTTCTTGCTTGTCAAGTCATTAAGTGGTGTCACAATGGACCCATAATTTTTTACAAACTTCCTATAGTAACCAGACAGGCCCAAGAAAGCTCCGATCTGTGTCTGGGTGGTTGGAGGAGCCCAGTCCTTTATGGCCTGTATCTTGCTCTCCAATGGTTGAACCTGGCCTCCACCCACAAGGTGGCCCAGGTACACAATCTGACTCTGCCCTATCTGGCCCTTAGTAGCCTTGATAGGGAGGCCTGCCTTTTGCAGGGCCTCCAAAACTTTCCTCAGGTGGATCAGGTGATCCTCCCAGGTGGAGCTAAAGACAGCAATATCATCTAGATATGCTGCACAGAAGTCATCCAACCCAGTGAGAACTTGGTTCAGCAACCTTTGAAAAGTGGCAGGTGCATTTTTCAAACCAAAGGGCATCACCACAAATTGGTAATGACCTCCTGGGGTAGAAAATGCTGTTTTGGCCTTGGCATCCTCAGCTAACCTGATCTGCCAATAACCAGCTGTTAGGTCAAATGTACTTAAGAAAGTTGCAGAAGCCAACTTGTCTATCAGTTCATCTGCCCTAGGTATTGGATGGGCATCTGTCTTAGTGACAGCATTGAGACCCCTGTAGTCTACACAAAACCTCATCTCTCTCTTACCATCCTGGGTGTGAGGTTTAGGCACTAGAACTACAGGACTAGCCCAAGGGCTCTCTGAGGGTTCAATGACTCCCAATTCCAACATCTTTTGGACTTCTTTCTTTATGCAGTCCCTGACGTGGTCAGGTTGCCTGTAGATTTTACTCTTGACAGGCAGACTGTCACCAGTGTCCACCTCATGGGTGCCCCAGTTTGTCTGACTGGGGGTCAGTGAAAACATTTGCCTGAAGGATTGAAGAACCTGTTTACAATCCTCTTGTTGATGAGCAGAGAGGCTGTCAGAAAAGACTACACCATCTACTGACCCATCATCAGGGTTCTGAGTAAGCAGGTCTGGGAGAGGGTCACTCTCTTCCTCCTGCCCCTCATCTGTGGCCATAAGCAAGCCCATGTCCTCCCTGTTGACAAATGCTTTGAGCCTGTTTACATGAAGCACCCTGTGGGGGCTCCTGGGTGTTCCCATGTCCACCAAGTAGGTGACTTCTCCCTTCTGCTCAATGATGGTATGGGGTCCAGACCATTTGTCTTGGAGAGCTGCTGGGGCCACTGGCTCCAACACCCACACCTTCTGTCCTGCATGATACACGGTTAGGACAGCCTTTTGGTCATGCCAAGCTTTTTGAAGTTCCTGGCTGGCCTCAAGGTTTTTAGATGCCTTCTCCATGTACTCTGCCATCCTGGAGCGGAGACCAAGTACATAGTCCACTATGTTAAGCTTAGGCTTTTTGAGAGGTAACTCCCATCCTTCCTTCACAAGACATAGGGGTCCTCTTACAGGATGCCCAAAGAGAAGCTCAAAAGGGCTGTAACCAACCCCCTTCTGTGGGACCTCTCTGTAAGCAAACAGGAGGCAGGGTAAAAGGATATCCCATCTTCGCCTGAGCTTCTCAGGTAATCCTTTTATCATCCCTTTGAGGGTCTTGTTGAATCTCTCAACAAGCCCATTGCATTGTGGGTGATAGGGTGTGGTGAATTTATAATTGATACCACACTCCTTCCACATAGCAGTCAAGTATCCTGACATGAAGTTTGCACCTCTGTCAGAGACAACCTCCTTAGGAAACCCCACTCTGGAGAAAACTCCAAGTAGGGCCCTGGCCACAACAGGAGCTGTAGTGGTCCTAAGGGGAATAGCTTCTGGATACCTGGTGGCATGATCCACTACCACCAGTATAAATCTGTGCCCAGATGCTGTTGGGGGGTCCATTGGTCCAATAATGTCAATCCCCACTCTTTCAAGGGGAACCCCCACCACAGGTAGTGGTATAAGGGGGGCCTTTGTTGTGCCACCGGATTTGCCACTGGCTTGACAGGTGACACATGAGCGACAAAACTCTTTTGTGTCTTCAGACATATGAGGCCAGTGAAAGTGTGGGGCAAGCCTGTCCCAAGTCTTGTTCTGGCCTAAGTGACCTGCAAGGGGAATCTCATGGGCTAAGGTGAGAAGGAAACCTCTAAGAGACAAGGGGATGACCAGCCTCCTGGTAGCACCAGGCTTGGGGTCTCTTGCCTCAGAGTATAGGAGTCCATCTTCCCAATAAACTTTATGGGCACCTGTAGCATTCCCTGCAGCCTCAGCAGCAGCCTGCTGTCTGTCTGAGGGGTTCAAGAGAGGAACAGTCTAATTGGGCCTGCCTCAGGTCTGCCCTGGAAGGTCCCCCTGTCCCAAGAAACTCAACCTGATCAGGATCAAGCTCTTCTAGGACAGTTCCTTCTGGGGTCTCTGGGTCAGCCTCCTGAGAGGTCTGATCCTCAACCTGAGGCAGGGGGGAAGGCTCTGCCTTAACCCTACCATTCCTTCTCTTGGGTAGTGTCTGGTCCATTCTTCCAGGATCCAGCACTTGTTCAACTGGGCATTTATTGGCCTGTGACCTAGTCACAGCAAGGACATGTGAGGAGAGACCTAGCATTTTTACATGAGTCCTGTACTCCACATCTGACCACAGTGAGGATTCCAAATCATTGCCCAAAAGACAATCTACTGGGAGGTCTGAACTAACTACAACCCTTTTGAGGCCAGTTACCCCTCCCCAGGAGAAATTAACAACTGCCATACTGTGATTGGTAGTGACATTGCTAGCATTGGTCACTAGGTAATCTGAACCTAGCATGATCTGGTCAGGGTCCACAAATGTTGGTGTCACCATGGTGACACTGGCACATGTGTCCCTGTAGGCCTGAGCCATTTTTCCATTAATTAAAGGTGTTTGTCTGTATTTGCCCAGAGTACTAGGACTTACAGTAGGGGTCATATCCATGTCCCCAGTACAAACAAGAACTGCCTGAGTAGGAATTCTAACTAAGTCAGAACCCACCTCAATTCCCAGGGTTAACTCAACTGTAGCCTTGGGAGGTACACTACCACTACTAACTGTACTAGGGGGTGCAGGTGTCTTAGGGACAGTAGTGGTAGGAGTTTGGCCTTTCTTGGTGCACTCACTAAGCCAGTGAGTTTTACTTTTACAGTATTGGCACCATGGTTTCTTAGGACCATCATTCTTCTTCTTTTGGGAAGTTTGGGACCCACCCTCCTTAGGTTGTTGGGGCCCTGTTGAAGACTTCTGGTCATTTTGCTTATTCTCATTACCCTTCTGGTCTGCTTTCTTCTGGCCACCACCCTGGTTCTGGTTCTCCTGCTTGACCCTTGTCCTGACCCATCTGTCTGCCTTCTTTCCCAATTCTTGGGGAGAGGTCAAATCTGAGTCAATCAAGTGCTGATGCAACAACTGGTTCTGACAATTATTTAAGATTTGCTCTCTCATAATTATATTATACAATCCTGTGTAATCAGTAACTTTACTTCCCAGTAACCAGCCCTCCAGAGCCTTAGTGGCACAACCCACAAAGTCAGTCCAATCTTGAGCCTGAGTTTTCTGGGTATCCCAGAACATCAACCTGTACTGTTCAGTGGTTAAGCCAAACCCATCAATCAGAGCAAGTTTCAAGACTTGGTAATCATTAGCATCCTCATCTCTAACAGTGAGGAGCTTGTCTCTACCTTTACCTTCAAAGGAGAGCCACAATATAGCTGCCCACTGACTCCGGGGTACCTGCTGTACTTTGCAGGGTCTCTCCAAAGCAGGCATCCACTTGTGGATATCATCCCCTGTCTTATAGGGGGGCACTATTTTACTCAGGTGTCTATTATCAAAACTCCTGTCTCTATCCCTAGGGATAGTGCTGCCACCAGTGGGGACTACCCCACTCAACTGTTGCTCTCTAGCAAAAGCAAGCTTCTCTTTGGCAAGGGCAAGTTCTTCCCTCTGGATCCTAAGATTAGCCTGTCTCATACTTGCTTCATGCTCTCTCCTCTGAGGGGAAGTCATTCTCCTCTGGGGAGAAGTCATTCTCCTCTGAGCAGAGGCATGAGAGTGCACAGATCTATTGGAGTCCCTAGAATGAGACCTATCTCTTGTAACTCCAAGGTTAGGCCTGCTCAGGGTCAGTACTGGGGGTCCCCCAGATCCTTCCCTATGTAGGTCTAAGTTGGCCCGAGTAAGTCTGCTGACTAACTCAGGACCTTTGTCTGCCTCATCCCCAGAGGTGTCCTCTTCTTCCTCCTCCTCTTCTACATTCTCTGTTTCAGGGAGGTCTGGATCTCCAAGGGTACCCTCTCAGGCTGGCATGCTCCCATCTGTGTTAGAAGCCGTTCTAGCATCATATGTCTCTAAGAGACCTAACAGAAAGGGAGTCGTAGGGTTAGACCCCTGTTTCAATTTCCTGGAGGTACACAATTGTCTCATCTCCTGGAAACTGAGAGCTGCATATCTGGAAAGGACCTGTGGAGGGTCACTAACCACTTGGGGAGTCTCTGAGGACTCTCCATGGGTAGACATGCTTTCTAGTGAGGTGTAAGTGATGCACCTACCTACACTATGGGTTTTCCTACTGAGCCCTTGCTAAGAGTTGTAGTCAGGGTGTGCTAGGCCCTTTCTACTACAACAGCTGGTTCAGTAGAACTCAGAGTATTTCTAAGCTTGTTATATGTACCTAAGTACCTTATGTGATCTTTCAAATGATATTTCAAGATTATATGTGGTAAAAACAACAGCAAGCTCAAATCCCAACCGCTGCACACCAATGTGAGAAGTGGACCTGATATATGATGCTCACTAGTTCTAGTGATCACCTAGTATCAGTCCAAACAACCCTTATGGTGATTGGTTGTAAGTCAACCTTATAGACCAGCTATCCTAATGGTAGCATGGACAAAGCAGTCTTAGGCTAAACTCTTTTGGCATGTGAAGCCAGCTGTTTTACCACAATATAACCCCTTGAATACCAAGTGAAAGGACACCACACAGGTTGTTATGAAAATAAACAGTATATTTATTAATAACAACACCTCTGAACTCTTTATGAGGTCAGAGGGTTTAGCACATGACAATCTCTTACGAAAAATACTACAAGTTGGACAAAATTACAATGGTGCCCTAGGGGCACGAAAAACCATATACTAAGTAAGTGGAATGTGAAAGTCGATAATAGAAATGGAGCTGTCCAGAGGCTGTAGGATCGATGGGACCACGCTATACTAACTTCAGGTAAGTAATAGGAGGCCCACGGAACACGTGTGCAGAGTGTGAACTCACACGCGAGATGCGTAACAACGTCTATGGACAGTACAGTTCAAGTTAAAGGTGAGTACGGACAATCCTGACTAGATAGGACTAAAACGACTGTGGAACTGGACACTAGGACAGTTAAACTACCCTTGAGCACTGAAATGCTCTTGTTACCTCACCCACGGGCCGCGGGTGCATAGGTGTCAAAGTGCGTCGGGTTCTCGCGTTGAAGTCAATGGAGCCTGAAAGAAAAGATGCTGCAGGCGACCAGGAAGAAGATGTCCGGTGCAATCCAAGGGTGGATTGTTGAAGAAGGAGACCTGAAAGCAGAGGGGACAATGTTCACAGTCACTAGCCAGTGACTGGAGTGGAACCAGGAAGGAACCAGATGTCGTCGTCGCGATCAGGTGAAGAGTGGACGCTTGGCTCTGCAGCCACGTGGACCAGGAGGTGTCTTCGACGACCAGGATGGAGGCACGAGCTGTCCCACGCAGGTTCTCGCTGTCGGCGGTGTCGGATCCGGGATTGGACTCAACAGGCCTTGGCAAAGGCAACCCACGCGGTGAGTGAAGAAAGCGTCTGGTGCGGACTAGGAGAGTCCGGGGTGCCCCTCTTTTGGAAGGGAGCAAGGGCCAGTCTGGAGCAACCAGACCAGCAGCAAAGATTCGAAGGTTCATCGTCTAGGAGGCCACTAGCCAGCCGGCAAGTGACCAGACAACGCGTTGAGCAGCAAACAAGCAGAAGGGCCCCACGCAGATCCCGTGGATGCTGGAGGGCTGATCTTCGGTGCAGGGGCTGCTCGGGGCTGGGGCTTCTCAGTCCCCAAAGCACTTGGTCGAGTTTACCTCTGGAGTTGTGCTGGAAGTGAAGTGCATGTTCGTTCAAGATGGCCGGTCCCACGTGTCTCGTCGCACCCACAGGTCTCAGCTGTGCTGCAGATGTAGGTAGAGGTCGGAGAGGTCTGGGAATCCGGGTCTCGTCGGGCTCTGAAGTCTGGATCCTCGAGGGAAGACGACAAAGTGAAGCCACTGGACGCTTGATGGTGCCTGCAGTTGCAGGGTGGACACTCCTTGTCCACAAGGGAGATTCTTCAGTCTTCTGTGGAGCAGAACGTCGAAGGCCAGAGTTTCTTCGTGATGAATAGTTCAGGATAATCTAATTTGGAATGTGACCAGCTCCTACCTTTATTCTCCTAAAGGGGGCTGCACTACTGACTAGGTCCCTCCCCTGGGTGGGACCAGGAAGGGGGGTGGCTACACCCCCTATCCTTTGTCCGGTTTCCCGCCAGAGCTGGGGCAGGGATACCCCAGCAACTGGTTTGAACCGGAATGTCTTATTCCTTTCAGGCCTCCCTACCTCAATACACAAAATCCTGTCTGGGGTGGTGCTAGCACCTCCCAAGGCAGGAAACCCTTTGTCCAAGCCATCCTCGCTGGAAGGACTCCCAGCAGCAGGAGGTCAGACTTGTGTCTGTGGTGGCAGCATTCATTTTGTGACGCTGAGGCTCGAGTTAACTTTAACCGGGTTTCACAGTTACATATATGTCGTGTCACTCTAGAAGGGTGGAATGCTACCCCCGTCGCCAGAATTGGCGAGGGGGTAGTATTCCAAATCGTATGACACCTTACTCGACATGTTTTGATAATGTTATACCAGAGTTAGCATTTAACCGCGAGGTTGATAATGCACTTAAGAGTATATGGTATAGCGTTATCATGGAACAGCTATTAGGACTTGGTTCCGCAAGCTGCAAACGGGCTCAGCTCATGCCAGAGCACCATCTCACATAATTCCAAGCACTCTGCCTTCAGGATTGATAAGGCCTTCCATAGGAGTGACTGATAGGAATATATGTTTCCATTTTAGGGTTAGATATAGGTATACTATATCTACAGCAAAGGGTGATTACACCACCTTGCCCCAGCTGTCATGCAGCCAGTTGTGTCAGATTTAGATGGCCAGCCAGGGGTGGCATAATACATGCTTCAGCCCCTGGTAGGCCCTGGGTACACCTATGCCCTGAGTACAGAGACTGATAAGGTGGCCCAGTACCAATTGGTAAATGCACCTAAAGTACATGGTTGTCAATTTAGAGAGAGAATAGCTAGGCTGTGGGTCTGATTAGCAGGCCCACAGCCAGGGAAAGTCGTAAACCAGTGAAGCAAAAAGCAAAAATCTGGGGTGACCATAGGATTGCAGACCCCACTCTCCTACAGTTACTTCAATCAGGAAAAGTTCAAGATGTTGACCCTAGCACAGGTTCTTCTGGTGTTGCAGCAGGAAGATTGGATGGTGTCGATCGATTTGCAGGATGCGTATTTTCACATTCCCATCCTGAAGTCACATCGGAAGTATTTCCGTTTTACGGTGGGTTCCCAACACTAACAGTTTGCGGTCTTCCTGTTCAGTCTTTCTTCAGCACCTCAGGTCTTCACAAAGGTGATGGCGGTGGTAGCAGCATGTCTCAGATGGTCGGGGATTCCTGTTTTTCCCTATCTGGACGACTGGCTGATCAAAGCAAAGTCACCAGAGATGGTGCTGCATCATTTGCAAAAGACAACATGTCTGTAGTTCTACTTGGGTTTTTCAATAAACATACCCAAATCTCTCCTGGTGCCCTCTTAGCGCATCCTGTACGTTGGGGCAGTATTGGACACTACTGTGAGTTGTGCCTTCCCACCTCCGCAGTGAATTCAAGACATCCAGGCTATGATTCCACTTTTTCACAATGGAGCGGTTGTTCCAGTCCTAAAGGTCTTATGCCTGCTCGGTCTGTTCGCCTACTGCATACTGTTGGTCAACCATGCATGCTGGCACATGAGGGCCCTCCAGTCCAGTGGTGCCTCCGCAGGTAGTGCTTTCAATACAACGGAGATCTCATGGACGTGATCAGAATCTCCAGAGACGCTGCAGCGGAGCTTTTATGGTGGAGTGTGTCGGACAACCTGTCTCAAGGGAAGATGTTTCAACCTCCTCCACCGGTATCCACAGTGATAACAGATGCCTCCACTTTAGTGTGGGGAGCTGATCTGGAGGTCAAAGGCCTTTGGTCTCCAGAGAAAAGATTGTTTCACATCAATTTTCTGGAATTGCGGGCGAGACGTTTGGCTCTCCAAGCCTTTCTTCCTTCCCTTCACGGTCAATCGATTCAGGTCGTGACGGACAACACTACTGCGATGAGGTACACAAACAAATACGGAGGAGTGGGGTTGTATCGCCATTGTAGAATGGCTCTGCTACTCTTGTCCTGGGCTCAGGACCATCAGGTTTTTGTGACTGTGAATCATCTGGCTGGAGTGTTGTATGTGGTTGCGGACAGTCTCAGTCGGCAGTACTTGTCCTATCACGAGTGGCATCTCCATGCGGAAGTGATCCGTCATATTTTCAGGATGTGGTTTTTTTTTGGTTCGACCTATTTGCCACTCAGGGGAACACCTGTTGTTCTCCAGTCTTCAATATCCAATGTGGGAAGCATTGGGGGACACATTTCAATTAAATTGGGGCTCACAGCATCTTTACACATTTCCTCCCATATCTTTGATTCCTCGACTTCTAAGGAAGATTTGCCAAGACCTGGTCCAAGTCATATTGATCACCCTGGATTGGCAAAGACGAGTGTGGTACACAGACCTAAGTTACCTCTCATCATACCCTCAGCTCCTTCTCTCTCTCAGGGCAGACCTCCTCTCGCAGGGGCAAGTTCTATACCCCCCCCCCCCCACCTTCATGCCTGGAGATTGAACAGGGAAACCTGAGCTCTTTCTCTCTCTCTCGCTTGACGTGGTGGATGTTATTTTATCGTCCAGAAGACACTCCACCAAATCGGTCTATTCTGGTAGGTGGGCCAAGTTTGTTAAGTGGTATGGAGAGAGTTTGATTGATCCCTTGCGAGCCTATTTGCCTGATATTCTGAGTTTCACTCTTTCCCTAGCACAACAGCGTTGTGCAGTAGCTACGGTTAAAGGCTACTTGTCTGCCTTTGGCTTTTTTCTCTTTACCAGACCAACCCTCTTTATTTAAATCTCCTATAGTTATGAGTGTCATTAAGGGTCTCACCAATAGGTTTCCTCCCACTTCCTTTATCATGCCTCAGTGGGATTTGAATGTGGTTCTCCATTTCTTGATGGGGGTCTCTCTTTGAACCCTTGCATAGTTGTCCCTTGAGATTCATAGCGTTAAAGACAATATTTCTGATTGCAATCACTTCCGCTAGGAGAGTGAGTGAGTTGCAGGCTCTTAGCTCCAACCTTCAATTCACCTCATTTCTTGTGGATAAGATGGTTCTCAGGACCAGAGCTGCTTTTCTACTTACGGTGGTCACTCCCTTCCACGTAAGATCACTTTACCCACATTCTATCCACCCCTTCAACAGAGGAGGACACACTTCACTGCCTGGCCCCTATGAGGTTGGTCAGCTTCTACCTGGACTGGACTAAGGACTTCAGGTTGGATGACCAACTCTTCATCGGATATGTGGGCAAGATGAAGGGCAAGGCTGTCCACAAAAGTACGCTGTCCAGGTGGATCATCCTCTGTATCAAGATCTGCTACGCCTTGGCCAAGAAGGCAGATACTGTATCCACCAGAAAAAGCGTTACCGAAGGTAAGTTAACTTGTTCTCCATATGCCTTGAAGAGGCTATCAGTTTCACTGAGAAAGTTAAAGAATATTGACTATTAAATGGTTCAGATTGAACGTGTCACTGACATAATTAGATTAGCTTTTCAAGCAACAATATAGGTAACAGATCAACAGTCAAATCAAACCACAACTATTGAAGAGACTATGCACATTTTTTTATTTAACCTGGTTAGTATCTGTAAGGGTATTTATGTGAGAGTCAACATAGTTTGGTTAGTTGTGCAATGTAGTCCTTAATTTAAAAACCAGATACAAATGTAAAAGTCCCAGCCCAGTTTCTGACCGCTAGACACCCTACCTCAGTCACGCGTTGTGGGAAAATAGGAATCGTCCTAATCTATCTAATGCTTGGAAGGACTATAATATTGTCCCCCAAATCCCGTCTCCTCAGACTCTTGTTTTCCACACTTTGGGCCATTCCCTCACACCCTACCTACTCAATTAGCTCTCTCCACCAACCTCACAAGTGAGGTCCACCCTAGGTTTGCCAGCTCATGCCTAGATAACCAGCAAGTTTTAAAGCCCAATCTATGAACGTAGACATCTGAAAGAGACTATTAGTTATAGATTCCTTACCTTAGAATTACCCCCAGGCGTCAGATTGAATCCGGAGAATATTTTTCGTAGCAGTACCCCTGCGCGTTGGTAGGTGGTGTCGGTCGACTCCGCATTCGTCGTTGGCATTGTGATCGCCGGGATGCCGTCACGGTATCTACTTAGACGCTGCACTCGCGAGCAGACGTCAGTTCTTTCTTTTTCCGTGCCAGCCAGCGCAGATCCGGAGAGAGCGGTGTGAGAAGTTGGCCTGGTATATGATGTTCACTATTCTAGTGAACACCTTGCACCAGTCCAAACAACCCTTTTGGTGATGGTTGTAAGTCAACCTTATAGACCAGCTATCCCAGTGGTAGCGTGGATAGAACAGTCTTAGGCTAAAAGACTCTTGAGGGCGTGTAAAGCCAGCTGTTTTACCATATGTAACCCCTTGAATATCAAATGAAAGGACACCACACAGGATATATATATAAAATATATATGTATTTATTACTAACACACTCCTCTGAACTCTTTATGAGATCAGAGGCCAAAGCACATAACAAGATACTTAGTCAGAATACGTTAAGTTGCACAATTTACGGTTAGGCCCTAGGGGCGAAGCAAACCATATATTAAGAAAGTGGTATAAGTACCACGTCACGAGAATAGGGAAGGCCTAGGGCCTAGGGAATCGCTGGGGCTACACTATCTGAACCTTAGTTTAGAAGTAGGAGGCCCACAGGCGGCGCAAGCAGTGTCTTTACACACATGCGTGAGTCAATGCAAAGTCAATGGAAACTTAGAAGTTAGATTTAGAAGGATTTAGGACACTTCCGGTTTAGCTAGGAGGAAACAACTAAAAACCTAGACACTTGGATAGTCAATACCCTTGGGAGCACCGAAGTACTCACGTTACCTCACCCACGGATGGCGGGTGCATAGGTGTGAAGATGTGTCGGGTTTCGTCGTTGATTCCTATGGAGCCTTGAAGAAAGATGCTGCAGGCGACTAGGAGGAAGATGTCCGGGTGGATCCAAGGGTGGATCGAAGATGAAGAGGACCTGAAAGCAGAGGGGACAGAGTCTGGGTCACTAGCCAGTAACCGGGTGGAACCAGGATGGAACCAGACGATGTAGAGGAGCAATCAGGTGCTGTCTTGAAGCTTGTCTTTGCAGACACGTGGACCAGGAGGCGTCGACGACGACCAGGTGCTGGAGACGAGCTGTCCCACGAAGGTTCTCGCAGATGGAGGGGTCGACTACCGGATTGGAGTCAACGAGCCTTGGCAAAGGCAACCCACGCAGGATACAACAAAGGCTTCTGGTGCAGACACGCAAGGTCTGAGGTGCTTCATCTTTGCAGGGAAGCAAGGGCCGGTCTGGAGCAACCAGACCAGCGAGGTGGTTCCAAAGGATTGTCCTCACAGAGGCTACTAGCCAACGGGCCAGCAACCGGACAACGCGTCGAGCAGAACACAAGCACAAGGGCCCCACGCAGAACTCGTGGAGTGTCGAGGGCTGATCTTCGGTCCAGGCAGTGTCTCATTCTATTCAGCCCTCCCTGTCCCAATACACAAAGTCCTGTCTAGGGTGGTGCTCGCACCTCTCCAGGCAGGAAACCTATTGTCCAAACCTCCGTGACTGGAAGGACTCCCAGCAGCAGGAGGTCAGACTTGTGTCGGTGGCAGCAGCGTCCATTTTGTGACGCTGGGGCTCTGGTTAACTTTAACCGGGATAGTCAGCAACAACATGTCTTCTCCCTCTAAAAGGGTGGAATGCTACCCCGTTGCCAGAATTGGCGAGGGGGTAGTATTCCAAAGCATATGACACCTTACACGGCATGTTTGGATAAAACCAAACCAAAGTTAGCATTTAACCGCGAGGTTCATAATGCACTTAAGAGTAAATGGTATGGCAATATCATAGAACAGCAATAAGGACATGGTTCCGAAAGCTGCAGACAGGCTCAGCTCATGCTAGAGCACCATCTCACACATAATCAAGCACTCTGCCTCCAGGATTGTTAAGGCCTGCCATAGGAGTGACTTATAGGTTACTATGTGTCTATATATAAGTAGGTACAGGAATACCATACCTAAGCAAGGGGTGATTACACGACCTTGCCCCAGCTGAGTGATCAAGGGTACACTTCTACATGGGCTGACAAGGTGAACCAATTCCCAATTGTGTATGTACCTAGAGTACATGGTGTAAATTTAGAGAGTGTGCATCTGGGCTGTGGGTCTGATTAGCAGGCCCACAGCCACATCTAAGTCGAAAACCAGTAAAGCAAAGCAAAAAGTGGGTGTGACCATAGGAAGCAGACCCTACTCTCCTACAAGCGGGACCCTTAGTCACTTTTTGACGAACTAGTTTTTGACTTTTGTCTACCTCTTTTCAAGTCGTGTTGACTCCTGATGTCACATCGGACTGGCTTAAAGGCTTGTGACTCCTGTCACAAATTGATGTCGGTTACGAACCCGCACCTCCTGTGCCTCTGTTGTCTGGAGTGCGATCACAACCTGAAGTCGTGCTCCAAATGTCGGGCCATGAACCCGAAGTCTTTGTGGGATTAGTCCCGAAAGTATCTGGAGACCTGGCAGTCCGCTCCGCGCCGCTCGAAGTCCCGGTCGAGAGGGATGTCGCGGGACCTGTTGTGCAGCCATTACTAGTCTCCTTGTAAGTCAAAGCACAAAAAGAAGGCGAAGAAGCACCGTCGCTCTTCACGTTCTCACCGTCCGTCGGCTGACGCCACACGGGATGCGGATGGTGTTCATCCTGCTGCTCTGTCTGAGGAGCCTGATGGGTCGGGTCTGAGCTTCCCTCCTTTTCTGGGAGCCGGAGCGACCCCTGCACAACTTCGTAGTTTTTACGAAGCCCTTCATTCGATCTTTGGGCAGCCCGAATCTGCCGGCGCGCCTTTGGGCCCTGCGGACTCGGCTAGGGGTTCTAGGCCTTTGAACCCGGTGGCTGTGGTACTGCAGGGCCCCCAGGGATTCAAGCCTGGATCCGGATCAGTGCCGGTAGACCTTACGACACCTCCTCCAGCTTCGAATCCACTGGCGACACCTCTGCCCCCTCCGATGCCGGTTGTGTCCCTAGCCGGTGTTGACCCCGGCCTCCACCCTGACCTGGACACGGAGCCAGACTGACGTCTGACGTTGACCGACGCCGGATCCGACAATGACTGGTGCTTTTGTACCAGTGTTCTATCCTGGTGTTCCCTATCGCCCTGAGTGGCAGCCAGATGAGAGTGAGGAGGACTGGGAGGGGTCTGTTGGCCCTCTAGCAGACCAGTTGAGTGAACCTGACTGGAGGTGGGTGAGGCCTTGAGCTTGAACTTACTAAGGTGGTGGTCAGGGCCAACCTCCAGACCGAGGTGCTTCAACCGGCAGTGGCCTTTATTCTGAGCCCCTGCTGCCATCCAATGAAGCCCTCACTGACATTCTTCTGCGCACCTGGTCCAAGCCCAGCACAGGGGCTGCTCTGGATAGGATGATTACCCGACGCCACCGCCTGGCCCCAGGCGACCAGATTTTCCTCTCCCAACACCCTACCCGTGAGAGCTTGGTGGTCCAAGCCTCTACTTCTAAGAGTGGGTTCCCTTCTGCCCCCCAGATAGGTAATCCAAAAAGTTGGATCATCTTGGGAAGATGTTTTCTTCCGCCAGCTTGGGACAGCGGTCGGTGAACACTGGATGTGTTTTGGGCAATTATACCCACTCTGTGCGGGACACTGTTGTGCTGGTGCTGCCACAGTGTCCGGAGGAGGCCCGGGCCACTCTCTCCCTTGCAGTTGCTGAGGGCAGAGATGAGTAAAGTTCACCATTAGGTTTGGCTGGACACCGCCGACTTGCTAGGCAGAACTATTTCAACGGAGGTAGCCCTGAGACGCTATGCCTAGCCGAGGTCCACTGGCTTTTCCAATCAACTCTTTTGGACATGCCCTTTGATGACCGTTGCTTTTTTGGCGACAAACTGGACAACGCGCTCGAGCGGTTTAAGGATTCTAGGGCTACGGCCAGATCTTTGGGCCTCGCTACCACCTCTCGCCCAGCGCAGACTACTTTTCACCCCTTTCGTTGGCTACGGAAGGGGTGGGCCACCACGTTATGCCCAGAGCCACTGGCCTGCGCAAACTGTTCAGCCTCTGTGCAGCCGGGGACGTGGGACCCAGCGTCGTGGGTCAGGGGGCCAGCGGCCGGGCCAGTCCACCAGTGTCCCCTCTGCAGCAGCCTTCAAGCATTCCTTGTCTGACCCTCCAAGGCCACCAGTTGCCAATGGGCAGCAGGATTCGCCATCACCTCCTCCACTGACAGCACATCACATCGGACAGGTGTGTTTTGCAGATAGTCCAAAGGGGCTACTCCCTTCCCTTCGAAACCACTCCTCAATCCGTGGCACCTACATTCCATCAAATGTCGGAGGATCACTTGGCCCTTCTCCACCAGGAGCTTACGGCTCTCTTGGCCAAGGGAGCCATCAAGCGCATCCCTGTGCCAGAAGTAGGTCGTGGTTGCTACTCCCACTACTTTCTGGTACCCAAGAAGGACAAAGGCCTGCGTCCTATCTTAGATCTCAGAGACGTCAACCGCTTCCTCCGAAAGGAGAAGTTCAAGATGTTGACATTGAGTTGAGTCTGCTCTCGACCCTCGAGACTGGATGGTAGCGTTGGACTTGCAGGATGCCTATTTCCACATCTCCGTCCTGCCAACCCACAGACATTACCTACAGTTCATGGTAGCCCACAAGCACTTTCAGTTTACCGTGCTCCCCTTTGGCCTTACCAGCGCCCCTCGGGTGTTCACATAAGTGATTGCGGTGGTTGCATCTCATCTGCGCAGATCAGGGTTTCCAGTCTTCCCCTATCTCGACGACTGGCTGTTGAAGGTGGGCTTGCCCCAGACTGTTATCTCCCACCTCCAGACTACGACGGACCTTCTGCATTCGCTGGGGTTCACTTTCAATGTGCCGAAGTCACACCTGACTCTTTCTCAGAAGCTCTGTTTCATCGGAGCTGTTCTGAACACAGTGCAGTTTCGGGCCTATCCTCCCGAGCAGAGAGTCTGGCATATTCGGGCTATGATACCGATGTTTCAGCCTCTATCCCGAATTTCGGTGAGAATGACCCTGAGGCTGCTGGGCCTCATGGCCTTCTGCATCCTGCTGGTGGATCATGCCAGGTGGCATATGCGGGCTCTGCAGTGGGACCTGAATTACCAGTGGGCGCAGCATCAGGGGAATCGTTCCGATTTCGTCCAGATATCGGAGGGCACTGAGCATCAATTGCAGTGGTGGCTAACGAACCAGGATTGGGTGAACGGCAGATCCCTCTCCCTTCCCCAGCCAGAGTTCACAGTGGTGAAGGATGCATCACTTCTGGGGTGGGGCGGCCACATGGTAGAGGTGGAGATCAGAGGCCTTTGGTCTCTGGTGGAGTCCGGGCTCCAGATCAACCTCCTGGAGCTTCGGGTGATTTGTCTTGCACTGAAGGCATTCCTTTACTCCAGAGGTCTTCACACATTTGGATGCCGAGACCCCCCTGTCAACATTTTCAAGCGTAAGGACCCCCTCCTGACAGAAATTTCTAAACCTCTAGGTTATGAGGAAGGTGAGGACCAAATTATGCGACAGGCTTGACTAAATTGTGTGAGTAGAAAATGTAAATAATGTTCTGTGATGCTGCGTATTTTGGGGTAGCATTGCTTTATTATTTAGAATTTTTTTAAACACAGTAATACTGAGGAAAGATTTCACCCCATCAGTACCAGTTTATAACCAAAATACAGCATTTAACATCAGAAAGATGTCTAGTCAACCTCTGTGAAGGGCCTCCCAATCCGCAGGAATACGCGCTGCCACATTAGAAGCTTACCTGGCCATGGCCGGGAGCAGCAAGGGTGCTTTCAAACCGTGGCGGTCTTGTGCAGAGTTAAGCAGTTTACCCATGCCCCTTTCCTCTCACCCCCTTCCTTCCATCCCACTCTTCTCTTCTCTCCCAACCCCGGATCCCTCTCTCACATTGCAGGCAGATGGATATTAGCCCCAGGACACCTTTTGGTAACAGTAGCGCACTACAAATGTAAATAATAGGCAGAAGCAGGGGATCCACTAGACCCGAACTTCGGGGGGGGGGGGGGTTAACACTCCCAGCCAGGGCTTGTCCAAGCACTGGTCGCACACGGTGCAACAGTCTTTCCACCTTCTCCATGAATCCCCTCACTACCACTCACCAACAATACACCTCATCTCTCTATAGCACCTGTCTGACAAACATTTCATTTTTTTTATAGCGCTACTCATAGTTTACTCACACTCAGTTCTGTGATGTGCATGGTACATCTTCTTTGTACCAGGCACTTTAACCTTCTGCACTGTGTGGGTAACAAGAGTGCCCATGTGACTGCACGGAGAGCAATGCAACAATGTGAGAGTAGGGTAAAAGGAGTGACTGCAGGGTGAGTGAGGTGACCATATGAATTTGGGTTCGGCTGTAAGTGCAGAGTGGGACGAATTAGTGCATGGTTAGTGATGGCCTTGTTTGAGTGAGCTACAGATTGAGCAGTAAGGGGGGACAGGTGAGTGAAGTGTCACATGAGTGCAGGGTGAGAAGTGTGCTCGTGTGACTGCAGGGTGAGGTACAGAGTGAACAATGCAAGCGAATTTTTAGTGCAGAGTGATCACTGTGAGAGCAGGGTGAGCGGGTGAATGTTGTGAGTGCATGGTGATAAGTGTGAGTGCATTGTGATCACTGTGAGTACATTATGATCACTGTGAGTGCAGGGTGAGTGGGTGAATGTTGTGAGTGCATGGTGATCAGTGTGAGTGCATTGTGATCAGTGTGAGTGCATTGTGATCAGTGTGAGTGTATTATGATCACTGTGAGTGCAGGGTGAGCGGGTGAATGGTGTGAGTGCATGGTGATCAGTGTGAGTGCATTGTGATCAGTGTGAGTGCATTGTGATCAGTGTGAGTGCATTATGATCACTGTGAGTGCAGGGTGAGCGGGTGAATGGTGTGAGTGCATGGTGATCAGTGTGAGTGCATGGTGGTCAGTGTGAGTGCATGGTGATCAGTGTGAGTGCATGGTGATCAGTGTGAGTGCATCGTGATCAGTGTGAGTGCATGGTGATCAGTGTGAGTGCAGGATGAGCGGTGAATAGTGTGAGTGCATGGTGATCAGTGTGAGTGCATTGTGATTGCTGTGAGTGCATGGTGATCAGTGTGAGTGCATGGTGATCAGTGTGAGTGCATTTTGATCATTGTGAGTGCATTATGATCACTGTGAGTGCATTATGATCACTGTGAGTGCAGGGCGAGTGGGTGAATGGTGTGAGTGCATGGTGATCAGTGTGAGTGCATGGTGATCAGTGTGAGTGCATGGTGATCAGTGTGAGTGCATGGTGATCAGTGTGAGTGCAGGATGAGCGGGTGAATAGTGTGAGTGCATGGTGATCAGTGTGAGTGCATTGTGATTGCTGTGAGTGCATGGTGATCAGTGTGAGTGCATGGTGATCAGTGTGAGTGCATGGCGATCAGTGTGAGTGCAGGATGAGCGGGTGATCAGTGTGAGTGCATTGTGATTGCTGTGAGTGCATGGTGATCAGTGTGAGTGCATGGTGATCAGTGTGAGTGCATTGTGATCAGTGTGAGTGCATTGTGATCGCTATGAGTGCATGGTGATCGCTATGAGTGCATGGTGATCAGTGTGAGTGCATTGTGATCGCTGGGAGTGCAGGGTGAACGTGAAAGTGAAGGCGAGAATGAGAAGTGAGTAGTCTGAAAGCAGGGTGCATTCCCAGAAACTTGAAGCGTAGGGTTTCAGATATAAGTTAAACTATTGCTATAATGGCATTAATCAGGGTTCGAGGGTGGAGGAAATAAATAATGTGCTGATCCTGCAACAAACTTCTAGTCTAATGATTAGGGTTACCAGCTCATTATTTTGATGGCCCAGAAATAAGCAGTCACCTACAGCTGTATTTTTTGCACTTATCTGTGAATACTTAGAACACCAAATATAAATAGAAAGCACTTTTAATTGTGTTTTAGGGATGCCTCAATGATCCATGACTAATAATTAAAGAGAATAAAGACAGAAAAGTCACATAACTAATTAATACATACTTTTTATTTATAACTCAATTTAGTGTCAAGAGCAGGTCTCTGCAGGATCTTTAAACACACAGCAGGCATGTTTCTTTTGGCAACCCAACTTTATATTTCTTTTCATTAAATGAATTCTCACACTACAGCAGTAAGTGTAAAAATACAAATGTAAGGAATAGGCAGAGTGGGGGCCCAGGGGGTACTGGAACCATAAAAAACATTAAGCCTCTGTAACCAGTTTACAAAGGCATGTAAATATGCTAATGGTCTTTAAAGACCTGTGAAAAACTCGGCCGGAGATAAGACTCTAGACACTGCCCTTCCGAGCCCCCAGGAGCGCGAGCTGCACTGCAGCAGCCCGGGATGAGACAAGGATGGGGGAGGAGGGGGGCTGAAGCCCTGGATGCCAGGGCAGAAGTGACACTGTGAAGGCGCGACCCCCTTTGCATCGTTCCACGGCCCCCCTGGGGGTCGCGCCCCACAGTTTGAAGACCCCTGCTTTACTCTGTCCTGGGAAGGGTAGTGCAGGTGTTCACAGACAACACCACCGCCATGTGGTACTGCAAGAAAGGGTGGGGTGGGGTTGTGGACCCTATGTCAAGAAGCTCTCCACCTTTGGACATGGCTGGAACATCAGGGCATATCTCTGGTGGAACAACACCTGGCAGGTTCACTGAACGCCAGGGCGGACAAACTCAGCTGCAGGTGCATGATGGATCCCAAATGGTGTCTTCACTCGGAGGTGGTGCAAGGTCTCTTTCAGCAGTGGGGAGAGCCTTGGTTAGATCTACTCGCCGCCGAAGAGAATGCGTAATGTCAGCAGTTTTGCATGTTGAAATTTCCAAGGCGGTGCTTGCTTGGCGACGCTTTTTGTCACGAGTGGAGTTGCAGTCTTCTATAAGCTTTCCGCCTATACCACTTCTGCCCAGAGTGCTGAAGAAGATCAAGAGCTCTTACACATGGCCATCGATCTTCCGATCAGACTGCCTCTTTGGGAGGATCTTCTGTCGCAGCAACAGTGGACGGTCCTCCACCTGAACCTGTCCAGCTTCCACCTCCTTGCGTGGAGATTGAGCGGTGACAGTTGACAGCTTTCGACCTTCCTCCCTAAGTCTGTAATGTTATCTTGGTAGCCAGGCGTCCCTCCACTAATACGTTATACAGCTGTAGATGGAACAAATTTGTGGAATGGTGCACAGCAAAGGCTGTGGATCCCCTTTCTGAGGTTCTTTTGTTCCTCCTTTCTTTGGCTCAGCAGGGCTCTGCCTCGGGCACCTTTAAGGGCTATCTATCAGTAATTTCAGCCTTTCTTCAGCTTCCTGATCAGCCGTCTATTTTCAAGTCTTCTATTTTAAATAGATTTCTTAAGGTCATCACTCACCTCTTTCCTCCTATTTCTTTCGTAATGCCCCAGTGGGACTTGAACCTGGTCTTGACTTACCTTATGTGCGCTCCTTTCAAGCCGCTACATAATTGTCCTCTCAGACTCTTAACCTTAAAAACTGATTTTTTGGTTGCCATCACCTCTGCTCGCAGGGTAAGTGAGCTTCAGGCTCTGTCTTCTAAGCCTCCTTACCTTGCTGTTCAGCCGGACAAGGTTGTCCTTAGAACTAAACCCTCTTTTCTCCCCAAAGTGGTTACCTCTTTTCACATTGGACAGACCGTCACTTTGCCCACGTTCTTCCCGCCCCTGCATCCTTCAAAGGAGGAAGAGAGGCTCCACCATCTCGATCCAAAACATGCGCTATCTTTCTATCTGGATTGCATGAAACAATTCCAGGTGGATGACCAGCTCTTTGTTGGCTATGTGGGCGCCAAGAAAGGTCGGGCCGTGCAAAAACGGACCATCTCTCGCTGGGTCATTCTTTGCATCAAAATGAGTTATTCCTTGGCAAAGAAGGAACCTCCAGTAGGACCGAGCGCCCATTCCACCAGGGCGACGGCAGCCACTACTGCTTTGGGACGTGGAGTCCCCCTCAGTGACATCTGCCAGTCTGCCACGTGGGGATCCCTGCACACGTTCACAAAACACTACTACCTGGACAGTCAAGTCCGGAGAGAAGGCTTCTTTGGCCGTTCAGTTCTCCAGGACTTTCTGGTGTGAACTTAGTTTGCAGACCCACATCCGGGCTTTGTATTGCTGGGCTATCTATTCTAAGGTAAGGAATCTATAACTAATAGTCTCTTTTAGATGAACAAGTTACTTGCCTTCGGTAACAATATATCTGTAAGAGATATATATTAGTTATAGACTCCTTACCGTCTCACCCATCCTCCCCGTTCTGCGAACTGACTTCTAGGGTAAAGGACTTCCCTTCAGGGCCCTAGTTTTGTGCACCAGTGGTCAGTGTCTTGCATGGCTCTGCGCTTCTGGCGTGGAATGTTGTGTAAAGAACTGACGTCAGCGCGCCAGGGCAGTGTCTGAGTAGATACCGCGATGTCATCCCAGCGATCATGACGCCGATTGCGGAGTTGACCGACGCCACCTGCCGATGCGCAGGGGTACTGCTTTGAAAAAAATTCTTAGGATCCAGTCTGACCCCAGGGGGTAATTCTAAGGCAAGGAATCTATAACTAATATATGTCTCTTACAGATATATCGTTACGGAAGGTAAGTAACTTGTTCGTGACAGCAGGTGCCTTAGTGCTTGAGAAATTGCCTATTAATTAGAATCTGGCATTTTTGGTCGTGTGAGAACTGTGCTTAAAGATGTTGTTCCAATCCCGAATCCTCAATAATGCCCACCTGTCCTCAGCCCAGCCACCATGCAGATTGTGTAGTCTTGCCCTATATAATAGTGTGACCGCTCGATTTTGTGCGTTAATTGAGCACGTCTTTAAACAACAGTTAATTGGGGGCTCCATTGGGACACTCTTACACCATCCACGTATTGCAGCTAATACAGCCCTATGCAATAGAAAATGGTCTTCCGGGATCTCATATAAAGTAAAGTCCACATTTGTAAAGCGCACAATCACCCGTAAGGGTCTCTAGGCGCTGGGGGCCGTCGGGAAGATTAAGCGAGCTATTGCCCAGAGTCACATGGTGCTGGGCTAACCTGCCGCCGGAGCCGGGGATCGAACCGTGGTCCCCAGATTCCAGCGTCAGTCGCCCTGGCCGCGGCGCCACACCTCTCCCTATATCTGTCCATCAACTCACAAACTTTATCAGTGTACTGTCCTGGTACAGCTGTCCTATATCAGTAAGCTCTTTTGCTCCCCACTCTCCTAAGTCAGTCCACTCCAATTGCCCTCATACGGTAATACCATTAGAAAAGTTTTCGGTAATTCATGTATGTATTGCAAATGTGTGGGCCTCCCTTGAAGAGCTCTGGCCCAGACATAACGTAGGGCTCTAACTGGGTCCCTTTGCTTTGGAAGGGCGCTCTACTTAAGGGATTAAGAAGCAATCTCAGAAGTGTGTCCTGAGCAGGCACATCCATGATGCCCCCAGTCATACCGTCTTCATCTAGCCTTTTCATCCAGCAGCCCACTGGTAAGTATACTACCAGATAGTGTAATTCTAGATCTGTGACTGCCATACCCTCCTCGTCCAATGACAAGCTGACTTTAGTCAGTGCGACCACCAGCTTAAATTAATTACTAATCCATCTATCTCCTAAAATCATTTTTTGGGAATCTGTATGGAAAGTTTTTCTGAAAAAATATTGGTTTGTCTCTGGGAGGATTGCTTTAGTCTGCAGCCTAAAGACACGGGGGCTTCCCTTCCTAGAGTCTGTATTCCTTCACCAATCTCTTTCTCATCTTTACTTTCTCTCTTATGTGTAGTTCACGTGAGATGGAGACCCCGGGGCATCTAGGGGCGTGGTGATCACAGGTGGCATCACTAGGGTCACGTTTTACCTATTGGCTTGATTGTGGTTGTGAGGGTGGGGGTGGCTGCCGGCTTTGGTAGAGTTGGGAGGGCCAGGGTCAGGGGGGAATGGGATACCCAAGCGGACAGGAGATATATGCACAAATGGAGGCTGGAAGGCAGGATTAAACTTAACAGATGGGATAATAGTTTCCCTTTTTAAACATTGAGAATGAGTAATCTGCGGAACCCAACAATTAATATATGTGGTTTAAATGACCCAATGAAGAGACTGAGGGTGGCCTTTGATATATAATATCTCAAAGCAGATATTATTTGCTTGCAGGAAATGCATATTGAGGGGTCAAGAGAAAAGGTTCTGGATTCACTGGGATACCAGGTGATATGTTGTATTTCATAAGGTTCACGTACACGGGGATGGCAATTCTGACTCGGAAAGGGGGAGGAGGGGGTTCTTGCCCTCTTGACCTGGAAGATATGTATGGCTATTGAGCCATTACGGAGGGCAAGCTTCCCACTGGGGGTTTTACCATTTGTTCAGAGTACGGGTCAGTCCTTGATGACCTAGGAGTATTTGATTGGCCAAACCTCAAGTTGCCATTATGACCACTCCTTATTATGTGTGGGGAGTTTAATATCAATCTGAATATGGAACTGCTGGACACAAGCCGTAAAAAGGTCTTAAACCAATATTATTTATATCTTTATTGGACCTAGGATTAGTACATTAGTTGAGTGATGTTTGGGTGGAGAAATATCCTTCTGATCCTGGTTTTACATACTTTTCAGAACCACATCTAGTTCATGCAAAGTTGTTATTTTTCCGTATTGATCAAGAACTGAAACAGGGTAGCGGCAGTGAGAAATATCCCATGGTCATGTCAGATCACAATCCGCTGATTTTGGAGGTTCCCTTATTAGACAGCTCAGGTCAACCATGGTGCTGGTCCTTTGAAAGGGCACTTCTGTTGGACGAGGAATATCTCCGGCATATGCAGAAGTGGATTCCTGTCTTTATGTTTGAAAACCTAGGAAGTGCATCCATTGGGATGGTCTGGTATGCAGTCAAGGCTGGGGTATGAGGGGAGACTGACCTTCACTTGGAGGAGTTGTACAAAGGGCTGTCACTTGCAGAGACAAAGCTGATAGATTCAGTGGCTAGGGGTATGGAGATTCAGACAGCACGAATGAGGGTGGAAGCTGCAAAAGCCGTAATAGGGAGTATTTGAAAGACGCAGATAAATACATGGTGCAGAAACACACATTCTATGAATACAGCGAGAGGGTGGGCCATCTTCTGGCAGCTCGGACTAGACAGCAAACAATAGTCTTAAATAAAGGAAATTAGAGATCCCCTATTAGGATTGGTGACTGATCAAGTTGGAATCAGGGCCGCCTTATAGAGATTCTATCAGCAGTTATACTTGGATGATGTGGGTAATGAGCTTGAGGATATGACAGGCAGTGGCGGTTGGAGACTTTTGAAAGTGGTGAGCGTAACCGTTGGGCATGACTTTTATACAGCAAGCGATGTGAACAAGTTCATTGGAAAAACCTGGGGTCCAGGGTGAGTCCCTCTCCCAAGAGAGAAATGAAAAAAGTATTGGCAAATGGTTGCATTTTAAAGCAAATGAATGTAGTGATAAAGTAAGGCTAATAAAGCAGTGGCAACGTATAGTCTTGAAATATTAAACACATCAAAAACTGCCCCATATCTTCCTGCATTAATATGCGCACCAGTTATTGTAATGTGTAAATTGTACAACATGGCAACTTTAGCCCTTTAAAATTTATACTTCCCTAGTGTCTTGCACTGCATGCACCATTAACTTTGGAAGAATATGCTCTAACCAGATTTCGAGAAGCACTCACAGAGGCTGGCTGCAACCAGGCATATAGATACATGTGCAGACAGGTCTTTCAGTGGGTTGAAAAAAGTGGGAGCTCTCTATAAAGAAACACTTCAAATAAATTTCTGTGATTCCCATAGTGTGCCACCTGACCCGTATTTTGGTTTCTCTCTGAGAGTTACAATCTTACTCTTCTAAATATTAATTTTTAGATAATGTTCCTCTGCATAAAGTTCTAATGCGTCAAGGCATCTTTGAAGCCCAACATGAATTTTCACCCATCAACTCTTGACTCCAGGGTGACCTATGAAGTGTTATTACTAGCCTCAACAATTGAGAGGGCATGCTCAACTGAAACAACTTTCTCCACAGCGTCCAATGGTCAACTCTATTGAACGCTGTGGAGAAATCGATAAAGGCCATGTGCACAGACATTCCCCATGACTGGCGTACTTTTCTATGATTGCATGTAGTATTGCAATGTTATTACGTGACTGGAGACAACATGTGCTACATTACACAATAAGCGCATTTTCATTGTTTGCGCATGATGCACCTTTAAAAAGATGCACCCGGTACAAACAATGAAAATGCGCCCTATTACGATGAATGTGCTGCGCCCAGGGCAGCCACAAACTTCAGCTGCCCCTAGGGCTGCGCATTCAGGTGAAAAACGGAACAGCTGCTTTACAGCCGCTCTGTTTTCACAGTGTAGGCAGCAACCCGCCTGCACTTTGAAGGGGGATCAAAAATTAGCTAGCATTCGCGCCAAGAATTTTCAATTCTATTAAGGACACGGAGGCGAGGATATGCTTCTCTTTCTTATATTTGCTACACACAGCAGCCAATGAAAAACGTTTTGTATGCAAATAAAACTACATTTCCCATGATGCCTGTACATACATCACATCCTGCATAGCCCCATAAGAGCTGCTGTACCCTGTGTCTCCTCCTCTTTCTTTGCTTGAACATATACAGTCCACACAATAATAAATCCAGTCCATTCCACGGAATATGAGTTCCAATAAACATCCTTCAACATGGAGAACCATCGTCAAACTGGAAGATTACGTCTTCTAAGCCAGAAGAACACCTGCTCCTTCTTCTTTACTCGAAGCTGAAAGGAATGAGACAGGAAAAACCTGTAACTTCTGCTGATACAGAATATCAAGTATATGCGGGTGGGTAATTATTACCAATACTGTAATAAACCGGGTGGGATAATCCTCGCAACAGTGTCCTTAATAGAATTGAAAATTCTTGGCGCGAATGCTAGCTAATTTTTGATTCTATTACAGGACCGGAGGCTTCGGATTATGCTAGTTTAACGCTTATCAACACAACTACAGTCTTAAATCTCCCACCAGTACATAATACACTGTTTAAATATAGTCTGAGAAACTCCATCACAAGAATTAAAACTTGCTCAACAATGGGAATTATCAAAACAAGAATGATAAGTATTGAACAAACTGCATCTCACAACTGGTTCTAACACCCATTCTGGCAAAGGCCCTCAACCATCGGCTGTAATAGCCTCGTACTCAACATATAGAATGTCAATAATCATCAACAATCATATGAACATATACACGAAAACCTCAGATAGTAAATCCGAGAATCATCGTTGTAAGCCATGAGGCATGTGAAGAAACACCCAAAAAGTGCATTATCTCGAATTCGTGTGACCAGGCCCTGACCACATGCAGTTCAGACCTCGCTTACAGAGCAACTTCCGTAGAGTATATACTGTACCTGTAAAACGCGGGTTTGCCTCGCCATAGGAACACCTGAAGGTGGAATGCTTCGTAACACAGCCTGACAATATTTAATGTCCAGCCGACATACTATTATATGTCTATTAACAAAAAGGAAATCACGAGAATTAGTCCGGTTCGGGATATTCAAGCCACCAAAAAGAAATCGAAAGAAAAACCCGACGCAAGTTCAGCAACCTGCCCTGAACCGAGAATGAGCCGCAGAAAGACGGCCAAAATGGACGCTATAAGGTGAACGTTACTGAAGCCCCCGTACATTATTTGGTAAATAATTCACAAGTAGAGAAATGAGTCCTCACAAAGCCGCCACATGGCGTACATATCAACAAAGCGACCCTCTATCGCGGAAACGTATGTCTGGAATGGAAGGACCCAGAAATACAAAATGAACGCCCTCAGTGCGTTCGAAAACCTGGAAAATATTGTAGATACCAGAAACTTGATCGTAAATAAAGCAAAGTCGGAATACATACCACCTAGGGAAAACTGTACTTACCACATCGCCATGTGTCAAGCCCAGACCCGTGCTTACTAAACGGCAACGATGAATCTGCTAGCTGTAGCTCCCTGGTGAACCATAAAGGCATCCGCCTTGATCTACATGAGTGCTACTTCACGAGAAAAGGGAAAATTGTAAGGAAAGGCAGGAAACCGAGCCGGCCTCCGCCGACCCAAGGAGCATTGGAATTTAAAAAATGGAGTCCACCCTGCACGAACGTTGCGACCCAGTCGCCGGAAATACAAGGAAACCGGATGGAACAATCCTTTACTGTCATGTACGCTAAGGAGGTATACGGCAACAACCTAAATATGAAAGTTTCGGCAGAATGGCCTGAGTTCTGGAACAAGTCCACTAAGAAGATGACCTATATGCTCATACCCGCTGATCAATCTCGCAGTCAAGATGTTGCGCGTGCTGAACAGTAAGCCTCCAGAGGCGTGCACGATAAAGAGCCCGAACAACTGAAGGATCGGAAAAAACTGCCTGAATGTCGGTGCCCAACGCACCGCTACTGTGGCACTCCCACGAAGGGAAACTCTTGCACTGATACCATCGGAAAGTCATCCTCGCATTGTAGATTGGGTCGTACAACAACTGAGTCGCGTAGGATTGAGATAAACCTGGAAACCTAAACTAAGAGCCACAAATGTATGAAGGTTATAACCGGGCTATTCCAGCACATCATAATCCGATGTCTGGAAATGTGAGGCCAAGGCCTGTTAAGAGAGACCTATCCATTCATATATACATCCCACTAACTTGAAAGGTAAAGTAACCCGGTACTCGGAGGGTACTGGAGAGCTGAGAACTTGGGATAACCTATACCTAGCATCAACCATTAGAACCGCCACCGGAACAAATGCCATTGTAGGGAAGGAGGAGACCACCAGACTCTCTCCTGAATGCTATATGCCAGAAGCTGCGGAAAAACGATGGATAAAGAACCGACCAACCAGTATGAATGTGACCACAAGCAAAAAACGTCTACCCTTTATACACGCAACGATAATAAATCTGTCCCATAGGGGCCTGTCGCAAAAGGCCTACCTGGACCGGGCGTCCTGGTGTCCAACCTTATGAAAGGCTTTGCGCCTCTCGGACGATCTGGCGCAAATGGCGTCATACCGACGCCTATCGCCGAATGTGGCTGACTACGACAATGATTTGCAGCCTGTCAATCTGGGAATCCCCTTCTGAGACGACTAGAAAAAAAGAAGCCTGGCGACGCCGTCGGGCAATTCCTCAGCTATACCCAAAAAAGGGGGGTCGCAAAGCCCTAGGCTAAATCCCGTCACACTCGCGCGACTGCCTTACGTGTTGGCGAAAAGGAAATACGAAATAAAAATAATAAATAAAAAATAATAAGTAAATAGATAAAAACAAAATCATGCTCAAGGATTTGTGGTAGCAGAACGAAATGGTCGTCAATCAAGCCCTGTCACCCTGAGTTAGGGAACGTCATACTCGAGGCCCTGTTGACCACACAAGAACGTGAAGAACCTGGGTGTCAACATAATTAGTTCAGGAGGCTCTTGCGCTCCTATCGGTAGTTGTCATCCTCCAATATATATATATATATCTACCCCTCCATCACCCTCAAGGGATGTCCATATTCAATATAAATAGTAGTGCAAAGCACAGCACAATGGAGGAGTAGAGGGGGAGCCAACCCTGTGCACACTAAAACAGAGAAATTAATAATGTATGGGCTCCTCAGCAAAGCTGTAGTCATTATACCAGCCCAAAGGGCGTCGGAGTCATTGTAAAATACAAGGAGCGTGTGCGCACTCCGAGGGCCAGCCTATTGTTAAAGCCTGGAGGCTACCAGGAACTCTGCTCATGTAAAGCAGGAGGCACTGAGAACTCGAAACAAAACAAACAGGGGACGCATGCGACGTGCGTAGGCGAAAGCGCCCCAAAATTAAGCCCAAGTGGGTTACGCACACCGGAGCGTAATGACTCCATAACCGCACTCGGCTACTAGGGAAAGCCTTTGGCGGAGAAAGCGCGAGACCGCGCAATAATTCAAACAACCCTATGGAAGTGACAGGAAAACCTTTTGCAATGTGGAAACAGCATCGTTGGAACCTAATCTAGGAGCAAAAATTCTAGACACAAACCACAATTACCCATTTCACCATGGCGCAACGCTAGCGCCGCATTTCAGCTCCAGAGGGAGCGTTTGATTCAGTTTGCGGCCGAGCCTAGGCCTCTCATGAGGATTAATGTTGCTGGCATAAGCACTCCCGCAGGAGCCATCTAAAAGTTGTATCGGCGGGTGAAACCAAAACGCTACCAAGCGCACACTGCCATCCAGTATAAATAGTTAAAACATACACCAGGAGAATATTAAACGTAAATTGTAGGAAAATATTAAATATAAACATTATTTGATAATCGGAAAAAACATGACTCGGGGCACCTGGGATCGAACCCTGCACCATGGAGATAAAAGGCAACAGCCTTGCCCCGAGGCCACGTGTAAACCAATAAACGCGAAGCTGATGAGGCCTGAAGACCCTGGCAGGGAAGCGTGGCATTTGAGGATCAGCGGGTGTACAGAGCGCCTGATAAGGCCACCCGTGTAGAGGATACACCGCCGTACCCACAGTCCCAGAATGTGGCAACGAGGCGACGCCCGCCTTTATTTAAGTGAGCCATGAAGCTGTGCGGCGTTCAGCGGTCAAAGGGACTGAAACCGCGCCCGAACGGGCCAACAGAGCAATCTACATACTCTGCTGCGGGAGGAGGCGCAACACTGCCATGCCCGCAGGCCATCGGGGGACGTAAAGCCTGGCCGGAGAGGCCGAACCGTTATGTAGGCAAAAGCGTCCACGGAGTACGCCACTCCCAGCGGGAGCCGCTCCGCCCTCATTAGCGGTAAAAACAACCAATGGCGCCCGCGAGTGTTGACTCGAAAAAGTATGGCAATGCTGCTTAAGTCGACTTTTACATACTCCTAGTACCCAAAAAACACCATCTTGCCACAAGTATTAAACATAGCGCGATATAAGCGCAAAGCATTTCTAACATTGTGCGATCTAAACGCAAAGCATTCAATATAGGGTGGCAGCAGTTAATCTTACCAGCGCCGTGAGGGAATCGGCATTCCAGCGCTATCCATGCCACCAGCCAGCAACACCTGGGGGGACCCTGTTCTGACCGCTCGCGCTGACCGCCGCCGCTGCTGGGTTACACTACATGACCCAGCTGCCCCAGGCTGCAGGCGCGAGCGCGACGTCATCCACGCGCCCGGAGGCGCCTTAACAGGAGGGAGCGCCGTGAGCTCCTGGGGGCAGCAGTTAATCTTACCAGCGCCGTGGAGGAAATGGCATTCCAGCGCTATCCACGCCACCAGCCAGCAACACCTGGGGGGACCCTGTTCTGACCGCTCGCGCTGACCGCCGCCGCTGCTGGGTTACACTACATGACCCAGCTGCCCCAGGCTGCAGGCGCGAGCGCGACGTCATCCACGCGCCTGGAGGCGCCTTAACAGGAGGGAGCGCCGTGAGCTCCTGGGGGCAGCAGTTAATCTTACCAGCACCGTGAGGGAAACGGCATTCCAGCGCTATCCACGCCACCAGCCAGCAACACCTGGGGGGACCCTGTTCTGACCGCTCGCGCTGACCGCCGCCGCTGCTGGGTTACACTACATGACCCAGCGGCCCCAGGCTGCAGGCGCGAGCGCGACGTCATCCACGCGCCCGGTGGCGCCTTAACAGGAGGGAGCGCCGTGAGCTCCTGGGGGCAGCAGTTAATCTTACCAGCGCTGTGAGGGAAACGGCATTCCAGCGCTATCCACGCCACCAGCCAGCAACACCTGGGGGGACCCTGTTCTGACCGCTCGCGCTGACCGCCGCCGCTGCTGGGTTACACTACATGACCCAGCTGCCCCAGGCTGCAGGCGCGAGCGCGACGTCATCCACGCGCCCGGAGGCGCCTTAACAGGAGGGAACGCCGTGAGCTCCTGGGGACAGCAGTTAATCTTACCAGCGCCGTGAGGGAAACGGCATTCCAGCGCTATCCATGCCACCAGCCAGCAACACCTGGGGGGACCCTGTTCTGACCGCTCGCGCTGACCGCCGCCGCTGCTGGGTTACACTACATGACCCAGCTGCCCCAGGCTGCAGGCGCGAGCGCGACGTCATCCACGCGCCCGGAGGCGCCTTAACAGGAGGGAGCGCCGTGAGCTCCTGGGGGCAGCAGTTAATCTTACCAGTGCCATGAGGGAAACGGCATTCCAGCGCTATCCACGCCACCAGCCAGCAACACCTGGGGGGACCCTGTTCTGACCGCTCGCGCTGACCGCCGCCGCTGCTGGGTTACACTACATGACCCAGCTGCCCCAGGCTGCAGGCACGAGCGCGACGTCATCCACGCGCCCGGAGGTGCCTTAACAGGAGGGAGCGCCGTGAGCTCCTGGGGGCAGCAGTTAATCTTACCAGCGCCGTGAGGGAAACGGCATTCCAGCGCTATCCACGACACCAGCCAGCAACACCTGGGGGGACCCTGTTCTGACCGCTCGCGCTGACCGCCGCCGCTGCTGGGTTACACTTCATGACCCAGCTGCCCCAGGCTGCAGACGCGAGCGCGACGTCATCCACGCGCGCGGAAGCGCCTTAACAGGAGGGAACGCCTCTCGCCCTGCGAGTCGCGCGCGGGAGCAGCCGGGAGAAGCCCGGGACAAGGGCGGGCCCTTTATGGCCCTCAGTGGGCAACAGGGGACGGGACGGGCAACCCTCCTTACCAGCGGTATTCAATCCTGAAAGCTCTTGGAACTCAATATTAAGGTACTGTCATTTGCTCCTCCCCGTATTTTTTGCTGTGGGTTATTGAGCCAGCTGTCTCCCTTAAGAGTGTGAGCGAAACATTTCCTTTTGTGCGGGACTATTTGCTTCCCCAAGTACTTTCTCCTGCACCTTACCGTTATTTAAGGGAGAACCCCCCCAAGCAAAATGAGTATCCAGGGCAAGAAATCTAAAACAACTGCTTCTCGCCCAAATACCAGACTTCAGGCCACAATGCCGCAATCCCTTCCAACACTGACGGCCATTGATAAAATGCTGCAACAAACCATAGGGGTGGTTGCCAACGCAATTGAAAATACCGAAAGAAGATTATCTTTCCCACCCACAATAAGCTCTAAAGACCATGTAGAAGATTGCTCGGTCATTGCCATCGATCCCACGATCCTGGACTCATATCTAACATCCACCTATGCCGAGCTCCCCTGTGCACAGATTCCGGCTCAGACCTCAGTGGTTGATGATTTACCACTGGCCCCGGCTGAGTCCTCTATTAACTTTAATGACGATCAACCTTGTATTTTGACTTCCCCTTCTCCTGTGGCAAAATCCAAACTTGGTAGGGTGGGCTCCAAGAAAAAAAAGGATAGTTTTACGAAGAATCATGGGACTAAGAAACAGCCTAACCATAATTTAGTAACTCCATCCGAACACTCCCGGCATCCAACTACAGGGATACCATGCTGGGTCACCAATATGGTGACGGACCTTCAGAATAGTTTAGAGCAAATTATCGCTTCCCACATCAAACCTCTGGTCTCAAAACTGGATAGACTATCTTCAATGTTTTTATTTTTTAATTTTTTTATTTTGATAAAACCTTTATTTGACATTTCAACCAAGTACAAACACGGGCCTACAACCCCCAGGGCCGGCCGCTAAGCAGTCGCAACACCATAAAACAATCAAAACCCAGACTCAGCATCTCGGGGAGCAGATTCGCCATGTCCAATATACGTACTGGTTGTAAACATATCAAGTTGGTAACAGGATAAAAAGGTTCCATTTTATAATATAAGATAGAAGGATCAGGTGCCATACAATATCTCAAGTTGCGAAGAAATGGGGGGGGGGGGCGAAATAGCATATGCCCACAATTAAAACATCTTCGTGTAAGTCAGCGGCGTTAAAACATATTATTGATGGTAAGCGAACGTACAAATACAGTTCACGTCAGCTGAATGCCCGCCCAGTAGCACTGAAACATCGCGAGAATTGAGGCACATATGAAACAGCAGAGATGGCCATAAAATTGAACCCATTACACTGACCCGGAAAGGAAGAAAAGAAAAGGGCAAAGAAAGATAAAAAGAAAAAGGGCCATAGAAATAAAACGAAAACAAGACACCCATCCCCCAACCCCCCACCCTGCACCCCTGCAGATGACTACGGCCTACCCCCCAGCAGCGTGCCTATCGCCCAAGAACTGAGACCCGAAATATAGAAAGACCCAGAGAAAGACAGAAAGAATTTAAGCCCCACCCAAAGAGGGAAAATGGAGGAGGGCTATCTTCTACGTGCTCCCGGTCTCTCCCCCCCCGCCCTAACAAAGGGGTCCCCACGAAACTGTCACATCTGAATAGTCCAAACTGAGAAAACATCCCGTGGGGAACCATCAGCCCTGCCCCGGACTCCGTTAAGCTAATGAAGCAGTCCCGTTACCGATAAGACCACAATGAGCAACCCAAACAACAGTCTCAGCCTTGGCCCCGTCGATCGAATTCGCCGAGTCCCTCAGACGAATAAAGCCCCATCATCAAAATGTCAAAAGATACACAGAAGCGGTCGGAACATAGTTCAGTAGTTGGAAGAAGAACAGTAGATCCCAAAGTAAGCAGCTGGTACCGACGATGTCCCTCCCCGTCTCCGAAGCCAGGCCTTATCACATCCGCCATCTTGATATAACGACTGGGGAGGGGGTCCGACACAATCCAAAACAGTGCACAGTACCAATGAAAAGGTTCCAGGATAGGGACAGCAGTGGAATGTTCCGACAGCTGCAAAACCGGGGATTCCAAAAAATTAGTTAAGTCACCGATCACAGCCCATTCAAGGAGATCCACTTCTGTAGGGGCAGGCACAGCTTCCAGCACTGGGTCTAATTGCGCCACTGGGGCGTCGATCAAGAGGCAAGCTGGCTGCCGGGTCTCGGGCATCGAGTCAGGATCCGGTCTCAGTCCTTTAAGGCCATCTGCCGCCGACAACAGGCCGCAGGTCTGAGCTGCCACAGTCGCCTGAAGTGCCCCTAGGGCCGCCAGCACCTCCCGCAATGACGGGCCCCTTTGGGCCTGTTCCGCCTGGTTCCATATTTCCTCAGGCCTAATGGTCCCCACGGAGAGGCGCCTTCTCCGGGGTGAGATCAGCAGGAGCAGGACTGTGCGGTGAAGGACCAACCGTCAGTATGCATTAATACGCGACGAGACTCCAACCCAAGGTGCGCCGGCGATGCAAGTGCCGGGCCTCCTGGTCAGGGACCCCCACGACACCGCACCGTGCGTCACTCGTCTCCTCACCGCCAACCCAACACCAGGCTGCAGATGATAGCAAAGCCAATCCAAAAATTTCCGAAAGTTCCAGAGACCGGACCCTGCCGCCCTCAACAGTCCGCTGTTGTTCAACTCAGACCCGGCCAAGCCAGCACTCGAGACCCAGGCTTCCAGACTGGGTTAGGCCACAAATCGGTCCTCGACGTTACTCAGCTCCACAATGTCAGAAAACCCCCAGGATCACACCATCGGAGTGCGGATTAGTTCACACACACAGATCCGGGGCAGGAAATCAGGATAAGTGACAGGATCTTGGAGCGCAGGACGGAGGTCAGCGGAG
Organism: Lissotriton helveticus; assembly: GCF_964261635.1. Taxonomy (NCBI): domain Eukaryota; kingdom Metazoa; phylum Chordata; class Amphibia; order Caudata; family Salamandridae; genus Lissotriton; species Lissotriton helveticus. Next base: position 419,394,739 of record NC_136070.1, read on the forward strand.
CCGGGAGACTATGCAGCCATCTTGCTTGCTGTCGTAGCTCCTCCTCTATCTTCAATGTTAAATAATAGGACTACAGGGACAACGAAGCCACAAAACTCCCAAGGTAATTTGGCACTTCCTGCCTTAACCGGTGCCCCTACAAAGGCACCCTGTTCTGAAGCAGCTAAGTCCGCTGTTCCAGTGGCATCAAATAAAAAATTAGGACCAGTAACTATTGCTGCCAAGCTCACAAATCCCACACCTCCTCCTACATCTGTAGCCAACCCACTAGGTCCTACCACATCTCCCGCTGTGGGCCAAACTGTCAAATCTAGTCAACATCTTAAGGAGGGTAAAAATACGGCACCAAAAAATGCTGCGCCAACATCGAGACCTCCCCCATTTACGGCAACTTCCAACTGATTGCCGTCAATAAACTTGCCCCCAGAAGCACAACCATTTGTAGTTGCCCTAGTGGGTGTTCCGCCCCTTAGCGAGGGGAAGAGAGAACAGGAGGTAGACTTATACAACAAGTGCATACAGTGGCTGAATTTAAACAGACCCTTACCTCCTAGCATTTCGGGCCATATATTGGCAGTGAGAAGAGTAGAATGGATTGGAAGGAGTCCCAAAACTGTGGCAGGGGACGTTGTTACAATTAATTTTAGGGATCCCTCTGCTGTTGACCATATCTGTAGAACTTCTTTCCACAGAGAGTCCCAAATCTTTCCTCTACACTTGTCCTATTTCTATCCTACTCCAATCCATAAATCAACTTATCAAAGGGGACCACAGTATATGAGAAATCATCTCTCCCACCCGAACAAGATTCTCCACTGGCAGCCTTCTAGGGAGGGTTTTCTTCCACCCACCTCGATCTACCCATTACAAGCCCATTGGAACAGGTTTAGTGTCCTCGAGGAGGTGGACTGACTCACCCAGATTGGTTTGCCCCTACGAGAACATAATGAGGGTAATTTAGATGAGGGTGATGCAATACAAGAAAAGACACTATCCCCAGTTAGTTGTGAGGACCCCTGTTTTTATGTATCAGAGCGGGAGGAGACAAGGGCAGAACAGAGCCCGGACCAGGTATTACCTAGAGAACCAGAGGAAGAGAGGGACAAAGTAAAGGTTACGGAAGGTAATATAAAAATCCTCTCATGGAATGTGGCAGGCTTAAAGAGCAAGCTACTTGTACCAGAGTGGTCCTCTTTTATGACCACACACGATATCTGCTTGATGCAAGAAACCTGGTCCTTTGAGGTGAGCGCCAGCCCAGGCTTTGCAAGCTATGACATTCCTGCAGTTACTGGGGGGAAAGGCCGCCCTTCGGGTGGTCTTGCCATATGGGTAGGCATACACTTAGGCGTGCAGGCCACACAAGTGGACACAGACTCCCCAGATATCCAATGTGTGTTGTTAACATCTGTTGGTAAATCTACACTGGCTATTATCAATATCTACTCCAGGCCTACTGTGAATGGAAAAGAATCGAGTACTATCAAGTCACTCGATCACTTTCTCCAGACACTTGACCCCACAATTCCGATTATTCTTGGTGGCGACCTGAATTGCCAGCTTGAACCATTGGGTGGATCCGAGTTGTGTGAGGAGGATGAGGTCGACCTCCTCTGGCACATTCCAGCCCCAAGAATCACCCCAGTTAAGGCATGGACCTCGCTAGTATTACAAATCAAAGCCTTGACCCTTGCAATGTCTCTGCGGGCATGCAACGGAAGGGGCAATAACGAAAGTTCCGGCCAGCCCACATATAATAGGATAAACTGTAGCTCCACCATTGACTACCTTATGCTGGAAGCAAAACACTGGGACAAGTTTAAAGATTTTGGGGTTGTTCCTAGGAACGATAGTGACCATAATGCGCTAGTCCTAACGCTTAAACCCGGCGCATTTGGATTAACTAACCCTGACTCTGGCTCCAGCCTGACAATCCCCCCACACATCATATCTAATAATAGGAGAAGAGTTAAATGGCCTTCCTGCCTAGACTCTCCTACCCGTCTCGCAAAAATCTATCAGATAGCTATCCCACTAATTAGCGATATGGGCAATTCCATCTCCCATGGGCAGATCATAGAGACCCACCGAAACTTGGTTGAGAGTCTAGGGGATGTATTCTATCCGGTCAGTGGGACTAAGTCGCGTCGAAATAAAACACACCCCTGGCATAACCACGCTTGTAAAAACTCAAAGAAAGCCCTTCTCAAGGCAATTAAATCTAGAGATACCCTTAAAATTCGAGAATCCAGATTGCTGTATAAGAAGGGGATGTATGACGTTACAACGCATACTTTTACATCGCATGCCTTTACAACGCGGTTTTTACATCGCATACCATTACAACGCATAGCGCTTTTGGGTGTTGGATAGTGAATAGTTTAATTTACTATTCCAACTCCAGTCCCCGTGGACACTAGGGAAGGTTATTGGATAGTAAATTAACCTATTCCCTATCCTAGAGCGCCCCCCAGCGCAATGCGTTGTAATGGTTTGCGTTGTAATGACCGCGTTGTAATGGTAGTGCGTTGTAAAAGTTTCGTTGTAAGTGATGTTTCCCATAAGAAGGTGCTCACTAGGGCAAAGAGCGAGTGGTAGGAATCTAGGTGGGATGAACTGAGACAGGCACTACTCCTAAAAGATTCCAAGACCTTCTGGTTAATTGTTACCTCTTCAGCGGCAGGCGAGAGAGATGCTGGGGTCTCGAATATTGCTCCTATAGTGTGGGAGGCACACTTCAAGTCACTATACACAAGTCTTGAGATGGAGGAAACTGGGTGTCAGGGCCAGGATAGGCTGCCACAACCGGTTCTGGACCCTCGAGCCTGTGCGCCCTGGGACCTCCGGCACGAGAGCAGACTGCCGGGGGCCTCGGGGCCCGGAGCTCGATTTCATGCACCTGTACGGCCCGGGACCTCCCGCACGAGTGTCGACTGCTGGGGGCCCCGGGCTCAGGGTCTTCTCCCTGTCAAAATCATAGCCCCAACCGAGCTCCCGAGATTCCTACGGCCCCAGACCCCCCGCACGAGTGTAGACTGCCGGGGGCCTTGGGTCCTGGGTTCTCGGTTCCTCGCACCCGCACGGCCCGGGACCTCCTGCACGAGTGTCGACTGCTGGGGGCCCCGGGCTCAGGGACTTTCCCCTGTCAAAATCATAGCCCCAACCAAGCTCCCGAGATTCCTACGGCCCCAGACCCCCCGCACGAGTGTAGACTGCCGGGGGCCTTGGTCCCTGGTCTCTCTATAGTGAGGCAGGATGCCCACAATAGGTCTCCCACTAACAGCTTAGTCCATATTACACTCAGGGAAGTTGAATTGGCAATTGAGAAACTGCTCCCGAATAAGGCTCCGGGTCTGGACAAGCTCCCTGGAGATCTTTTTCGTTCCCAGCCAAACATTTGGGCCCCATACCTGATGGTTCTGTTTAATGCTGTCTTACAGGGTTCTCCAGTACCTGAGACCTGGCTGGGAGCTGAGATTGTTCCAATTTTTAAAAAGGGCTGCCCACTGGCCCCATCAAACTATAGACCAATTAGTTTACTCGATACGACCCAGAAGTTGATGGGCCGAATTCTACTGGAGAGATTACAGGGCTGGTTGGAGGAAAATAAAACTTTGACCACCCTTCAAGCCGGATTCAGGTCAGGGGTCTCGACTTTGGACCAGATCTTTCGCCTGCAGGTCCTATACTGGAAAACTGCAAGGGTAGAGGGTGGCAGCCTCTACCTTGTTTTTGTGGACCTGCGGGCCGCATTCGATCTGGTTCCTAGGGAGAGACTCTGGACGGTGTTGGAGGAACTTGGTCTCCCTCCTTACTTATTAGATGCCCTAATTCGACTTCATACCGGGAATTATGCCCAGGTGAGGTGTGGGAAAAATGGGGAATTATCTGACCGCTTCCCTGTTACTCGGGGCGTACGCCAGAGTTGCGTACTGGCACCTACACTCTTCAGTTTGTATGTTAATGGCCTGATAGATAGACTCAATTGTGTCAGGGACAACGATGCCCCACGCCTGGCTACTGGTAGGGTGCCCGCTCTGATGTTCAGGGACGACACCTTGTTGTTGTCGCGGACATCATCGGGCATCCAGCGGGTTTTGGACGGCTTTGTCTCCTTTTGTGCCTCGCGGGCATTGGAGATCAACTTGAAGAAAACCAAGTTCATGATCTTCAACCCCCCGAGGCACACCCGTCCAAACCCCACTCTGAATGAAACCCCACTTGAGCGAGTGAAGACCTTTATATACCTGGGGGTGACTCTGACTGAGCATTTTACATGGGACCAGCAAGCCTCTAAATCCTCTCTGAGACTTGCTCAGATCATGGGTGGTGTAGGTAGACTCCATAACGCCTCAACCTTTAAATCGGCTACCCCTGCCCTAGAGATATACAGAACACAGGTTAGGTATGCTGCTTTGTATGCTGCCGAACTCTGGGGACATACTAATGCATGTAACTTAATGAAAGTAGAGCAGTCCTTTATGCGACATCTGTTTGGTCTCCCACAAAGCACACCTCTCCTACCATTACGTTTGGACCTGGGTCTGGAACCTATCTCTGACTTGGTGGCTGCACGTCCCCTGCTCTATTGGAGAAGGCTCTGGTCAGTCCCGGAGCTTGAACCCTTTACAGCAGAATTTAACACTATTTGGGGACAGCTAAAGAGCAAGAATATACCTTGGCTGGTACATGTCAAGACTCTCTTTTATCAAATTGGCCTTCCCCAACTGTGGGACACACCGGAGGACAGCTGTATGAGGATGCAAAGGACTGTACTGGTGGCAGCTGTAAAATCGTACAATCTTAAATTGTTACATTGTTCTACCTCCCTGGGCAGACTGTCAACTGAGTTCCTTACAATAAAAGTCGAATACAGGACGGAGGTGTTTCTGGACATGGTGCAGCCTCCACTAGCAAGAAAACTGTACATCCAATTGAGGCACGGCTCTTTACCGGTAGGGGCACTGACATCCAGATGGGCAAAAACGACAAATGCCAACTGCCCTGCCTGTAATTATGCCAGAGAAGACATTGTACATATCCTTTTCTTCTGTCCAGCATATAGTGAAATTCGAAAATGCTGGATCATCCCATTATGCAAAAATCTTGGTTTCCGACACTGTGCACACGCTTGTAGAGTGCTAACTTATGACACTGCCCCTCCCATTGTTTTTGCCGTCTCCCGGTTTCTATTAGGCATGTGGCGGAGAAGAACTATTTTTATCTACAAGAAATAACGGATTGTTGCTTTTATTCTCTACTATTTCCTTTGATAACCAAAGTTTAATAACTTTTTAATTCTAATGTATCTATGTTTTATTATTGTGCTTGTATATATTTTATTGCACTTTTATGGTTTCCGACCGAAATAAAGTTATCAAGAGAGAATATAGCGCGATATTAGCGCAAACATACTAGCAATAACATCAAAGATAATCCAACAGTCAACTAAGACATTAATCATAGCATAATGTTGTGAGCACTTAACTGTCTGCGTGAGCAGCAAAGAAAGAGGAGGAGACACAGGGTACAGCAGCTCTTATGGGGCTATGCAGGATGTGATGTATGTACAGGCATCATGGGAAATGTAGTTTTATTTGCATACAAAATGTTTTTCATTGGCTGCTGTGAGTAGCAAATATAAGAAAGAGAGCATAATCCGAAGCCTCCGGTCCTGTAATAGAATTAGGGATCCCCTTGTAGGCAGATGCAGTCCGTGACTGCACCTGCCTGCAAGGGAATATCTGGGGGGTCCATGGGACCCCCTTTAACCCTGTCAGAGGGCTGCTCTCAGGGGGCGCACTGACAGTGCAACACTTTTTTAGGTGGTGCACTGTCAGTGCGCCCCCTGACAGCTCATTTGCCTCGGCACCTACGTCTGTATTATGGCACGTTTGCAGAGGCAAAGGGATTCCTTCAATTGCATGGGGCACGCTCCCATGCAAATGAGGGCAAACCCCCTGGAGATAGCGCTGGTGCTTTATGTGCGTCAGCGCTATCAGTATTACAGAAGGGGCCGCACAAGTGTCTGCGACTCCTTCTTTAATACCAAATTGCCTCGGGGCACGCAAAGCTGGAGCAAATGCATGTTTGCGCTCCCAGGGCACTTTCTGTAATACAGCCCCATATGAACAACATAATAATAATTACGGAATGGTTAACATTTGGGCTCTAGTCAGTTGGAAATATGTCTTGGGTGAAATTTTGAAAAGTATATTAAATTGTACCTAACGGAAGCCTGTGAGGGTCAATGCCACTGATAGGAATACCATGTTAATGGTACCTAGAGGGGCTCTTGAAATAATTGGATAATAATAAGGTTGTGTTGTTAACAATTGAGGATGTGGAATGTTCTAAAAAGAAAAACTCAGGTATAATGATATTTAGAGTCCTCAAACGGTCACCTTCCGTATCACATCCGAATTGTGATATGGAAGGTGACCATTTGAGGTAGGCCCTGTCTCGGCACCTTTCAGGACCTTGAGAAGTCGATTTATGTAATTGGAAGCTGGAATAAGTGAGAGGTGGAGATTGTTCAATCCCGCACACGACACAAAAAAGAACATCATTAAATTTAAGCCTAATTTTAAGATCCTTATATTGATGAGATCGTTGAAGAGCCTCATGGATGGTATGTGAACTCGAGGAGCCAGTTAACAAGGAGCAACATTTGATAGATATCACACCTTTATGTCACAAACCCCACAAGTTACCTGGTTCTTGCGGAGAGATCTCGCAGAGACGACATGAGCTATGGCCCCTGCTCCCATCTTATCCCAACCTATAACAAACTAGGACGAGGATGGGAATGGGGAAGGTAGCTAAAAATTACAGGAAGGCGTCAGGGAGACCAGTGGAGGACGTCCTTCAGTTTTGAGTAACCGTGGATACCAGCTGGACAGGGAGACAAGAGAAGATCATTACATACAGCCCAGACAGACAACCCTTTTCTGACACTAATATACACTCATGCGGAAGTTTAGGGTTTACCTCATATGTGGACATCTGAAGCCTGTAGCCATCCTAGTGTAACTAATAAGCACTCCTGCGCAATCAAAGGTAAGGATCAAACAATAAGCGCTCCAGCGCGTATGGCAATGTCACGGAAAAAACAGGAATAAGCGTTCCTGCGCAATCAAAGGTGAGAATCAAACAAGAAGCGCTCCAGCGCGTATGGCAAAGTCACAGAAAAAAGAAATAAGCGCTTCTGTGCAGTCAAAGATAAGAACCCAACCATAAGCGCTCCAGCGCGTGTGGCAATGTCATAAAGATCGGAAAGCAAGCGCTCCAGCGCAATGAGGCAAGGAAATGACAAGTACTACTACCTGCGCTCCAAGTGGCAAAGGCTAGTCTAATAGGCAACACTCTTGCAAGAGTACTAGTGCTACTAGGCAGTACATAAATGCTAGGCAAGCGCTCCAGCGCTGAGAAGCTACTCACAGTGAAGCAGGAGAGTGAAGTGCTCCAGCGCACCGAAAAGCCGCCAGCAGGGCAGGCGCACAGCGCTGTGGAATGCTGCAGGCAAGCAGGCTAAGGCGAGCGCTCCTGTGCTAACAACGGCGGCTGGGAACAGGTGCTTCAGTGCGGAGAATGCAGGAGATGAACACGGGACCAGGAAGGTACGGCTGCGCTCCTGCGCAGCTCCGGAATCCTGGTAGGCATTTTCAAAGGCAAAGAGTAGTACAGGCGTTAATCCAAAGCGCTGATCCGGAGGAAAGCCGATGAGTTAAGCGGATTCCCCCGGAAGCACTGGTGACGCGGTTAGGGGTTCCGGCAAGGAGAGATGGACCGCTAACTGCCTGGAAAAATCCCGGAAGTGAGGAGGCTCACCTCCGCATGAGCACAGTTCCCACACAACACAGGCATACCGGTGACAGGAGGTACGGGGGCAACAAGCGCACCATGACACTTTATTGTTGATTTTAATTTGTGGGAGACATCAAGTGTTTTCCTGAAGAAGGTAGTTGGATCACTTAAACCCGAAACGTGTTGATGCAAATTGGCTAAGCACTAAATCGACAAAACCCTGGTTAAACAAGATACTTTTTTATAGTGGTTGTTTGACCAATGATTTCCTGTTCCATTAGTGGGTCTAAATGACAAAAAATTCATGTCTATGGTATTCTCCCATTGTAATAATATGAATTTTCACTGTTGGCTTTTTAGAATGAGTTATTTGATTTTAGAATAATTCAGGTGGGGATTTTGAATTTGCATATAGAACATACAATTGTAATAAATTTGTTTTGCACATATTTATTGCAACATTGAATGTATATTTTATTAATGAGATTTTGAATTGTTTTTTTTATAAAATTATATACTGGATTATGTAACTGATTAGTATTCCTTGGTGATATTGGTTGAATTTTGGATGAATGGTGTATTATTTGTAATTAGATTTTCTTTCAAACATATCCAAAGGGGAAGTTGTGTAGTTTTGACTGGCCCTCCTTGCATACTCCAGTTTGAGCCTGTTCAGGGAGCCCTTGGCTTGCGCTCTGGCACGAAACTGGACAAAGGACATGGGAATATCCTCCCCTCTGCCCAGCCCCTTCTCTGGGAGGGACCCGTCAATCGTTCCAATCATTTCCCTAGGGTACTTAAGGGCTTACCTGTTGGTGGATCTTCAGATTCCTCGTGGGAGAAGATTCAGACCCAAAACGACTTCCACTTCGACCGTCTGGGCACCTGGACTTTGCCTGGAACCGAGACTGCGCCAAGGAAGACTCCTTCTGCTCCCGGTCTCACTGTTCTTCTAGTCTTCTTCGTTGCCTGTGCCTATGCTTCTTCCAGGTTCCTCTCCAGGCCTGGGGGCGTCAAAGGCACCTGAAGGAATCTCTCTTGGAGTGAAGGAGTCGCTCCCCTGCATATGCAGGCACAGCAATGAAGCAGACCGGTCTGCTGCTCCTGACGTCCCATGGACATTGAAAGGCTCAGAAACAACTGGTTCTGCAACTCCCTAGAGGCGTAACCTATCCTCTAAGCAAGTTTGAGGCCAGTATGCCCTACCGGAACCGCTGGGACAGAACCCCTGTGACCGAATCGACTTGCTGTTGCCAAGACTTGTAGGCTCTGTACTCCAGGGATCTTTGGGCTATTTCTTTAAAACTGCAACTTTCCCATTGACTTGCATTGAGTAGGCAGCTGTGTTTCCACTCGGCACACAGCCTCGGCGGGGGTTTCCTGGGGACTTACCTCGGGTGGTTCCATGTGTCCCCAGCTCTTCTGAGTCTCCTGATCGTAGTCCCGACTTGGGTCGCCATTTGCATGCCACTTCTTTAGTATATAGTTTGGTCTACCCCTGGACACCACTGTGTATTTGTGCTTACTTACCTGTTTACAATAGAAGTATTATGTTGGTATATTTGGGTAGGAGATATACCAATGTGTTAGTGAGTGTGTATAATAAATATACTTATATTTATAACTACACTATCTGGTTCTTTTTTGTTTAACCTACCCTATATGATTAGTTCTGGTAAAACAAGCTGCTTAACACTCCTGGACAAAGCCTGAAGGCTGCTCACCTCAGCTACCACTTGGAGAGCTTTCTATGGTTGTCTAACACCACTGAAATCACCATCAGGTTTGTCTGGATTAGTGCAAGGTGCTCCACTTAAATAAGTGTGCACCATATAGTAAGCCAGCCTCCTACATTCTGTCCTCCGACTTCATTTGTTTACATCTTTTATTTTTTTAATCTAATTTATATTGACACAAGAAGAAGCAGACACAGTACAATAGCATTCGAAAATGCACTTATACAAAATATGTAAGGGGGCAGGGTTTTGCACCAATGAAGCAGCAACCATCTAGGCATTTCACGCCTGATAAGGTAGTTTGTCGTTCGATTAAGTGATTCTTTTGTTGTACCAACTGAGGAACAAGGAAAACTAAACCCGGAAAGTAAAAAACCCTATCCCCACACATCCCAGGAAACTCTTTGGGGTCAAAGTCGTATAGGCAAATGTCAGAAATCAGGGTCTTTAGTTGGCAGGTTGTTACCCTTCTTCCTAGTCAGGATAAGGGGGATACACTTCTAAAATAACCCCTGTTCACCCCTTGGTAGCTTGGCATGAGCAGTCAGGCATATCACAGAGGCAGTGTGTAAAGCATTTGACAATAACATACAGTAATACAGTGAAAACACTACAAAAGGACACAGTGAAAACACTACAAAAGGACACCACACCAGTTTAGAAAAATATCCAATATTTTATCTGTGCAAAACAAGACCAACAATAAGAAATCCATCATACAGTTTTTAAAAATATCATTAAGCAAAAATAGACTTAAAATACAGTTCCTTGAAGTTGATTGCTCAGTCCGCGGATATCACGGCATCGTGAACAACAAATCCAAACAGTTCAGACTGACAGCGGCATCACGGGACAGCTACGGTGTTGAGAAGACCTGCAAACAGTACCTTTAGAAATGCAGGGCGACGATGACCTTGCGGTGAGCCTCGAAGAGCCGATGTCGGTTCCGGAGGTCGGTGCAGGAGTCATCGGAGCTCTTGAAGTCACATGCATTGCAGATCAAACTCTGTGAGTTTGAAGTCCGGTCCGCCTGGGTAGGGGCAGCGGTATGAAGTGGGGTGGTGCGATGTGCAGTGCCCTCAGGTCGCGGTGTAGGCAGTGGCTCGGTGACGGTTGCCCAGCGGCGTCTGTGAGATTAGGGCTGCAGTACGAAGTGGGGCAGTGCTCGTTGGGGTGCTGACAGGTCATGTGCAAGCAACAGCGTCATCGTTGCTGAAGCACTGTTGTCGGTAGACCCAAGGCCGTGGTGCGAGACTGGGCAATGCGTTGTGCGGGGCCCATAGGTCGCGGTACAAGCAGTGGAGTCGGTTGACTATCTGGAGTCAATGGCGCTGACGTCAGGGGGCCAAGACTGCGGTGTGGGGCGGGCGGGGCATTGAGTAACCTACGAGCGGTGTCCTCAAACCACGGTGAAAGCAGCAGTGTCAGCGGTGAGACCTGGGCTGCGATGTGAAGTGGGACAGGGCTCTGTGTTCTCCACAGCAGTGTCTACAGGTCATGGTGCAGGCAGCGTCGTCGGCGGGGATACCAGGGCAGCAGTGTGGAGCGAGGCGGTGCGGACAGCATAGTTGGTGAGACCAGAGTTGCTATGCAAAGTGTGGAGGTGCCCTCTGTGGTGTCTTCAGGTCATGGAGCTAGCAGCGTTGTCGTTGACGGCGTCGGTGTACCTTTTTCCTCGGTGGCTGCTGAAACATTCAGTTTCAGAAGCTGGTACCCAGAAGAAGTTGAAGTGTTTGATTTCCCTGAGACGTTCAACAGGGAGCAAGCTATACATCAAGTCCTGGTAGACAATTAGGATGCAGAAAGCACAGTCCAGTACTTTCCCTGCTCAAGACAGAAGCAGCAACTGCAGGCCAACTCAGCAAAGTGGTAGTCTCTCCTTACAGTTCTTCCACCTGGCAGGTCCCTTAGTCCAGCAGTGAATTAAAGTTTTGGAGTCAGGGTCCCATTATTTATACCACATTTCCTTTTGAAGGTGGCACAAACAAAGTTCCAATGTCATACATAATCCTGTTCTGCCTAGCTCAGGCCAGGCTTACTCCAGTGGGTGGAGACAGCATTGTGGAGACAGACACAGTCCATTTAGGTGCAAGCAACAACTCCTCCCACTAATCTAAATGCAGCCAGATCTATTCAGCCTGGCTATGAGTCATGGAGGAAAGGCAGGACACACCTCAATACCCGCTGGTGTCTGTCTAGTGTGAATGCAGACTGTCAGTCTAAAGCCAAGACAACTAATACACAAAACAGGCAGAGAGGCACATGGATGGGGTTAGACAATGAAATACCCACTTTCTAAAAGTGGCATTTCCAAACACACAATATAAAAACCATCCTTACTAAAGATGCATTTCTAAATCCTGAGTTCAGGCATACTAAACTCCACTTTTCTATCAGATCTCCTTGCCGAGCTAAATTTGAAAAAGTGTTTACAAAGCAGCCTCCTTGTTAATCTATGGGAGGGATAGCCTTTCAAGTGAAAACAAAATGCACAGTATTTCACTATCAGGGCATGTACAACACACCAGTACATGTCCCGCCTTTCACATACACTGCACCCTGCCCACTGGGCTACCTTGGGCCTACCTGAGGGGAGCCTTAAATGTAAAAAAAGGGAATGTGGTCAACATGGCAGTAAAACTGTGCGCAGACACAGAAATGGCAGGTCTGAGACACCTTTGAAAGGCTGCCTGTGTGGGTGGCAAAATCAGTGCTACAGGCTCACTAGCAGCATTTGATTTACAGGCCCGGGGCAAAGTAGTGAACCAAAGAAGCCAATCATGGGAACACCAATTCATAAACACAATTTACATGGAGAACATAAGCAGAAATTTTGGGGTGAATCTGATGAAAAAGCCAAGTCTAACAGCGGATATGGAGGAGCAAGGGCACAAGTATTCTGATAGGGTGGTGTAATCCATGTCATTGTGTAGATGAATGAATGAAAGTTTATTTATAATGCGCAAACTTAACCCAGGGGGCATCAAGGCGCAGTCCACACACAGAGATATCCAAAATAAAAAGGAGAGAATGAGTTAATAAGCCTGAGAGAAGAGCCAAGTCTTTAAGAGCTTCCGAAAAATCACCAGGGAGGGTTGGCTGGAGAGTTCGGGGGGGGGGAGATTGTTCCACAGTTTAGGGGCCAAAGTAGAGAAGGCTCTTCCTCCCCTTTTCGCCTTTTTAAATCTGGGAACGGCAAGCAGATTTCTTGAGGACGAACAGAGGGTTCTCTTAGGGGAGTAGGGACTGACGAGTTTTTGTACCTTCAGGACCTGATCCGAACACATCCCTGTGAGCCAAACAGATGAGCTTGAAAGAAATCCTGGCATTTATAGGTAGCCAGTGGAGATCCTTCCTAGCCTGAGTTGCAGATGATAGCCTGGGAAGATTTAAGACCATCCTGGCTGCAGAATTTTGAACCATCTGGAGACGATGGAGAGATTTCTCATTTATGCCCCCATAGAGCGCATTGCAATAGTTAAGTCTGGAAGATACCAGGGCAACTGTTGACTGCTTGCGGGCATCAGGTGACAAGTAGGGGGCGATCTTTTTCAACATTCGGATGATATTACAGCAGGTGGATACTGTTCTGTTAACCTGAAGGTCAAAGGAGAGGGCTGAATCTATAAGAACGCCCAAGTTCCTGTCTGAATTGGTTGGATGAGGGCAGTCCCCCAAAGAGGGGGGCCACCAATCTTCCAACCAAATGTTATGGCTTCCTCCAAAGATTAGGACCTCCGTCTTCTCTCCGTTGAGCTTTAGGTAGTTACGCACCATCCATTGCGAGACTGCCTCCATACACGTTCGAAATTTGGAGGCATCCTCTTTAGACGGTGAGGTGGTGGAAATGATAATCTGGGTATCGTCTGCATAAGACAGAATTTGGTACCCAAATGATCTTACTACCTCGGCAAGTGGGGTTACATAAACGTTGAATAGTAGAGGGCTCAGGGAGGAGCCCTGAGGAACCCCACATTGTACGGCCTGAGAGGGAGACAGAAAGCTACCAAGCTTAACCTTTTGGTGTCTCTGACAGAGGAAGGAGGATAGGAGATTCAAGGCACTTCCCCCACCCCTATCCCCTTCAGCCGGTCTACCAGGATTGAAGGGGACAGGGTATCAAATGCTGCTGTAAGGTCAAGCAGCACCAATAGAGTGGTCTGCCCTCTGTCCACCTCAGAGCGGATATTGTTGACTACGACAGTGGGGCAGACTCGGTGCTGTGAGCAGCACGGAACCCATGCTGGGAAATGTCCAGAAGGCCCATCTTTTCTAAGTATGTAGTCAGGTGACAATTAAGATGGGCCTCAAGTATCTTGGCAGGGGCTGGAAGCAAAGATATGGGCCGGAAGTCTTTTAAGACTTCAGGGTTTAGGGAAGGCTTCTTTAGAAGAGGCCTAACAACTGCCAGTTTCCATGGGGTTGGAAAAGACCCCTCTGTGATGGCCCTGTTCATAACCTCCAGAAGGGGGGAAGAACAGCCTCTCTACATGCTTTCAAGATTTTTAGAGGGCAGGGATCAAGAGGCGAGCATGATTTAGTGGCATCAAGAAGGCGGTTTAATTCATCCTGCGTCAGATGAGGGAAGCTAGAAAAGTTAGGAGGGAAATCCAATTGAGGGGTCTCATTGTGGGAGAGAGTGGGGAGAGGGGGCAAAAGTGCCCTAATGGTATCCAATTCCTCATTAAGGGATTTGAGGGAAATATAAATGTCAGAGATTTTGAAGTGGAAGAAGCTTGCGATATCATCGCAGAGCTCCTGCGACTCAACGACAGAATCAGTGACTTTAGGCGTTGACAAAGTGTCGATGATATTAAAAAGCTCTCTAGATGATTTCAGTGAGGCGGTAATCTTGCTGAAGTAGTTCTTTTTTCCTCAGCAATGGCCTTTTTATATTCTCTCAGGGCTAGCTTGTGTTGACACTTCCCCTGGAGATCAGGACAGGCATACCAGGCTTTCTCCTTCTGTCTACATTTCTGCCGTAGTAATCTTAGATGTTCCGAGAACCAGGGCGACGAGGGATTTTCCTGGCCGAGTAATGTTTTTTGAGGGGTGCTAACGTGTCCAATGCGTTGGAAAGAGCAACTGACAGACTCAGAGCAGCTTCATTCGCGTCTGATAGAAAAAGGGGATGGATGTCTGTCAGGAAGGGGATAAGTGTAGTGTTGGATACTTCGTTAGAATTCCTCCTAAGTTCCCATACTTTCCTCTTGGCTTGATCAGGGCCAGAGCAAGTCATGTTGAGATAGAATGGTATTGCCCTGTGATCGGACCAGGACAGGGGGATCGGAGTTTCAGTCACTAGTCTGGTATCATTAGAAAAGATACCATCTAAAGTATGTCCGGCAAAGTGAGTAGGGCCATCAACAAGTTGGTTCAGCCCATAGGTGGTTAGACCCTCTATTAGGGATTTAGTATCTTTGTCATCATGTATTTCCAAATGGAAATTAAAATCACCATGGAGGGTAAACTTAGGCCTACTAATGAAAGGTTCCAATAGTGTGAGTAGATCATGGCAAAAGTTAGTCCTGGGGCCTGGAGGCCTATAACAAAGGATACCAGCGAAAGAAGCAGAGGGAGCCAACTGTATGGTAAAATACAATGCCTCGTAGTTCTCCGAAGGAGATGAGAGGGGGTCAAAACGACAGGTAAAACAATCTCTACAGATAATTCCCAGTCCCCCACCCCTGCGCCCAATTTCGGTCCATTCTAGTCAGGGCATAACCATCAGGAATGGCCTCGACTAGATCAGGGCCAGATGAATCAGAACCCCAGGTCTCTGTTATAAAGACCCAGGAAGGCTTCTTCTGTACTACAAATTCATTGAATGCTATCTTATTTTTAACCAGTGATCTGGCATTAATGAGGAAGCCAGCGGGGTGCGGGGTGCAAATGCCGGCAGTGGCCCGGCAGCCAGGCGGGGGCCTGGGGGTGCTTGCGGGATTGATGGTTGGGAGGCTGTTACTGGTGGCCATCTGTGGGCTGGGGGTCGATTTGCTGGGGGGTGCCAGGTCCCTGAGGTTCAGATCCCAGTGGTCTGCAATGGGTACTTTTCAGAGGCCTCGGTATTCCTCTCTGTGCAGTCCAGTGCTTTCTACATGTGCCCTTTTAGATACTTCGGTGTGCCAGTGCAACATGGGGCGTGAAATGTATTTCCACTGCATCGGTATGACTCTTTGACCAAGAGAAGTGCCAGGTCCATAACATGTGTTGTGGCCTTCCCCGTCTTGGGGCGGGGGCATAGTTACAACAGGCAAAGTTGCGGGGCAGTCAGTCACTCTCTGCCCATGGCTCTCGCTACATCTGCCAGTCCGCAGGACCAGAACATATGGATCACATCTGTGGTTTCCATTTTACATCTAGGGCATTCATCTGGGGTCACAGGATAGATGTTATGTAGCAGGTATAGGATTAAATAAGCCCTGTGGAGGAGACAGAACTGTATGTATTTAAACTGGGGATTATGGAGGCTTTGCTAGGGTATTTCAATACCCTGAGCCAGTCCGAATCGTGGAACGCACACCATAGAGAGGTCTCCCATCCAGAGCGCAGGCGTGTGTGCACTGTCAGTGATTCCAGATCAAAGGCTCAGAAGATCCATGTCACAAAGTGCCTTCAGTGGCCCATCAAATCTTATGTATGGAGGAGTGGATGTTGGGGAGGCTCCAGACTGTGCACCCCCCAGTGTCACTGTAATGTTGCCCAGAGTGCCCCATAAGTTAAGAATTCTCCCTCAAGAAAGTCCCGCAAGGAAGCCTCCCTAAACATGCTTCCTCGGGACCTGGGACTCTTCTGTGTGGTGGGCCACTAGCCAATGGGCCACCTCTTGCAGCTGGCTGGCTAGGTAGTAGTGTGTAAAGTTTGGGCGGGGCATTTGCAGTGTGCACAGGGCTACTTTCCGCCGCCCAGTGCACCAGATGAAATCTAAAAGCATAGAGTATAGGTCCCTCAGAGTGGAAACTGATATCGGGAGGTTGGCAAAGTAGTATAGCAGCATGGGGAGCATCACCATTTTGGATAGGGCTATATAACCCACCAGAGAGAGGGGAGGGAAGTCCAGAAGGCTATCTCGGAACATAAAGATCTCAGTGCTCAGCTAAGGTTTTCCTCCAGGAGGTCATCTGATTCATGATATACTTTGATCCTTAGCTATTTAAAGGTGCGTGGGACCCACCTGAGGCATTCCGCAGCAACCAGGACTGGCTTCTCAGGGAGTTGTTCCCTAAGTGGAAATACCTGGGATTTAGCGTAGTTACATTTTTTTTTAAAACAAATTTTATTTGTCAATTCGCATATGTCGTGCAGGGCTCTGCACACCAGAGTCATCTGCCAAAGCATACCTAATACATCCATGATAGCAAACTACTTTTGTTTTTTCTCCCCCCCCCCGTGAGCAACAATACAATACATAGGAGCATCGAACGATAAAGCACCCCACCCCAACTCCCCCCCTCCCACTCCCTCCCCCCAAAGATCGCACTAGTCCATACTACCTCGTCCACAGCATTAAAAGGAAGATGCTCAGAAGGTCTTGATCCAGGCCCGCCACCCCCCTTGCTCCTCCCCCCCCCCCCCATAAGGGATCCTCGGCTTAAACCGGCAGCAAAGGCTCCTCTATTGCCGGGGGTTCCAGCCAGAGGCCCCGTTACTCTGCCCATCGGTTCCATATTTTATAGTGTTTACGCAGGCACCCCCTGGCCGCAAAGATGGGTTGCTCCAGACCCATGCAAAAGTCCAGACCAGTTTTCCAAGCTGCCACCGATGGCGCCCTCGTTGCCTTCCAGGCTTTAGCAATGTATCGTTTTGCCAGGGTGAGGCCAAGAAGCATAAGATGTCGTTTATAGGCATTGCCCCCCACCCCTCCATAACATGCAGCAGAGACAGCTGTGTTGTGCGGGTGAGCTCCCAGCCCAGAACTTCAGAAAGACAAGCAAATACCCTCCTCCAGAAGCGATCCAGCGATGGGCACTGCCAAACTGTATGAATAAATGTACCCTCCGCCTGGCAACAGCGCAGACATTCCGAGGAGGCGATCATCCCCGCCCGCCACAATCGCGTCCTAGTAAAGTAGACCCTGTGGAGGTATTTAAATTGGACTAGGCGAAGCCGCATCGCTATGGCCGCCCCCGCGGGGCTGCCAGGGCCTCTGTCCAGTGCTCCTCTTCCAGCTCGCCCACATCTGCCTCCCAGTCCCCACGGAGTTTCTGAAGTGTAGGGGAGCAATGTGTGACCAAGGACTGATAAATACGCAAAATCTTTTTTTCTTTTAGGTCCCCCATAAAGATTTTAGCTTCAATGGGACTAAACTCAGGAATGGACTCCAGACCCTGCAGGCTAGGGGATAGCGCATGGCGCAGCTGTAGGTATCGATAGAATTGTGTCTGGGGGAATATGGAACTCTTCCTGGAGATCCCGAAAGGATTTAAGTGTTGTGTCCTTCAGTACATCGCCCAGGGTGGAGATACCAATGGCATCCCATCCCCGAAACCCCGGAAGGGCCGCCAAATGGGGCAGGCGACCATTGTTCCACAGGGGAGTCTCCCAGGTCAGGACGCCCCACCAGCCCATGCGCCGCAGCTCCTGCCTCCAAACAATGAACACCACCCGTGTAACTAGCGTAGTTAATTTTGAGGCCTGATAGTTCTCCGAAGGTAGTCAGAATGGATGATAGACCTGTTAGGTCGCCAAAGGCATATTGGAGGTAAAGGATCGTATCGTCTGCGTAAAGGGAGGCAACATGTGTGTGGTCTCCTAAGGGGATACCCCATTCATTGCCTCTAGTGCACAGCTACGCCGTCAGCAGTTCTAGTGCCAGCGTGAATAGTACGAGAGACAGGGGGCAGCTCTGCCTGGTGCCCCATTTGTAACTGGTATAAGTCCGAGATATGGCGTCCTGTACTGGTACTGGCAGTGGAGTTTGTGTACCAGAGTCCGATCTAACCGAGCATACGTGGACCAAACCACTGGAGGCCCCAGAACTTGTTTTCCTATTTTTCATGGTGATCTCTATGGGATACTTTGGTGTGATCTTGTTCGGAAACAACTGCTACGTTTTTCAGGAATCAAGGTCAACGAAGACAGGTAATATGACATAAGCCTCGCCGGAGCTGGAGACTGTGGAGAATGGGACAGTGGAAACTGAAGAGACTGTGAACACTAGACAGCTGACTAATACATTTATACATTCACTTCGTGGTTACTGGTACGATTCTGAATCATAATGGGTAGAGCCATTCCGGGGCATATGGGGTAAGCTCATTCTGACATGGAATCAATGTCTAGCACTGGCAACACAGTTGTGGTTGTTGTGGCTCTCCGCTTCGTTCAAGTTCACACCCATTTACTTGTTCCCCGCGTTTATTATTTTTGTTGCTCATCAGTTCCCTCACATTCCTGTCCAAGGTAAAAAAATATGAACTAAAATAGTTTTGAAGACAAGGGGCATATAGACCAGGGAGAACAGGGTGCCAGTTCATTGGAGCCTTCTGTACTGAGAGATGCCAGTCAGCCTAGAGGGGAGCTCCCTGCCTTAAGTGCTACTGTTGGCAATGGATAAAGCGGTACAAAAGGGGGTGGTGATGGACGGAGCATCTGAACCAATCAAACACTCACACCCAGTCAAAAGATCTGGGTTGAATCCATCACCGTTCTTTAGCCCACTCTGCCACCCCAGTTCAGACATGGCTATATGCAAATCAGTCTGACCCTGTTAGCCAGTGTCTAATCCAGGGTGGTGTGGAGTGCAAAAAAACGATGGATTTAGGCCCAGATCCTTGTACTGGGGTGAATGTATGACATTGTTCTACATTCTGTCCATCAACTGTGTTTTTTGCAATTTTCACCCCGAGTGGGCTGGGTATGCTCAGACGTGAGTCCCAGGCTCTCCACACCACTGGAGTCAAGCTATCCAGGCTGATGAAGGCTGATAGCCAAAAACCGGTCCTTGGATGCTTGATTCCGGTCTGGGAAAGACATGGCTTGGTAGTTCGGACTGGGCTGTTCCCATGAGGCACAGGGTCAGAGCTGATTTGCATATAGTCAGTGTCTAACCCAGGGTGGTGTGGAGTGCAAAAAAACGATGGATTTAGGCCCAGATCCTTGTACTGGGGTGAATGTATGACATTGTTCTACATTCTGTCCATCAACTGTGTTTTTTGCAATTTTCACGGCTGGGTATGCTCAGACGTGAGTCCCAGGCTCTCCACACCACTGGAGTCAAGCTATCCAGGCTGATGAAGGCTGATAGCCAGAAACCGGTCCTTGGATGCTTGATTCCGGTCTGGGAAAGACATGGCTTGGTAGTTCGGACTGGACTGTTCCCATGAGGCACAGGGTCAGAGCTGATTTGCAAATAGTCAGTGTCTAACCCAGGGTGGTGTGGAGTGCAAAAAAACGATGGATTTAGGCCCAGATCCTTGTACTGGGGTGAATGTATGACATTGTTCTACATTCTGTCCATGAACTGTGTTTTTGGCAATGGATAAAGAGCAGAGCTGAATACCCATGGTCATGTTTCTTTTGCCTGCTTGGAATTTATTTTTAGTTTGTTATACACTCCCAGGGTGAAAGTTTAAAATATAGAAAAGCACTGGCCCTGGCACAGAGTTTTCTCTTGCAGACAGCTATAGACATAGCTCTCAACTAACTCACCTTTAAGGGGTGATGCATATTCTGGAGATGAGCAGTGAGTCTCACACTCACCCACTTCCCTTTTTCACTTGCCTTGTTGTAGTTTACTAGACACCCTAGCTGCAGTTCCAAACCTCTGAGACTGGATAACCAGACTAACTGCTGAGAGTTATATAGCCAGACGTTGGCTGCAAAGTATGACTTAAGTAATATATCAAAACAATACTATTTTGTAAAAATCAATTTTTATTCAATGCTTTAACTGATAAGAACGATGATTAACTCATTAATATCGGTATAAATATTTGGCAAAGATTAATTTGTAATACGCTTTAAACATAGGGCTTCGCATTCGAGGAGGGTGGAGGTGTTCGAGGGGGGGATCAGGGGGAGGCAGGGAGCACTAGACGGGAGGAGGAAGGGAGGGTTTCTGAGATAAGGGGCTGGGTTTTTCTATTTTCCGTTGTTTCTTCTCATTCTTTTCATACCATGTTCGAGCACTTGCCTGATCCTACCTTGAAGATTGAACCAACGTCTATACTGGACTTTATTTGATCGCACGTCCTGATCTTAAAGGTTCACAGCTAAAATGTACATGGAGATGTTTGTATGTCTTTCCTCTCTGATCTCAATAAAAACAGTTAAACCATAAACATAGGGCTTCAAATATGATTACATTTGTCTGCATTTGTTTGCTGTTTTTACATAAAGATTGTGTGTTGAGTCTTTTTTTATTAGTGTTGGGGTATAATACATGGAAGCCCCTTTTTAAGTAAGAAAAGAATGTAGCTGCTGATCTGTGATTACGTGCTACAATTAAGTTGTGAAGTCATAAGGCCTACTGCCAAACCCAGCAGCCAATGTGAAAAGAAGGTCTCGGAGCATCTTTGCATCTGAAATTTAAACTGCAATCGCTGTTTTTCCTTCTTATGATCCATTTTTCTAAATCCAGCAGTGGAGGGAAAGGAGAGATTTGTGGCATCATATTTATTTTTTGCCCATATTTCAATTACATGAAATAAAGAATCCATCTGTGCATTACCACTCATTCTGATATTCAGATTTTGTATTTCTTATTTTCAATAAACTGGTGCTAATATGTTTTTGTCACAAATTACGCACTATTGATGTGTTCCATTTTTCAGTACAGATTCAGCTTTTAGCCTTCATTCCTGATAACTTTTTCAAAAGAGCCACACCCCAAGGATTCAAGAGATTTGTGGGAAGAACTAAGGTATGTTATGTTATGTTAAGTTATGTTAACTAAGTTTATAAAGCGCTTCAGCTGCCTCAGCAAAGAGGCGTCACAGAGCTAGCAGTAGGAGGACAGAGGCTAAGCAACTGGACAGAAAGGCAGAGGAGGGAATTGACAAAGTGAAGCAAGATTAGATTGCAGGAAAAAAATAAGTCTTAATAGCTTTACAGAAGGCCAGCAGGCTATCCATACTGTGAATATGAAGGGGCAACGAGTTCCATAACTTGGCTGCCAAACAACGAAAGGACCGCCACCCGATACACAGGCAATTCATGCAGGGAATCATGACCAAGTGTTGCCCCAAGGAGCACAGCTGGCGTCCAGGAACATAAGGTGTCAGCAAATCGGCCAAAAGCCCGGGAGACGCGAATTTAAGAATTTTAAAAGATAGGCAAAGAGCTTTAAATTCGACTCGCTTAGCCATGGGCAACCAGGGTAGTTGTCGGATAGCACCAGCCAGAGGCGCAACTAGAGTCAAATTTCGGGGGTGGGGGGGGGGGCTGCATCTTTAGGCAATTGGCAGAGTCGAGCTGCAGGGCCTCTTAAAAGGGGTGAAACAACAACAAAGCCCCATTAACATGCACAAGGTCTTTTAAAGACCTGTGAAGTGCTCGGGTGCGGCTGTGAGCGGGCCCGGGAAGTGTCTCATCTGGCACCAGCTGTAGAGCATCTATGCTGGAGCCCCAACAGGACTCTGGCAGCTGCGTTTTGGACTCGCTGCAAACGCACCACTTCAGCCTGATGATTGGCTCCGAGAAGGAGCGAGCAGGCGTGACCATCTATTATAAAGAAAAAAATACTCTGGCATTTGTTAAATGGATATTAACTTGCACTGAAGTAGAATACGTTTTACGTTTCGTAGAGGGAAGTAACTTTTGGGGTACAAGAAATAGCGTGTCTCCCGACTAGATAGGAGTGGCAGCATGCAGTGGATCATGAGCTGAAAGGAAAGGAAGGTTGAGGAGAATGACTATTCTTATGCCACTACTTAAAACGTTTATTGAACAAAACACCACTACTTACTCTAATTTTATCAAGCCTACTGCACATTGTAAAGGTAACTTTCCAAATGGTTTAGTACTCGACTCATTCTTGTTGAGTTCAGCTAAAAACAGCAGTCGTTTCTCCCTGCGGACTCCAGTAAACAGTGACTTAAAAACGCGGAAGGGCAGAGTTTCTTTTGTTCGGATATTCTGTGACAGCTTGAGAGCCTGAGGCCTAGCCTACAAAAAATTACCTTGTCATCGGTACTGTCAAAAACCCTAGGGAACCAACCAGCCGCTGCGCCAGCTGGGGTTTGTAGTGTACAACGTCAGCTTTTCAGTAACGTGGCAACGTACCTAGTATACAACTCCCACAATGCTCTAGGGCTCTGCATGAAAGGGAGGAACAGAAATGGTTTTAGCCCCGCCCTACCCCGCCCTTTACGCATTGTGGCAGCGCCTTCAGAATCCCTATAGCCAGCGAGTCGCTGTGCATCACGGGGATTGTAATTCACGCTCGAGGCTCCTGAATGACGTGTTGTCGCTTGTGGACCACAAGTCTCACAATTCTGTGGGAAGGCAGCTTAGAGCCTAGGGAGGAGGAATAGAAACCGAACCGGCGGGTCACGTGACCATTCAACCGCCTCCACTGTTCCTTCGGACCTCCAGTCTGCAGTCGCTGCTCTGTTCCTTTTGCCGCGGAGCTCGTTGTCTGGTACCAGGAGCGGAGGGAAGCCTCCCGGGGAAGCAGCATGTCCGAGTCAGGCGGGCCGGACGAGACGGCCGCCGGCCTAGAGGGGTCGGTGCAGAATGTGGCCGATGTCGCGGTTCTGCAGAAGCTGATCCGCCGGCTGGTGCCATTGCTGCTGGAAGATGGCGGCGACGTGCCCAATGCACTGGACAGCGTCCTGGAGGAGAAAAGCGCCCTGGAGCAGATGCGCAAGTTCCTCTCCGACCCGCAGGTGCACACTGTGTTGGTGGAGAGGAGCGTCCTGAAAGGTATGAGACTGGGTCCTGTTAGTACCCAAATGACAGCAATCCGTGCCAGGGAAGCGCTGTTTCATCCATGCCAGGGCGTGGCAGAGGGGGTAACTGGGATCTGTGCCAGGGGTTGCGGAGGCAGTAATGCCAGTGCTCAAATATAAGACGTAGCTTCAAGGGGAGTTCTCCGGATGCTCAGAGTTTCCATTTTAGGGTGGGGCAGAAGAACGATTTAGACCACGAACCCAGTATCCATCCCTCCACGGTGCATCCTTCCTAGGCGGAGATCAGAAGCAAGTGTACACATACCAACTTCATGGGTCTTATCGGCCAGGGAAGGGTGAACGACCAAATTAGATGCATGACATGTACATTTAAACAGCAACATTCGTATTACAATTGTACAACCAGGGGTTGACGCTTAACCACGTGGCACATGAATACCACTGCCCCCCTTTGGAATCGGGGCAGTTGGAACGACTCTTGATAGATGCTGCCCAGAATTAGAGCAAATTGAGGCGGAGTAGCTTCAACATCTGGGCAAAAGGGACTTTTTGACAAAAAGGGTCAGTTTGACAGATGAGATCCAGATATACAATTAGCTATAGACCATTATTAAAACGATTCTCCGACACAGCAGTTTGTATTATATAGTGTTTATAAAGGAGATTTTTAAAAAAACTTTAACTTTGCTCATTCTTTTGAGTTTCTTTCGGGTGTTTCACACAATCTCATGCTTTGCATCCTATGTGACTTGTATATTTGAAACAATTGTACTGTTAGAATCGCCGCGTTGCACCAAGTGATCAGATGTGGCTAGCAAGGGGAGCGCGCCGCAGGGGAAGGAGTGGGTGATTGGGATGGTGGGGAGGGTGTGCGTGGTGAGGTGAAGATCTGAGGCAGGTTACAGGGTGAGGTAGGTGTTTATTTTTCCATCTGAGAATAAGCCCGTCCAGACTAAGCACATCCACGCCACGGAGCATATTTGGCTATCTGGCTGAGAGTGCGCGATCGCCCATTGGAACCAGGGATGCAGATAGATATTGTGACACAGAGGAGACAGCTTAGCAGGCAGTGGTTCCGTGGGGAGACAGACGAGAGCCCCACTCACCTGGGGATTCAACTCCGTATTGCTTCCAAAGTACAACCCCATCTTATCACCCTATCTCAAGAGACCGATCTAGCTCCGCGCCGCTCTGAATTAATTTCTTACAAGTTACTAAGGGTAAAACTTGGTTTTCATCTGGAGCCGATACTTTTGTTTTTCATTGCCTCAGGTATTTATTTGCCTAAACCAGTTCGGCATTGCAGGCTATGGTTCTCTCAGAGGACCCATTGTACAGATCATCAAAAGTGCTAGGTGCATGGTTGACCTTTGCATCCCTCCTCATCAGTTGAAGGCCTCAGCCCATTTCCCAAATCTGTGGCTGTCCCTCGCTTCCTTAGTGAAGAGCAGAGCGAGAACAATGATACGGTATAAGGTTATACCTGTTTCGATCCAACTAATATCAGGCCCTGGATCCCACTTTACTACACCACTTATGCTGTTATTCTTTGGTCCCACTGCCAAATACCCTTCAGTCCCAACCTTGTGCAATTATCTAACAAGCCATCTCCCAATATTTTCCATAGCGCCTTATCTCCTCACATTATGGTACGAAGTAGGGGTGATGGTGGCGGATTTCTCACCCCAAGGTTTTTAAAATGTATTTTTAGAGTTGTTGCCAACTATTTTATCAGCAGTTGTGCAGAGAGTGAAGAACGCCCGATTAAATATTTCAATATTTCGTTTTTTTATGGCTGCATTTCTCTGCAGGTAGTAGCAAGTAATTAGTCGAAATAATAACATAACTCTTGGCTTGATAGAAAAACTGGAACTGGAAAATGTTTGTGCCACACCACAGAAACAATGCCCGAGACAGTATGCCATTACCCATTCATAAGTCTGTTCGTAAATCTCTTGCCCACAGAAATTACTGATGCTTTCAACACTGTGCCAGGAGAATTACCGCATATTGTTATTTCTGTGATTTTGATCAGCCACCGCTCAAAATTCACATCCTGGCAAATAAAGTACTATGAGATGCTACTTGCTACCCTGGGTCTAGGTACTTTAATGTTCACTATCTGCCCCCTCCCTGCACCCCGCATTGCCATGGATTCCGAGAATATGATTCATGATTGCCCGGTTGTGCTGTCGTAATGCAGATGCAGGGGCTTCAGGCAGACTCGACCTTTGCAAGATCCAGATCTGTGCGGAAGTAACAGGCTCTCTTTCTCTGCAGTTTGATGCTTCAGGTGCTGATTTCCTTCAAGAGGTGCTTATGTAAAGTAAGCATAAATGCTGGGGGAAGAGAACATAATTCCTCCCCATGTACAATGCTGTTTTCTGCAGGCAGCAGTTCCAACATTTACACGTCATTGGGACACATCATCCACTGCTTATCTGTAAAGACAGAAGGGAAAAAGAATCAACCAGCTCCAATACTCCACTTTCTGTTTTTGTTATTGACCTGTTAGTAAAGAGGCGGCATGTCCCAAATATATCTGCCCTATATTGAGTCTGACAAGATTCTCTCCCTTCCTCACCCTGGCAAGCTGCTAAACAATGGTAAAATGCCTCACTGACTGGTGTGGCTGGGTGGAATTATCTCTCTGCTGTCTAATCACAGAGTTCTATTACAAAGGGACATATAATGGATTGTGTAAAAAATATACATACAGATTAACATAATGCTAGCTTTTTCTCCTGCACTTCAAAACGAACTTGATCTTCAATTTGATAGTGGGATAAGTTCCACCCGAAGCCATGATGGTCAAAAAGTCTTGCCATACCAATGACACCTTTGCAAAAGTGCGTCCATCAAAGAAAGAGCCAAGAACAAGGCTTCATCAATCGAATTTGCATTGTAGAAGGCGTACACTGTAAAAATTATTTTTTTCTTCGCTCTCACAGATTGTTAATCATTTTCTAATGTATTTTTTTGTGTGGAAATTATGAGCAATTAATATTTAACATAAATTGGCGCAAGTATCATATCAAATATATTTGTAGAGCGTGGCAAATCACGTGTGAGGGTCTTGAGGTGCTGCAAATGCTATCTCTTGCGTGGGGGTTTGGCCATACAGAACATACAGGTCTTTAGTTCTCTCTTGAATGGCTGGAGCGACGGAGCGATTCTGAGGTGCAGGCGAAGGTTGTTCCAGGTCTTGGCCTCCAGCTGTGAGAAGCAGTGTCCTCCGCTGTTGGCTTTTTACGGATCCATGGGGTGTCGGCGAGGGAGGCAGATAGGAGGTGTCTGGTCGGTTGGTGAAAAGTCAGGTGTTTGTTGATGTATTGTGGTCTTTCATTGTTAAGTGCCTTGTAGGCGTGGCTTAGAATCTTGAACTGGCATCTCTTCTGAATCAGGAGCCAGTGTAGTTTCCTGAGGTGGGGTGTGATGCGAGTCCGTCTGGGGAGGTCGGTTTGAGTCAATTTTGTCCGTCTGGGGAGGTCGGTTTGAGTCAATTTTGTATCACCTGGAATGTCATTGTGAGTTGTAGTAGGTGTTCCCACAGTCCAGTCTGCTGGTGATGAGGGCCGTGTTGACGGTTCATCTGCTGTCCATCAAGAGCCATCTGAAGATCGTGCAGAGCATGCAAAGGTTGTGGAAACAGGCGGCTGATATAGCATTGACTTATTTATTCGTGGATAACTTGCTATCCAGGAAGATGCAGAGGTTGCAGGAGTAGGGGGGTGTGCAGCGTTCCACGGACCACCATGCTTCGGTCCATGGTGAGGTGTTCCCTAAGATGAGGACTTTTGTCTTATCTGTGTTCAGTTTGAGACAGTTTTCCTTCATCTAGTCCAGAACGTTCATCATGCATCTGTTGATGTTAGCTCTGGTGGTGGTGGAATTTTCTGACTGTGAGAGGATGAGCTGGGTGTTGTCAGCATAGGTGATGATGTTGAGACCGTCTGAATTGACGGTGTCAGCGAGGGGTGGGGGATCATGTAGGTGATGAAGAGGGTCTGGCTGAGGGACAACCCTTGTGGAAAACTGCAGATAATCTTCTTGGGCTTCGAGGTGAAAGGTGGGATGTGGATCCTTTGTGTTCTGCCAGTGAGGTAAGAGGCAATCCATTTAAAGGCATTTCCTTGGATCCTGATGTGGTGGAGTCTGTTGATCAGAATGTAATGGGAGACTGTGTCAGATGTGGCGGGCAGGTCCAGGAGGAAGAGGGCTGCTGTTTCCCCGTGGTCCAGGAGGGCTCTAATGTCATCAGTGGCTGCGATCAAGGCCATTTCGGTGCTGTGATTAGCTGGGAATCTGGATTCTGGAGGGGTACAGGAGGTTGTTGTCTTCTAGGTGTTGGGTGAGTTGTTGCTTGATCGCCTTCTTGAGCACTTTAGCTGGGTATGGGTGCAGAGGTGGGTCGGTAGTTCTTTAGTTTGGCTGGGTCAGTGGATGGATTTTTTAGGAATGACCTTACTTCTGCGTGTTTCCAGTCCTCGGGGAAGAAAGAAGCGGCAGAGATGGAAGTGTTCAGGACCTGCCTGAGTTCGTTGCCAATTGTCTTGCTTCTGTGGTTGAAGACGTGGTGGGGGGCAGGCGTCCTTGGGCGCTCCAGAGTGCATGGAGTTCATGATAGAGAAGGTGTCTTGTGTGGTGAGGAGGTCTCGGTGGGTGAGCTGATTCTCAGGGTTTGTGGGTGTGAGCTGGTTGACGCTTTCGGCGACAGATGGTAGGTGTTTGAAGTTCTCATAGATGGCCGAGATATTGTCGTGAAGAAGCTGCTGAGGTTGTTGTACAGTTCCTGGGAGGGGGTGATGTCATTTCCATAGCGGTGGGATTAGTGAAATAATTGGCATATAATATCATTGACCTTCAACACAATTCATTTCTTCATTCCATCACCCTCTTCCAGATTTATTCTTAGTCTAAGTGGTCAAATCGATAATTTTCACTTACACTCTCACCAAGAAATGTGGCCCCATTTAAACTTCATTGAAAGCGATTGCCTTGCTTATGAAATCACTTAAGAATAATCGCAATAAAAGAAAAATTACACCGAGAAATTTATAAAAGTACTGTAACATAGTCTGTCTGAAGCAGATACTAACTTGCAAACAGAAGCAACTTGTTGCAAATACATGTCTGTTTTTGATTTCTCTTAAGAAAAATAATTGTCAGTCGTACATTGTTTTGATAGAATTGTGTGTTGCCACAAATAACGTCACGAGATGCAGAAACATGTTACAACAGTTAAGTCATTTGGACTGAGCATTGCAGTTCAAAGAACAAAATGATAGAAAGTTAGATTAAAAAGAATTCCATGAGCACTCAATTTTTTTTGTTCAGATGTCGAGTACGTGGTGTCAACTGTTCTTTATTGGACCATCCAAAACATTTTCTGCCTTTTCCTGCACAACATGTGTTTTGTCTGCTGCTGAAATATTAACAGCAGACTTCATCAGGGCATGTCATAAATAATTTCCAGCATATCTTCTTGTTCATAATTGTAATGGTATAGCATAGGTTTGATCAAAGTAGTCTTTCAAGGTGTTTGGTAAGTTATTGTTCACACAAGAAGTAATGTGTGGAGATTGGGTACAGGCAGTAATGTTGGCATACAATCTTAGGAAGCTAACGGTCTTGTTGAGTATTGGGTCCTTGGCGTGCAGCCCATGGTGTTAAGATTTCAGCAATAGATGAAACATGTTTGTTTGACTGTTTTAATCCAGAATGTTTTAGGTTATTATTTTTGTTATATTCACTTTACAGTTTGTTGTATCTAGTTTGCTTTCTTTCACAAGTCTTTGATAGCCTATTGCTAAAACACTTTGGTGCCTTATGGGAAGCAAGGAAAATTGTTCCTTATGTTATGGCAATATGACGTTAAATTGTGAGCTACCTTATTATACCATCTAATTGCCTGTGACTTTCTTATTTCTACTTTATATATGAAAATGAAGTGGCATATTGAGGACTGCAAGAGAGCAGTGCAGTTGGCTCGAGAAGACCAATGCAAGGTGGTTCTTAATCACGGTAGCCAAAATACAGACATTGGCACACCCTAGGATGAGTTATGTATCGGTCTGCGCTGAATTTATGCTGTAGGATATTAAGATGACATCTTTGCTTTGCCATGAGTGGATAATCTTTTGCAGGACAGTCAGGCCGTCAGTCCGGTTTGCCCTAAAGGAGATCGAGTAATGAGGTTTTTGAAGGTGGTGTTAGAGTGATAATATAATTTGTTATAATCCCTCCTTATAGAAGGTGGATTCCTCCAAAATAAATTGGCCTCTGTAGCAGCATAGTCTTCTTCAGACAACAGAATAAGAAGAGAAACGGAACCCGATGGACTGTGACTGGGATAATCTAGGAACTACAAAGCTGTACCACAACTACATACACAGAAAGCAACTATGCAGAGGTTGTGACAGAGGATTAGCTAATAAAACGGAAGAGTGCCGTGACACAGTGCTTTCATGATCAGGGGCAAGTCTGTGTTTGGAATTGCAGAAAAACAGGATAGAAAAAATCCAGCGCGGATATGAAATGCATAGTAGCCTTATAATATTTCAGTATATATAGTAAGGGCCCTGACTGGGGTGGGGCAGAGGACCATACTGAACAGATGCCCAAATGAACTGAGAATCGCACAACTTGGAGTGGAAAGTTTCAGTACTGACATTGTCTCCGATGATCTAGACCTCCTTGGTTTATCCTTGCGAACAAAGTTGAATTTGAGGCGCATTGCAAAGGGAGACATCTGAGTCATGCAGCCTCCACAGCAGTGATTAGGTCCGTAACTGTTTATCATTGTGTTTTTTTTTCTTCACAATTGTTGTACATATTTCATTTTGTCTTCTCCACCTACATATTGTAAAGCGCTCTGATATCCTTCGGGATCTTGTTCACGCTATATAAAACGTTATAAATAAATAAATAAAATGTCGTAATAAAGTGTAACACAACGATTTATTGCACAATGGCTGCCTCCAGTGAGATTCTGGCACTATGTTATAGAGTTTTGGATGCTAAGGTCGTCCATAGTGGGACAGATTTACGAACTGTGACCAACTCTCGTTTGATTGCTTGTACCAATGAGTATTTGTTTTAGGTAGGCTAAGATCCATGCTTCTTAAAGACAGTTAACCAGATGACTTAGTACAACGAGAGATACACTGGGAAGGCAGGGAAGACTCTCCAGAAGAGCCTTGGTAGTGAGATGATGGTGCCATTAATATGGATGATTCCGGTAGCGAAAAACTTAAGACCCATTCAATGAAAAATGTTTGTTTGATATTGCCCTTGTTGGCCCACTTTTACAGGAGATCTGAAGCTGTTGCAGAGGTTTCAGATGAAAAGCAAACAAACATGTCAAAACTTATGTGTAACAGAAAAAAAGACACATTTAATTACTAATTATAGATAAACTATTCTTGTAGGGGCTTTCAGGCAGCTCTTTTCACCCATTGGTCTATTTCTGTCGTTCATGTTTTTCTTCTGCCCACTACAGCACAGGGCAATGGGTCAGCCCACACCAGTCTTTGGCTAACTTCCCTGGAAGTGGTAGAATTTTGCACTTTCACAAGGCGCACTTCAACTCATAGTAGCTAACTACATTACCATGGACTGCTACGGCTGTGTTTGTTTTTGAGCCCCAAAAATATTTCTCCTTTAGCCAATTGCTTGTTGATTTTAATAACATTGTGTATGATCTATTTATAGGGGCTTTTAGCCAGCCCGTTTCATCCATTGGGTTGTTATTGTGTCATTCACAATTGTCTTCCGTCATCTTCAGCCATTGGCTTGCTGCACTTGGGAGTGATAGCATTCTGCCTTTTCACCAGGATCACATCTGCATTCAAAGTAGTTCCCTTCAGCACAAGGCACTACTATGGCATCATATGCCTTTTGAAATCAAATATATATTCTGATGCCTGTCCTTAACTGTAGATTCCTAATCTTTAGAATATGCTCAGGTATTGGCTTTGGAAGATGTTTTCAGAATAGCCCCTACCGGTGCGTTTTTGTGAGGGTCTGCATCGACCTCATTTCACTCCTGCAGTGGTGGTCAGAGCCATACATAAGTGCTACCTGAGTGCACTGATAGCAGTTATTTTCGTTCCACGCCTTCATGCGCGAATCCGGAGCTAGCTCCTAACTTTTAGTGGTTAGGACAGGTTTTTTCTTCAAATTATTTTCCAGTTTGCAAGGAAACATGTCTCCTCTTAAAACTACTGGGTTTAAACCTTTTAGGAAATTTCACTAGCAGATTGTATTGTATTGCAACATTTATATAACGCTTACTACCCCTCTGTAGGGCGCTGAAGCGCTTGCCCATATGGGTAGCATGCTACACCATTTGGGGGGTCTGGTTGGAAGTGTTGTCCTTGTTTTGATCCTATGTGGGAATTGTTTTCATGTTGTGCGTGATAACCACTGAGGTGTGGTAATCGTGTTATAGGACGCATTGTTAAGTAGTGTGAGAGGGAGAGGCATGCAGTTTATGATTTCCAGTAAGATGACAGCTTTTAGCAGCTCTGCAGATCCGTTTGTGGTATTTCTTATGATTATTGTCCGCTTAGCTGGTTGCCCATTCTGAGCTATTTTGTTTCATGTTAATGGTCCTGAGCGGGCATAGGTTGAAGGGAGGAATGGTGGAGAAAGCTGCTGGGATTGATGTGAGGCTCTGCTCTGCTGCCCCCTCACCCCGGAGCGTGCTATGGGCTGAGGCGCGACTCCTTCCCCCCCCCCCCCCGCTATATACGGTGGGACCCAGGACAGCTAGTAAACATCAAGGACTGAGGGGAGCCAGGATCGGCTCAAATGGTGATGCCTGGCCCCAAGATGGCCGCTGCCTGGGACCTGAAGGACCGAATGAAGAGCACGTCAGGCTCTTCCTTCTGAAGCTGGAGCGTGCCTCCACCTTGCTTGCCCTTCACAGTGAGTCCCCTGCTTTACCCTGACAGAAGCTTTGTAAAGAGATGGAATTCCTCGCAGGATCGGCTCAAATAGCGATGCCTGGCCCTAAGATGGCCGCCGCCTGGGACCTGAAAGACCGAATGAAGAGTACATCAGGCTCTTCCTTCTGAAGCTGGAGCGCGCCTCCACCTCCCTTGCCCTTCACAGTGAGTCCCCTGCTTTACCCTGACAGAAGCTTTGTAAAGAGCTGAAAATCCTTGCAGGATCAGCTCGGATATGGTTGTTTTATTTTTAGAACCAACAGTTATAAAAATATACTTTTCAAGTTACGGGTACACTCATGTAAATACTTTGCAGAGGAGCAATACGTTTGTACACACAATAATCGCAGGTTAGCTAATAGGCAATACAGTTCTGAAACACACTCTAGCATTGAGCTCAATGGGTTTTCATAGGAAAGTACAGTTGATTACTTTGGTAGTTCCAGGACTAGATCTTGTATTCAGTCCTGGGGTCGAAGCTGAAACCAGATTAGCAAAAACGTTTTAGTTAGTTACAGTGATGATTTTTCCTGAATATAAAGCTGTTTTAAAAGTTCACACTTAGAAACTTTTCGAGGTGATTCTCACAATGTTATTCAATAGGTGGAAGTACGATCGCGTTACTTTTGCAACCCAGCACTAGTCTCCTAGGGCCAGCACTGTGGGCTTAACTCAAAACAGGTAGGTAATTGCGTTTCAGTATTTCATACGATTTTTAAAGAATATTTGCAGTTTTCAAAAGTAGACCGAAGAAATTTCATAGAAAAGCAGACCTTTGGTTCCTATGGAGAAAATACAGGTTACTAGTAAACCCCCTAGGGATTACTTTTGTGGTTCAGTACTGGGCTGAAAGGCACAGTACTGGCTTCTCTCCTGATCACAGGTGAGTATTTTCGAATTCGGACTTTGGCTGATTTTATAGGAATATTTTCAGTTTTCAAAACTTCACACTTAGAAAATTTTCGAGTCAAAAATGGGTCAATGTTATCCAATGGCAGGTAAGTGAATTAGCAGTTTCCAGGTGAGTACTTGGTTGGTGAAGTTAGGGTTCTGGGCATAGACTCAGGGGTTCCCCGCGGGTCAGGTGAGTACAGAGAGTTCAGTCCCAGTGGGGCAGGGGCGGCCGGGTGCAGAGGTAGGTAGGCCCAATGTTATCCAATGAGGGAAAGGGGGCCTTCGGTTGGTGGCGGCTGGCTAGCAGGCCATGCAGCTGTGGGAGCTGGGCTCCTGGTTACTTGCTCAGGGCAAGAGGGGAAGTAGGATAGGGTAAAGAGGTCACAGCCAGCGGGACTCTGGCGGCTGGGTGCAGGGTGCTTTAGAGCCGTTGGGCGCTCAATGTTATCCAATGAGGATCTTGAAAAAGGAACAAAGGCTGCAGGCTCGGGGACGGTGACTCTCCAGGGGTGACAAGCACTTCGAGAGGTAAGTTGGGATGATGGAGCACAGGTAGGTACCCCAAAGGGTGGCACAGGGGGCCGCGGGGCGCCGGGTGCAGGGGTGTCTTTGGGGGTCGGAAAGGCTTACCCTCTGCTGGTCGCGGTTGGGGTGGCCCCTGGTTCTGAGTCTGCAGGCGTCGGCTGGTTCGTCGAGGAGGGTCTTTGGGCACTGGACTTCGGGTCCCAGTCGCCAGGGGGTCGTCCTTGTGGTCTTGGTTCGGGTTGGCCCGGCCTGGGCTCGGCTGGTGCAGAGTGGGCTGGTCCGGAGCTTCCTGGTGGGCACCAGGTGGGTTGTTGCATCAGAGCCTCTGCTGATGGGAGTCCCAATCGTCGAGAGGGTCAAGGCAGGCAGGTCCTCTGGGTGTCTCAACGTTGCTGTCTGCGGAGGTCGCCGGGTTTAGACAGGAGCAGGTTCCTGGATCAACAGGACGGTAGGGCTGGGGCCAAGTCAGTTGTTGTTGTCCTGTTGTTAGCAGCTGCACGGCGGGTCTTCTTCTTCTTGATCTTCTTTCTTCTTTTTGATATCGGGGTCTGTGGAAGGAAGGTTCAGGGAGCCCCTAAATACTAAATTTAGGGGCGTTACAGGTAGGGCAAGGGCAGGGGCCAATGGGTCCCCTGTCCTGGGGTGAGTACACCCCCTAGCCTGCTCCTCTCCTGTGGGAGGGGGGCAGGAGCCTAGCTGGGATTGGACAGGACTCCCCATCTACAAGGTAGCCGGAGCCCGGGGTCGTGCTTCACCTCGCCTCCTCCACCTGAGGTGTGGAGTTGGCACAGGTTGGCACCCCCCCCCCCCTTACTGACGTAGTTTTTCCCGCCGGTCTTCCCGCCAGAGTGGGGGTAGGACTGGTGGGGGGCTGGTTGCTGGGTACACCAAATGGTCTGGAGAAGCTCTCAGAGGCGGTATGCCTTTGAAGCTTCCCCCTGTCCATCCTGGGGGAGGAGCTTTAGCACCTCTCCCAGGATGTGCTTTGTTGCAGGCCCAGGAGAGCGGGGATCTCTCCACCCAGGGGACCAGCAACATGTCTGCTGTGTGGCAGCCTCTGCAGCCACTCAGCCCAGATGTGGATTGTAGGTTCGGTTTTTGGAGGGCATCTCTAAGATGCCCTCTCGTGCATTTTACATTAAATCCCACACTGGCATCAGTGCGGTTTTAATGTGCTGAGAAGTTTGGTACCAAACTTGTCAGTCTTAAGTGAAGGCATTATGGTGCTGTGGAGTTCGTGACTGACAACCTCCCAGCACCATATACTCTTAAATGGCATCACTGCACTTACAGTGCCCAGGAATGGTCCTGGGTACTGTAGGGGCACAGGGCTCATGCACCTGTGCCCTCACCTCTGGCATAGGGCACCCAGCTGGAGGGGTGACTGAAGTATGCCAGGGCAGTGGTTTCTGTGGGCATGGCACACAGGGATGTGTGCCATGTTGACGTTTGCTTTAGTTTTGCACTTAGGCACTCAGCCTCCAAAGGCAGTGTGTGGGAGCCAGGGTACAGGGCCCCTGAGGGTGACACAATAAGTGCTGCAGCCCTCAGGGGTCACCATGACCTGGGTACCTCGGGTACCATTTACTAGGGGATGACAGGGGCCAGAGATGCCAAACAGGTATTTTGTTTCAGCATAGCTTTTCTTTGTAGGGAAGGAACACAGGCCCTGGGTCCCTGATTGGCAGGGACCCAGGGCACACTCCGTCAAAGTACATCAGCAGTTCAGAAAAAAGTGGGGGCATACCAAGCAAGAAAGATGGCACTTTCTCATAATGAAGCACAAGCACAGACACCGACGACGAAGACTTGAAGAACCGCGAGACCAGGAGCAGTATGAGGCTTCCCGGTGCAGCCAGTCTAGTCAAACGTAGTCCAAGTGTCACAACGATTGAAGAGCGATGTAGTTTCAGGGTTGAGTCTTGTCCTGTGATGAATCGGAGGACCGACCAAAAGGGGAGCCCTTAAGTACCCTAAGGAAAGGGTTGTGGCGACTCCGGGGTCCCTCTCAGAGGAGGGCCTAGACAGAGGGGAGTATACTCCCATGGCCTTTGTCCAGTTATGCACCCGAGCGGGCACCAAGAGTTCCTCAACTGGCTCAAACTGGAGTATGCAAGGAAGGCACCAAATGTGCCCTTCAAAGCAGTCTGAAGTGCTGGAAAGCACCCCACCTCAGCCCAATACACGCAGTCCTGTCTGGGAGATAGTCACACCTCCCTGTGACAGGAAATCTATTGTTTAACCTTCTCTTGCCCGAACTCTGCTCAGCAGCAGGAGGGCATAATCGTTGCTGTGGTCGGCAGCACTAGCTTGCTGGCAGACCCTGAAAGACTGTTAACGGAAGTACTGGGGGTACCCAAGGGAGCCCCTCCAGTACATGGAGTCATACTTCCCAACACCGGACTCGGTGTTATGGAATTTATTTTATTGGTTTATAAAGTTTTTATATAGTGCACACCTAACCCTAGAAGGGTATCGGAGCGCTTTACAAATAGTTCATTAAATAGAAAATATATATGCAAGAAACATAAACGCTGACACTGTCCATTGCAAATCAGGACTGAGACAGTGAGTTATAAACCAGGACTCCGATGGCGTGTGCAAGCCCTGGTTGGAGAACTGCGTCATATCCGTATCCAGAGAATGAGTCCATGGGTTCAGGGTAGAGATTTGTTCATTAACAGCAGTTTGACTTTTATGATTGAAGTGATTAAAGAAAGGGATCAGTCGGATTTCAGGAGGCAGGGGTAGTTCCAGATTCTAGGGGCCAATCCGGAGAAGGCTCGGTTGTAGGTTTTCTTTTCCCGTAAGTTTTGAGGTTTCAACAGTAAGGTGCTGGTGCTTCTAGATGATCTGCCACCAACGGACAGTTCCAGTTGTCAGCTAGGTACTTCAGTGTGTTGAAGTGTAGGGCTTTGTGGGTCATGCAAGCAATTTTCATCTGAATCCTTGCCCCATCAGGGGGCCGGTTAAGTGCCGTCACATCTGGAGTGATGTGGTTGTACCGTCTCGATCCAGTGATGAGTCTTGCAGAGTTAAGGGATGCTATTAGTGGAGCCAACTTGGATCTCAGCAGACCACATAGGGTAGCACTTCCATAGACTAATCTGGGGATCACAAGAGCTTGCAGTACTGATTTAAGGTCGTCGCGGGGGAGGAAGGGTTTTATTTTTCTTAAAATGCTCATTTTCAAGTTTACTTCTCTGGTGGCTGAGCTGATGTGTTCCTGCATGGTGAGATTATTGTTCAGTGTAGTCCCTAGTGATCTTGTGGAATATAATGTGTTGAAGGCTGTTAAATATTTCATCCAATGTTTGATGTAGAGGAATCGTTTTGGTGGGGGCAACGAAGAGGAATTAGGTTTTGAGCGAGTTAAGTTTAAGGTGGTTTCAGGTTAGCCAGTTTTTTTTCCTTTTTTTGCAGAGCTGTGTTGAGTAGACGGATATCTTTAGTAGAGGAGATTTTAAGGTAAAGTTGGATGTCATTAGAAATACATGTGGTATTTTACATTGGAAAATTTCAGAATTTCGGTTAGATGCTCCATGAGCAGGTTAAAAAGAGTAGGTGATAAGGTGGACCACTGAGGGACCCCTAAAGTGACCGAGTGGTAGTGGACAAGGATTGGTTAACCTTAATTCTTTGACTTCTGTTGTGTAGAAATGAGGCAAACCAATTTAGGGCAACCCCTAATAATCCCATTCTGTGTTCAAGTAATTCAAGGAGGCTGTCATTTTTGGCCGTGTCGAAGGCTGAGGATAGATCCAGAAGGATTAGGAGGCAAGAATTGTTCTGATGTCGCATCATCAACTGTTCATGTAAGGACTGTTTCCGTGCTGTGACCCTGGCGGAAACCGCATTGGAATTGGTCAATAAGGTGGAACTGATTAATGTGATTGCATAGCTGGGTATGTATGCATTTTTCTAGGAGCTTTGCCAGAAAGGAATTGTGGAGATAAGACGGAAGTTATATGGGTTCGTATGATCTGCTGTGTTTTTTTTTTTTAGAATGGGAGTTACATTCTCTCATTTTAGGCAGTCTGGTAAAGCCCCTTGGATAGAATACCAAACATGACCGGGTTTGCTGCAGCCACTATATAGTTAGACATCTCGTAATGACTGATGTTCACTATATGTCTAAAAATGGCTGATTGCACTTACAAAGCCTCGTGAATTGACTCCGAGGTTTGTTGGGGTGCCCTACTCATGCATGGGAACCCTCACACTTATAACCAATCCCCCTGTCCTCATGACTGAAGAGCTTGCCATAGGGGGTTTAAGTGCAGTGACCTCAGATATGAGGAAACTTGTATCAATCGTGAGAGGTGCAAGCACCAACTCACACAGGATGCAATAGTAGGCCTGTAGTTACAGTTTACGTGGACTTTCATGTGTGACACAATACATGTTGCAGCTCATGGTAGACCCATGGTGCACCTGTGCCCTGGGTACCTTAGCACCTTATACTAGGTACTTGAAAAGGTATACCAGTAGCCAATTGTGGAGGTACAAAAGTACTTACCTGAACCAATTTAGGGGAGAAAGCACATTTGCTGGGATCCTTATTTACAGGATCCCAGCAGACTAGGTCAAAAACACAAGGACACCAGGCAAAAAGTGGCGGAAACCATGCTTGAAGAATCCTACCTTCCTACAGGGATTGGCTAAATTAAAGAGAGAATTTGTAATAAGAGGTTGTAGAGGATAGTTTTATAGTGGACGTGTGCTGACAAGTGTGGATCCTATGATGGAAAAAGTCTGAGTTTCATAATCGAAAAAATAAGAATTTTTGGAAAAATGTGAAGAAATTACAATTTTGTGAAATATTTGGGTTAAAATATTGTTTAATCCTCTATAGATATTTTGAACAATTGTTTCAGCTGTGTTGTTGTAAATTTGTTTTTGTTAACACTCGCAGAATGGCTTCTCCAGCGTTGTTTTATGACAAAGTACACATGATTCTCAAAGTTAAATAGATGTTCTATTTGTCTTTATTTGCAGAGGATGTTGGTGATGAAGGGGAAGAAGAGAAGGAATTAATTTCCTACAATGTCAACATTGACATTCATTATGGACTAAAGTCAAACAGGTGAGTGCTGTTTCAAAAATGTCACAGATTGATGTAAACATTAAAGAAATTTCAAATCCGATTTCACGTTTAGGTTTAACTTGGTAACTGCAGCACCATTGAGTTTGCTTATCGGAAATCTGCTATCGAACCATACTGCCATAGCACGTGCTTCTTCCATGTCCTGCCACACCACCCACGCCTTGTCTCTTTTACTGCTACCCTTTTTGCTCTGCCATCGAAGTGGGCTTATACTGCTCTTTGAGTGGATGTTTTCAACAGGTTGCTTAACATATTTTTACTGTAGTGCTTTTGTTTTTCCACTTTTCTAAGTTACCCTTAAACTGTCATGTACACCGACTGAAGCAGCCTTCCACTATGAAAAGTGAAGGTGCCATGAGCATGTAGATTTGAAAGCCTAACTTCTTCCCAAAATAGTTATGTTTGCAACTGTTTTCTCTGGTTGGTAAAAGACTAATCTGTATGAAGCCTGATTCAGAAACCTACTGGATGATTTCTATTGTATCTTCTCTCACTTTTCTGGAAATGTGTGGTGCCAGCAACCATTGGCAATGGAGGACTCACAAACATCTTGTAGCCACATTTGGAGATGCCTTAGAAAATAAATTATGTGCTGAGCTCTTGTGCACAATTAATCTTGAATGGAGGCCAACGGAGGATGGTTTGGCACCAGCGCTAATTTTAGGCCCGAACAGATATCTGCTTGAGATGACACATGTTGTAAAGAACACAGGGAGGATGATATTCCTGGATGGTTGTGGCACTCTACCAAATATCGGCAATGTACGTATTTGTTGATCTCACTATCAAAGTTTGTTGGGTGCCTAGGTATGGGTCATCATCCCGGCCCACCAAAGATCCGTAGATCTAAGTATTATTCTGACAGCCTATCACACCAACTCAGAATATTTCACAGTAATACAATCATACAAGTTAATCCACAAAATCAAATCAGATTGGAATAAATATATAGTTAATTTAATCCATAAGGCTGTATCCAAGTCCAGCCAACACGTGTTTCGTCGAATGGGCAGGTACCCACGACTTCATCAGGGCTGGGAAAGAAAATGATACAAACAGATATTGTAGTCCCGCCGTACATCGGGCATTATAAATATTTTTACATATGGTTAATACGTGATTGACAATAATGTCATGCAAGTGGGATTGTTATTTACATGTGTTGAGTCCGCATCTTGTTGAAAATAAAATATTTTCTTATTCTCAACGAATACATTTAAAGTGTACTTCAAGAGGGAAAAGAAGGGAAAAGAAAGGGACACCCCAAGAGAGGAAGAAAGATTACCTCCCTAAGAGGCAAATAGAGTGCCCCACAGCTCGAGAGTTCCTCACAGTATTACGGTAGCACCAGATTCCCCGGCATCATGCCGGCATTATGCCTCACCAAATATATTTCATCCATAAACCCATATGAGAATCATTGTCTATATATTAGTGCAGTGAGTTCTATATTTGTATAAAACAATTATTCGCAAAAGTGCTCAAAAGTATTATAAGGTTTATGAAGACTGAGCAAATTTGCTCAGGCTTACCTGATATTCAAATCCAGATAAATTATATGCCTGTGAATATCGTAAAGGATTAAATTCTTGTAATCACCATGGAATTATTATGATAATCCGTGTTATATATTTCAGCCGGCCCAGAAACGTACCTTCTGGCTGGTTGTAATTCCGGCCCAGCCTCACACGGCTAGGTTGATAATTTCTTTAGGCAACTTGTGTTAGATATCCTGATCACGCTGTGGGAAAATATGTATACATGCATATTACCCATACAATTATGGATTTTATGGACGCAGCAAATCGGCTAAGTTATTGATCCAATTGATAGACTTTCAAATAGTACAAGCAAGTCTCTTAATCTAATGCATATTACCCAAATGGGGTCGTTATTATTCCTATATTATTTTAACTCTAAGTCGCTTACCTTCACGACGGCAAAAATATGTAGCCAAATATGTGGCACGGCAAAATACGTCCAGGTCCAAATTATTAGTAGGATTAATTCTAGTTATTCATCACGTTGGTTGTCGATATGTTTATTATATCCCCATCTGTCATTAGTACGTGGGAGGGAAAGAAAAGAACAAATACGGAAATCCATTAGTTTTCCGTGCGAATAGACTAAAGGCCAAACTCGCTATATTTATGAGTATATTAAGCTATGTTTTCCTACCTTCGTATTATGAAGTCCCGGGGTTCTTACTGCTTCACATGGAGCCGGTCTCTCCGTATTTTGGATGAACCGCATCTCATAACCCGGAATTCTATTTAAATTGAGTTGACCTTCCTGCAAACATTGCTAGAACGTCTCCGTATGTTCCTTGTGGCGATAATATCCGCCATTTTGGAATAGTAACAAATGTATTTCTGTAGTAGGGGATCTCTGTGTATAGTCATAATCTAGTGAATAGTCCGGCCCATGTGCGTGGACCCCGGAGCAATCAAAAATAATCTCTTATAGTGTCAAAAAATGCAGAAAAGCATAGACACTTAAGAGAGAATTTAAAGACAGATAATGCAGCCTAAAAAAGGCTACACTGTCCAGTACTTCAACTAGAAATTCCACCATAAAATCCACTAAAACAGCAACAGCCTGTACAGATTTCCCTTGCTTTAACAGCAAACTCCCTCAGGAATGATAGAGAGAAGAACCTGGACAGACCAGCCCCATAGGCTGCCATTATGTGGCTCAAAACAGGATACTGTGCCTTTAAGAGAATCTTCCAGAATCTTCTCCCAGTATCCCAGAATGCATAGCAGGTCCAACTTACTTTCAGTTCTTTTTTCCGGCTCCTGCAAGCAGGACCCTGGAGCATTGAGCTCTCCCTTTTCAAGGGTTTTGTTGGTGTTTTTTCACTAAATTCGATTTTGTGTACTTTTAAAGTACTTTGGTGTCTTTCTTCTTGGTTTCTGCACTCTTTTGTTGTCCATAATGCCTGCATTATTTGACAAATGCCCGGAGTGCTCCAGGAAGAAG
Source organism: Lissotriton helveticus (assembly GCF_964261635.1). Lineage (NCBI taxonomy): Eukaryota > Metazoa > Chordata > Amphibia > Caudata > Salamandridae > Lissotriton > Lissotriton helveticus. The sequence goes on from NC_136070.1 coordinate 419,436,593, forward strand.
GCCAAGTCAGACCCCCATGAGGTGTGTATCCTCTGCCTTCCCTCTTCCCACATCCCAGAGGAGTGTGTGATCTGTAGAGGCTTCTCTGGCAGGACCCTGAAGGACAGGAGGAAGATCAGACTTCAGGGACTTGAAGAAAGAAGACTGAAGGCTCGAGGTGGGTCTGGAGGGGCTTCTACTGCCCATGCTGAGGCCTCTGGGGGGCTCCCCAGGGGCAGGAAGTCCAGCAAACGTCCAAGATCTCCGTCTGGGTCGGTTGCTCTGACCACGATGTCGAGAGGAAGGTCCACGGCCAGTTCCCAGTCTCCCCAGGGCTCTGGGTTGAGAAAACGTCGCACGTCGACGTCGAGGGACCTACACAGGCCGCCGTCGAACCCGGTGTCGATTTCTTCGCCGTCGGCGTCGAGTGGACGGCATCGGAGGGCCCGGCGTCGGCGCTCGCCGTCGAGACGACACCGCCGTTCGCCGGCGAGGTCATCGTCGTCGTCGAGGGGATCCTCGTCGTCGAGTAAGGCGAAGTCGCCGTCGAGGCGGATGAG